>NC_091783.1:38187372-38812372 GCF_029378745.1 Bos indicus
CCCAGGAGAAAGTGTCAGTGTGGCTGAAATGCAGAGTGGACATAGGGAGTGTTGAGAAGTTAGGCTGTGGAGGAAAAAGGTCCCCCATTATGTCACACCCTGTAAGTCATGGTAAGAAGTCTGGACTCTACCATTGGGAGTATGGAGGAACCATTGAAGGATTTAGTAAGTAGAAGATTTGCTGATTCTATTTGTATTTTAGAGATGTCATCTGGACTCTAGTACATAGAATGAATTGGATTAAAGGAAACCAAATAACTCCTACATGGTCTTGGCTGGAAGACCATGTAGGAGTTATTTATACTAATCTAGGAGAGAAACTATGGCGATTCAATGGGGCAGCGGCTGATGAAGGGATGAGGAGAAGCGAATAGAAATAGAATCTATAAGACTTGGTGAGCTTCCCACCCCTTCAGTCATCCATCTGACTAACACTTAGGAGTCTACCTTAAATGATATGGGGAGGTAGAGGGGAAAGTGAAGGGTTTCCCCTCTATTTCTGGGTTGGTAAAAAGACGTAGACAGTTGTCCTATTTATAAGAGTAGGAAATGCCAGTTAAGGAGCTGGTGGGGGAAGATAGCATGCCCAGTTTTAGAGATGCTCTTTTGAGCTTACCATTGACCTTCTTCCCAGGTGGCTCAATGATAAAGAATCTGCCTATTGATGCAGGAGACGCAGGTTCGGTCCCTGGGTTGGGAACATCCCTGGAGCAGGAAATGGCCACCCATTCCAGTATTCTTGCCTGGAGAATGCCATGGACAGAGGAGCCTGGTGGGCTACACTCCATAGGATCACAAAGAGTTGGACATGACTGAGCATGCATGCATGCACACACCTTACTTTTGTAATGCAGACAGTCCGCCAGCCTGTGTGCATCAAGGGATAGTGATATTAACCAAGTCTAGCGATATTCCAGTCTTCTCTCATCTTTGTTCCTCCTCCACTTAATTCTGATTGTCCCCAAGAATGGGCTTCACGTGTATTTGGGAACAAATCTGTCTGCCGCCTTCTGCTCAAGCCTCCTTGCCATGTTCCAGGAACTTGTTAGGATGGTGGGCCATCTGTGACTGTGCTGCTGCCTCAGTTACCACTGTCCTCAGTGGACGGCTGCGCTGTGGTCTGTGCTGTGTATGGGTTGGGGGGTGGAGGGTGGGGAGCGAAGGCACAGTTGCTGCTTTCTCTAGATCTTCTCCATTAATTAACTAACCCAAGGGGTTAATGTGTGAGTCTGTAGGTAACACCTGCCTTCATCTGGCATCACTCAGAGTGCCTGAAAGGACTAGGAACTTTGCATCTCACATTGAAGGGTGAGTGGTAACCATGGTAGACAAAAAGAATCATGAAGAGGATGCTGGCCAAAAACCTTGCATTTGAAATCATCAGGTTGGTTTTAGGTAGTAGTACTGGATAAAAAGTCACTCTGGTATCAAAGTTTTCTTACTGTACAAATGACAGAAAATAGACAGCAACTTTGCAGTTATCAAAGTTTGTTTTCTAGTTTGTTTCTTCCAACTTTCCAAAGGATACAATGCAACCCATAGGCTCTGGACCAATGATGCTGGGGAGAAGGGAAATAGCAGGGGGGAAATACCAAAAATAAAGAAGCAATAAAAATGCAGGGGACAGTCAAGGATGTCTGGAGTGATGAGGTATGAGAGAGAAATTGGGGAAAGAGGGAAAGAAAATGAACACCTCCCAAACCCCAAACAGCCCACCATATTTGAGCTTCCAACAGAGTCCCGCACGCAGAGAAGAGCCGTGAAATGGAACATATTTTAAAACCTTGAAGTATGACTAGGTAACATATGTTCTTAAAAATGAGCTGTGATAGACTCAAATGCTACACTCCTACTTCTCATAGGTTTACTAAAGTAGAGGTTTTTTCCAGAGAAATGCCTAAAATTTGTAGGTGGAACAGGGGGACATGTAAACGGAACTCAGTTTGGTAGTGGCTTATCTTTGTGTGCATACTTAGCACCTATTTACACTTCTGGAAAAACAGGTACTGCGAACAATTTAGAGGGTGGGGAGAAGAAAAATTCTTCCTTTTCTATAAGAGCCTGATTGCAACGTTTAAAGATTTCCACGAAACAAAAATATCTGGTGGCACAGCTCGTTTCCCACGCAGAAAAACAAAATGGGAAGGTCAGGTAGGAAGAAGAGAACCATTTCCTTTCCATGTCTCCAAAATTTCCCACATACTTGGCTGTTTTGAATAGATCTTCTGAAATATCTTTTGAGGTCACCTACTTTGAGAGAATAGAGACTCTGATTTTCAGGTGACACAGCAGTGAGCCCAGAAAACAGAAATCACATTTTTCATTTTTGACGTTCTTAAGAGAAAAGAAAAGATGGCAATTTCTTCCCCATCTTGCTAAGCTTTTGCTAGTCTCAGGGATTTGTGCTCCGATCTGCCTAAAATAAAAATCCTTGTGTTAAACCCCGAGAAGCTAGATCACAAAAAAGAAAACCCAACCTAGTAACTGTTTTATCACTTTTAGTTTTTAAGATAGAGTGGCTAAGGTAGCCATGAAAATCTCATAGGGATCTGATGGTTTTTTATCCCCTGAACTTCATGGGACAAACAAGTACATTTTCCACACGAACAGAAATCCTTGCAGCTCCGGTAAATCAAGAAAGTAATAAGGAAAATGTACATTATCGGCAGGCTGCTGTTTTAAAACACAATCTCACCAAATAAAACCCACCTAAACCGGAGCTGTGGAATAATTTTAGCAATTGAAAATTACTACCTTCTCTAGGATAACATGTACTTAGAAATGAAATGACTCATAAACCAACATGATGTATGTACTCTGCTTTCCTTAGAGCATATTCAATGTTAATTTACAATCATGCTAAATACATTCAGTCACCAGGGCTTCAATCATTTTATCTGTCTTTGCTGTATCTACCTACATGGCTCTTTAGCTAAATTCACTTTGCACTATAGATGATAACACTATTATTATACAGATGCTGTTCTTACTGAAAAGCTGGATTTCTCCCTCAGCCCCTCTAGTACCATAAGCAACCAAATCAAAGGAAAAGGGTACGCTGAGGGGTACTCTGTATTAAACTGTTTATCCCAAATTCACAGACATTGTGAAACATGAAAGTAACTCCAGCACATTAAAAGAAAAATTATGGATTAGCACAGGAAGCAAACACAGAGACTATTTATCTTGTTTTCCATAGCCCAGAATTACCCTTAGCTTACCTTATTAGCTGAAATGCCAAACAGAATGTCTTTATGGAAAAGCAAGTTCATTATTCATCTCAGCTTTGATTAGGTCTAAAGCAGCGGAGAACATTTAGCTTCTCCCTGTGATTTGCCGATGCAAAGTGGGTGAGTAAGGCAGTAAACACAGAACTTGGGAGGTGGGGAGCGGATGGCTCACAACTCCAGACTCAAAACTTTGCATTTTCATTCATATGAAGATACTTAATGAAATCAGATCTTATCACCCAGAGAAGAACACTGAAGTGATTACTTAGGGGAGATTTTTTTTAAGCCTGTGCACTTTGGCAGAGCAGTTGCAGTTATCATGTCCTGCCTGTTCACTGTCCCAACAAAATTACCTTGCTGTCCATCTTTAGCTTGGTGTAATCTGGGGCTATTGATTCACTTTGCAGTATGTCAGTGGATGATATATATTTTTTGTCAAGGAGAAATCTATGTGGGGGTGATTTCTGCAATTTTCTTTAAAAAACAAAACAAAACTTGCTTGTCTGACCCATGATGGAAATATAGATGCATTTCACAATTTTGAAGCTAGGTGTACAGATACACACAACATTGTGTTGGATACAATGACAGAGATATTAGGGGTCCATGAGTAAACCAGCAATAGACATCTGTCCTCAGGACATCAAATTCTCTTTTAGAGAAAAGTCATATTCCTTAACAATTCATTAATTTTCTTCAAATGAATTAAACATCTTTTAGAAAGCTTTGGGCAAATACTTTTTATTTTCTAAAAAATGACTTCTGTAGAAAACATCCTAGAAGAGCCTTATTTAGTGAAAGTGTTACAGTTCTAGCTGGGCAAAGGAGCTGCGGCAGCTTCCCCTTTCAAGTGTTCTGCTTCACAGAACTTGAGCAGCCTCATCTACTAAAATCCAGCTTTACCAAGTAAAACGTGTAACCACAACGGTGAGACAAGTCCTGGGTGATCAATAGATAAGGAGAGCGTTACCGAGCAAAGCAATGTCAGCATTAAAGACTTTTTAGACCTTTCTTGACTTCGTCATCACACAAAATCAAGCCCCCGTTCTCCTCTCCTGAATAAATGAGAGCATGGCTGCTTCTAATGAGAGATTGTACAGAAAAAGCAATAATGACAGGTTTGCCTCAAAATGTTAAACACAGAGTTACTGAATGACTCAGCAATTCTGCTCTTAGGCGTATACTTGAGAGAAATGAAAACACGTGTTCACACAGAAAGTTGTACACTGATGTTCACAGCACCATTGCTGACAAGAGCCTCAAAATGGAAACAGTTTTAATCCATCGGTTGATGAATGGATATAAAAATGTGATAGAGCCATACAGTGGAATGTTATTTGGCATTAAAAATCAAGTACTGGCACATGCGATAACATGGATGAATCCTGAAAACAGTTTGCTGATTCAAAGAAGCCGGTCACAGAAGATCACATAGTATATGATCCCATTTATAAGAAATTTCCAGAAGAGGCAGAATTTATAGACAGAAAGTAGCTCAGTGGTTGCCCTGGGCTTGGGGGCAGTGTATTAGCAAGGGCATACAAATGGGCACCAGGTCTCTCACTGGAGTGCTGAAGATGTTCTTCTGTTAGGTGGTGGTGATGTTTACACAACTCCATGAATATACTAGAGCCACTGATTGTATATTTTAAATAGGTGTATTTTATTTTTGCAAATACTATCTCAAACTATTTAGGTTTGCAAATGCTATCTCAACATATATGCTGAGTGCCAAAGAATTGATGCTTTCAAATTGTGGTGCTGGAGAAGACTCTTGAGAGTCCCTTGGAAGAAAGTGCTGGGGGAAAAAAAAAAAAAACAAAAGAAAGTGCTGGGGAAATACCAATAACCTCAGATATGCAGATGACACCACCCTTATGGCAGAAAAACAAAAAGGAACTAAAGAGCCTCTTGATGAAAGTGAAAGAGGAGAGTGAAAAAGCTGGCTTAAAACTCAACATTCAAAAACAAAGATCATGGCATCTGGTCCCATCACTTCACGGCAAATAAATGGGGAAACAATGGAAACAGGGTCAGACTTTATTTTTTGGGGCTCCAAAATCACTGCAGATGATAACTTCAGCCATGAAATTAAAAGATGCTTGCTCCTTGGAAGAAAAGGTATGACCAACCTAGACACCATATTAAAAAGCAGAGACATTACTTTGCCAAAAAGGTCCATCTAGTCAAAGCTAAGGTTTTTCCAGTAGTCATGGATGGATGTGAGAGTTGGACCAAAGAAAGCTGAGCCCCAAAGTATTGATGCTTTTGAACTGTGGTGTTGGAGAAGACTCTTGAGAGTCCCTTGGACTAAAAGGAGATCAAACCAGTCCATCCTAAAGGAAGTCAGTCCTGAATATTCATTGGAATGAATATCATTCAAAAGAATTGAATGATGCTGAAGCTGAAGTTCCAGTTCCCCGGCCACCTGTTGCAAAGAACTGACTCATTTGAAAAGATCCTGATGCTGGGAAAGATTGAAGGCAGGAGGAGAAGGGGACGACAGACAATGAGATGGTTGAATGGCATCACTGACTCGATGGACATGAGTTTGAGCAAGCTCTAGGAGCTGGTGAAGTACAGGGAAGCCTGGTGTGCTGCAGTCCATGGGGTCACAAAGAGCCGGACAGGACTGAGCAACTGAACTGAACCGGACAGGACAGCAAGGAGATCAAGCCAGTCAATCCTAAAGGAAATCAGCTCTGAATATTCATTGGATGACTATTCATTCATCACTCTTTCTCATTATCTAATCAAAAACAAGTCTCCCCCTGATGCCAAAGCTGAATCTCCAATACTTTGGTCACCTGATGTGAGGAGCCGACTCATTGGAAAAGACCTTGATGCTGGGAAAGATTGAAGGCAGGAGGAGATGTGGGTGGCAGAAGATAAGATGGTTAGATAGCATCACCAACTCAATGGGCATGAATTTGGGCAAATTCCAGGAGATAGTGAAGGACAGGGGAGCCTGGCACATTGCAGTCCATGGGGTCACAAAGAGTTGGACACAACTTAGTGACTAAACAACAACAAAATAAGTGAATACAATTATTAATTATAATATGACAACTGCAATTATAAGAATTTTTATACATAATACATTGTTATATATAATAAGCAACATTCTATTGTATGGAATTTATTATATGTAAAAAAGATGGGGAAAATGTAAAGATAACCTCAAACTTGGAAAATCCATGAGGACTCATGGGATATAGACCTATCCAAAGAACCATGTGTGCTGGTGTTTAATCATGGCTAATTTTCAATAAGAAAAAAAAAATCCCAAATCTCAGTGAAAGCAAGAGGAAGAAGAGGAGAGGGATAGAGGAGGGAGAAGAGAAAGAGGAAGGGAGAGACTTGTTTTGATTAGATAATGAGAAAGGGCACATGATTTAAGAAGGCGACTAGGATCAGCAAACCTTAATTCTGATGATATAATAGCACAAGATCAAGATGAGAACAAAAGAAGAAAGCCTTTAAAAGAGACCAAAAGAATTGAACAAGGAGGGTTTTGAAGTGCTCAGATGAAAGGAACTTGTTTCTAGCATGAGAGATGGGCTCACAATCAAAGGAGAATATAGATAAGTGATGAGCATCCACAAGAATTGTATCAAGAGTGCTAAAGCCCAGAATGAAATGAAGTTTGAATTAAATAATAAAAAGAATAAAAAAGCCAGGGACAGTAAAAAAAAAAAAAAAAGTCCTTTAAAAAGCATATGAATTAGAACAAATAGAAGAATAAGGACAATCCCAAGACTTGGTCCAGATGGTGTAATGTGAGCAGATGATGATGAAGGAGGAGGAAGGGGAGAAGGAGCAGAGGGGAGGAGGAGGAGGTGGAGGAGGAGGGCTGAACATCAAACTCTCAAACTTTACCATTTTCTCTATCAAAGAAAAGGATCTTCAAATTGGAAAGGTTAGAAGAAGCAGCACGATGAAGAGAAATCTGAATTCCAGGAAAACCTCTTGTATGCAGATGACTCATACATTTATATTTTCAAAACTAAAAATATAGTTACCATATGATCCAGCAATCCCACTCCTGAGCATATATCCAGAGAAAACTATAATTCAAGAGAATACATGCACTGCAGTGTTCACTGCAGCAGTATTTACAACAGCCAAGACACGGAAGCAACCTAAATGTCTGATGACAGAGGAGTGGATAAAGAAGATGTGGTGTATATACGGTTGGCCAAAAAGTTCATTTAAATCATCTGTAAGATGTTATAGACAGACCTGAACGAAATTTTTGGCCAACCCATACAATGGACTATTCAGTTCAGTCCAGTTCAGTCGCTCAGTCGTGTCCGACTCTTTCCTACCCCATGAATTGCAGCACGCCAGGCCTCCCTGTCCATCACCAACTCCTGGAGTTCACTCAAACTCACGTCCATCGAGTTGGCCATTAAAAAGAATGAAAAAACACCATTAAAAGCAACATGGATGAACCTAGAGGTTATTATACTAAGTGATGTAAGTCAGATGGAGAAACTACCACCTCCCTCAATATCGCTGTCACCAGCCTAGTCCCGGTCACTATTTTCTCTCACCTGAGATGTTATACTTAGTTTTTAACTGGTTCTCTTTCTTTTCTTTATCTTTTCTTCTCATTGAAAAGATAAATGAAGATAACCTTATTTATCTTTTCATTTCCTCTAAAGGGATGTTTTCAGAAGGCAAAGTGGATACCATCTTTGCCTACACCTGCCCTCCTACAGACACAAACTAGGATGTAAAGATTCAAATTTTAAACACAACCTCTAGGACCCTGACTAAAAGAGTCCTACATGTCTTCCCAGACTCATTTTGTACCATCTGGGTGACCTAACCAGACTAGATTTATTTTTGACCCTTTTGTTTCTTCCTGTCTTTGCCTGGTTCCCCTGGTTCATTGTCTAACTGGCTAAGTCTTCCTTCAGACCCAATCCCACTGCTTCCTAGGGAATGTGTCTCCAAATCTCTTAAGTAAATCTGCTATCACAGTATCATAGTCTCCTTTGTAGGTACTGAGCAAAGTGATCACGTGGAATAGGCTTTTACTTATGAGCAGAGGGTTTGTTCGGGAGTTGCTTGGGCTACTACACTCTTGGCATCTTTGAAGACATCTGCTTAGGTTGTCTCTTAGTTTTAAACTCACTATGGGGAATTCCCAGAGAAAGATGAAGATGCACAAGTCTTCTGAATCTCCCAACAGACAACAGCTCGATGGGCTTGAGCTGACAAGGCAGCAGCATTTAGAACAGGCTATTAGAGGAAGACCTTTGAGCAGGAAAAGCAGCAGCCTGCGTTTATGAAGGAGCAGTAGGCTAAGATGACTCCGTTTTATTGTTGAAGATTAACTTGGTTGATCGGTAAACACATACCCTGAGCTTCCTTATGCAAAGTTATCTTTATTAAAAAACAAACAAGTGAGAGGAATTGGGGTAGTAGCACTGATACACATACACCGTCATGGACAAAATAGATAACTAGTGGGAAGCTGCTGTGTAGCAAGGGAGTTCAGCTTGGTGCTCTCTGATGATTTAGACGGGTGGGATGGGGGGCTGGTAGGAGAGAGGCTCGAGAGGGAGGGGATCCATGTATACATATAACTGATTCACTTTGCTCCACGGCAGAAACTAACATAACATTGCAAAGCAATTATCCTCCAATTAAAAACAATAAATAACAACAACAAGAAAAGCCCAGAAAACAATCAGCTACAAAAGTGGAAAAGGAAAAAAAAGAAGGAGGGAAATATTTTTAAATATTAAGAGGACTGGTTTCCACTGAATTTTCTCACTTCTAGTCCTGGAATCCATTTCAAACAACAAAAAACAATAACACAACAAAATGAAGGGAAATACCTACAAATCACATTTTCAGCAAAACCAGCAGAACATCCTCAAACTCCCAAGGCGGCATCAGGCAGCGAGCCAAGGAGGGAAGGGATAGTCACGTGGCAGGTAAATGCGAGGTGTGAAGGGGACCAGCCGTAGTGGAGCTCAGAAAGCTCTGTCATATACACACTCCCCCGAAGTGACGACTTCGGTTTAAGAGTAATGCACTGTGGCAAGGCTGCAACTGATACAGGTGATGGAGGGTGAATGGGCAAATCTCACTGACGGCCAGAAGAATTCTTTCTAAAAATGACTACCGTTTCTGTCCCCATGGGACTGGCAACCTGTGAAGTCCTCCATGAAGTGACTGAGGGAGAAACAAACTGAGGTTTGTCTGAGACAGGATGTGTGAGTCCACAGATGCATCATATTATACAGGGACACAGACAAAGAAAACAAATGTATGGACACCAAGGCGAGAAAGGGAAGGGTGAGATAAATTGGGAGATTGGGATTGACATATATACATTACTAAGTATTAAAAAAGATAACTGATGAGAAGCTACTGGATAACACAGGGAAAAAAGAAGGTACAGTCAATTTGTTGGACATAAATATTAAGTTAACTTTAAAAATGCATCCCAATATACATTAGGTGCGGAGAAGGCAATGACAACCCACTCTAGTACTCTTGCCTGGAAAATCCCATGGGCAGAGGAGCCTGGTAGGCTGCAGTCCATGGGGTCTCGAAGAGTTGGACACGACTGAGCGACTTCACTTTCACTTTTCACTTTCATGCATTGGAGAAGGAAATGGCAACCCACTCCAGTGTTCTTGCCTGGAGAATCCCAGGGACGGGGGAGAGTCTTGGGCTGCCATCTATGGGGTCGCACAGAGTCGGACACGACTGAAGTGACTTAGCAGCATACATTAGGTGCAGACAAATACTGTTTGATTCCACTTGTATGAAAGGACTTCCCTGGTGGCTCAGATGGTTAAGAATCTGCCTGCAATGCAGGGGCCCGGGTTTGATCCCTGAGTTGGGAAGATCCCCTGGAGAAGGAAATGGTAACCCACTCCAGTGTTCTTGCCTGGAGAATCCCAGGGATGGGGGAGCGTGGTGGGCTGCCATCTATGGGGTCGCACAGAGTCGGACACGACTGAAGTGACTTAGCAGCATACATTAGGTGCAGACAAATACTGTTTGATTCCACTTGTATGAAAGGACTTCCCTGGTGGCTCAGATGGTTAAGAATCTGCCTGCAATGCAGGGGCCCGGGTTTGATCCCTGAGTTGGGAAGATCCCCTAGAGAAGGAAATGGTAACCCACTCTGGTATTTTTGCCTGGAGAATCCTATGGACAGAGGAGTCTGGTGGGCTACAGTTCATGGGGTTGCAGAGTTGGGCACGACTGAGCAACTAATATTTTCACAGAATAGTCAAATTCATAGAGCCAGGAAGCACATTGATGGATGCCAGGGCCCAGTGTGGGGGGAGGGAGAATGGGGCATTAGTGTTCAGCGGGGACAGAGTTTCAGTTTATGAAGGTGAAAAACTGGAGAGATGGATGATGGTGAGAGTTGCACAACAATGTGAATGTACTTGGTGCCACTGAACAGTGCAGCTAAATATGGTTAAAATAGTATGTTTTATATTATGTGACTTTTACCACACTAAAACACATTTTTTAAAAAAGAAGCAGTTTACAACTGCAGCAACAGCAAAGGAAGCCCTTGATTCATGAATGCTTGACTTCTTCTGAGTCTCTTAAAAAATTCGCTGAAATAAGAGCAACATAAAAGGAATATGCGTGCAGGTCCTATAGGGGATATGGAAAACAGCAGCCATAAATTTCTTGTAAATAATAAAAATGCACTGGGAAAATATGTTGCCACAAGGAAGATTAAAAGCATAACCCAAAATCAAGACAGTAATTCTTGAAGCAATTACAGCTGTAAAGGAAGACCACAGAGCAGAATTATAAACTTGTGGGCAAAAAAGCGAGAAAACGGAGGTTGCTGGTAGACACCTAGAGGATGTGAGACAGGAACTGAACTGCCTAATTGAAGGAAAGGAAGGTAAATAAAGGGACATAAAAAACTAAATAAAAAGAGCAAAGAAATGGTACAGGGATAAAAAGATAAAGACAGATTAGAGAAACAAGGCAATATAGCCGGTGTATGCATAGCCAGGCTTCCCAGATGGCGTCAGTGGTTAAGAATTCACCTTCCAAAGCAGCAGACACAAGAGACGTGGGTTCAGTCCCTGGGTCAAGAAGATCCCCTGGAGAAGGAAATGGCAACCCACTCCAGTATTCTTGCCTGGAGAATCCCACAGACAGAGGAGCCTGACAGGCTGCAGTCCATGGGATCACAAAGAGTCGGACAGGACTGAGTGACTGAGTACCCACACACACATGCACAACTGTGATTCTGAAAAAAAGTCAAAGCAATGAAATAAAATAATTATTTTAAAATATAATGCAAGAGAGCTTTTCTGAAATAAAGACTTCAGCCTATTTAATAAAAAGGTAAACATTTTATCAGTGAGAAGCCATTTAGAATGGTCAATGTAAAGAAATACCTCAGAAAAAGTTTTGAAAAGAATCGTTTTGGCAGCTGGGCAAAAAGATAAAATGAGGCTAGGGAGAGAAAAGGAGGTTGATGCCAGGCTTACCTGCAGCATTGGGAAAAGATCAAGCCAAGAAAGCAGGAATCAGTGATTTTCTGTCTAGTTAAGTTCTCCTTCCAATGTGAAGACTCAAGAAAAAGAGCTTTGGACATGCCAGGATTTGGGTATTTTCAGAAAAATATTATCAGTGAACCAGTGACCAACAGCCCCATGTTTATTGCAGCTGTATTCCCAACAGTCAAGACATGGATGCAACCTAAATGTTCTTCAATGGATGGATGGATAAAGAAGATGTTATATATATATATCTCACAGGATGTTCATAACATGGTACCAGAAAACCCAAATGAACTTTTTGGCCAACCCAGTATATATTTAAGAAATAAAGAAATATCGCCATTTGTGACAACATGAGTGGATCCTGGGGGCCTTGGTGGCTGTTTAGCTGCTAAGCTGTGGCCGACTCTTTGCCACCCCATGGACTGTAGCCCACTCTCTGTCCATGAGATTTTCCCAGCAAGAATATTGGGGTGAGTTGCCATTTCCTCCTCCAGGAGATCTTCCTGACTCAGGGATGGAACCCACATTTCCTGCATCTCCTGCATTGGCAGGAGGATTCCTTATCAGTAGCACCACCTAGGAAGCCCTTGAGGACCTTTGTTAAGTGAAATACGTAAGAGAGGAAGAGAAATACTGTATGATCTCACTGGTATGATGAATTGAAAAAATAACTGAGCTCATAGATTCAGAGAACAGATTGATGGTTGCCAGAGACAGGGGGTGGTGGTTAGGTAAAACGGGTGGATGGGGTCAAAAGGTACCAACGTCCAGCTATAAAATAATGTACAGCATGATAATAGTAATAATACCGTATTGCATATTTCAAAGTTGCTAAGAGAGAACATCTTAAAAGTTATCACAAGATAAAAAATTTTAACTGTGTATGCTAACAGATGTTAACTAGATTTACTGTGGTGACCATTTTGCAATGTATATAAACATCGAATTATTATGTAGCATGTCTAGAACATATAATGTTATATTCCAGTTATACCTCAGTAATCATTAAAAAATAACCAGTGGTCAAAACCTAGCTCAGTACATTTTAGAAGAGGTATATTATTTTCATGGATATAAAAGGAATACTTTTAAGATGCAATATTACATGAAGTTTCTGTATCTATATATATATTAATATGTAGATATACTTTAAGAAGATTTTTCTACTTCTAGTTTGTTATCTTTTCTAAATCATTAATGGCTGTTGAACATTACAAAATTATGTATATATTGAGATAGTAATATGTGTTTTCTCCTTTAATCTCCTAGTGCTGTTGAGTTACATGAATATTTTTCTAATGCTTATGCTTCCTTTCATCAGCAAATCCCATCTGATCATGTTATTTCATGTTATTTATAATTATTTAATTTTATTGAAATAGTAATATTTATTAAGAATTTTTGCATGAGGTGCATGAGAAATTGCATTACAATGTTCCTTTCTCAAATCGCCCTTGTTTGTTTAGACTACTGTTGTTTAGTTGCTCAGTCATATTCAACTCTTTGTGACCCCACGGACTGTAGCCCGCCAGGATCCTCTGTCCATGGGATTTCCCAGGCAAGAATACTGGAGTGGGTTGCCATTTCCTTCTCCAGGGGATCTTCCCAACCCAGGGATTGAACCCGTGTCTCTTGCACTGGCAGGCGGATTCTTTACCGCTGAGCCACTAGGGAAGTCCTATAAAATCCTTAAATGAATTGGACAGCTTTTCTTTTGCTCGGATTTCTAGCAGAACTTTTGTATGACAAGGATTACCTTTTTCTCGCAGGCTTCACGAAACTGTTTGGGTCTGGTCCTTTTTTTTCTGTGCCGTTCTGTGCTTAGTCACTTAGTCATGTCTGACTGTTTGTGACCCCATGAACCATAGCCCATCAGGCCCCTCTGTCCATGGGATTCTCCAAGCAAGAATACTGGAGTGGGTTGCTATGCCCTTCTCCAGGGGATCTTCCCAACCCAGAGATTGTACCTAAGTCTCCGGCATTGCAGGCGGATTCTTTACCGTCTGAGCCACACTGGGAAGCCCCCTAACTTTTCCCTGGAATAAATGTTAAATTAATGTGTCAACTTCTTATATTGTTATGGATATATTCAAGGTGCTTGTTTTCACTGAGTTTTTGATGAGTTTATTTTTCTAAGAAATTATCCACTTAAGTTTTGAATATATTGAAATAAAATGTATTTCTGTTCTATTCCTATGATAGATTTAATAGCTCTGGTAAATTTATCCCTGTTCCTTTCTTAATTCCTAATAGTGTTTATGTTTTCTTCTTCTTTTTGGTGAGCTCATTCAGAGGTTTATTGATATTATCAGTATTTTCAAAGAACAGCAACAATAAAAATACCTTTCAGTAATTATCTCTGGGTGATTTCAATTATCTTCTTTATTTTCTCATGTATTTTACAAAAATTCCCCAATAAATGTATATTAATTTTATGAACCTCCCCAATAATACCTGTAATAAAGTGATACACTTTTGAACAAAATTTGAAAAGTGGACTAAATAGGAGATTGACAACTGGTTGAATGACTTTTCCTAGATGCTACATAAAAAATTCATGAAAAACTATAGCTCTCCAATAGTATGCATAAGGGGCTTCCCAGGTAGCTCAGTGGTAAACAACCTGCCTGCCAGTGCAAGAGTCGTAAGTGGGTCGGGAAGATCCCCTGGAGAAAGAAATGGCAACCCATTCCAGTATTCTTGCCTGGGGAACCCTATGGACAGAGGAGCCTGGTGGGCTACAGACCATGGGGTAGCAAAAGAGTTAAACATGACTGAACAGCAACAACAAATATGTGTAAGTCTTTCTTTTTGGCCCTATTCTGAACACTTTTTTCATCAACTTCAATAATGATATATTAGGCACTATTATGAGATTTACAGTATAATACATCTTGTTCTTGTTGTTCAGTCGTTCAATCATGTCCAACTCTTTGTGATCCCATGAACTGCAGTATGCCAGGCTTCCCTGTCCTTAACTATTTCCTGGAGTATGCTCAGACTCAAGTCCATTGAGTCAGTGATGCCATCCAACCATCTCATCCTTTATTGCCCGCTTCTCCTCCTGCCCTCAATCTGTCCCAGCATCAGAGTCTTTTCCAATGAGTTGGCTCTTTGAATCAGGTAGCCAAAGTATTGGAGCTTCAGCTTCAGCATCAGTCCTTCCAATGAATATGCAGGGTTGATTTCCTTTAGGATTGACTGATTTGATCTCCTTGCAGTCCAAGGGACTCTTAAAAGTCTTCTCCAGCAGCACCGTTTGAAAGCATCAATTCTTTGGTGCTCAGCCTTCTGTATGGTCCAACTCTCACATCCATCCATGACCACTGGAAAAACCATAGCTTTGACTATATGGACCTCTGTCAGCAGAATGATGTCTCTGTTTTTTAATATGCTGTCTAGGTTGGTCATAGCTTTCCTTCCAAGGAGCAAGCATCTTTTAATTTCATGACTGCAGTCACTGCTTGCAGTGATTTTGAAGCCCAAGGAAATAAAATCTGTCACTGCTTCCAATTTTCCCCTCTTCTATTTGCTGTGAAGTGATGGGACTGGATGCCATGATCTTTGTTTTCTGAATGTTGAGTTTTAAGCCAGGTTTTTTACTCTCCTCTTTCACCTTCATCAAGAGGCTCTTTAGTTCCTTTTTGCTTTCTGCCATTTGAGTGGTATCATCTGCACATCTGAGGTTGTTGATATTTCTCCCAGCAGTCTTGATACCAGCTTGTGAGTCATCCAGCCCAACATTTCACATGATGTACTCCGCATATAAATTAAATAAGCAGGGTGACAATACACAGCCTTAATGTACTCCTTTTGTGATTTTGAATCATGTCCGGTTCTAACTGTTGCTTTTTGTCCTGCATACAGGTTTCTCAGTAGACAGGTAAGGTGGTCTGGTATTCCCATCTCTTTAAGAATTTTCCACAGTTTTTTTGTGATCTACACAAAGGCTTTAGCATAGTCAAGGAAGCAGAAGTAGATGTGTTTTTGGAATTCCTTTGCGTTTTCCATGATCCAACCCATGTTGGCGATTGAATCTTTGGTTCCTCTGCTTTTTCTAAATCCAGCTTATACATCTGGAAGTTCCCAGTTTATGTACTGTTGAATACATAAAACATCTTGGGAAATATTTAAAATATTGGATTTCAGATTGAATATTTCTCCAGTTTTGACAGCAGAAGCATTCTTTTTGGTAGTCCAAATGGCACTTTTAGGTGGGTGAATCAGAAAGAAGCTGTTCCTTCCTCAAGATTCTATTGTCATTTGCTGTAAAATTATGGTAATAAATAGATAGCTACTCACATAAGTGATGTTCCCTAGTACACAATAGTAAAGAGTGACCCTTGGCTAGAAAGACATACTTGTATTTATAAGATGACATTTAATAGAAATAAACATAATATTCCACATTAGGTTAAACCATCTAAGTGCACAATACCAAGCAAGAGAAGCAAGAGAAACATGATTTCCTAGGAATGAATGGCTCAAAAATTTTCTCTGAACGTGAGACAGGTTAGCATAGTTGCCAGACAAGCTGGTACCTTGATAGAAAGAGGGTGTTCCTGTCCAGAGGTTTTCAGTGGATGCTATGAAGTCCAAATTCAACAGAAAAACTGCTCACACAGAAATACCGAAAGTTAAGAGAGATACTGCTTTTCTTGGAACAAAATACAATTAGTCTGTTGTCAGCTAGAACGGCTTGACGTCCTGTTCTCAGAGAATTGCTGAAGGAACTAGGTCTTTTGAAGACAGAACAAAGAAGACTCAGGGACAAACAATAGTTTTCATCAAACATTTGAGAGACTGCCTTGTAGAAGAAAATTTTGATTTATTTCACACAACTCTATATTTAAATTAAAGAGAGGTGGGCTTGGATTCACAATAGAGAAGAATCTTCTCCAAAGGGCGTCAAGAATGGAAACTGCTTCTAGAGTGAAAGTTCAGGAATCCTTTCTAGGGGTCATTTGGTAATGTGCAAGAATCTTATCCCATTGGCCCAGCAAGCCCAGGAATTTCTACTGAACAAATAACTGGATGTTTCTTGAGGTATTTGTAACAGTGAAAGATTTGGGTAGGTTATTAAGTAAATAAAGGAAAAGAAAAAAGAAATATGGGGTAAAAAACAAAGCAAAATGGGGGCAATGGAGCAGAAACTACTATTCTAAGCACAGGGCTGGAAAGGAGCGTGAGATATTATTAGGAAAGCACCAGTCAAAATAGGGTTGAATGCAGACCACTGAGGCAGTGGCCCAATTTTTTTGTTAATTAGATGAGAGAATTGTGATTGCTAAAATAAAACTTAGATTGAGGATCTCTAGTGAAGTGAGGTCAACAAAAATAGCTAATAGATGGGAAATTACTTTAGTCATTTGCAAGTGAAGAAATCTATTACTAATGGATGTTAAATGGTTTGTAATGTAGAGAAAGGAAACAGATTCCTGTACAGGTTATTAGTCACTACAATGCTGCATTAATAGAGGGCTTCAGGATGTAATATACTAGGCAAACGCTGGGTTTGGAAGTGTGCATTCTGTGTTAGACAATAGTCCAAATGTTTGTGATCTAAATGGCAAACAAGTCTCTGCAGAATTATTTAAAATCAGAACATTTAAATTATTTGAAGATACTAAGATTTACTTGAATGTCTTTTTTTTTTTTTTTTTTACTGAAGAAGAGTGCATAATGTTTGGGAATACAAACCAGAAAAAAATTTGCACATTTTCTTTTTTTTTTTTTTGCACATTTTCTTGAAAAAGACTTTTATGATATTATTCATAAGGTGAAAAATGTAAAAAAATTAAAATGAAAATAACTGAGAAATGAATATTCTAACCATGGTGTGTTAACATACTTGAATAGCCACAGTCTTTTTATTAAAAGGATAGACATGAAAAATAATAAGCACTTATTAAAATGACAAGCATATAGATACAAACAATGTATACAAAAGGATACATTATGATAATTATAAAACTACTGGTAAATTTAATAGTTACTTCCTAATTGCCAGATTCATTGATAGACTTTTCATTCCATGTCTATTGAGGGGTCCAACTCATCCCCTCTTTGGTAGTGACCTCACTCAACTTTTCCTATTTTTCGAGATCTGTCCTTCCTTTACTTCTATGCTGTTTTGATTTCCTTTCCATCTTGCTGTCTTTCGTTCTAGCATTGTTTTCTTTCACTACCTGTCTCTTCTTTAATATCTGTGTAGCTCAGGAAACTGGTCTGTGCTGCCTTATCTTCTAACTTACTTATGGCCCAATGCCATATCATTCACTCTCCAACTTTCGTCTACCTTCTCTGTGATAGCTTCCAGCTAACCTTTCTCCAGCCTTGACAGTTTCCAAAACTCCAGACTCACAAATTCAGTTGCCTTCACTCCTCTGTCTTCCTCACCAGAGGACTTTTGACCAACCTGGCATCTTTAAGATACACTAGAAACATGCCTTTTTTCTTTCCATCTTTATTGCTTCTCACCTAGTCTGAACCATAATCATCTCGTCTGAATTATTGTAATACGCTCCTAAATAATATTTGGATAAGTGAAGGATTGGCAATGGGATACCTTCAACTGGATATTCTGTAAGCACATTAGATTCAAGGTGTTTGGAACTAACTCATCTTCTTTATTCAAGCTTACGTCTTCTCTCATATTACTTACCTTAGTTGGAAGTACTGACATGCACCCAGTTTTTCAAACCATCAATTGGTCTTCATTTCTACTCCTCTTCCCTGACGACCAAGTCATTCAGTCTCTGCTGCTGCTGCTGCCAAGTCACTTCAGTTGTGTCTGACTCTGTGCCACCCCATAGACGGCAGCCTACCAGGCTCCCCCATTCCCTGGGATTCTCCAGGCAAGAACACTGGAGTGGGTTGCCATTTCCTTCTCCAATGCATGAAAGTGAGAAGTGAAAGTGAAGTCGATCAGTCGTGTCCGACCCTCAGCGACCCCATGGACTGTAGCCTTCCAGGCTCCTAATTCTAGGCGATTCTATACATTTTAAACATTAAAAAAAAAAACAAAAAAACGTTTACCATATGTATCCCTCCCCTCTTCCACTATGGCGAGAAATACTTGAGGACAGGAGTTGTGGTTTTCAATTTTTTTTAAGATATTTTTTTTTAATGTATGTGGACCATTTTTAAAGTCTTTATTGCTCCAATATTGCTTCTGTTTTATGTTGGTTTTTTGGCCATGAGGCATGTGAGATCCTAGCTTCTCGACCAGGGATTGAACCCACACCCCCTGCATTGAAAAGCAAAATCTTAACCACTGGACTGCCAGGGAAGTCCCTCAGTTTAGTATGTCTAGCCCTTAACAGACTACTTGACATGTAGTTAGTGCTCACAAGTGTTTGAACTAAAAATTATATTATGTACAATAAAAGGTAAAAAATAAATGAAGCATATTAATTGCAAGTGTGTAAAATGTATGTATTTACATTTATAGATACTGGATTATCTTCAGGTAATATAAGAATTGGCATTTCAGTGTAAGATTATGTGAATAATAAGGGCTTCCCAATGGCACCCCACTCCAGTACTCCTGCCTGGAAAATCCCATGGATGGAGGAGCCTGGTAGGCCGCAGTCCATGGGGTCGCTAAGAGTCGGACACGACTGAGCAACTTCACTTTCACTTTTCACTTTCCCGCATTGGAGAAGGAAATGGCAACCCACTCCAGTGTTCTTGCCTGGAGAATCCCAGGGACGGGGGAGCCTGGTGGGCTGCCGTCTATGGGGTCACACAGAGTTGGACACGACTGAAGTGACTTAGCAGCAGCAGCAGCAGGTGGCTGTAGTGGTACAGAACCTGCTTGCCAATGCAGGAGACAGAAGAGATGCGAGTTCGATCCCTAGGTCAGGAAGATCCCCTGAAGTAGGAAATGGCAACCCACTCCAATATTCTTGCCTGGAGAATCCCATGGACAGAAGAACCGGGAGGGCTAACGTCCTGGGGTCGCAAAGAGTCAGACTTGACTGAAGCGACTTAGCACGCAGCATGTTATACATGAAAGAGGGAAGCAGGAAAGTCAGGAAAGAAGATGTGACCACAGAAGCAGAGATCAGACATGTGACTGCCTGTCTTCAATGACAGACTGTCATTGAAGATGACATGAGGAGTCCAGAGTCAAGGAGAACAAGGAACTTCTTAAAGCTGGGAAATGGGCAAGAAAGTGGATTCTCCCCTAGAGCCTCCAGGAGGGATGAAGCCCTAGGGATATTGTGATTTTAGCTCAGTGAGACCTATTTTCAGACTTCTGATCCCCAGAAGTGTAAGTTAATACATTTGTGTTTTAAACCACTAGATTTGTGGTAACTTCTTATAGCAGCAATAGGAAACGAGTACATATGCTGTAGAATTTCATCAAAATCCTGACTAAATGAAATTGTGTTTTCTAATAGTAACTTCTGCAATGCCTCTTAAATCTGCTGGTTTGTTTCAGTTCATCTGGGTACTACCATGTTTTCAGGCATCAGCATAATAAAAATAACATTTGAGGCATTATATAATGTCCCTTTGCAAGCATTGTTCTACATCGTTTGCATGACATTCATCCATCTAATCCTCTCTAGACCCCTACATAATAAGGACTGTTATTAATTCCATATTACAAAGGAGGAGACCATGGCAGAGAGAGGTTACATAACTCACTCAAAGTTGCTTAAGCAGTAAAACACAGGGTTTGAACACAGCTCTCTGCCCCCAAAGTTGCATTTGTTCTTCCTGGAAGAAGAACAAATGAACTTTAAATGGCATGGTTGTTAATAAAGGTGCCCTCCTCACCAATTTACTATGTATATGGACTCTGTTGTTAACTATTATGGTAGGCAGAATTTTGGCTATGGTGATCTTTATCCACTGTTTCATGGCAAAAAGGACTTTGCAGATATCAGTAGGTTACTAATTGGTGATCTTAAAATAGTTAGATTATGCTAGATTAATCTGGTGGTGGTGGTGGTTGTTTACTAAGTTGTATCTGACTTTTTGTGACCCCGTGGTCTATAGCCTGCCAAGCTCCTCTGTCCGTGAGATTTTCCAGGCAAGAATACTGGAGTGGGTTGCCATTGCCTTCTCCAGGGGATCTTCCTGACTCAGGGATCAAACCCATGTCTCCTGCACTGGCAGGCACATTCTTTACCACTGAGCCACCAAGTAAACCCCTAATTTGGATGGACCCAATGTTATCTCATGAGGCCCTTAAAAGACGAGCTTTATGTTATGTTTATGTTATCATCATAAAATAAAATTTAAAAAATAGCTTTCTTTTCTCTTGGCCGAGGGCAGAAGAGAAAGTCAAAGAGATGGGTGGCAGAGATTCAAAGCATGATCAAAGATTTGATATGACTTAGCTTGCAGATCAAGGACCTCATTTGTACAGCTGCAAGGAATTGAACTTTTCCATCTGCCTAAATTTGTCTGGAAGCAGAATCTTCTGCAGAGCCTACAGATAAGAATCCAGCCCAGCGGGTATCTTTTTTTAGCCTTGGAAGGCCTTGAGTGCACCTGTCAGCTGAGCCAGGCTGTGCCCAGACTTGGGACCCACAGAAATGTCCACGTTTTTAAACTCTTTCCCCATAAGACTTTGAACTGAGGTGGCTGCTGATGTCATGAACTCTGTTTTCTCTTCCACCCTTCCTCTCTCTGTGCCTTCCTTTTCTTCTGCTTGTCATCCATCCATCCATCCATCCATCTACCCGCCCACCTATTCATCCATCCATCCACCCATCCATCCCCTTATCCATCCTTCCACACCTAAATGATGTCTGTTAGGCACTAATTTAGGCATGGGAGATACAGAGCTAAATTACTGAGTGATTAGTAAAAATGGGAAAAAGCTAAGAGAAATCTCTGCCAGTATGCTTTCACAAAAGTGGTACCAAAGCTTCAGTGATATAGCATTTCAAATGGGGAAAGCTTTCTTCTCCTCCGTCTACCCTTTCCTAAGCCTCAAGTTGGAGTTCTTCTTCCTATAAATCTTTATATTCTTTGTTCAGGTATCTTTATGCAGCTTCTTACTTCTCCTTGTATTCTATTTCTCTAACTACCCAGTGTTTCACTAGACTATAAACTCCCTGAAAGTCGCAGCTGTTTTACAAATCTTTGAATTCCCTTCTCCTCTCAGCTTCAACCCTTGAATACAGCAGATCCTCACTTTTTGTTACTTGATCACTCAGGAAAATTCTTCATGATAAATCCTATTACACGCTTTACTTTATAGTAGACTCTCCAGGTTCCAACAAAGAACTATCTCTTTGTGGGTAATAGGCACCCACAATGATAATTCTTTAAAAACTACACATTCCTCAGAGAACTCTTAAGGTTGTAACCCGGAAGACTTTTCTAATGAGATGTTATAAGGAAGAAGGAAAGTCATCAGTTTTAAGTTTTTAAGGAGAAAGCTACTTACTGTTTTAAAATGTTTTGTTGAAATATAGTTGATTTACAATGTTGGGTTAGTTTCAGATGTAAAGTGATTCAGTTATATATATACTGTTTTTTTAACATTCTCTTACATTATATGTTATTACAAGATGTTTAGTATATTATTGTAGGTCCTTGTTGGTTATCTATTTTATATACTGTAATGTGTATATTTTAATCCTAAACTCCTAATTTATCCCTCCCCCACTTCTGGTAACCATAAGTTGGTTTTCTATGTCTGTGGGTCTATTTCTGTTTGGTAAACAAGTTCATTTGTATCCTTTTCTTTTAGATTTTGCATATAAGCAATATCATATCTTTATCTATCTGGCTTACTTCACTTAGTATGATAATCTCTAGGTCCATCCATATAGCTGCAAATGACCTTATTTCATTCTTTTTTTTATGAGTAGTAGTTCATTTTACATATGTACCACACCTTCTTTACCCATTCATCTGCCAATGGATATTTAGGTAGCTTCCATATCTTGGCTATTGTAAAGAGTGCTGCAGTGAACATAGGGATTCATCTTTTCAAATTATATTTTTCTCTGGATATGCACCCAGGAGTGCGACTGCCAGATCATATGGAGAAAAAAATCTACCTAATTTAAAGCATGCTGCTTCTGCTGCTAAGTCGCTTCAGTCGTATATTTAAATTTGTAATTTAAATTTGTTAGTGGCCCTTATTCTCTTTCGGGGACATGCTAAAAACTAAGGACTTTGCTCCAGAGCAGGGTGAACACAAACACCCCCCTCCTTAATGTTTTAAATTCAAGAGTTCACGACCCCCTAAAGTTCATTCCTTCACACCCTGTCCACAGTTGCAGACTAAGAGCACTTGAATTAGGTGGATGGGTGTGCCCTGCCTTCCTGCATCTAAGTTCTCCTCAAACCCCACCCCATTCTCCAGCCCACCACATGGTCTTCTCTAGGTAGGATCACTTCCAAATCAGTTAGTTAGATGTGCAGGCTCATCACTTCTACTACTGGGCAGTCCTGGTGCTGTATCTAATCTTCCTGGGATGCCCCTGGGCCTGGAAACCCTGTTCCTCTGAGGGTCTGCATTACGGAGCCCTGCCCTGTAAGTTTTTCCATAAAGGCGTTTTCTGGAAAGCAAGCTTTCCAACTGGCTTGCCAACAACAGCGTTTTTTGGCTTGCAGGACTGAAGAGATCTCTTTCCAGCCCTCAACATTGGCCAAAGAACACTTGGTTTCAGGGAACCATGTGAGAAAATACAACTTTTGCAGTTTGGTGAGTAAATAAATGTGGCCAGACAGCATGTTTTTGGTGACACCATTTCCCTGAAAACAGAAGATTACAAAGTCCATGCTGGTTATTATTCCATGAGATTACTGCCTGTTTTCTAAACAGGTGATTCTTTTCACAACCCAGAATGGTGTGACAACTCATTGGCATCCATCCATCAGAACATGGAAGAACTAGAAGATGTGAGTAGCAAAGTGGGTTATTTGATGTCACATCATGACTAGGTGGAGGAACAGGTGTTCCCCCAGGCCGCCCTCATTCTCACACGGCACACAGAAAATTCCTGGCAAGTTCTGACACCTCTGAGCACCGGGGCATCACAACAGGATGTTGCCTTCTCCAGGCAAAGCCAAATCTAGTAGCACTCAATGTATTAAAATAGACAATAAACAAGTAGAACCATGCAGTCCAACAGAGCTTTCTGCAGTGCTGGGCATGTTTATATCTGTGTTGTCCAATACGGTAAACACCAGCCACACGAGAGGACTGAGCACTAGAAATATGGCTACGGGGACTGAGGAGCTGAATTTTTCCTTTTATTTAACTTTAATTACTGTAAACTGAAACAGCGACATGTGGCTGGTGGCTACCGTATTGAACAGCAGCACAGAACAAGGCTACTTGATTTGAAAGGAACCCTGGGGGCCGCCTGCCCTCATTTCCCCAATAGGGAAGTTTCCTTGCTCTCTCCCTGACATGTTTAGCTAGCCTCTTGTTACACATTTTTAATAACAAGAAGCTCTTTTTCACCTTGCTTGGGATCTGATGCTTTTGTTGGGAAAAAAATCTTTTCAGTCTAACAGCTGCCTCCTCAGGTGTATGAGCTGGGGATACAGTGTTTGCGTTTCGGTGTGATAAAGCCATTCATTATTCCCTGGGGTTATCTTCTGACCTGCTCCTCCTCTGCTCTTCTCACGCCCGTGGACTTTTCGGTCTCCCAGGGAGGCCCCAACTGCCTCTCAGTGGGAGTGCAGAATGGTGCTACCACCCACAGAATCCAGGTGAACCCATCCTGCTGGCTGACTGCTGAAGCTCAGGATGATGTGTGAATGTGAGAATGTTCTTCCCCCAGTGGTACTCACTGTCCTCCCCAAGTGGTACTCGCTGTCTGTCCAGATTTCTTCTCCGGGGCCTGGGCAGCCCCACCATCTCTGGGGCCAGAAGCCTGGTTCTTGGGCTCAGCCTGGTTGTGGTCTGAGGCCTCCCATGCACCTTCTGGGGCACCTGACCCTGCTCTTCCTCATTCTCACACCATTGCTTGTCCTGAGATGCTGCCCAGAGAGTTAAATTGCTTGGGCTTGGCCTCCAGGCTGGACTGTATCCTCTGTTTTGGGGAAACTTGAGTATTTCTGAAAAAATTCCATATCACCTAGTCAACTAGAGACTCAATCATGGCCTCCGTTTACTTCTTCTCACCAGTTGGTGGTCGTTGCCCCATCTGTGGGAGAAGGCAATGGCACCCCACTCCAGTACTGTTGCCCGGAAAATCCCATGGATGGAGGAGCCTGGTAGGCTGCAGTCCATGGGGTCGCTAAGAGTCAGACACGACTGAGCGACTTCACTTTCACTTTCCACTTTCATGCATTGGAGAAGGAAATGGCAACCCACTCCAGTGTTCTTGCCTGGAGAATCCCATGGATGGAGAAGCCTGGTAGGCTGCAGTCCATGGGGTCGCACAGAGTCGGACACGACTGAAGCGACTTAGCAGCAGCAGCAGCAGCAGCAGCCCCATCTGTTTGTTCCTGTCCCATGCTTGTCTTTCCCTTTCCCACTTTAGTCTAGTCATCTCTCCCAGAGTTCAGTGTGGGTCAAACAGTTGCTAAATAAATCTTGGTTGAATGAAAGATGTTGAGAATGGTTGTCCTTGTATTGTTTAACATTTAAATATAGAACATTTAACATGATCTGCTCGCAATCAAGACTACAAAAAGGGACCGTAGATTATGATAGCTGGGTGAAATCATCGCTGGTTGAATCTAAGAAATATAATGTTTACAAATATCAATGAGAATTAAATTGGCATGATTTAATTTTAGTGAATTCTTTCATTTCTTAGTTACGTACATGTCCCTGTGAAGTGAATAACATTTCCTTCTTATGCATGGGGATATTTGATAAAATACTGAACCAAGAGAAAGCGGGAGCTGTTGAAACATTAAGACTGTATCTATAAATTTAAATGAACTTCATCTGGGCTTAAATAAAGGGAGTGGGCATGAAATCAGGGCTTGTTAAAACAATGAATTCTCTGTGATGAGACACACGTACATGAGGAAGAGTCCAAAATGAGTTGAGAAGCAAGATCCTAAAGACTCCGTGACTCCCATGTTCATCACTGAGCGTGGCACTTTTTATCCTGATGGAGTTCAGAAGCTGGACCATCCTGTCTTGTTATCTGCTATTGGAATTTAGTTTAAACTCTGCTGATATTCCCTAATAGTACTATTTGTCAGATATATTAATATGTACCCCCTGCCAAATGGCCCACTTAACTCAGTTATATAAATGATTAACAAGCATTCTAAAGGTTGACCATTAAAGAGACATATTTTTTCCTTTGGACCTGTGGTAATTTAACAAATAGTAAAATTTGCGAACGTCCCAAATATTTAACCATTTGGGATGTGTGGAGCTCCCGTCCCAGCAGAATTTTGGCTCCAAATACGCCTTTGAGATAACTTTCTGGTCTCCCCAAAAGACAAAAATAGAAAGTCACACTGCCTTAGAGAGAAATTGGGTTTGGGAATTCCTAGCTTCCTTCCTCATCATTTCAGTGCCATTAATTTTTATAGAAGAAAACATCTCTGAATTAATACAAGCAAAGGATATTAAATGGGCAGATAGTCCTAATGGGGACATAAACTTTTAGTGTTTTAACAATGCTATAACTACAGTCAGGTTGGCAGTCTCAAGGGATAAACAGTATTGTTTCTCACTGAAAAAAAAAGAGCACAACGGCCTTGAGTGATGGCTTTTTCCATCGGCTGGTATATAATTTTCCAGTTACATGAAATAATATTCTATTCCAAATGCATTATACATCTGACTTTGCAAATGAACCTCATGTGTTACTTGCTTTCTAACATGACGACTTTCCAAACTGGATTTATTTTTATACCTAATCATAGAGGTGCAATCTGTTTTTTCATTAGTTAACCATTTAAAAAATTTAACATTTAAATTTGACAATTTAAAAAATTGTCATCAAATTCTCATCGAGAAACAATTCTTCAGGAGAAGATCAGAGGTATATACCAAGCAGAGGCAGCACAGAGTGGTGGAAGGCAAACAGATAGTGGAATCAGACCAGGGTTTAAATCTCCATTCTGTCGTTCATCAGCAACACAATCTTGGGCAAATTAATTACCTCTACTTTGTGTAAAATGGGGGTATGAATAGCTATCCTAATATAACTTTTAGAAGTAAGGACAATATATGTTAAGCATAGGCCTACTGAACTTTCTCAGTAAATGTCAGTCCTTCTATTTCTCCCTGTTTTTCCTCCTTCTTCATCATCAGCTTATTATCCTTGCCATCATTCATTATCCCACGGAAGTGCCTTGAGCATGGGATGAAGATGAGGAAATGTCCAGTCTGTGTCTGGGCAGAGCGCTGGCCTGGGACTGAAAGGCTTGCCTGTTCTTAGAGAAGTCAGTCCCTCTCTCTGGGTCACAGTGGAGGAAAAGGAATGAAAGTGAACTTGTCTGTTCAAGTCAAGAAGTGCCTTTATACTGTGAGCCAGTCAGGACCCCGTGGCATCCACCATCACTTGTTGTAAGGAAAGTCGGGGCCTGGGAGAGCTGCCAATTACATTACCAAGCTTGGGACCTAACTACTAACATTTTTGGACTTTATCAGGGTTTTCTGATATATCTGATCTATCAAGAGTGGATACACACTCCTCTCCTCTGCTCCATCCTGGTCCCTCTCATTCCTGTGTCTCTACCCCTCCTTCAACTGCATCATTAAACTCTGCCTTAGCTTGAAACAGTGACTGTAGCCCACCAGGCTCCTCTGTCCATGGGATTTCCTAGACAAGAATACTGCAGTGGGTTGCCATTGCTTTTCCAGGGGATCTTCCCAACCCAGGGATCAAACCCAGGTTTCCTGCACTGCAGGCAGATTCTCTACTCTCTGAGCCACCAGGGAAGTCCTTAGCTTAGGCCTGCTTAAAGGGAAAGGAATGGGTAACAGGTTTCAAGCTGTGCTTTGGAAGCTCCCCATCCCCCTGCCCTTGAGGGAAACTTGGATGCAGGGCAGTGGGTGGGAGGAGAGGAGATTTAAGTTTGAATTCTCCTAGTCTTGTTTTCCAGGTAAAGAATCCACCTGCAATGCAGGAGACACAAATTCAATCCCTGGGTCAGGAAGATCCCCCAGAGAAGGAAATGGCAACCCACTCCAGTATTCTTGCCTGGGAAAATCCCATGGACAGAGGAACCTGCCGGGTTATAGACCGTGGGGTTGCAAAAGAGTCGGACACAACTTAGAGACTAAACGAAAACAGCAAAGTCTTGTTTCAGTGTGACTATTACAGTCAGCTCTTGGTATCCAGGGATGCTCAAGTCCCTTATATACAATGGTGTGGTATTTGCACGGAAGCACCCCACTCCAGTACTCTTGCCTGGAAAATCCCATGGATGGAGGAGCCTGGTGGGCTGCAGTCCATGGGGTCGCTAAGAGTCAGACATGACTGAGCAAATTCACTTTCACTTTTCACTTTCATGCATTGGAGAAAGAAATGGCAACCCACTCCAGTATTCTTGCCTAGAGAATCCCAGGGACGGGGGAGCCTGGTGGGTTGCCGTCTATGGAGTCGCAGAGTCGGACACGACTGAAGTGACTTAGCAGCAGCAGCAGCATGCACATCTTCATGTACTTTAAATCATCTCTAGATTACTTATAACACCTCATACGATGTAAATGCTTCACAAATAGATGTAAATACAATGGAAATGCTATGGAAATAGTCGCTGGCAAATTCAAGTTTCCATTTTGGAACTTTCTGAAATTTATTATTTTTCTAATATTTTCCATTCGTGGAACCCACGGATACAGAGTGGGGACTGGTCTGGGTTTTATACTTTCTGTTTTATATGAACAAAGAACTCCGTGGTTAAAAATGTCAGAGGCACTGGCCTCACTGTCGTTTGCAGTTCTTTCTCATATTTGTGTTGGCTGTGTTCAGTTCACAAAGAGGAAAGCCCCAACAAGATGCACTTTCTAGAAAGCTTAGCAATAGACTAAACCATAACCACATTAGGCCCAGTGCCTAGAAAGAAAAAATCAGAGAGTGGGGCTTGTGGCAGAAATTTTCTTTTTTTTAATTTAAAAAAAAAAAAAGGTCTTTGGGCTTCCCTGGTGGCTCAGTGGTAAAGAACCCTCCTGCAAATGCAGGAGACATGGGTTCGATCCCTGGGTTGGGAAGATCCCTTGGAGAAGAAAATGGCAACTCACTCCATTACGCTTGCCTGGGAAATCCCATGGACAGAGGGTCCTGGTGGGCTACAGTCCAAGGGGTCGCCAAAGAGTCAGGCACGACTTAGCAACTAAACAACAACAAATAATTGCTGTACAACGTTGTGTTAGTTTCTATTGCACAACAGTGTGAATCAGCTCTGTATAAACATGTATCCCCTCCCTCCTGAGCTTCCCTCCAGCCCCACCTCCCCATCCCCGCCACCATCGCACCCCTCTAGGTCATCATGGAACACTGAGCTAGGCTCCCCATGCTACGCAGCAGCTTCCCACTAGCTATCTATTTCACACATGGTGGTGTTTATATGTCAGTGCCACTCTCTCACGGAGAAGGCAATGGCACCCCACTCCAGTACTCTTGCCTGGAAACTCCCATGGACGGAGGAGCCTGGTGGGCTGCAGTCCATGGGGTCGCAAAGAGTCAGACACGACTGAGCAACTTCACTTTCACTTTTCGCTTTCATGCATTGGAGAAGGAAATGGCAACCCACTCCAGTGTTCTTGCCTGGAGAATCCCAGGGACGGAGGAGCCTGGTGGGCTGCCGTATGGGGTCGCACAGTGTCAGACACGACTGAAGCGACTTAGCAGCAGCAGCAGCAGCAGCCACTCTCTCAATGTGTGGCAAAGTTTCTTGAGTAGACAGAACACCAAGACCAACACCTGTCTTGTGCTCCATGATTGAGGGACCCTGATGGGGGCAGGGAGGGGGCAGTAAAAGGAAGTGAGGAGTGTCCCCACCCTCTCTACAATGGAGGAGACTGGGGAACGCTAGTTAATCTCTCTGAGCCTCAGGTTCCTCACCTATAAGCATGGTCTGGGGACAATTTCCCATTGCAAATTATATAATAAAACAGCTAAACCCAATTCTCCTTTGCTCAGTAAGGTGTGGAGGAAGCGAAGGAGTATAATTAGCATCATGTGTCTAAAAGGGTTTAAGGGTCATTTCGGTGAGGTCGGTGAAGGCTGGTGTTATGGTCCTGCCTAGCTGGGCACAGTCTTCCAGGAGGTTCCATGACATAATCCTGGGAGATTTAAGAGTGTTGTTGGGGTAGCACAGGGGACTAAGAAGACAGGCCAGACGGTAAATGCTCTCTGTGAACAATAACAGTTTGGAGGAGAAACGCAAAGTAGTTTCAAATTTCCTATCCCGTAATAGCCATAGGAATTGGTGATCTGGATTTACCAATGGAAAAGAAATAACAGTTGGCTTTGGGATTTAAAAAAAAAAACTACAACGCAGTGTGAAAGTAAAAATACAATGAAAGCTTGTATAAGACGTTTTTGATTGATTGTTCAGTTCATGAGATCGGCTGGCATGAAATAAAATGTTTCTTTTTCTGGGCAGTGATTAGATAAGTCGAATATGGTGAAGCAACCCACAGGACCGTTGTCAGCCTACAGATCAATCGTCAGCCTACGGATCGGGTTTTTCATAAACGTCACTGTGCAGCCCTCACAGAGAGTTCTTGTTTCTGGTGGATTTGTTTCACCTCCTTTGTGAAAGCCTTAGAGAGAAGGCAGCAAGCGGGAAAATCAGCTATTTATAGGCATTTTTGACTAAAAGTGTCTGCTCGGCGTGCCATGAAATACTTCCAAGAGGTGGGAGCACAGGAAACGATCTCAAATCACCGAGAAGCCTGGAGGAGTGTGATGGGGAGAAGAATTTTCAGAAAGCTCAAGTTCATTTGCAAACAAATGACAGTTACTTGCACTGACACCCCCTGAGTTACCGAAAAGCTAGCTGAACTTGTATTAGTTAGGAGAGGAGGAGAAGGGGAAAAAAAAGATAAATTATCTAAGGATTACAAGTCCTTGGGATCTTTTAAGGGACTTTAATGGGGCCAGCAGGTGGCCTGTGATGGAGCTGGCTTCTGAGAATGGAGAGGAGTGATCAGGGATTTCGGACATGAGTCCAAACAGTGATGGACCTGTTGTCATCTGCCAGCAATAGTGGAAGATGACACTCATCGAAGCTGCTCTGGTAGAAACACTCATCAGAGAACCAAGAAAGGAGGTGAGTGGATAAAGTCCCCTTTAGACAAGCCCCAGAGCTGTTGTTGTTAAGTAATGTACAACTCTGGACTGTAGCATGCCAGGCTTCCCTGTCCTGCACTGTCTCCCAGAGTTTGCTCAAACTCATGTCCACTGACTTGGTGATATCATCCAACTATCTCATCCTTTGTTGCTGTTAAGTAAACTTGCCCTGTGGACTAACCAAAGCTGCCTGTAGTGAGGCAGCAGGGTCTTGACAGACTTAAGATCTGAAAACAAAAGTAGGTTTTGTTTAAACATACATGAAAGCTTGAGGAGATAGAACAACAGAAAAATTGTGTTCTATCAGCAAACATGGAGCCATGGGGAAACCTGACTGACAGAAGCTGAGCTGTCAAAAGATGTACCCTTTGCGATCTTTTCATCTGCAAACAAAAGCTTTATGTGTTTAGCTGGCATTTGGGGCAGGAAGCCTTAAATCTACCCAGTGATGGACTTGTCATCCGACTTTGGGAAACTGCTTTTCTTTCCCACAGAATCAGATATGTTCATGCTAACCTTGGTTTAATGAAAGTTCAGTCAAGCAATATGGAAAAGAAAAAGTGGTACATGAAGCAGGTGAAGAAGCAACAAAGGACGTTAACAGCTGAGGATATGAAAACTCAAAACGTTTCACACTGTATTTTTTACTTTTTCCACAAATCTGAAATATTTTTCTATGACCTCAGCAAACACAAAAGTCATCATTATGCCCATTTTGCAGATCTAAAAATGGAGGTACTAAGTAGAGGGAGCCCAGAGTCCTGTGGGAAGTCCGTGGCAACATTAAAGTCCATGTTTTCATTTGTTAGACTCTACTGCCCCCTTCAGTATGTACAAAGATGAATCTGGTCTGCTAGTTCTAGAGTATGGGTAGAAGGGTGGTTCTTAGATGGACCTCTGCCCTGGATTCTTCCCAGAGTAACAGAATCAGAAGCTCTTGGATTGATGCCACAAATCCTCATTTTATAGACATCCTCAAGGGATACTTGTGCACACAAACCTAAGGATCAGTTGCCTAAATATTCAATGACAGAGTAAGTGGCCACACATGTATATGACTCTGCACATGCAGGGAAATTCGGCATCGTTGTGCTACTGTTTACCTATACGGATGCCACTAGATAATGCTCTGCACAGCACTTCCAACTTCAGAGCTAGATCTTCTTTACACTGGCTCACTTTTGACCATCAAAAGCGATGACCAAGAGATCAACCTGGAGCCTTTGATGTCTCCTATGCATTATTTCTTTCACATTTTCTAGAGTTACTCTGATTTAATATACTTGGCCTCATTGTCCTATATATTCTCTACTATGCGTCACATATTACACACACACACACACGCATTACTTTGGAAAATACAGTTTCAGCTATGCTTACGATCTTTATTCTAGGAAGGTGAGGTGAGAGGTAAGAGGACTGGCCGCCAAGACAATGGGAGATGCCAGAGAGAAGTGTGTTGCCCTTACAACCCGGTCCCAGGGCTCTGAGTGTGATGCTATTCCCTTTGTCCTCTGTTGGTACAGGATTTCCTCCTAATAAAACCATCGGGATGCAGGAGAGATGGACAGGGATAACAGGAACAAAAATACCCATTTCTTTTATTTAGACATTAAAAATCCTACCCTGCCATGTGTAACCACAGAGTTACAGACTGCAGGTAATTATTTAGTTAACAACTGTCTTTATCACTTGTGAACTTTTAAAGAAACAGCCATGCTTCAAATCTAACTTTCAGATTAGGTCTTGGCCCCTTTGTGCCTTGACCTCACTGCCTTAAATGGATGGAGTAAGAAAGGATAAGCTGGCCTCTGAAACGCGCCTTAAGGGTTTACACAGATATGAAAGACTTAATGGGCAGCAGCAGGGCAGTGAGTCTGCTAGGCTCAGCCTGCTGCTCATGAGGTGACTAATATGTGTTAGTCAAGGCATCTCCTTAGGGTTTATTTTCCCCACTTTTAGAAGGAGTGGGTTGGACTAAGTAACTGCAAATAATTCTTCCATAAGGGGATTATTAGGTGAGAAATAGGGAGGTGGAAAGATGCTATGCCCACCCTCCAGGGAGGATTTTGTGAATGAGAGGGAATACCAGTGAGGCCTTCCAGTGAGGAGCTTTGGGAATACTATTGTAAAACTGTCATTTTTCTGAAAAATAAATAAATAAAACCTTCCTGGGTCTCTCATTACACACCTTCATATTTTAGAGACCTGGAGAGTAAAATCAGGGAGGAGTTAGACAATCCTGAAAGTATGTAATTAACGTTGGATAAAAAACACGAGAGGAACAGAAGTCATTTCCTGTCATTGTTATTGGATGACTCTCTGTATGAAAGGTGTTTATCCTTATCCCAGGGAAGCAGGACACCTCGGACTTGTTTATACTGCTGGTCTGAGATTTAACGTACTCCTTGTAAGAGGGAGGTAAGGAGTTTTCTAGTGGGATGCATGAAAAGTTTGTTTCCCCACTTTAAAGTCATTCTGCTTTTGTGAAATGGTACACTTGAAACAGATCTTATGTCATGAATCAGAGATGGAAGAAAGCATATGCATGAATGCATGCTTTGTTAGTATGGCTACAGGAATGCCTATGCAGATATAACGTGTCTATATGGACCTTGACACATGCATACAACATATAGTAATCCTAGACTCCACACAGCTCTACTTCCTGGATGGCTCTGTGATAGTCCCCGCCTGAATTTTGTAGGAAGTTTCCAAATTCTGGGAGAACAAAGAGTATAAGCTTCAATGGACAGAGAAGAGTGACTTTAAGGTACATAAAAAAAAGAGATATGCTTATCTGCTGCTGCTGCTAAGTTGCTTCAGTCGTGTCCGACTCTGTGCAACCCCATAGACGGCAGCCCACCAGGCTCCCCTGTCCCTGGGATTCTCTAGGCAAGAACACTGGAGTGGGTTGCCATTTCCTTTTCCAATGCATGAAAGTGAAAAGTGAAAGTGAAGTCGCTCAGTCATGTCTGACTCTTAGCGACCCCATGGACTGCAGCCTACCAGGCTCCTCCATCCATGGGATTTTCCAGGCAAGAGTAGTGGAATGGGGTGCCATTGCCTTCTCCAAAGCTTATCTAGAAAACTCATTTTGTGAATGTAATTAGAAGTCGCTTTATTTTAGAAATGGAAACAAGGCAGGGCATTTTGCTAAATTCTAACAAATAGTAAAAAAAATCCCAATTTAAAAAATATAGTTGTATATGTTCTTAAATTTAAAAGATCAGAGCATCAGAAGAGGTCTTTCCTTGGTCATGTGTACTCCAAGAAATCAAAGTGTTAAAAAACAGTATAAAAAAGAAATTGGCCATGGTCAATGAGGGAGTGAGCTGAGTGTCTCCTTACACTCTGATCCCTCCTTTTCCTTTGCTAATTGTTTAAAAGTAATTCGCTGTTTTTCTTTTATTGGAGTATGAAATATACAGTTGCCTTACAATGTTGGGTTAGTTTCTGGTGTACAGCAAAGTGAGCCAGCTATGTGTATACCTATATCCTCTCTTTTTTGGATTTCCTTCCCACTGAGGTCGCCACAAAGCACTGAGTGGAGTTCTCTGTGCTCTACAGTAGGTTTTCATTGTTGTTCAGTCCCTAAGTCATGTCTGACTCTTTGTGACCCCATGGACTGCAGCATGCCAGGCTTCCCTGTCCTTCAGTTTCTCCTGGAGTTTGCTAAAACTCATGTCCATTGACTGGGCGCTGCCATCCAATGGGTGATGCTGGGAGATGCTCAACACCAATAATTATTAGAGAAATGCTACAATGAAGTATCACCTCACACAGGTCAGAATGGCCATCACCAAAAAGCTACAAACAATAAATGTCGGAGAGAGTATGGAGAAAAGGGAACCCTCTTACACCGTTTGTGGGACAGTAAATAGTAATTAGCTCTTTATCTTTACCTTTTAGCTGCAAACTGGACTGGGTTGAAGGAGAATAAATCATTTACTGAAAAAATTAAAGCACTCCCTTACCATGGTTTTGGTCTAAGAGTTTATTAATATGCACTTATAAAAATAGAGTAACATGATTTTTCCTATGTCCTAACGTGTTCCAAATAACAGTTAATAGGAACACAGCCTGCAGGTGGGGGAGGAGGAAAGATGGTTTGAGAAGCAGATAAATGAACGCTTGATGTGAAGTCCGACATGCATTTTATTTTTATCCAACAGGAAAAGTTACGGGTTCAAAATTTCAAATAAGTAACATAATCATAGTAAGATCATATAACTTCTATTGCATCACAGTAATAGTAACCTGATTTGACCTGAAAAGGCCAAGTTTTATTTCTCTATGAAGTTATCCTGGCAAGTGACAGGAAAAAAAAAAAATCTGACTGTTCAGAGGTATTGTAGTTTGAACCACACGAAGTTTCTGATTTCAACTGTTTAGAACAAAAAAGCTGGAATTTCTCCATGGTTCAGCTCATATCAATAAGCACAGTAAATCTACAACACAGAGGTTGTTGCTTTTTGAGCCTAAAACCAAAGTGGCAAAAACCCTAATCTAGTCACCGAGTCAAAGCCAGCCTGGCAATACTGCATATATGTTTAGTGGCCCTTGTAATACCTCAGGGGCTTCCCTGGTACCTCAGTGGTAAAGAATCCTCCTGTCAATTCAGGAGACCTGGGTTCAATCCCTAGGATGGGAAAATCCCCTGGAGAAGGAAATGGCAACCCACTCCAGTATTCTTGCCTGGGAAAAACCCATGGAAAGAGGAGCCTGGGGGTCACAAAAGAGTCAGACACAACTAAATGACAACACAACAAAATAACACTTCAAGCAAAAAACAAAACAAAAAAACCAATGTGTTCTACGATTTGTAAGTCATTGTTTGTGTTAGGTTGTATAAAGGCATGATCTCAAATGGACCAGAGATTATGGATGAGTCTTTCTTTACTGAATGGTAAATGTTTACCCTGGCTCCTGAATTTAATTTGCAACTGATCAAACTGTGCTCTAAGGAGAAGAGAGAAGGAGGAGATAAATCCTCTGGCCACTAAGAGATACAGGCTAGTTGTTGTCTTTTACCCTGCTAACCAATGCTAGACCTCCCGTGAGTAGACTGGATTCTGAGGGATGTGAAAGCCTGTGTGGGAAGAACTTTGACTGTGGCTAACTAAGGACTTTTGGTGCTGCTGAAAATGTCTTTAGAATAATGCAAATTGCAGACCAAGAATAGGAAAGTTTAACAACTTTCAAGAAGGCTTTCCTATTTCTTTTCAATCTTTCTTTTCCTACCACTCACTCTGAACCTCTGCTTTCTCACAGAGTTTTGTCAACTGTCCACACCCCCAGCCCCAATACTGAGATGTGGGCAACATCGAGAATTACAGAGAATCAGAGAAAGAACCACCACTGATTCTACGTGAAAAGTTAAGATCAGGCAGAAGTAACCTCATTTTTCTATTATATCAAGAAACAGGGACATCTCTACTAAGACCAGGGAAAAATAGGGAGAAGACTGTACAAGCCAAATAGGAAATACATTCAAGAATTTTGAACCACCCCACCCCTTTTTTGCTGGATTATTGAGGCAATTTAAATTGAAAATAAAGAAAATCATCTACCTAGTTCATTTTTTTTTTTAAGGCAGCAAGGAAACATTGCAGTAACCAAAGTCACTAGTAGAATTGCTCAGCACAGTCACACATTTCATCTAAAGTAGGTTTTAAAAACTGACTTCACAAAATTTAAATTGTTCTAAAACAAGAGGAAGGAAAACCTCAGAGGGGACAGAAAACCCCACTGGGCAGAGACTGAATAGTCTTGAATAGCATTTTGAAAAATAGTTGTATCTGCATTGAAAAAAATAGTCCTGGGTTCATGTCTGTTATGAATGACTCTTCAGTGATCTTTTGTGGAGTCTTATTTAACCAACAGGGAAAAAAAGTCACAAGAAAATCCACAAAACCCCCAACCATCCAGAAATTTTAATTTTGCAAAGGAACAGTTAAGCATTCACCATTCTTGTCAAAGAAAACCATAGATCACATTTCAACCACCAGACACACAACATCCTCTCATGGCACCTAGCACCTGCGATCATCTGTCAATTAAAGATTTCATGAAGCCTCCTGGAGACACAGATGTGTGGGTATCTGATGTCTCTACCTGCTTTCTTACCATCTGTACACACATCCGTACTTAGCCCTTTCAGTTGGACTAGCTATTGTTTAGAGAACAAATAAAATAACAACAAAAACTACTCACCACCACCACCACCAAAAGGAAAAAACCACTTAAACCAACAACACACTCTCACCAAATACATAGTAATAAAAGAGTTGTACTCAGACCTGGTCAATCCTTCCATTTCTTGAAACTTGCACACAAACTGAAGAAACCCACTCAGCCTTAAAAAGGTCGATCATTTTGTTCTCCTAAAATTTCATCTCTGAGCGTGCTGGCTTTCTTGTCTGTCTCGTGTGCGTTCTCTCCCTCTCTCTCTCTCCCCCTGTGTCTCTCTCTCTCTACTTTTACCGGAGAGCGTTTTGTTTCCTTTTTCCTGTTTCTGCTGCTGGATGAATGCAAAAATACACAATTTGAAGGTTTTTTTTTTTTTTTTTTAGGCTAACAGTTGGAAATCTAAAATCTTGCTCTCCTGAATAGCTTATTATGCCAGTCATTCAACATGCAACGTTTTACATAAAGAGGCATTTACAGAATCAAGAATTCTGTTTTCTTAAAGCAAAAACAAATCAACAACCAAAACTCCCTCTACTCCTCTGACCCCCTTCCTTAACGATTAGCACTTACCCTGAGATGTGCCATAAATGCTCTATTCCAAATGTACAAAAGCCAACCACATCTCAACTGAGAATTAAACAGTTTTAATGTCTTCAGATCCATGTCCCTGCTCCAAATTCTGATACAGACAGTCACTGGCAGCCGTACAATAGTTCTAAACAGCAGACATCTGATTCTTGACATTTAAAAATAACAATATTGGGGGAAAAAAGGGAGTCTTTTTTAAATCAACCACAGACAGCTTGTGAGGCAGCACATCTAAGCAACTGACTATATTAACTGGAACTTACAATAATTTCAAGCTACAGTATTTTCTTTCTAAATCAGTGTCAGACGCAGGCTAGACACCTACAGACCTCTCATTTTCTATATAATCATGGCAATGACCGAAGTTAAATAATTTCTGAGTGATAATTCAATATAGAGAGAACTTTTTAGTATTTAGAATTCTATTATTGGTGAATATTAACCTGTGTTCAGTCTGGAATCAAATTAGGAACATTTCAGCCATTCATCTGAGCTGGGTCACATTTCACGGACACGCATTCTTAACCATGTGCGAACAGAGGAGGGCAGGTGAATGCATACCTTTGCTGCAGAATAGAACAAATATTAAAATGAGAAAAATGCATTTGTTTCTATTTCTGAAGCACTTTATAGACTCAGACTGATCTGCACTCAAGTCTTAGCTGTCTCAATTACTACCCATGAGTTCCTGAAGACAGAATTCCATCTTTTGTGCCTCAGGTTTGTCATCCATAAAACTGGAGTAAATAGTAATATTAATACTAATTTTATAAGGGTGTTTTGGGTACTAAATGGATACTCTATGATTTCTGTTACATAACAGGCAGAGGGTATATGCTGCTTCTTCCCTCTGTGTTATATTTGGTCTGGGCAGGAATCAGCCATGATTAATGGGGAAATCCAGGTTTGAAGGTAGATGAATCAGGTTAGACCCTCCATGTTGCCATGTACTAGCTGTTTGTCCTTGGGCAAGTGACTTAATCTAATTTACTAAATCGCAGTTCCTTTAACTGTAAAATACTTCATAAGAGTTTCAAAGAGCAAATTAGATATCACTGGAAAAGCATCTACTTCAAGCATTTAATAAATGGTAGCTCCAGGCCTTTACAACTCTTGAAAACAGCTCTCATTAGTGCTTTGCATTTGTAACTGAGGTGTCTGAAGATGTGGACTGAGATCCCAGGCCTTCTCAACCAAGTGCCTCACTTTATAGTAGAAGAAAGAGACTTTGGAGAGCTGAAATGATGGTTCTCAGCTGTATCACTAGTTAGTGATCACCAACTAGTTAGTGGCCAATAGGGACTAAAACATAAACCCTCTTATTTAAAGTTCAATGCTTTGTCCACTAAACTTTCTGACACTGAAATTGAACACATCTGAACATCCAGTTTCAATATTAGTTTGTAATTGGGGCTTTCTTGGTGGCTCAGAGAATCTGGCTGCAATGCAGGAGGATCCTGTTCAATCCCTGGGTTGGGAAGATCCCCTGCAGAAGGAAATGGCAACTCACTCCAGTATTCTTGTATGAAGAATCCCATGGACAGAGGAGCCTGGTGGGCTACAGTCCGTGGGGTCTCAAAGAGTCAGACATGACTGAGCAACTAGCACTTTCACTTTTTCACAAAGCAATATGACTAGGAAACAAACCCCTCTATGTTCCCAAATTTGCTTCTAAGAATGAGTTTACAAGTGAAATTATTCTATGGGAGCTGACAGGTGCTGGCTAAATCTATCTTCCTAAGAGGAGCTTCTGCAGGACATAGATTCTCCTTTCCCTGTAAAGCAAGAAGAGAGCTAGAGAGGATTCCAGTTCTTAGGAGTGTCCCATTCCTCCTCCCCCATGTGAATGTCCAGCTTCTTCCTTTGCTTTAGAGGAACTCATCTTAGCATACTGGTTGGGGAGAGTACACTGCATTTACTATGTCCCCACACTGATATATAAAAATTTTTTTTTCAGTTTGAAAGTCTTGTGCAGAATGCTGTGCTGGCTCAGTCATGTCCACTTCTTTGCGACCCCACAGACTGTAGCCCACCAGCCTCCAATGTTGATGGGATTTCCCAAGCAAGAATACTGGAACGGGTTGCCATTTCCTTCTCCAGGGGATCTTACTGACCCAGGGATTGAACCCACATCTCCTGCATTGGCAGGTGAATTCTTTCTGCCGAGCCACCAGGGAAATGCTTTAATTTGATATTTCTTATCTGATCTTATCACTACTGATTATGGTTCAGTTTTTAAAATTAAATTTATTTTGTTTTTGCCATTAGTCACAGAACCTTCATAGACAAAAATGTATCCTCTTCTAGGTTTTCTGTCTCATTACACATCCTTTTTCAAGACAGATACCTTATCAAAATATTTTATTCTCAGTAGTGGATGAGATTTATGTGGTTAAAGAATTTCTAAGGCTTTCAGTTGTAATATTTACAATGGTCTTTTCTATGAACTAAGAGTCTTGAGTTCTGGTCTTACCTCTGCCATATATTAACAGTGTGACTTATAAGGCCTTTACCTTTCTTTGAGTCTAGCTTTTTATATTCTGAATGAAGAGGTTTGGTTAGATGATCCCTTTAGCTTTAACCTTCTGTTAGGGATTCTTGATCACTTAATTAACATGTGTAACAACCTTTTAGGGCTTCCCAGGTGGCGCAGTGGTAAAGAATATGCTGCCAAACATGGGTTTGCTCCTTGGGTTGGGAAGATCCCTGGAGTAGGAAATGGCAACTCATTCCAGTATTCTTGCCTGGAAAGTGCCACGGAGAGAGGAGCCTGGTGGGCTCCAGTCCATGGGGTCCAGAGAGTTGGCACGACTGAGCAACTGAGGACAACCTTATAGTAAATTAAATGATGCCACCTTCAGTAGGAAATATTGTGTTCTTTGTGAAAACTATCCACACCATGGTGGCCTCTTCTGAAGTCTGGGGATGGGTCTGGCACTGTCCCTACCCAGTGACTGCCAGTCTGGAATATTTTCAGAACTTGGTAGCAGCATTCCCAAGGGAGTCAGCTTTGTCAGAAGAGATCCAAAGAGAGCCAAAAAGATGAATGTCTTGGTGGAAGACTTTTCCTTGCATTTATTCTTAAGAGTGGGAAATGATTATGTCATGATTTTATATTCCAGTAAAACCTTTTTTAATACAGACAAGGCTAGGAAGGGAGGGCTAGGAAGAGAAAACCTACACTTTGAAAAGGAAAAATGTGAGGATCCCTCTTATGAAACGCTGTGTCTCAGTAAAAATGATGAATCTAAAGGGAGGCAGTAGGGAAGAAAGGAACTCTTCCCCTGATATTTTTATCCAGGTGAAATCTGGTTTCAGTGGATTGGAGGGCAGTAGGAAAAACAGGAGTCTGCAGAGGGGAGGAGCGGCCTTGGGCCTGCGTGTGTGGGATTTACATACTGACACTAATTGTATTTTATTGCGCAGATGCTTCCCCTTCTTTTCCTCCTCTTCTCTGTTGTCCTGAGTCCCTGCAGCTGTACTTGTCAGGTCCCCAAACTGGCTCCATCTCCACCTCCTCAGGGTGCAGGGCATCACCCCAACTCCCTGTGCTCTGGGGGATGAGGACTTAGGTGGGGGTGTGATTAGCTTCGCTGTGGTGTGAAAATTGCAATGGTGAAGATGTTGATCAATTTTTCCAAACTAACAGCTTGGGGCAGAATCTTAAATAATAATAACAAAAAGCCCTGAATAGAACTAATTAAACTCTTTCCAGAATTCCAAAGATCATTGTTGACTTTTGTAAAAAAGGTGGCTTTATTTTACAATTCTGTGTACACTCCCCTTTTCTCCCCTCCTTGTCCTCCAATCCCTCAGACAAAAGAGGAACACAAAACATTAATAACTCCTTGCCTTTTTGTAGGCGTGCTTTTCAAAGCACTTTTATATCCAGTATCTCAAGATAACTGGATGAGGTTGCTAGCAGGCCTGTTTCCTGATAGGAGCCCTCAGCCCCCAAAATGCTAAATAATTTGCTCAGGTTCACACAGAGAATTCACAGTAGAGCCAAGACTAGGCCCCAGGGGAAAATACCATACAATCAGCTGGTACAACTTCTAAGCACCCATCCCTCCATATAAATGGTACCTGAAGGTACTGGCAGGAACGTTCTTGTTGACACGACTCTGACTTCACCATGGCCTGGTCCATGTTGACCGAGGCTTTCTGGTAAACCTCTCGGGCTCGACTCACGGTCAGCGTGGAGGACCAGGCACTCTTCTTGAGCAGTGGTGCATCTAGGGTGACGGGCAGGTTGGCGCAGGTGGAGCACTTGACGTCGTTGTTACTCCGGGAGGCCTTCACCGCCTGCTCGCTGATGGTGTTGTAGGCCTCCATAAAGTACTGAGAGGCCGAGCGGTCGGGGCACCTGCCCATGGTCATCACACCCGAGGGGGAGTGGTAGATACACATGTCGCCGTCGAGGTTGTCGTCAGAACTCCACCAGCCAGGGGATGTGTTGTTGCGCGGCTTGGGCTCCGGGCGCCGCTCCTTGCTTTTGCTGCGCTTGCCGTACCTCACGGTCTGCGTCTCGTCCGGGCTGGCCTTGCCTCCGTTGACGCTGCCCTTGGACGGTCCCTCCAGGGAGTGCGATTTGGTGAAGAGCTTCTGGACCGAGTGGACCAGGTGGCGGATGCGGCCGGGGCTGTCGCTGCGGTGCTCCACGGCCGTGCGCTTGTACTGCAAAGTGTGGTAGCCATCCCGGCTGAGAGGTAGCTGCCTCTCAAACTGGTCCAGGAGGTTGGCGGGGATGCGGTTGGCCTTGGTGGCCAGGGTGCGGGGCACCAGGGCACACTCGTCCTTCAGCTCCTGCTGCGAGGTGTAGTGCCGCCGCGGGAAGGTGCTGCTGGCCAGCGGGTCGCTGAAGGGGCCCACACACTCGGCCTGGAAGGAGGTCCGCTGAGTGTAGTAGGGGTGGTCGGCCGGATGGTGCTCCACCGGGCTCAGCAGGTATGGCTTGCGATCCGCGTGGTGCGACAGCGAGTCACAGGCTGAATCGCAGGTGACTCCGTGGTGATGGCTGCGGCTGCCCGATAACCCTTTCATCGCTGATGGGGCAAAGCCGCGGGGGTCATGGACACCCGGGGGTGTGGTTCCAGACCCGTCTCCCGCAAGGACCTGGGGAAATGAAGGAGAGGGGGACAGTGGTTAACTCTTCCCTTGGTAAATAGATAGTGCTCTTTCCCCATGCATCTGCTACTGAGTTGGTTTTCTGGCAGAAGAACTCAGGAAAAGTCAAAGTGTAGTCCCTCAGTCCTGTTGGATTCTTTGCAACCCTGTGGACGGTAGCCCGCCAGGCTCCTCTGTTCATGGGATTTCCGGGGCAAGAATACTGGAGAGGGTTGCCATTTCCTCTTCCATGGAATCTTCCTGCCCCAAGGGTTGAACCTGTGTCTCCTGCATTGCAGGCAGATTCTTTACCACCTGAACCTCATTGACTCTCCCTAAAAGGAGCTTTAATGCATTGATGGAAAAGCCCTATTACCTCTATATCTTGGCAAAGACCAGCACCGCACCCCCCCACCCCCAGTCACATAGGAGAGACAGGGTGAAAGCTAGTTAACCCAGAAAAGAAACTATAAAAATGTTAAATTATTTTTAAATGATTTAGGAGAAAAACTTCCCCTCCCTCCAGGGTTCTAATAATTGTATATCTCCCCTGCTGCTCTGTTTTTATTCTTAACTGTAACTGTTAGTCATCAGGCCAGCAGACCACAAGGGTTCAGTTTCTCTGGGAGGCTTTTGCTGGCCCCCCTTACAGAGAGAATTAGTTCTGTGCTTGCAGAGCATGTGCTGCATACTCTCCAGCTCCTCTGGAATGCTTTGTCCCATGTTTTCCCCACTAGCTCAAGCTCCCTGAGGTTAGTTTACTTCTCAGTCACCTGTACATCTCCCTACCTCATACCAGGGGCTTCCCTGGTGGCTCAGTGGTAAAGAATCCACCTGCAAAGAAGGAGACCTGGGTTCAACCCCTGGGTTGGGAAGATCCCCTGGAGAAGGGAATGGCTGCCCACTCCAGTATTTTTGCCTGGAGAATTCCATGGCTAGAGGAGCCTGTTTGGGCTCCAGTCCACGGTGTCTCACACAGCTGAGCAACTAACACTTTTACTTTCACTTCACCTCATACCAGTTGGGCCATATAGACACACAAGCACTCCATATATGTGAGTGGAAAACGTAAGTAAAAGAGGCTGCTGCTGCTAAGTCACCTCAGTCGTGCCCAACTCTGTGTGACCCCAGAGATGGCAGCCCACCAGGCTCCCCCGTCCCTGGGATTCTCCAGGCAAGAACACTGGAGTGGGTTGCCATTTCCTTATCCAATGCATGAAAGTGAAAAGTGGAAGTGAAGTCGCTCAGTCATGTCCGACTCTTAGCGACCCCATGGACTGCAGCCTACCAGGCTCCTCCGTCCATGGGATTTTCCAGGCAAAAGTACTGGAGTGGGGTGCCAACTTTAGGATATATTTCTGTTATCTTCTTTCACATACTTTCCCATTAGAATGCCATGGTGACAATTACAGCAAACAATCCCCGCTTTCCCATGGTAATTAGAATTGGAAAAACTAATGGTAGGGCAAAGACATCAGAGCTGTAGAGAAGACCTGCCCATGTATTTCTGTCATCAGAGAATTAAGAGTTTCTTGTCTACAAACTGAGAGCAGATGAAGAACAAATAAGCTTGAATCAGCTCATTTGACTATCAGGACATCTCCTTTTGCTGGTTTAAGAGTTCATGGTAAATATTTACAAGCTATGGCAAGATGGACAAAGGAAAGACTCTTGAAACATTCCTGAGGAAACATGAAGGGCCTGAACCCAAGGGTCGGGTGTGCCTGGGAGAGAAATAACTCCTACAGATGCAGCTGAGTGAAACGCAGTCATCCCAAGCCTTCCCCTTCCTTCAAGACCAGAAGCTGCCTTATGATCCAGCAATCCCACTGCTGGGCATTCACACTGAGGAAACCAGAAGGGAAATAGACACATGTACCCCAATGTTCATCGCAGCACTGTTTATAATAGCCAGGACATGGAAGCAACCTAAATGTCCATCAGCAGATGAATGGATAAGAAAGCAGTGGTACATATACACAATGGAGTATTACTCAGCCATTAAAAAGAATACAATTGAATCAGTTCTAATGAGGTGGATGAAACTGGAGCCTATTATACAGAGTGAAGTAAGCCAGAAGGAAAAACACCAATACAGTATACTAACGCATATATATGGAATTTAGAAAGAGGGTAACAATAACCCTGTGTACGAGACAGCAAAAGAGACACTGATGTATAGAACAGTCTTATGGACTCTGTGGGAGAGGGAGAGGGGGAAGATTTGGGAGAATGGCATTGAAACATGTAAAATATCATGTATGAAACGAGATGCCAGTCCAGGTTCGATGCACGATACTGGATGCTTGGGGCTAGTGCACTGGGACGACCCAGAGGGATGGTATGGGGAGGGAGGAGGGGGGAGGGTTCAGGATGGGGAGCACATGTATACCTGTGGTGGATTCATTTTGATATTTGGCAAAACTAATACAATTATGTAAAGTTTAAAAAAAAAAAAAAAAGACCAGAAGCTGCTGTTCTTCTGGGCAGAGTACTTCCTTTGGACTCTAGTAGAGTGAATCCAGGGACAGAGGAGCCTAGTGGGCTGCCGTCCATGGGGTCACACATAGTCGGACACGACTGAAGTGACTTAGCAGCAGCAGCAGCAGAGTGAGTTCATCAGTAGTTGAATGTGTTCCTCCTGACAGTCTTGTTTGTTTGTTTTTAATAAAGCTTTCTATAATACAAAAATTATCATATGGAGAGTTGTCCAGAAAGGCCAATGTGACTTTCCAAAAAATCACAAATGTAATTTTAGATAGACAGGGAGAGATAATTGGTTTAGTTGTAAAAAAAAAAAAAAAATCCTGTAAAACAAAACAGAACACCCATGTATAGCCTAATGAAGAAAAACATGGAGTCTTGAGGGATCAGGACTTGTCAGTTCCATGGGATATGCTGTATGTGGGAGCCCAACTGTTGAAAATCTCTAACCGTGCTTTATGAAGCTCCTTTTCTCCTCCTAGTCTCTCTGTTTCTGGATTAATTGAATGAAGTTGATGAGAGGTTTTAATCACTGGAGTCTTTCGAAATTGCTCAGTCTATCAAACTAGGAGCTTCTTGAGGGCAGAGGTTATGTTTTATGCATTCAGTGGCCAGCAGAGTGCTTGGCTGCTGGTGGGAACTCGGTAAAGTAGTTAATGAAATAATGCATCAGTGAAAAATCTCCCAGGGTGGTTCATCCTGTGGTTCAAGTCACACCTATTGTGTTTGAAAAGGAAGCGGCCAAGGAAGGAAGGAAGGCACCATCTTATGGGCATTTTAGAGACCAGTGGTTTTCCAGGTGAGGCAGGAGGCATGTGGGTGCATGTTTCTTATGCTGCTTGTTTGTTTACCTTCAACTTCTGCCTCTCCATGTCCCATCAATGAATATCTCACTCTTAAAGTTCTCCCTGCTTTGAGGTTAAAATCTGGGAGTTTACCTGGTCTGCTGACTACAGAATGTCTACACAGAAGACAATCTGTTTAAAGAAGAGAAAGCAAATGACACCTGAAGAGACAAAGAGGGAAAGAAACTGGTTCAGGAAGAGCCTGTAAATCACAACTTGCCCACCGAGGAGCTAATATAAGGGAAATTTTAACATAAAATACCTCGGGACTACTTTATACAAAGTTATGATCCCAAGAGTAGGCTGTGGCAAGGAGGGATACAGAAGATTAAATACACATTTTTAGCAAAACTGTGGCACAAACTAATTTAGGTTGAAAAATCCGCTTCATGAGGAAGTTTCTCTATATAAAACAGGTCTCATCGAGGACATTTTTGTCTTTTAAATATAGACTTAAAAATAAAAGACAAAAATAGGAAGCCAGTTGGGTTATGGTCACATAATAAATCTTATGATTCCACATAATATAACTCAATATATGAAATAATATGAAATAATGCTTCAATCTTTCCTTCTGAAGCAGCTGGGTCTTGGGTGGATATTTTTTGCTAAATAAAATGTGAATCTGGCAAGAGCCAAAAACATGAATTATACATATTCACTCCAAAATGGAGATTATTTGAAATCATGTGTTCAATATTTATGTAATTATCTTTAATTTGTGAATGGCATTTCATGTGAGATGATGTTGCCTGAGGACACACAGAGCCAACAAAGAGCCTTTTTAAGGCCATTAATGATGAATTTGTTCAATGACGTAACCGATGATTATTTTGGTAAGTTAAACATGCACAGTGTGATTTTTTACTAAAATTTAAGTGGGCTATTTTCAGCCTGGTGACATGCACTTATATTTTCATAAAGAGTAATACATTGAATCAAGGAAAATAAGTTAACTTTCATTCTTCTTAATGTCTGTAAAAAGATATTGAGATCTTGATCCTTTTCCTCTGTGATATATGAAATATGATAATAAATGATCATAAACATTTCTAAATGCTCCATCTATCTTTCTGGTTAAGACCAGATAAATGACTTAATACCCTAACCTTTCTAAGGGAAAAATCTTACAGTGTCTTTTAGTCTCCTGTCTTTTAAAAAGGAAAATCGATTGATTAGTGATTATAAATTACAGCAACACATTCAGTGACTTCTCGATGAATGAGGGAGATGATCTAAAACCCTCAATGGCTAAATAATGGTTGGGATACCTACCATGGGGGTCCTGCTCTTTCACCCCTCATTCTTTGTCTTCTTCTTTTCTTACTCATGAATTCTATTCCAAGCCTACTTCTTTCTGCCACTTCTTTATTTCCCTGTCCTAATTCATATTCGTAAGTGGCAACCCGGACTTCACTTGCTCCAGCCCATGTGTGACTAACACCATCCCCGGGAAGAATTAACCAAGCATCCTTCCCATGCAGGGCTCAGTGTTTGCTGCTGCAGATGACCAAATGCAACCAGCAAATCACTAATGCTGAGAGAGATGTGACCTAGTCATGAAAAAAGATAAATAACAGTGCTCATTACCCTCTGCATTCTTGGAAAAATTAGCCCTGGAATTAAGTTTTAAGGGGCCGTAAAAGATTGCTGAAAATAGAAAGGGAAATTGTCTTTCGTGCCTTCCTCTCTGAGCCAGGATGGAGAATGTGAGTCAATGCGCCTCTGTAAGGGTTTCTATGACGACGGTGATCATCCCTCATTTTTGCCTTGTTCACTATGACTTCAAAATGGTGTTTTGTTGTCCTCCTAAGTACGATTTTACCATCAGACGACAGGCCCTCATCGCTGGCTTGGAAAATGTGTTGACTGTATTGGCTACCGTAAGATGAGCTCTGGGTGTGAGAAACAATGCTTCTCTCACACCTGGGGCAGAAGCATTGCTGTCCAGATGATGACTAAAGCAGGAACGATCCAGCACAGGTAAAGGAAATTCTCAAGGCAGGTAATTTATTAGCACCAAGGAAAAAACAAACAAACTACATGTTAGAAGATGCTGACTGGATGGAAAACAGTCTCACAAAGCTGGCAAGTTCTTACTTTGATTTCTGTGCATGTCTTTATTTAGAGCTGCTGTGCTTGGTTTTTCTTTACATACAGACAGAGGATCCACCCGAAGGGTGTCTACTCTCTCTTTCAATGAGGACTGACAGCTGGGCAATCACAACTTGCCTTAGAAAGGACAGCGTGGGGGACCTGCCCAGGAAGGGGGGAGCACTGTGTTCTAATTTGGGGAGATGCTGGGAAGACAAAACCTCCATGAATTATCTCAGGGTCAAGTCACTTTTTTGCCTCTCCCCATTTTACAGGTGACCTGCCCATGCCAGGTTATAACAGTCAACGGAAGAGAAAGAAGGAATTCTCTTACTGAGAGTAAAACCTGTCCCCAAGTAGTGACTTGCTTCCCAGTCTCTCTAGATGCACACAGGTAACTAATTCTGGCTAATGGAGTATAATTGAAAATGGCAGGTGCAGTTTCTGGAAAATGACTCTTAAGTGAAGGACATACCTTCTTTACCCCCTTTCTCAGCTGGAATTCAGACTTCAGGCTTGGCTAAGGAGTGATCTTGGTCCATGAGGTGGAAGTGAGAGGCTGAGGATGGGAGCAGCCCAAGACAATGGGCTGGGCCAGAACAGAGTGTCTGTCAGCCTGGACGTGTACCCCTGCATCTTGTTTATGGGGAAGGAATGGACCTGGATCTTTGTCTACACCACTGTGATGTGTTTTCTGACCCTTGCATCTGAACCAAGTCCTAAGTGACAAGGGTGGTTAGGGCTGACTCCTGGAGAATTTTTGTCAGCTCTGCTATAATATGAAGGACTTGACTCTGCTCATGGTGGTCACCCATGAGCGCAATTTAAACCAGGCAGTGATACAGCTGCGCGTATACTAGAGATTTCTCTGCCTGTAGTGAGAGAATGCTTCTCAGATGGCTCGGTGGTAAAGCACCCACCTGCCAATGCAGGAGACACAAGAGACACAGGTTCGATCCCCAGGTTGGGAAGATCCCCTGAAGGAGGAAATGGCAGCCCACTCTGGTATTCTTGCCTGAAAAATTCCATGGATAGAGGAACCTGGCAGGCTACAGTCCATGGGGTCACAAAGAGTTGGACACGACTGAGCAACTGAGCATGAGAGTTAGGGAATAGATTTAGGGATCAGAAGAAGCAAGAAAATCTGAAAGCAGTAATTCTTTCTTTCTTGGGAAGTTCATGAGAGAAGACTAAAAGGGGATAAAGAATAATCCTCCAAAGAGTAAGAATGTCCTGGGTGGTGGAGGGGTGCCTCCCACTTCTGTTCTTCTGCTCACTCGTGTGTTTCCACTACAGTCTAAACACACAGAGTGCTTCTTCTAGGCAGAATAAAATTCTATGCAACATGGATGCAGACTTTTTATTAGTAATTTTTTCCTCTACTAATAATCCCAATTCTATAGAGATTGAGAATGAAGAGCAATATGAATGTTTGCTGCTAAGTCACCTCAGTCGTGTCCGACTCTGTGTGACCCCATAGACGGCAGCCCACCAGGCTGCCCCTTCCCTGGGATTCTCCAGGCAAGAACACTGGAGTGGGTTGCCATTTCCTTCTCCAATGCATGGAAGTGAAAAGTGAAAGTAAAGTCGCTCAGTCATGTCCGACTCTTAGTGGCCCCATGGACTGCAGCCTACCAGGCTCCTCCGTCCATGGGATCTTCCAGGCAAGAGTACTAGACTGGGGTGCCACTACCTTCTCCAATATGAATGTTTAGCAGGCTTATAATTTTAAATATTTTTTAAAAATAAGTGACTGATTCTCATTAATATGCTACTAACACATGAAGCCATGCCATTTTAGGGTAAAAGTAAATAGAAAACTCACATGAATTAATTTTGCCCAAAGGCCCACTTTGGGGATATTTTCTGACCTTCTGAATTTGTAGCTGCAAAAGATAACTGAATGCCATTTTCTTTCATTTTTTCAGGCTTCCCCACTCACAGACTTTCATGTACTATGTACTTAAAATCGTGCAAATGCCATTAGGGCACCTTTGAATAAGCACAGGCTGAAATACACCAGTTCTTTTACTCAAAGCACAATGCTAAGCCGTTTTATATACGCAGAATGTATTTTGGCTTTTCATGAACTTAATTGCTATCCTAATCATCTGTAGCTTGATTTTGTTTGTGAATACCTCCTTCCATCAGTCTGCTCCTACAAATAAATGCCTTTGAAACATTTCCCTTTCAAAAGATATGGTATTATATAAAAAACAAAACAACAACCCAGATCTCCTCCAATTTGGTCACAGTAGGCAACACAGCTAAAATTGCCTTTGTCTTTCACACAAAGCTTTTAGAAGTGGCTTCATGATGGTTTTTGAGAATAAAAAGGTGGAGGGTAGTGTTCCTTGAGAAATGGTTAGTAAGTCATCATTAATATTGGTCTTAGACTTACTGCTGGTTGGGAAAATGCCACGGGACTTAGAGGACTTTTACGTGGAGATGATTGAAGCAGGACATTATAAAAAGTCCTAACATTATTCTGCATCAACCCAAGTAGGAAGGTAACTGTCCTGACTCTATGTGACTTTGGACATGTGCTCCCCATGGGATTACCCTCATTTGGATCATTCTAGAAGAGGGTGTATGCTTCCCAAGTGGTTCAGTAGTAAAGAATCCGCCTGCAATGCAGGAGACACGGGCTCAATCCCTGGATTGGGATGATCCCCTGGAGGAGGAGACGGCAACCCATTCCAGTATTCTTGCCTGGGAAATCCCATGGACAAAGGGTCCTGGAGGGCTACAGTCCACAGGGCCACAAAGAGCTGGACGTGACTGAGCATGCATGCACACAGAAGAGGGTGTGATTATCTCAGCTAAGCCTGCAGATGGATTTCCCTGGGAGTCGCTAAGAGAATGTGGTCACCTTGACCAGCAGTGGCCAACAGCTCTTCAGGAGGTGTTGTGGGCAGGGGCCACCCTACATTATGGAGGTAAAACAGATAATCTTCACAGAGAATAACACAAACCACCACTTTTTTGTCCATTCAAAAAAAAAAAAAAGCTGACAAAAATATGCATGCCATTTGACTTATCTAGGAGAAGCAGAAATGATGATAGAGTGAATCCGTTTAATGGAAAATAAAACCATGATGGAAAATGGAAATATACAAAACTATGACAATTGATACAGACACAATGCAACTTGAAAAGAAGCAATGGAAATAGCCTCTGATGAAAATGGAGTTGCTTTTGTCTACAGCTCTCATGACCAGCTGAATAGTCCTGTGAACGTGTTCTGGCACATTCTGGACAACTTGCTTCACAGCTAGACTATCACCTATCTATCTATCTGCTGCTGCTGCTGCTGCTAAGTCGCTTCAGTCATGTCTGACTCTGTGCGACCCCATAGATGGCAGCCCACCAGGCTCCCCCGTCCCTGGGATTCTCCAGGCAAGAACACTGGAGTGGTTATCTCTCTATCTACTGGAATCAAAAGTTTCCTCTCAGAAATTCTTTTCTTTTAGTTGCTGTTGCTTTTCTTACCAAGCTCACTGTACAGATCTGTATTAAGAAGTGCCAAGGCCCAGAAATCACCAACAGTGCCCCTTGTTGTGGTAGCCATTCAGCCGACACCTGCGTTGGGGAATTTTGTCCCCTGACCACAGAATCCACTGATGCTGTCCTGGCCAGGAATGTTACAGTGGTCACCATACCTCTGAGTTGATTGAACCTGGTTTGAAGTCCTAACTCAGGGGTATCTATGCAGAGGCTCATCTGGGTTAATCAGATGCTGGCTCCTAGAAATTTAAATGAAGACATTCCCAGAGTCACACTGAACACCGGTGAGCTTATCTGCAAGGTCAGCTACAGGAAGGGCTGATGCTGGCACCGCTGGGAGCCGGAGTCATGTGCTGTTTCAAACTGTGGGGCAGCAGAAACAAGGGCCCTGCAGAGGGAGCACGTGAGGAGAGAGGAGCAAACTTACAGGGAGAAGCAATGCAGAGTCCGGCAGCCCAGGAGAGAAACAGAGAGGCTGCTGGACAACCTTCAGGTCTGCTCAGGCCTAGCTTTCTGCCCCCAGCAGCTGAGACCCTGTCCTGTCTGTGGCAGAACCATGGGAGACCCACTAAAGCTTACTCATCTGAGTAAGTTTACCCTCCCGCCCAGCTGGGCAGCTGCAAGCATATTAGAACCACTGGGAGAAAAGAGAGCCCTCCTGCACTGTTGGTGGGAAAATAAATGGGTGCAGCCACCATGGAAAACAGTATGGAGGTTCCTCCAGAAACTAAAAATAAAGCTACCAAATGATCCAGTGGTCTCACTCCTGGGCATATACCCGGAGAAAACTACAACTCAAAAAGATACATGCACCCCTATGTTCATAGCAGCACTACTCACAGTAGCAAAGACACGGAAGCAACCTAAATGCCCATCAACAGAGGAATGGATAAAGACGACGTGGTACACATACACAATGGGATACTACTCAGGCATAAGAAAGAATGAAACAATGCCATTTGCAGCAACATGGATGGACCTAGGGATTATCTTACTAAGTGAAGTAAGTCAGAAAAAGACAAATATAACGTGACATCACTTATGTAGAACCTAAAATACGACTCAAATGAACTTATCTATGAAACAGAGATTTACAGACATAGCAGATTTGTGCTTGCGAGGGGGAGCGAGGGTGGGGGAGGGAAGAATTGGGAATTTGCGGTTAGCAGATACAAACTAGTATATATAGAATGGATAAACAACAAGGTCCTACTGGATGGCACAGGGAGCTATATTCAATATCTTGTGAGAAACCATAATGGAAAAGCATATGAAAGTATATATAAATATATAACTGAATCACCTTGTTGTACAGCAGAAACTAAAACAACATTGTAAATCAAATATACTTCAATAAAATATAAACAGATAAAGCCTCCTCTCAAATATTCCCTGTGCCAAAGGACACATGGAAATGAGAGGATTTATCTAATTTATGGTCTAGTTAAGAAATAAACCACATAAATGTAAAATAATCAGGAATAATACAAGTCGGAATCTAATCAAGCTCTAGATTGTGTGATCTGTGTCGTAGATGTAATGCATCAGGTAACAAGCTTTTGAAAGAAAAAAAAAAACAAGTCTAGAAGATGCAAAAGTTAAGGGATACAGAAACATCTCAATTTAGGAGGTTTAGAGTCTAGAGCAGCACAATGTTCGAAGCTGATGTTCTTAGGACAACATGCAAAACCTGTTCGGTGTTCTGTTCAGTTCAAACCATCCCATCCTCTCCTCCAGCTTCTTTTTCGCGTTTATTTATCTACGTGGCTGCATCGGCTCCTAGTTGTGGCACATGGAATCTTCACTGATTATGTGGGTCTTTTGTTGTGGTGGTTCCCGGACTCTATAGTTGTGGCACACAGCTTCCAGAGAGTGACAGCATGGGCTTAGCTGCTCTGTGGCATGTGGGATCTTAGTTTCCTGACCAGGGATCAAACCTGTGTCCCCTGCATTGCAAGGTGGATTCTTAACCACTGGACAATCAGGGAAGTCCCTCCTCCGGCTTTTTATGTTTGGTGCTTCCGTGTCTACCTCTCTTTCATTTCTGAGGATACAGTCCATATGCAAGTCAGATGGTCTGAGAGCTACAAACCTGACTTCATTGGTAAGGCCTCCCACTGGACTCCTTTCACTGAAGTCTCTTTGATAATAAGCCCGTGTCAGGGAATTATAAGATGCTGATGTTTATACTTGTGTGGTTTTTACTGTCAGGATGTCATCCACCTCTGCAAAAAGTGTCTCATGAATGAAGTGTGATGAAGAAATCCCTCTCAGGTCTTAGTATTAGCAAAACTGTGTGTTTAACAACTGCCGGTTCATCGGGCAGGCAGTCACTCTTGCCAGGTGACTGCGCATCTATATTTGAATACTGGGAAGTTTATTGGGAAATTTAGCATAAAATAGTAAGGGTTATTGCTTTTCTACTTTTATGCTGTATATTTGTTTTCTCTGGCTGTGCACCTTATCCCTTTGAATAATACAGGTAATCACGCAGACTGCTTCCATCTTTTGTTTGATGACAAATTTATATCCAGATAGCTCTGTACTATGTAAAATACAAATGTTTGGCTAATGCATTTTCTTTTTCCCTTGATACCATCAGCTGACTGTAACATGGTTCTCAGAGTTGACTGTGCAAGAAATCAGCTCAGGGCTTGTTAAGAGACAGATTGCTGGGCCCAGTCCTCAGAGTTACAGGGGCTGTTCCCAAGATGTTACATTTCTAACAAATTCTCTGGTGATGCTTGTGCTGGTTCAGGAATCACCATTTGAACCACTGAACCAGACCCTGTTTCTTACACCTGTGATTCTTCCTGGGATGTACATGGTCCTTCGCTCCATTAGACTAAACTCAAACACCTTTTTAAAGTCCCAGCCCTGTTCTTTGGTGATGCCTTTGCTGAACCGAGGTGGGCAGAACTGACAGCTCCACATCTTGTGTTTTCTCATGCACATCATCCAGAGAGTTACCAGGTACTGGACATGTCTGTGGTCATTTATGGCCTTTTATGTAGCTTTCTCCCAGAGGACCATGAGATTCTGGTGGCCATAAGGGTTTCCTTCATTTTCATATAACCATTCCCTGCAAAAGTCCCTGGACCACAGGATGTGCTCAATAAATGTTGGCTGACTAAATACATGAATGGGAGGTCTCCTGTTTGGAAAACACAAGGTTGTTTTTTTTTTTTTTTTTAATTTTGAAAAGCACAGTATATTTAAAAAAATTTTAATTGATGTATAAAGATCCCCTGGAGGAGGGTATGGCAATCCACTCCAGTATTCTTGCCTGGAGAATCCTCATGTGCAAAGGTTCCAGGCAGGCTACAGTCCATGGGGTCACAAAGTCATGATTGAAGCGACTTGGCATAGTGGATTTACAGTATCATGAAAGTTTCAGGTGTACAGCACAGTGATTCAGTTAGACACACAGACTCACATACACACACACACACACACACACATTCTGTTTCGGATTATTTTCCCTTATAGATAGTCCCCTGTGCTGTACAATAGGTACTTGTTGGTTATCTATTTTTTTTTTTTTACATAGTAGTGTATATATGTTAATCCCAGCCTCCTAATTTAGATACAATATTTTTATGTAAAAAAGGTGGTAATTTATAAATAATATGACTCTTTGTCCCAGGAATAATATGTCTCTGTGTGAGCACTACAGTGTGTGCATAGAGTCTCATGGGGGCTTGCTTCCCTGGTGGCTCAGTGAAGAACCTGCCTGGCAATTCAGGGAATGTGGGTTTGATCCCTGGGCCGGAAAGATCCCCTGGAGGAGGAAATGGCAACCCACTCCAGTATTCTTGCCTGGAGAATCCCATGGACAGAGGAGTCTGGTGGGCTACAGTCCACGGGGTCACAAAAAGTCAGAATGACTGAGCAACTGAGCATGCAGCATGCATTAATGAGGTAGTTCAGGTAAGTGTACACTTGTTGGTATATTTCAGCAAACATTAGACTGATAGGTCTACATGCTAGACCCTGCCCTGGCACTTTATAGGCATCCTCACACTTAATTATGACTGCAGCCCTAGCAGGTAGGTACTCTTATTGTCTGCATTTCCCAGAGGAGGAAAATGAGACCCAGAGAGGTTAAATCATTTACTTTGAGCTAATCCAGGAAGCTGGACCCCAGTGCTCACACTATGTACCCCTAATTATCAGTGGCAAAGTCTGTCTTTCCCATTCCACCACAGCGATGGGATGTCACCAAGACTGCAGCATATGGTCACACACATTCTGTGCAGCGCACCTGCTGGGGCAAGCTGACGTCCTGTGCGGTGGCGGCTCTGTGCTTTGCTATCACTGATATACTTTTATTTAAATACCAAGTCACATAAGCATAATTTAAAAGAGGACCTTGGACAAAAATCGTTCTTTCCAACATCAACTAGAAGTAGGATTATTCATCTACTTTTGTTATTACCTAAGAAGACAATAATTGAAACCATGGAAATAACGTACAGATTTCAGAGACACAGACAGGTACTTAACTTCTGTGGTGGTGGATTAGTTGCTAGGTCATGTCAGACTCTTGCGACTGCATGGACTGTAGCCCACCAGGCTCCTCTGTCCACGGGATTTCCCAGGCAAGCATACTGGAGAGGGTTGCCAGTACCTTCTCCAAATTAACATATATGTTACACTTTTAGATAGGACATTGAAAGGGAAAAATATGAGAAACTAGAATTTATAAACTTCTAATTAATAAAAGATGCCTTTTTTCCCTGCACATCTCTAAGCTTAACCTGAAAAATTTCAATTTCTGCATGGCTGCTTATCCTCACCATCTGCTGATGCTGACTTGGGGCAGGGGGCGGTAATTCACATGGTTCAGGGAGCCAGCCTATGCTACAGAGATAAGTAAAGACCCAAGACCTGTAAGACAAATGAAGAAAATCAGAGCGGGGAGAGAAGCCCCCATCAACACTTCATTGGACTGGCATCTCATGAGTGGTCCCTGTTGTAACTGCTGCCCATAGCAGCTTTCCTTCTTATCACAGAGGGGTATTGTTTCCTCTACCTGGATCTGTGTCAAGACAAAATTCCACTGAAGGAGGCTTGTAAGTTTCATTTTCCAGCCAAGTAAACAAGCAGCTGAAAATTCCAGCCAAGCAGATCTGAGCATGAGCAAAGGGTGGTGAGACCCAACTGTGTAGGTTGGGAAGAAGTGGCTTCAGATGGGAACAGGGATGTTAAAAGGGTGCTGCTTGTGGGAAAAGAGGTCATTTTAGACTCCAAGAAAACTTTTGGATGAAATGAGATTCAAGACTGGGATGTTTCTGCCCTACTCCTTATTCTCTGGACCCAAGATGCCCAGGGTGAGTCAGATTTCAGAAAACATCCCTGCTGTTGCCTCTAGTTGCAAGCACATAGCATGTTTAACTACAAACAGGGCATCTTCTCTTACTAGCTCACTCTTTGCTTGAGTGGCATTAGCAACATGTGGCTTAGTGGGTTGGGAAGATGCCCTGGAGAAGGAAATGGCAACCCGCTCCCCTACTCAAGTAGTTCTTGCCTGGACAATTCCCCTTTGGACAGAGCTATGTTTTAGTGCTTTCTAAGCATTTACCTCGTAAGAGTAGTCATTATTTTGTCTTCTCCCCTAATGTGAACTCCTCAAGGTGATCTCAGGTGGCCTCGACTTGAAGCAGGATTTCAGTTGCCAGATAGAGATTGAAGTCAGGCCGTGGCAATGACAATGCCAAATCCTGGCCACTAGAGCCACTGGCCAGTGACGAGACCCTGGCCCTTTGACTTTGTAGAAATGAATTCTTACAAAGACACAGAAAGCAGTGAAACAAGTGTTCTTTCCAAAGGGCTGTGAGATGCCAGGGTCCAGGACTCAGAGTTGGAGGGTGGAGGGGTGAGGAGGCCCCTGGGCAGGGCACCCGTGGGCGCCAATGAAGAACAGCAATATCCTGTGCTTTACTTACCCAAGTTTCATGAGGGAGGCATATGGCACTTTAAGGAGGAAGAAGGGTACATGTAGCTAGATGACCAGGTGGGCTCAGAGAGCCTTGCACCCTTGTGGTGATTTTAATCACTTTTATGGAGCATTTTGGAGAAGGGGATGGTACCCCACTCCAGTACTTCTGCCTGGAAAACCCCATGGATGGAGGAGCCTGGTAGGCTGCAGTCCATGTGGTTGCGAAGAGTCGGACACGACTGAGAGACTTCACTTTCACTTTGCACTTTCATGCACTGGAGAAGGAAATGGCAACCCACTCCAGTGTTCTTGCCTGGAGAATCCCAGGGCCCGGGGAGTCTGGTGGGCTGCCGTCTATGGGGTCACACAGAGTCGGACACGACTGAAGTGACTTAGCAGCAGCAGCAACATGGAGCATTTGGAACTGAAACATACTGGGCATATGAACTGAACTGATGGGGCACTTGGGCTCCAAAATCACTGCAAATGGTGACTGCAGCCATGAAATTAAAAGATGCTTGTTCCTTGGAAGAAAAGCTATGACCAACCTAGACAGCATATTAAAGGCAGGGACATTACTTTGCCGACAAAGGTCCATCTAGTCAAAGCTATGGTTTTTCCAGTAGTCATGTATGGATGTGAGAGTTGGATTATAAAGAAGCTGAGTGCTAAAGAATTGATGCTTTTGATCTGTGATGTTGGAGAAGACTCTTGAGAGTCCCTTGGACTGCAAGGAGATCCAGCAAGTCAGTCCTTAAGGAAATCAGTCCTGAATGTTCATTGGAAGGATTGATGCTGAAACTGGAACTCCAATACTTTGGCCACCTGATGGGAAGAACTGACTCTCTGGAAAAGACCCTGATGATGGGAAAGAGAAGGCAGGAGGGGAAGGGGGCAACAGAGGTTAAGATGGTTGAATGGCATCACCAACTCAATGGACATGAGTTTGAGCAAGCTCCAGAGGCTGGTGATGGACAGGGAAGCCTGGTGTGCTGCAGTCCATGGGGTCGCATAGAGTCGGACGTGACTGAGAGACTGAACTGAATGGAACTGATGGGGGCATTTCTTCCATGTTTCCTCTGGCCAATCATCTTGCTTGGCCTAGTTCTGAGTCTGTATTTGGTTTAGTTCAAGGTCCTTGCAGGCATGTGTGCATGCATCTTTAGCCAAGAAGGATTCTAGTGAAGAGGCCTATGGGTAGGTTGACATCACTTACTATGGGGTGGTGTCCCCTCCCTTTTGACCTCCAAGGAGCCTTTCAGTATGTGTAGTCAGGAAGGTCTCCTTGACCTCAAGAATGGTCTTGACCTCAAGAATGGTCAAGGAGACTTTCCTGATCTCTTATCTGGGCAGGGCTCAGCTCCTCTCTCATTCTTATATAATCTTCATCTTGGAGTATCTGCCCACTGGGGGCAAACTCCAGTGGCTCAGTTTGGGCCCATCTGTCTCCTGCCTCAAATGGGTCTGATTGCTCAGCACTTACCCACTGCCAGGCATGGAGTAAGCACACAATAAGTGCTGGATAAATAAAACAAAAGGAGGGGGAAATCCCATCAGTTTGCCAGCAAAGTTGCATGTACCATAAATGCATTTGAGCCAATACTCTGAGACGTGTGAAAGAGGAACAGGATGCCTTGGGGAAGCAGGAGGAACCGCACATGTTAGATTTGATGATGGTTAGAACAAAAAAGAAGTCTGACTTTGGAAAGCTATTTTCTCCAATGTGGGGTTTCGTTATAATGGAATCCTGCCATGGACATCCCTTATTTGGTTCGTGGGTACTGAGAACAGGAAAATGGGCCAAGGAGACAGAGATTTAGAAATGGGAAAAATGATTTTCAAGTCCCACTGCCTCTTCCATTTGCCTCCTCTTCCATGTTCTTCCAGAACAATCTTCTCAACTCCTCATCTAATCACGTTTCTTCCCTAGCAAAATTATCTCCATTCCCATCAATAGAAAACCTGACCCCTCACATAGCCTGCGAGCCCCTTGTGGCCATGCTGTGAATACCAGCCAGCCTCACCTCTACCCCCTCGTCATCCCCCAGGTCCCAGGCGACAACCCCCACACCACCCGCCATTTTCCTTATCCATCCTGCTCTCCTGTTCTTTTTTTTAAGATTTTTTTTTTTTGACGTGGACAGTTTTTAAAGTCTTTATTGAATTTGTTACCATACTGCTTTTGTTCTATGTTTTGTTTTTTTTTTTTGGTTGAGAGGCATGTGGGAATCTTAACTCACTAACTAGGGGTTGAACCTGCACCCCCCTGCCTTGGAAAGTGAAGTCTTAACCAGTGGACCACTAGGGAAGTCCCTTGTTCTGTTCTTTATGTCTTGTGTGGCACTTACTTTCTCCACTTTGGGAGTGCCCTTTGCTGCCTAGTGATTCCTATTCCTTTCAAAAGGCAACTGCTTCCTGCCCTCCCCCCCCATTGTATTCATCACTCTCAGCATCACATGGATAAGGTTCTGCCATTGTCTCCCCAACCCCTCTGCATCCATCTTTCTTTCTGGTGATCTCCTCTCTCACTGTGGGATGGCCTCTGTTGCTCTTACAGCCAATACACTCTCTAATTTATACCCAGCCCACTGCTCCTCAACAACGAGCTTTACTTTACTTTTTAAATATTTATGTGTTTGGCTGCATCAGGTCTTAGTTGTGGCACACAGGCTCCCTAGTTGTGGCATGCTAGTTTGTGGGCTTAGTTACACGGCATGTGGAATCTTAGTTCCCCAAGCAGGGATCAAACCTGGATCCCCAGTATTGCAAGGTGAATTCTTAACCCCTGGACCATCAGAGAACTCCCAACAGTGAGCTGTGTGTGTGTGTTAGTTATTCAGTTGTTTCCAACTCTTTGCGACCCCATGGACTGCAGCCCGCCAGCCTCCTCTGTTCATGGGATTCTCCAGGCAAGAATACTGGAGTGGGTAGCCATTTCCTTTCCCCCAGGGGATCTTCCCCACCCAGGGATTGAACCCAGGTCGCCTGCATTACAGGCAGATTCTTTACCATCTGAGCCACCAGGGAAGCTCATAACAATAAGCTTTATAAGCTCCTAAAAATATAAAAGCTGAACCACATGGGGGAATTTGGGGAGCTGGTTGCCAAGGGACAGCGGGCTCTGTGCCCCCAGCTCTCAGAGCTTCAATCTTGTGTTGGTCTAAGAGGTCGATTTGTCTTATGGTGTAGCTCTGATTTGGGGCAAAGGATCTGACAGCTTCTTACATGGAAGTATTTTACCACTTACTTGGGGTGACTCCCCACCCTGTTTTAACATTTCTGCTCAGCCTAAAAAATCTCCCCCTTTATTTTCTCAGAAAGTAAAGGCAGGTTGTTTTGCTTGTTCTTAGCAACTAGATGGAAGCAGCCCACATATGTGAAGTAGGAATTAAATGCTAGAACTAGGATTCAATTTTCAAGTAATTAAGAGCTGAGGAAGAGTCTAAGAGGAACACCCTAGATCCCAGCGGGCCAGCAGTGTCCTGGGGTGTCTACCACACACCATGGGCTTTCTCCTTGCTCTGTTGGGATTCATTTGTGGGCTTCCTATTATCCTGCTCAGCTAAGCTCTCTGAAAACAGAGGGTGATGTTCATCTCTGCATCCCCAGGACCCAGTGCTGGAGCTGGCCTGGAGCACAGCACCCCAGTACCCACACATAATGAGAGAGCCATTTCCATTTCAAGTCTCTTTCCACCCATTGAGTTTAGTCAAAGCAAAAAAATCTCTGCGTGTTGCTGGTGTATTTTTAACATCTCTTTTCACTTTTCCTCCCTTTTAAGCAGGCTTCGGTGGACACAACCTTTCTCTCAGTGATTAACTTATTTTGTTTTGCTTATTCTTATTTTTATGGTTAGCTTCTATTGGAGGCAAGGCAAGCACAAGTGAAATCTGACTTCTTTGAAAAAGATGATGTTTTTTCAAATTGAAAATGAACCTTTTGCAGAAAAATATTAAGTGAAAAGAATAATACCAGGGACTTTCCTGGTGGTTCAGCGCTTAGGACGCCACACTTTCAACTGCAGGGGGTGTTGGGTTCCATCCCTGGTGGTAACTAAGATCCCGCATGCCATGCAGTGTGGCTGAATAATAACAACAACAGTAGAAGTGGATATGGCAAAAATTATAGTGGTATATAAATGATGGATGTTTGGAAGACAGTGGCATACAGCTGGCACTTGATAATTGCTAATTTAATGGATTAATGGATCTCTCTCACAACTCCCCTCTTCTTTTGACGTCTCTAACTTCCATGCCAGATCTGGCTCTGTCTCCAGTTTGATGACCGCATTTATCTCCTATTCTGAGCTGTCTTCCTCTCTCCACCTTCTGCCCACACCACCTCCCCACCCCAATGCGAGAGCCTAACCTACTAAAATCCCATGGTTCCCTCTTGCTTAGTAATAAAGTCCTAACTTCAGACTTTCAAGGTCCTGGATAACCTGGCTCAAGTCTATTTTCCAAACACATTAGCTCAAGCTCTTCTACATAAACCATGTGGATATTTATGAATCTGAGAATATGCCTTGTATCTTCTTGACCCAAAGACTTTAAGTGGAAACCCTTCAGATTCTTACTCATCTTTTAAGAGCCATTAAACCGGCCTCCCTTCGTGAAGCCTTCTTTGTTCATCCCATCTGGGGGTGGTCTGCCTCTCCTCTAAGCTCTGACAGCACTTTGCCTATGGGGAAATATTAATAGCATGTGTACATTATATTTAATGTGTTCCTTCAGTGTGTTTCTAAGTGCCCTGTTTCCCCTTTTAGATTGCAGGTTCTCAGAAGGCAAGAACTAATTCTTATACATGTTTTTGTGTGTATGCTCAGTCACGTCTGACTCTTGACCCCATGGACTGTAGCCCACCAGGCTCCTCTGTCCATGGGATTTCTCAGGCAAGAATACTGGAGTGGATTGCCATTTCTTCCTCCAGGGGATCTTCCCTATGCAGTGGTCAAACCCATGTCTCCTGCATTGGCAGGTGCATTCTTTACCACTGAGCCACCTGGGAAGCCCAGACATCTTTCTTGCTGCTGTTGTTAGTTGCTCAATGGTGTCTGACTCTTTGCGACCCCATGGACTGCAGCACACCAAGCTTCTCTGTCCTTCACTACACCCAGGACTTTGCAAAAACTCACGTCCATTGAATCAGTGATGCCATCCAACCATCTCATCCTTTGTCATCTCCTTCTCTTTCTGTCCTCAATCTTTCCCAGCTTTAGGGTCTTTTCCAATCAGTTGGCTCTTCGCATCAGGTGACCATGGTATTGGACATCTTTCTACCCTACCCTAATTTTGATAACTAAATACCTTACTGACTGAATTAATAAATAAATGGGGATGTTTGGGACTATGCCGAAGGAAGGAAAAGCATAAAATCAACACACTGCTTACAAATGCTCCCCTCACTGAGTAAATGCATACTCAACGGAAAGAGAAGCTCCCTAGGGATTGGGATGTGGCAATTCAGCCAATTTGTCGAAATCTACCTCCTTTAAAAAATGATATGTATAACACATTTTTGAAATGATATGCAATAATAGTAAAAAAATGTTTTCCAGTGAATGTTGTTTATGTGAAAGTGATAGTTGCTCAGTCGTGTCTGACTCTTTGCTACCCCCTGGACTGTAGCCCACCAGGCTCCTCTGTCCATGGAATTCTCCAGGCAGGAATACTGGAGTAGGTTGCCATTCCCTTCTCCAGGGGATCTTCCCAACCCAGGGACTGAACCCGAGTCTCTTGTGCCTCTTCATTACAGGTGGATTGTTTACCATCTCAAGCCACCAGGGAAGTCCCAATATTGTTTATAATCTAGTCCAAGCCCTTCCATTTTAGAGGCCAAAATATTGAGATAATACCATTAATATAATGTCTGGACATATATAAACTTATTTGTGACTAGCCCAATGTTCAAACTACAAATATAGTAGAAATGGCCCATTGGTTCTTTGCAGACTGTGTTTCAAACCTCAGAGGAAATCACACCATTTAAAATTTCTTTCACCTAGAAAGAGCCATGAGCAGTAAGAGCCATAATTGGGCTATGAGGTCTGTTCCACCAGCTCTGATATTTTTGGGTCTTTATAGGAACAGTGGAGCAAGCTTTCTCTGGCTTCTTATGCTTACCATCCCTTCCAGGTGGAGTGATATTACCATGGAACACATTTCGAAGAAGACCCTCAACAGTAGCTGCCTCTGACCTCTAATGTTGCTTTGTTTCACATCAGATGCCTCATTAGAAAAATATTGATACTGAAATGGCAGTATCGTTAAGTAACATTCGCAGGTCAAGAACTATTCAGCAAAAAAACACATAAGGCAAAAACAAAAGAGATTATCTTGTGACTTACTTTTGGACTCAGTGAAATTTTATTGGTGTGATATACCAGAGAGATGGGTCCCTTTTTTAAAAGAAACACAAGTAATCACACTTATAACTCTGGGCTGGAGGAAATGTTTTCCTTCTTGACCCTTACCTGGTGAGAATTCCCTTTCACTCCACTTTATACTTGAAATGCAGGAGACGTGGTTTCAATCTCTTGGTCGGGAAGATCTCCTGGAGAAGGGAATGGCTACCCACTCCAGTATTCCTGCCTTGGAAATCCCATGGACAGAGGAGCCTGGTGGGCTTCAGTCCATGGGGGTCACAAAAGAGTCGCACAAGACTGAGCGACTAGCACTTTCCATGTTATACCAACAGAATCGAGGAGATCCATTCTCAGGCATGGCATTTAGGTTACATGTGGACAAATTCTCTTGGTAACCAAAGGCTGGGAAGGATGACATATGAGATCAGAATCCTTTTGCAGGGTGCTACCCAGACAGATGCTTAATAGGCATCTTGGTCTGTAGCCCGTGGGGCCAAGCCTTGCAGGGGAGGGTCTAAAACAGGTTTGGGTTGCTCTGGGGTCAACAGTGGCAATCTGGTCCCATAGGTGGCACTGAAGAAGTGAAGTGAAGCCATTTAGTCGTGTCCGACTCTTCGTGACCCTATGGACTGTAGCCTACCAGGCTCCTCTGTCCATGGGATTTTCCAGGCAAGAGTCCTGGAGTGGGGTGCCATGTCCAGGACATGGCACTAGACTGGGTAAAGTGCACAAACATTGCAGCAGTGCTGACTTGGCTTCAGAATGACCTCAACCTTTAAGGAAATTTAATTTTAGGAATTTTACTTGTTCTTCTGGGGTCCTCAAGCTTGGGGTAAAGCCAAGGGCAGGCTGGGGCTCTGAAGAAGCTATTGGCAAAATGGGGTCCATGGATTTCACCTGGTCCTCCAAACCTCAGTCTACAGGGTCAGACCATAACATTATTGACTACAGCATTCTTGGGCCTGTGTTTTCTGGGGTTTTAGTGATATTAAAGAATCCATTCTGGAGAAGGCAATGGCACCCCACTCCAGTACTCTTGCCTGGAAAATCCCATGGACGGAGGAGGCTGGAAGGCTACAGTCCATAGGGGTCCATGGGGTTGCTGAGGGTTGGACACGACTGAGTGACTTCACTTTCACTTTTATGCATTGGAGAAGGAAAGGGCAACCCACTCCAGTGTTCTTGCCTTGAGAATTCCAGGGATGGGGGAGTCTGGTGGGCTACTGTCTATGGGGTTGCACAGAGTCGGACACGACTGAAGTGACTTAGTAGTAGTAGTAAAGAATCTATTCAAACTGCTGTACACTTTTTTTTTTTTTCCCATTGTTGTAGTCTATTGGCAGTTTACTTGGTGCCAAGGAAAAGATCAAAAGAAGGTGCTGGTAAATTTCCATCCCCTTCCTGACTTTGCTCAAGCTTTTGTCTTTTACAAATGATCCCCATTGAACCTCTGGCCATTTCCAATGCCTTGTTTGTTCAAAGTCTCAATGAGTCAGTGACATAGGCTAGGGAATTTGGAGCTAGAAAGGACTACAGAGAGAGCTGGGCCAGAATTCCTCCAGAGTGGTCTGTGGATCTTTAGTCCTGAGAGAGATTCTATGGGAAAAAAAGATATTTGGCACAATATATTTGCAAGAAGTTCTCTATTATCTCCTCTTTAAAGAGATTCACAAACCCTATGGCTTATTAAAAGCTGTGAAGTTTTGTAGTAAAGTTCAACATTTTTACCCCAGCATTTTGTAAAACTGTCTGGTCACTGAATCTTTTGAAGACTATTTCATCTTTTTTTTTTTCAAAATGATCAAACTGCTGAACAGACCAGAGGAGTCACAAGTCAGGCCAGATTCCCCATCTCACAGAGCAGGAAACTGAGCGCGTTCAACTTCGGTTCACCTGATGCATGCTGACCTGGGAGAACCCTGGGTAAATTTGGGAAACAGGATTTGAAGCTGAAGAGCACTTAGTCTAGCTTCATAAAAAGAACAAAAACAAAAACCCCCACTGAACTCTAGGAATTTTACTTGATTGACTCAGTGTCACAAATTAAGCAGTGTCTGTCTAGAATCTAGAATTTCCTCCTTTCTGCTTTCTCCTTCCCTGTCAAAAAGCGCTCTTTCTGCTATAGGAGGACATTTTTCTGAAATTATTATAGTTTGCATGGCACAGCGGTAAAGAATCCACTTTCCAATGCAGGAGACACAAGAGACACAGGTTTGATCCCTGGGTCTGGAAGATCCCCTGGAGAAGAAAATGGCTACCCACTTCAGTGTTCTTGCCTGAAAAATTCCATGGACAGAGGAGCCTGGTGGGTTACAGTCCACGGGGTCACAAAGAGTCAGACACGACTGAGTGACTGGGCATACATTTTGCTTTATCTCAGGTTGAATCTTTTTTTTTTTTTTTTTTTTAATGCAGCAGAAACTTTTTTCACAAAACACCCAACCTACTTCCCAGCTGAATGGACCCTCTTCATCCTCTCTGGGAAAACAGCCAGGCTGCCCACGGTGCAAGAAATGCTCAGTCTACCAAGCTACTTCCTCAAACCTATTTATGTTAGTCTAACTTGGTGTTACAATTATGTAATGAAATTAAATATTACAGAGAGTGTTGGAATATGAATGCAGAAGAGCCATTTCTCTAAAATCCCTTTAAAAAAGAGTTTAACGAAACTGTTTGTCTTTCAATTTAGAAAGCTCTGCAAAGATTGAATAGACAAAGAGTTGTTAAAAATTGCTGCCAGAGTAGTTGTGGGTGAGACAAGTGTAAATCATGGGAAAAAACACTGACAATTTAGAAGGAGCCTGCATTAAGACAGTTTTGCACATCCCAGCCTAAAGAAACCTAAAACCAAAATCTACAGACAATACGTCATGAACGTGCTTCATGTAAGAAAGATGACTTGGAACTTCCATCAGTAGATTCACTTAAAAGTAAGGCCTTGATGCTTCATGAAAAGGTTCGTGAATGAATAAACATGTACACATTTTAGGTTAAAACTAGATGTTTGAGGACAGTGCTTTAAAATGACTGCGTGCTTTATCTAGCCTTTTAAAATTGGTGACTACCAGTATAAACAAATCAAACAGTTTAGAGTGTTGTTCTTGTATGTATAAATATTAGAAAAAAATAACTTGTTCCAAGTGCTAGCAAACTGCCACATCCCCGTGTGGCAGGTTAAACTTCGAGTTGCTCTGTGTCGTATCTTCTCTGATTCCCTGGGTCCTCTGACTATTAAAACTAGGCTGGAAGGTGAAGCTAATGGCCTCAGGGTAGGAAGGACACAGGGGAACAAAGTAGACAGGAATGAAGATGTCCTCAGAAGTGGTTGTTATGAATGTCTTGACTTGACATTGGGAGGACCAGACGGAGGAGACAGAAAAGCCAGACACAGGCAAGTCTGCAAGGCTCAGAGTATAGATTACAAAATAAATCCAAGAGGAGAGCGCTTAAAGGGTGATTCTACGGGAGTGTTTTTTTGTTTTTTTGTTTCTTTACTGGGAAAGCCAGAGACGGCAGAGATCAAAGCTCTGATTGACGGACTAGAGAGTTTAAAAAGGGACAGATGAGAAAACAGAGTTTCTGATCCTTTTTTGACTAAAAGTACAGTAGAAATAAAGTTTAATTCTTGATCCTGTATTTAAATAAAGAATACAGCAAAATGTTTCTTCTAGATGACCCTGTCCTATTGGATCCCATTTAATTTAATTTAAAAAATTCTGGCTAACAAACACAATTATTTCCTGACCTACAGTTCAGAAAACAGTGTGTAAATAATGATTGGTGTGAAGTCAGGCAGTGTGGTGCCTCTGGCTCTATTCTTCTTTCTCAAGATTGTTTTGGCTCTTCAGGGTCTTTTGTGTTTCTAGACAAATTTTAAAAGAAGGCTCATTTCTCATCCTGTCAACTGCTAGGATCAAAACGTGGTGCGGGCTCAGGTGAGACAGGCCTGGGAGCATCCCAGATCTCTGCCTGCATCTCAAGCTTGGAAAGATGGCAAGCTGACTAGGGAGGCGTCATATTCAGGCTTGGTTCACACTAGAACTGGCGAGGGCCTGGGGCTGATCTGGTGCACAGGCGACCTCAGAGAGCCCCTCACTCCCTGGTTAGGGGAGGAAGGAACAGTTCTGAGTAGCTGCAGAAGTGCTGAACACATCTGAGGCTGAGGGAGGGGCGGAGAGGACACAGGTGCACCCACTTGATGACCAGCGGCTATGATGGGGACCACAGGTGTTAGCAACACTTGGCAGCGTGGTGCAGGGACAGGCAGGTGGAGCTGCTTCTTGCAGACGCCAAGGAGGAGGAGAAGGAGGCAGCCTCGTGTGGGATGCTGGGTGAGTCTCCTAGCGTGAAGGAAGAAGATCTAGTTTGACCAAATCTTTCTCAAAGAGAGAACTTCACTCAGAGAGACTGCAACTTTCATGGCGCCAGGATTCCAAGTTGTCTGTCTGGACTGGAGTCGGGATCTCAAGAGGTAAGTTTCATTTACTTGTAGAAGATGAGAAAAAGTTACGTTCCTACACGTGTGATTTGTAACTACAGACTTTAAATCTGATACGCCTGCATGAACAAATATTGGGTGTATGAAGCAGCACACAGTTCCTGCTGGTTTTTTTTTTTAACACTTAACTCAGTGCCAATGTTCTAGACACTGTACTGAACACTGAGTCGGACATGAGTCCCTGTTAGGTTGGCTCATTGGCAAAATGAGAAGAACACAGTGCACAGAGGTACGGTGTGGTGGGAAGCAGGACTGATGCACTGTTATGAATGTGGCATATTTAGGAACCATGAATAAAAAAACCGCCCGACGTGTTATTTAGAGGTAACTTACATGGGACGAAAGCTGTGTGCTCCTAAGTCATTGATTAAATATCTCAAAAAGAGTGTGTAACTATCAAATTTTGCTCTTAACTCTGGCTGGCTGTGGTTCAGGGTCATCATTAGCACCCCTGAGAAAAGATTTCTGGCTCCCCACTCATGAAAACCTGGGGTTTGGCGTGGGTGTCTGTGTTTTCAGAATGTCCCCTTGGCGACTACTGTGGTGGCTACTGCTGTGGAAAGTTGTGTGTGTGTTTTAGAGATTCTGTTTGTTCCTGATTATTCTTTTATGTAGCATGTGTAAGAGAGGAGGAATCAGTTAGGCTATCTACAAATATGCTTTCTCAGTGAGAAAATATGCTTAAACATAATATTATCATGTAGCATCCAATTCTGCATTAATTAGGACATACTGTTAATCAACGTTGTGAAAAGAAACTCACAAAACTATGTTTGAAGTATCCTGCTAGGACAGCCTATTCCTAAATCTTGAATGCTGAATATTGTTCTGAGGCAAAGACCTATGTGTTTTAGTTTTTAAGATGCTTGATCCACAGTCGGATACGACTGAGCGATGGAACTGAACTGGGATCCACAGTCATTGGAGCCTCACTGATTTTATTTTTCATGGTTCTGGTGGCAGGGTGTGTTTGTTGAGGAAATTCTAGCTTGAATTGCTAAAACCAGTAAATGCAAATCATACTAGCTAAAAACCGGTGGTGGCTTGATTCCAATGTACTTTTAACTTAGAAATGAAGTTTTGTCTGCTTTGAAAACTCTAACAGTGATGATACTATATTCAAGACCACCTGGGTGTGTGTTTGTTGCTATGATAGCCTTTTGCTACAGAAGGCAGAGGGCAGTGGTGAAAAGTTCTGGCTTAAACAGTTGCAAGCAATTGCTGAAGATCTTTGCTAAGTGATCTTTTCTTTTTTTCCCATGTTATTAAAATTTGTTTTTATTGTGATAGAAAACACATATCATAAAACTTACTATCTTGACCATTTTTAAGAACACAGATCAGCAATGTTTTTTGGTATATTTACATTGTTGTGAAAAAGATCTCCAGAACCTTTTCATCTGGCAACTGAAACTCTGTATCAATTAAACAGCTCCCTTTGCCCTCTCCTCCAGCCCCTGTAACTGCCATTCTACCGTCTTTATCGATGAATTCAACTACTTTGGATGCCTTGCATAAGTGGATTCATGGTGTTTGTCCTTTTTCTTTTCTTTTTTTTCCCATTGGGGTGTAGTTGCTTTACAATGTTGTTAGTTTCCGCTGTACAGCGAAGTGAATCATTTATATTTGTCCTTTTATGGCCAGCTTATTTCACTTAGTATTAGATCCTCAAGGTTCATCCATTTTGTGACTGAAATTTTCCACTATAGCCAAGAAAGACTTTTGGAGTCACAGTGTCCAGGTTTTTAGCACCTAAAAAACCTAGTTTTTTCATTCAAGACCTGACATCCCATAAACCAAATGGCTGGATGAAACCTGAGGTGTTAGTCCTGAATTAGTCATAAAGTGCATCTCTACTTTATTAATGTCATGGGTTACAGCACCTTGATGGACTATTAACTGCAACTTTTAATTCTCAGGCTGAGTTTTAAAAGGGTCCAGCTGGTCTAGAGGCGACACCTGGGATGCTGGCTTGCTATTACTGACTGTGGATCTTTTCTTGCTTTTGATTTATTGGTGGTAATTCCTTCTATTTCACTGAGTGGTTTAATTAAAAAAAAAAAAACCAACACTTGGAACTATTAAACTTCATGGGCTTTTCTTTTCCTTCGTTCTTCTAAATAAACCACATCAATCATGAGTAAATTCCTTGAATGGCAGGGACCATACATTTCCATTTTTAGCATCTCTCTGGTCGACTGCACACAGAAGGGTTCAGTTATTGACTGTCTGCTTTAACAGACATCATCTATGTATGTTCATTTTTTTGTTTTCCAAGAATGCTGGAAAACTGTAAGAAGTAGATAATCAATACAAGATTTTCTCTTGCCTAGATCTCAAACTATGGTATGTTTGACCAATTTTGAGCTTTCTAGAAGCAATACTTTTTCCTTCTATTTTTAAGCCAACTTAAGTTTAAGGGTTTATGGATAAACCAGCTTTCTTGATCTAGCATTATTTCTGATGATTTAATAAGGGGTTCTTGCAAACGCTCTTCTGGTGGCTGAGGAACAGGAAGGAATCATTTGCTATTCTTTCATGGTTAAACACTTCTAAAGGTTAGTAGTTGAACTATAAAAGTGAATGCCTGCTATCTAGATTCTAGTTGATATTAAGGAATAATCAATATTATTGGAAAAATGTTTTATATTATTCAAATGGTAGAGTCCCCAAAGCAGTCATTGGAAATGTTCTCATCTGCAGAACCACTTTGTCCCCCATACCCTCATTTGCAAAGAAGTGAAAAGGTAATGTATTTGCTAGCAGTTTGTATGTGGGTATAACCCACAGCAGAATGAGTGTAAATTGATTTAAAACAAGGCAGGCAGAGTTAGGTTTGGCTTAAAAAATCAAGTAGTTCCAGAACAAAAATTCCATCCATTACAACCTACTGTTTCCTATCGGCCAAATTCAAACTGAATAATAACTTAGAACAAACCACAGCCTTTGGGTAAGTGACCTCGGGTGGGACTAAGGTTTTTGCTGTTTTCTTAGTGGACTCTAGAGCAGTGAAAATTCTACAAATGACTGCTTAGAATAAGGCTAAATTGGTGGTTAGAAACCACTGCCACCCGCGAGTGCCTGCTGCCCTGGTAGCATCCGGGGGCCGTCAGTGATGAAGCAGGATGCACTGCCAGCCTTAGTGAAGTGACTCACCTCCTCCCCTGGATAAAATTAAAGGACTGAGAAGGGATACCGCGTTTTCTAAATATATGAAAATATTGAAGAAAACTAGAATAGGAATCTTTCTGATGTCATCAGGAGTGTCTAAAACCACGAATGCTAACAAAAAGCTGGGTGGAGGCGGGAGAATTTCTACAAAACCTGCGAGGATGATTGTTTGCTGGGACTTAGAAGGAGTCACAGTTCTAATCCTGGTTTTGGCCCACGAATTGCTTGGGGATAAGGCACTGAAACCCTCCAGAATTTAATTGCTCCAGCTGTGAGTTGAGAAAGCCCTGGCTTAATTAGGCGAGTACAAACAGAGCAAATACATAAGTCCTACTAGAAAGTTCTGGATGGCAAATGCCTACCAAGTCATGTGGCTTTCTCTCTGAAGGCAAAATTTGCTGGACACCTAGTTTAAATCCATTTTGGGGCCATATTCCTTGTTTTACGTTAACTATGAAGACCTCGAGGATGAAGGCTGGGTCTTACACATATTTGCTTTTCTCAGCATAGTGGTTGGCTTAGCAGTCCTCGGTGTTCGTTGAATCGTTGTTCAGTTGCTAAGTCATGTCCAGCTCTTTGTGACCCAATGAAATGCAGTAGTCTAGGCTTTCCTGTCCTTCGCTATCTTCTTGAGTTTGCTCAAACTCATGTCCATTGAGTCAGTGACGCCGTTCAACTATCTCATCCTCTGTTGCCCCCTTCTCCTCTTGCCCTCAATCTTTCCTAGCATCAGGGACTTTTTCAATGAGTGGGCTCTTCTGAATTGATGTTGAATAAATTATTTCATACAAATTAAGGGAAAATATTTTTTCCGATGTTAGATGAATGAAGGGGGATGATGGTAGTAATTAAGCAAAGAAAGTCAAGATTAGATCCTTATGAAAATGAAGGGGTTCTTTTCCTCCCTCATCATGTGACTGAATTTCCTTTCATTTTATTTGCTATTTTCTAAACTTTTATTGACGTATAGTTGATTCATGGGCTTCCCTGGTGGTTCAGATGGTAAAGAGTCTGCCTCTAATGTGGGAGACCCGAGTCTGATCCCTGGGTCAGGAAGATCCCCTGGAGGAGGAAATGGCAACCCACTCCAGTAATCTTGCCTGGAGAATCCCATGGACAGAGGGGTCTGGTGGGCTAGAGTCCATGGGGTCACAAAGAGTTGGACGTGACTCAGTGACTACCACACACACACATAGTTGATTCATAACGTGTTAATGTCTGCTGTACAGCAATCATATACATTTTCATATTCTTTTCCATTATGGTTTATCACAGGATATTGAATATATTTATCTGTGCTATACAGTGGGACCTTGTATTACAACTATCCCATGCACAATAGTTTGCATCTGCTAATCCCAAACTCCTAATCCTTCCCTTCCCCAAGCCCCTTCTGCCCTTGGCAACCACCACCAACCAAGTCTGTTCTCTGTGTCTGAGTCTTTTCTGTTTCACAGATAGGTTCATTTGTAGTTTAGATTCCACACATAAGTGATATCATGTGGTATTTGTTTTTTCTGACTTGCTTAGTATGATAATCTCTAGGTCCATCCATGTAGCCGCAAATAGCATTATTTCTGAATGTCCCTTCGTTTTCTGTGGTTATCAGGAGAAATGTATTCCCCATACTGTTAGTAGTTGGAGCTGAACTCTCAGAGTAATTAGGAAGTTGCTCACTTTCAAGAGCTCTAGTAACTAGAGGACTGCTCATAGTGGGGTATCTGGACATGTGACAGCTCACTGAGTCACCTGGCAAGGAAATGACATCAGTTTTCAATCCTACAACGTGGCGATCTAAGACGGTTTCCTAACGAGCTGGGTGGTGGCTCCTCTGTGACATATTTAGCCAGAATTGAAATATATCCTGATTCCTTTTACTGAATCATAGCTCTTCCCTCGCCTTTCTGGCAGCCCAGCTACAAAAGGAGAGGTTAATTGATAATGTCTATCAGCTGCTCTGTGCTCATCCCGTGCCAGGGGCTGAAAACTTAATGCCAAATTAGCATCTCCATGTAAGGTCAATGATGGCTTGTTCTCAAAGTAGGTCCCTGTTCCTGCAGCATCCATGTCACCTGGGACCTTGTTTAAAATGCAGATTCTCAGACCACAGGCCCAGTGACTGAAGCTGTTTAAACAAGTGTTTCAGGTGGTTCCAACACTGGTTGATGTTCTGAAACCCCTGATCTCTCATATTTAACACTCTAAACAACTAAGGGTTATTCTTAGGCCCACTTTGATTTGGAAAATAAGAGATTGCAGATTAACCTGAATTTCTAAACTTCAACAAACCCAAATCAAATTTCTTATATTCTTAACAACTCCAGTGCTTTGCCTAATGCGGGCCATCATTCTAGGGGTGGGGGGGGGGTGCAAATTTAGTTCATACGAGTCACTGTTCACAGCCCCAGCGCCTGCTTCGTATAACGTACAGTGTGTGTATTGTGGAGGCGGTGGGGGGGAAGTGTGAAGGAATATGACAACCTTTTTCCTTCCAGGGTCTTAAAATTGAGTGGGGGTATTCATCTTTTAATTTTTATTTTATATTGGAGTATAGTTGATTTCCCAGGTGGCTCAGTGGTAAAGAACCCGCCTGCTAATGCAGGAGATGTGGGTTTAATCCCTGGCTCGGGAAGATCCCCTGGAGATGGAAATAGCAACCCACTTCAGTATTCTCGTCTGGGAAATCCCATGGACAGAGGAGCCTGGGAGCTACAGTCCATGGGGGTCCCAGAATCTGACACAACTGAGCACTCACAGTTGATTTACAATGTTGTTACTTTCAAGTGTATAGCAGAGTGATTTAGTTATACATACACGTCAATCTATTTAAATACATAAACACATAAAGTAAATATACAGCATCAAATAATTGCCCTGGGGAGGAGCCAGGGAGGGGACAGAGGTTGAACTCAAACAGAAACGGGTTGTGTTGTGGGAGGCAGGTGAGCCCGGCTAAGCCAAGGCGAGTCCCCTTCTGTGACCCTGTCTCCTTGCTTCTAGAGGAGTTGGAGGTGGGGCTAGAACTGGGATTCAGAAAGGCCCCTAGCTGACTTGGAAGGTTGGGAGAAACCAAGTCGGGTAAAGTCTACCTTCTGCTTCAACCAGAACATCAACTTGTGTCTCTTTGTCAGGCCCCTGTGTAAACTTTTGTTTGGAAAAAGTTTCACGGCTAAATTAAACAATTCCTGGACTCAATGATGTTGGGCTTGTTTCAGCTCTGTGGGTCTGTGGCCTCTACTTCTCTGTAAGGTTCTGGAAGGATTCATCAGTAGGAAGAGAGATTTGAACTATTTGGGGGGAATTGTTCTGGCATTATGAGGTGAAATAATATTCCTGTCAAACACAGCTGCTATTTGTTACTCAGTGGGATATAAAAAATAGTGAATTCCTGCATTTTCCTTAAGAGGAATATAATTCTCTTTTCTGTTTATCTATCCCGATCTGAGAACAGAGAACAAATTCTGTGGTAGAACTGAAATATAGACCCTTTTGGACTTAGATCAAAATTTCAAGAGAGATCAAAATCTCAACAGAAAGAATAAAAATCTCTGAGACTTCTCATTATTTTTGCTCCTTAAACTAAATTCCCCTCTTCAGTGAGTCTATTCATGAATAATCAGTGTCTGAAATCATGTTCCCTCCTTAATTCACTGCCATATGTCTCACTAACTTCAAAACATTACAATAAAGATGACATTTTTTTCCCCCAAGCAGAAACCAAGAGAGTAGTACTCAAATCAGCGACAAATGGGAACCCCATAGCTAGTTTGGGTTGGAAAACTATTCTGTTTTACTTTCATAGCAATGTACCAATTCAGCCTTAATTAAAAGCACTTCCAATGGTCACCATGGCTTCCTTTAAAACGAATCTTAACCGTTTTATTGTGAGCCGAGTTTAATAAGCTCGGCTGTGACAATTATGCACGAGAGGAACTGAGAATACATAGAGCACATGGAATGAGCCACAGTCAGAGGTCTTGGAAGTGAATCTCATGGAGATTTACGGTGGTAGGTGACCCGGTAGAAAGGTGCCAACTTGATGCACCAGAGCTCAGGGAAGGAGTAGAGCCCCATCAGGACCTAAGGTGGTGGTTAAGATTAAAAAGGAACTGGCAGATGAATGGATAAAGGTATGGTACATATATACAATGGAACATTGCTGCTGCTAAGTCACTTCAGTCGTGTCCGACTCTGTGCGACCCCAGAGACGGCAGCCCACCAGGCTCCCCCGTCCCTGGGATTCTCCAGGCAAGAACACTGGAGTGGGTTGCCATTTCCTTCTCCAATGCATGCAAGTGAAAAGTGAAAGTGAAGTCTCTCAGTCGTGTCCGACTCTTAGCGACCCCGTGGACTGCAGCCTACCAGGCTCCTCCATCCATGGGATTTTCCAGGCAAGAGTACTGGAGTGGGTGCCATTGCCTTCTCCGCAATGGAATATTACTCAGCCATAAAACAGAACAAAATAAGGTCATTTGTAGAGATGTGGATGGACCTAGAATCTGTCAGAGTGAAAAACAAATACTGTATATTAATGCATATATGTGGAATCTGGAAAGATGTGCAGATGAACCTATTTGCAGGGCAGGAATAGAGATGAAGATGTAGAAAATGCACACGGATACAGGGCAGGAAGGGGCGGGTGGGGCAGATTGGGAGAAATACACCACCATATGTAAAATAGATAACAAGTGGAAAGCTGCTGTATAACACAGGAAGCTCAGCTTGGTGTTCTGTAAAGATCTAGAGGGGTGGGATGGGATGGAGGATCAGGAGGGAGGGGATATAAGTGTACATATGGGTGGTTCACACTGTTGTACAGCAGAGGCTAACACAGCATTATAAGGTAATTATACTCCACCCCCCCAAAAAAATGAAACAAGAAAGCTGGAAAGGAAAAGAAAGATAGAAACTGCTAGTTGTCACTAACAAGGACATTGTAGAACCAAATCTCAAATAGAAGATGTAATTGATCAGTTCCTGGGAATCCTTTTGTAAACTTGGAGAGTTTCAAATAAAATAAGCTTTTGATTTTCAAAAATGATCACAAGGGGGAAAAAGATAAGGAAAACAGTGTACCCAGCCCCAAACAGGTTATTTTTGAAATACCAGTTGGACTTAGATATAGAATGCACAAATTCTGTTGGAAGAATGTTACTGCCTTAAAGATGAGTGAACTCTGACAAGTCTGAGACCTTTGAGAGTAAAAGTCACTGAAAACAGAAGATTCTCTGCTCTCTCCGGCTAGCCAGATGCCCAACAGCCTGTAGAAATGATGCTATGCCAACCCCTGCTCAACTGAGCTGATTGGAAACCCCAAAACACCTCAGTAGACTTACAGGACTTACAGCCCAACATCTGAGAGCCTGACTGGCAACAGAATATGTCCAACTTGCTGGAGACCCACGTGGTGCTAAATAGCCCGAGGACAGGGATGCTGCTAGAGAGACACCCACGGGCATGGCTGCACCAGCCAAATCTGCAAGCGTGCCCGTGCCTTCCCGGAGAACAGAGTGGCATATGGAAGGTTCGGGCTCACTGCCATCTGTCGAGAGTGGGCAGGCCTGCACATGCATCCCCAGTCGGCACCCAGGCTTGGGAGATGATCATTCCATAGCAAGAGGTCTGCTGCCTTTGGATAAGAATGGGGACAGGAGAAGCCACTCAGCAGAAACAGCTTGATTATTCCCCCAGATACACCCCAAGCTCTCAGAGGTTGATTGATATAGATTTGGGGGGAGATAATCCTTACCCCTGTCTAGTGTGTCCTGAGCTTGTTCATTCATATGCTATAGAATATCATCATCATCATTATTGTAAATAATAGTAACTGCTGCTCAGAAACTCTTCCCTTTAACCTCTAAGAACCTGCACAATGTTAGACCTTCATCCATGAAACTGAGACCCAGATACCACTCTCTTCTATTTCAACCTGTGCTCCTAACTAGGAAGTAGGAAAATGACAGTGGGAATTAATTTTAATAAAAACCTGAAATTCTGATTTTTCTAGCATCCTCTTTTATCACCCTGAATATCTCACCCTTCCTTCTAACTTGGACCAACATGTATAAGATGAAACAAATACAAGCCATAGTTAATATGATTCCCCTACGTAAGGAAATGGATGACCCACCAAGGGTACCATGATGGTACCCTTTTCAAAGCTTGTCCTGACTTACCGCTGTGAAACTCCTGTTATTCCTCCAACCTGTCTGCCAGCAGTTTCCTTATTGAGCAGGATACACCCAAAGACTAAACATCTGTTTCAGATGCCCTGTTCTTTATATATTCCAGCTCATCAAATCCTATTAATTCTACAGTGCAGGTACTATTAAAGTCTCCCGTTTACAAATGAGACAAATGTGGCACAAAGAAACAGTACTACCATTGGGGGTATGGTGGGGGCCAGGAGGCCAGTGAGAAAAGCTGGCTCTGGGGTCTGCCTGTAACCATTAGGCACCACTGCCTCCCACCTAATCTAAGGGCCGATGCTGGAGGTCAGTAAGAGTGATGACTGTGGTTCAAGGAACTTAGTATCTTTCTTTTTTTAAAAAATACGTATTTATCTTTGACTATGCTGGACCTTCGTTGCTTTGTGTGGGCTTTCTGTACTTTCGGAGAACAGGAGCCACTCTCTGTTGCCGTGTGCGGACTTCTCACTGAGGCGGCTCTCCTGTTGTGGACAGTGGGCTCCAGTTGTGGCTCCCAGGCTCTAGGGCACAGGCTCAGTACTTACGGTGCGTGGGCTTGGTTGCTCTGCAGCATGTGGCATCTTCCTGGACCAGGGATCAAACTCATCTCTCTTGCATTGGTGGGCGGATTCTTCACCACTGAGCCACCAGGGAAGCCCCAAGGAGCTTAGTATTTTTCTCCATCAGTTCTGTTATCTCTATGTCCTCAAATATATTTTACATATATTTTACATCATGTAATAGAGTAATAAGTGACACTTGTTCAGTTGCTCTGTTGTGTCCAACTCTTTGTGACCCCATGGACTACAGCACCCCAGACTTCCCTGCCTTCACTATCTCCTGGAATTTGCTCAAAGTCTTGTCCATTGAGTCAGGGATGCTGTCTAAACATCTCATCCTATGCTGCCCTCTTCTCCTTTTGCCTTCAATCTTTTCCAGTACCAGAGTCTTTTCCAGTGAGTCAGAAACGAGTGATACTAGTATTGATAAATGCGGAGACTGTCAAGTCATTAGACATATGGCCAACCTTAAGAGTCTGCCCTATTCACTCGTCATTTGTTACTAAGTAAATAGCATAAGAGAAGACTTGGGCTTTGACAATCATTGAGCATATTTTGGGTGGGTTTTTTTTTTTTTTAGTTTCCAAGTTTTTATTTAAAATCAGCAAAATGAAAAAAATTACCAAAATGAAAACTTAAGTGAAATCCCAATATTTTTAAAATAATTGTTTTCAATTAATTATTTTAATTGGATAATTAACTACTTTACAATATTGTGATGGCTTTTTGCTATACATCAACATGAATCGGCCACAGGTACACATGTCCCTCCCATCCCCCGCGGGGCTCCCACCTCCCCCCACCCCCCCATCCCTCTGGGTTGTCCCAGAGCACTGGCTTTGGGTGCCGTGTTTCATGCGTGGAACTGGCACTGGTCATCTGTTTTACATATGGTAATGCACATGTTTCAATGCTGTTCTCTCAAATCATCCCATTTTGCGTGGTTCTTAATGCAGCATTCTGTAAGATATAGAGTGAATACTCTGCTAGAGTAAATAATAATCATACTAAGATTACATTCTGAAAACTATATATGGGAAAGTCAGTACCTGGAGGAAAAGGGAAAATGTCAGATAACAAGATCACAGGGAACAAAAAAACACATCTTCCCTCAGACTGAGGATGTGGTGTGGTGGTGGTAGCATGGATTTTAGGAAGGAGGTTAAAAAAAAAAAAAAAAAGTGAATCCGGTTCAAGGCGCTCACTTTCCCTACCCCCTCTGTTAATCTGCATTAAAGAAAAAAGAAAGGGAAGACTTCTCCAGGTTTCCTTGTGTCTGAAAGGGACGAGAGGGTCTGGTAGAGAAGCAAGTGCTGGGATGTTAACATTCTGAAGGATGGAGATGCTGGGGGCGCGTCTGTGTTGTCCTCGTTCCTTACACTCATCTCTATTCAAGCTGAGCTCTGAAACACGCCCTACCTGTTATTACCCAACTCGTGCACTGGCTGTGTGCCTTGTTGTTGTTGCTACAATATCGTGTCTGTTACTATGAAAACGAAGCGCTCCTGACAAAGGCTTGACATAAACATGCTGACTACGGAGACGTAGCCACGCAGAACATTTCTCATTTTTAATGCACCTACACCAAAGCAGTCGCTTCACCTTTCTGAGTCTCCGTTTCTTTGAAATAAGAAACGCCCTGTTTAATGTTTTCCAGGCTCTCTTTAGCCACTGAGAGTCGGTGGAAAGTGACAAACGGCCAACTAACAACTGAATATAACAGGGGCATTAAAGGGGGGAGAAGCAACCAGGTGACATTCAGGGGACTAAAGTTCAGAAATTTTGATTCAAGAACTAGAGGGGCAGCCTGTTAGGCCATTAAATCTTGTTTCTGGAGCCTTTCTGCACATGTTTTCTCTGCTGAAAGTGTGATTTCTACAGCATTATGTGTTGCTCTGGGGACTGTCTCCTGAGTGGGGGGTGGGGGGCAATGGCAGTCATGGAATGTGGAAAGAGGAGAACTGGGGGTGATGATTGAAATAGAAGGAGCAGTGATGGAACCCTGAACTGGGGATCCAGTGATGGAGGACTGGAAAGGGAGGGGCCGATGGAAAGACAATGGAGAAGCTGAGTTGCAGAAGCAGCAGAGCTCAGGAGAGGTCCTGTGTTGACCAGCAGCAATGGGTATCCCAGCTCTCCAGTGCAGGTGCCTACAGGTTCCCCAGAGTGAAGCACAGGCCCAGTGAAGCTCTGCAAAGGGATAGGGGGAATGTTCGGATAATCTAAGACATGCACAGCCCATGAGAGCTCGGCCAAGATAACACACCTACTGTGTCAGTGATTCCTGAACGTGGACACAGTTGATCCACTAGAAAGCTTGGTGAAGGGTTTGCCCCCTTCTCAGGCGCTCTGTTTCACAGGCATCTTGAGTAATTTTAATCTCCTTGGTAGGCACTTGGGGAAGACCTGTAATCCCCATATCTCCCATCCTTAGCTTTGTGGGAAGTTGCCTGTTGGAGATTCTGTGTCCCTTCCCTGGGAGTTAATTAAAGGACCTTGGTGCCATTCACTGATGTTGCCAGGTCCTCATGTGCAAGGGCAGCTCACCACCATGCACCAGGAGAAGACCATGAAGATCCCCGATGGCCTTAACTGGGAGATAAGGCAGGAAAGTTAGGTCAAGGCTAGATTGCGGAAGAGTTTGTTTTTTAATTTGCTGGGTTGATAAGAAGGAGCTAATGATGGTCTTTGCACATGAGAGTACCACAGTCATCATTCTGGTTTACCAAATTAACATGGTGGCAGTGGAAAGATGGATTCAAGTAGGATTCTTGAGTCAAGCTATCAAATAGGAACCTGCTGAAATGTACTAAGTGTAGGGCAATACAACTGTAGTGGCCACTGTGCTATGCCAGGCATGTGCTGAATAAGGTGCTTGACCTGTATAATCTCAGTCCTTACAGGATGTTGCAGTGGTATCACTTTCATTTAACGATGAGTACATAGAAGCTCAAAGAATTCAGAGCTCTTGCTCAAGGCCACAGAGCTAGTAAGTGACAAAGATTTGAACAAAGATCCACCTGATTTCAAACCTCTGCTCTGAACCAGTAAAGGAAGAAAATGACACCAATAACGAAGAGCTGGTGCAAGACACACTGTGAAATAGAGGCCATGTGGTTAGACAAAGCTGCCTGGGAGGGGAGGGTCATTGCCTGATGATTTTCTGCAGATGTTATGAGCCTGGGAAAAGAAAGCTGCTTTTTTACATCAGTCACTTTGAATGTAAGAAAGACTTGACAAATGCTTGGAGGCAGAACTAGTAGGATGGGGTCGATCTGCCATGGTGGTTGCTCTCACCATGCCTCCGATGGGTGGGTTCTAAGCCAGGACGCCACTGAGTTCACTAAGATTGTAGTGCATCACTTCTAAGCTCCTACCTTCCCTCTGGGCCCAGCTGGCATGACCAGTCTATGCCTCGTTTCTTTTCCAGAGTATATCGAGTGTTGCTTACTGCCTTCAGTTTTCCCTGATAGCTATGAGGTGAATGTCTGTGTTGGATTGCACTGGACTTGGAGCCAGAGCACAGCTTGCTCTCCCATCCTACTCCACCCCAGCCAAGGATACAATATATGGCAAGGTATCCATGAAGCAATGGATACTGATGTACAAGGTCTTGTTGACCAGACAGCAATCAATAGCCACGCCTTCTTTCAAGGGCAAGATCACTTCTTGTCAATTGCATCCCCTCCCCAATAGTTTTCCGGAACAAGTGCTACAATCTGATTCACATAAGTAATTTTATGCCAATTTTCTAGATTCTTCTGGCAAAAGTGAAACTTTCAGTGCTGATAACTGCTAGACAGGATGATTAATCTTTTGTCTTTGCAACGACAGTCCTAGCCATTAAAAATTCAACTTGTACGTTTATCAAATTGTGGTTCTGCTACACTTACAGTCACTATGTAGTAAAAGGGGTTATTTAATTTCCTAATGTACTGATGCAATTTGGGTTGATTCTGTAGCTCAACAGGAGTAGAAAGCATTTTTCAGGGAAGCATTCTTTTATGACCCACAAATGTAAAGAAAATTAGGAACTCTAACATCTGCAGTCTTGCCATTTGCAATCCGGGTAATACTGGGCAAGATCATCCAATATTACTTTACATATTTACATATTACTGTAAAAATGAAAAAAACAATATTCTGAAAATAACCTCTTTTGGTATAAGAAACTGAGCCAGAAAATCACACAGGCCAATATAGCAAATACACTTAAAGACTTTCATATGCCAGGACGTATGGACCTAAGAAAAATATAGTTTATTTTCAAAGCTACAAGTGTAGAGAAGAGCAAACCAATAAAGCTCGGGTTGTTCTCCTGCATTAAGTAGATTCAGGAAAAAACAACCCAAGTAAGTTGTGAATACAGAACTTTGACTCTCTTCAGGCTGTTTCTGCTTAGTTGCCCAGTCATGTCTGATTTTTTGCAACCCCAGGGACTGTAGCCCACGAGGATCCTCTGTCCATGGAATTCTTCAGACAAGAATACTGGAGTGAGTAGCCATTTCTTTCTTCAGGGTATCTTCCTGACCCAGGAATGGAACCCAGGGCCTCTTGCATTGCAGGCGGACTCTCCACCATCTGCACCACCAGGGAAGCCCCAAGACCAAAAAAGAAAAAAAAAAAAAAAAAAAGAAACCCAAAATAAAATCCCATCTAGACAAATCCTATTTCAGTACGTACATAGGTTTGTTTTTCTGCAGAGAGATGGGACAACATGTCAGAAATATACTTTCTGTGTATTCGAGGATTAATCCCATAAGTAAGCACACTGTGGCTGGAGGTGGTTCTGTTTCTCACTGTTACAGGAAATGTAGGAACCACCACTGGTGCTGGATTGAGATTCAAGATAACCTTACAGTCAGGACTTCTCAACTTCAGCACTACTGATATTTTGGATCTGATAATCCTTCATTGTGGGGGCTGTCCTGTACTTTGTAGCATATTTAGAATCTCTGGCTTCTACTTAGTAAATGGGAGAGGTAACCAGCTCTGTGCCCCAATCCTCCAGCACTAACAACCAGAATTGTCTGTTCAGTTCAGTCACTCAGTCGTGTCCAACTCTTTGCGACCCCATGAACCACAGCATGCCAGGCCTCCCTGTCCATCACCAACTCCCAAAGTTTACCCAAACTCATGTCCATTGAGTCAGTGATGCCATCCAACCATCTCATCCTCTTTCATCCCCTTCTCCTCCCGCCTTCAATCTTTCCCAACATCAGGGTCTTTTCAAACGAGTCAGCTCTTCACATCAGGTGGCCAAGATATCAGAGTTTCAGCTTCAACATCAGTCCTTCCAATGAACACCCAGGACTGATCTCCTTTAGGATGGACTGGTTGGATCTCCTTGCAGTCCAAGGGACTCTCAAGAGTCTTCTCCAACACCGCAGTTCAAAAGCATCAATTCTTTGGCACTCAGCTTTCTTTATAGTCCAACTCTCACATCCATCCATGACTACTGGAAAAACCATAGCCTTGACTAGACAGACCTTTGTTGACAAAGTAATGTCTCTGATTTTTAATATGTCTGTTCAGTCGCTCAGTTGTGTCCGACTCTTTGCAACCCCATGAATCGCAGCACGCCAGGCCTCCCTGTCCATGACCAACTCCCGGAGTTCACTCAGACTCACGTCCATCGAATCAGTGATGCCATCCAGCCATCTCATCCTCTGTCGTCCCCTTCTCCTCCTGCCCCCAATCCCTCCCAGCATCAGAGTCTTTTCCAATGAGTCAATTCTTCGCATGAGGTGGCCAAAGTGCTGGAGTTTCAGCTTTAGCATCATTCCTTCCAAAGAACACCCAGGGCTGATCTCCTTCAGAATGGACTGGTTGGATCTCCTTGCAGTCCAAGGGACTCTCAAGAGTCTTCTCCAACACCACAGTTCAAAAGCATCAATTCTTCAGTGCTCAGCTTTCTTCAGAGTCCAACTCTCTCATCCATACACAATCACTGAAAAACCATAGCCTTGACTAGACATCACCAAATGTCCACTGGGGGCAAAATCTCCACGGTGGAGAACCACTGGTCTAAGCAAATGATTTTTAATATGTGTAAATAAAGATATGTGTGTGTGCGTGCATGCGCATGAGCACACACATACATATATGTCCTAGTTCTATTGAGAGGAGCTGGAAGCAATAACACTGTCATAGCTATGAGTACATTTATCACCCAGGTCTTGGGTTCTAACTACCATTCTTGACTAAAAGGAAGCAGAGTTCCTTGGGGAAATGGCTTCTCTATAAAATCCAATACTGGGCCCTGGAAAATATAAGATGATCCTGGAACTTCTTGTTATGTCATGAAGTAAGGAAAAGCTCAAGAAATGCTGGGAAATATCAAAATGACATAAGGGTTTGCCTGAAGGTACTCCCTCTGACCAAATATGGGGCAAAAGATTCAGAAAATTTCAGCAGCAACGTAAATAGAATTGAATAAAATAAGAATATATAGTCAATACTAAATAAATAAGTTTTTTTTTTTTCAGTAGAATATCAATCAGTGAACCTAGAAATGATGATGATTCTATCATTAGAAGATAACATAGGCTGGTTAATAATTGATTCAGGCAAGAATAACTAATAGGTGCTAAAACCAGGGGGTGAGAGTGGATGAATAACAGTATGTTTACATCATAAAATTTTTGGAAAGTCAATGTCTTGATTGAAGGGCATATTATTCTTGTATAAATGCCTTTATTGAAAGAAATCTAAATTATGGTACATTCCATATTCAAATGAGCATATATAATTATACTAATCAGCATCAATGCCTGGAAAAATAAATATTTGTTGAATGAATGATGCATCCTCACTAAGCATGATAAACGGCTGTTGCTTTGGTCTAAGAATCAGAAACGTGCCATTGTGACACACGAGGATAGCAGTCAGCTGCAACTGCCTTAGCCTAAACAGATGTTTACTACATCATGAAAGAAGTTTTAAATGTTAGGCTTCAGCTATGCATATGATTTAGTGTTTTGATGCTGAAAGAAACATTCCTATGGAATAAGTAAGACAAGACTGAATTGTTCTTTTATATTCATTATCTTTTATTTTTTTCATATTTGAAAATTCACTGTTTTCTGTATATTCTTTATGGAGTTCATATGATAGTATGTTGGAGTGTCTTAATTTACTTTTCCTGTTTTTTAAAAAATTTTTATTGGAGTATAGTTGCTTTACAATGTTATATTTCTACTGCACAGCAAAATGAATTGGCCATACATAGACATAACCCCTCCCTTTTGGATTTCCTTCCCATTCAGGTCACCACAGTGCATTAAGTAGAGTTCCTCTGCAGCCAAAGGGGCAAGGTAAAATCCCACAAGACCAGATAAATGAAGCTATTAATGTCTTGTCTTTGAATATGAAGTCCACTGGAGTAAATTGATAGGATACCAGCAGGTGAATTTAAGGAAGGCAAATGTAAAATGTCCAAGGGACACTAGGTCACTAAGCAGCATGTATACATTTAAAAAATGTAATGTTAGAATCATGTAGGTCTGTACTTGTACATCAATAAAGTTTCTTCCCATGGGGATACTTTCACAAAGCTGAGACGATCTGACTTGTAAACCAGTGACATACAGAAGACAAACTTGAAGATAGACCTGCTTAAGGGTTTTCCACTCCTCCATGGCCTTCCCCGTCATTGACAGTGTCTCCTTACTTCCTCACTGAGCAGTTCATGGTCCTCCGCATGACATTTGTGGACCTTCCTCCCTCCTTCCCTCCCCGTCCACACTGCTACTTTCCCTGCTTCTTCACAGCATCTGTCTGTACCATCTACTTGTTCCCAGCACAGCACCTGGCTCCCCCAAAATTTGTTGAGGTTAACTGATTATAAGGACATAATGCAGGTTTTCATTACTAAGAAGCTAGGTATCCAGTTTTTGGAATGAGACCTCTTGACATCCCCTTGGGCAGTTGTTGAGCTTGAGCATCTCTTCTTGGTGGAACATTTGAACACAGAGGCATGTTGCTCACATCAGTCATAGGCTAAAAGTCCATTGTACTCCTTAAAAATATTCTTAAAGAGGCAGGAAAGGAGGTTGGAATTAAGTGCTCTAATTTATTACTTTCGACAAAAATGAATATAGCAGTAAAAGTGAAAGTGTTAGTCACTCAATTGTATTGACTCTTTGTAACCCCATGGACTGTAGCCCACCAGGCTCCTCTGTCCATGGAATTCTCCAAGCAAGAATACTGGAGTGGGTTGCCATTCCCTTCTCCAAGAGATCTTCCCAACTCAAGGATTGAACCTGGGTCTCCCGCATTTCAGGGGGATTCTTTACCTCGTAAGTCACCAGGAAAGCCCCATAGAAAAAAATGAATGCACTAATAATAAGTGTGATGGTGATCATAATTGGCTTGTATATTGACCTTACTATGTGCCGGGCATGGTTCCAACTCCTTTAGATACATGAGCTCACTGACACTTGACAATAGTGTGAAGTAGATACAGTGATCCTTCCCACTTTTAAGATGAAGAGATGGAAAGGTTAAATAATTTGTTCAACATAAGAAAGCTGGTAACTCTTGGAAACAGGGCCAAATACAAGGGTCTGGTACCAGAGTGCAGGCCCTCCCTGCCTCCCGCAGCTCTGCCCCACTTCTGCCTTATGATTTCCACGTACAGTTGTCCTTTTTTGCCCTTTTGGATGATTCATTTAAAAATGTTAAAAAATTGTTACCATAAATATTTACTACTTCATTTCACACATTAATATGTATTCTGTTTTTGAGATAAACGTTAATATAATTACAGAAGGAATCCTTTATCTGCCCACTTTGTGTTTTATATTTTTTATGAAGTATAGTTGATTTACAATGTTGTTAGTTTCAGGTGTACAGCAAAGTGGTTCAGTTATGCATATTATTCTTTTTCAGATTCCTTTCCCATTTAGGTTATTACAAAGCAATGAGTATAGTTCACTGGGATACACAGTAGGTCTTTACTGGTTATCATTTTATTTATAGCAGTGTGTATATCCTCCCCTTTACCCTTTGGTAACTATAAGTTTGTTTTCTATGTCTGTGAGTCTATTTCTGTTTTGTAAATAAGTTCATTTGCATCATGTTTTTCTTTTTTTTAGATTCCACATGTATTATGATACTTGTCTTTCTCTGTGTGGCTCACTTCACTTAGTATGATCATCTCTACATCCACCCATGTTGCTGTAAATGGCAGTATTTCATTCTTTCTTTATGGCTGATCAGTATTCCACTGTGTATATATGTACCGAAGCTTTTTTATTCATTCATCCGTCAATGGGCATTTAGGTTGCTCGTATGTCTTGGCTATTGGCAGCAGTGCTGCAGTGAACACTGGGGCGCATGGATCTTTTTGAATTCTAGTTTTCTCCAGATATATGCCCAGGAGTGGGCTTACAGGGTCATATGGTAGCTCTGTGTTCAGTTTTTTCCTTTTTAGATGGAAGGAACTTTAAATAAGGTTGCTTACCTAATCTAATCAACTCTCTAAGCCCAGACCTTGAAATCTGAAGTATATTCTCCCCCATGGCTTTGCAGGTGAATTTGAATAAGTTGGCAAAACAAATCCCACTGTCCTGACAGTCCCAGCAATGGCTTTGGGTCACTGCATCTGTGTGAGAAGAGAGGAGGCCATGAAGGGTGAAGGTGTGTGATTCATCTAAGTCGAGGCTACATCTGTGCTTTTCTGCTTAAGTGCAAGCACTCATGCTCTCCTAACCGCTTCTCATCCACTGGCAACATTCAGAGGCCGAGAAGGACCCCGCTGCTTGCCACTTGGAGGCCCCCTCCAGAACTGTCTGGGCTCTGGTGTATGCTGAGAAATGAGTCCATTGATTGCTCCCTGGGGGCAGATAAATCCACTAAAACATTGTCTAACTCTATGATATGTGTATTTTTGCAGAAGCAGCCATAATGTGGACTAGATTTATATCTCCTACTGACTTTAAATTCTCTGCTATGGGTTTTTGTTGTCTCCTTCTAGCAAAGCTGCCTTACAGTGTTTGTCAAAGTTTTCTGTGAAGGGCAGGTATTCAGTGGGTAAGGAAGGCCTCAGTCAGGGCCTGGGGTGTCAAGTTCTTTCAAAACTGCAGAAGAAACAAACTAGTGAGCCCAGGATACAGGATATAGACCAGGAGATGCAGCAGATCATGCAGCTTCTACTGAATTAGAAGAGTTTACAGAGGCTGAGTAGCAACAAGATTTCTTCCCAGAAAGAGTTTGAGGGTGATCATACTGAATGGAATAAGGGTTGGGGGAATGCCCAAATTTAGCCAAAACCCTGGATCTTCACAAAGTCAGAAGGATAACTGAAGACTAGCAGCAGTATCAGAGGGCTTCCCAGGTGGCTCAGTGATAGAGAATCCACCTGCCAATGGAGGAGACTCAGGTTTGATCCCTGGGTCAGGAAGATTCCCTAAAGTAGGAAATGACAACCTACTCCAGTATTCTTCCCTGGGAAATCCCATGGACAGGGAAGCCTGGCAGGCTACAGTCCATGGAGTCACAAAGAGTTAGACAAGATCAAGCATGCATGCACATATGCACGCAGCAGTATCTTGACTTGATAGAAACATACATCTATCAAGGATCAAATACTGGCAGCTGAGAAACAGAGCATGTGACCCACCAAATCATGGAAGGGGATCAGCTCAACTCCAGTCCTGCTGAGCCTGGGCCTCTTCCCCACAGAGCAAGAAACATTAGCACAGAGCAAATCTCATCCAGGAGCTCTGAGTCAAGTTTGGGGTCCTCAGCACAGCTTACAAGGCTTCCTGCTTCTGACTCTGTCCCCTCCCACTCCCTCCCCACCTAACCCCAGCCTACAGCCTCAGGGTCTTTGCGGCAGACTCCTAGTGAATTTCTCTGCCAGGGCTGTTCCTTCTGCTAGCAACACGGCCCCATCCTTTTCCTTAGCAGCCCCCTTGGCTTAAACTGTAATTACCCCTTCCTTCAGGAAGCCCTCTTTTCTTTGGCTCCTGAAGTGTTGGTTAGCGATCCCTCCTATATTTCCTTGTGCTGGAACATATCAATACCATCCTCCAGTGACTTGTTTACATTTCTACACTCATTCCCCTACTAATACTGATCTGTAGACTAGTACCGATGCCGATAATTGTGTTAATAGTAAAACGAGTATTAGCCGATAGTTAACAGCTAACAATAAGCGTGTCTTTCCAGCACCAGCAGAGTCTGGCATATATAAGTTCTCTATAAATATTAGTGAGACGATAAGGGATCCCAGATTAGACATACATTTAAGTCTTGGACTATCCCCTGAAGTCATAAAAGTCAAGATTGTTTACTGCTTTTCTCAAAATAGAAGCAATGTTTATGCACTACAGAAAAATTAGAAAATGCTGTGAAGCAGGACAAACCAATACATTTAGAATTCCACCACACATGGGCAGCCGCTGTTAGCACAGCTTGTATTTTTCCCAATTTAGGTTTTGCAAGCTCCCTTTCCCAATACAGTAAATTCTCTACCTATGAAACTAGAGTTGCAAGCTTTCGAATACGTGAACATGCATTTGTATGTCCAATCATGTAAGTTAATTCACGTGTCTGGTGAACATCGTCATGTGCCTGCATCCTCCACGAGTGGTTGTGCGTTTATGCACTTTATTGTACAGTTTACTTTTGAGTACGGTAGTGTAGTATCTTTATTTCAAGCCCAGGATGTCCAGCAGCAAGCGTAAAAGCAGTGGTGATATAGCCGGCACAGAACTACCTAGACATCACTGCACCTTTTCCTCAAGAGGGTAAATAGAATTGAATTCAGCGAGGAACCACAACCTGTGCCATCAGCATCAGGCATGAGCGAACCAGCAGCTTGATCTCTGTCTCCTCTTGCTGATGATCCTTCAGCTCCACCATCTCCCACCTCCTCTCCCTCCTCCAGTCAGTAACTCTTCTTGCCTGTTCACTCAATGCCAGCTGCTGCACCGTACTACTGTATTTCTCAAGTTACTATTGTTGCTGTTCAGTCGCCAAGTCATGTCCAACTCTTTGCAACCCCATGGACTATAGCATGCCAGGCTCCTCTGTCTGTCACTGTCTCCCAGAGTTTGCCCAGGTTCATGTCCATTGACTCGGTGATGCTATCTAACCATCTCATCAGGTTACCATACTGTAAGGGTAAAAATGTTTATTTTTTGTTTTTTTTTAATGTATTATTTGTGTGAAAAGTATTACAATATGTTACAATACAGTACTACAGAGCTGATTGTATTAGTTGGGTACCTAGGCTAACTTTGTTGGACTCACGAACAAATTGGATTTACAAATATTCTCTTGGAATGGAACTCATTCATATGTAGGGGACTTATGGTATTGGCTCTCCTGACCATCTTTGCATGATAACAAAGATAGTTGCAACATCATTGGTGCCTCTGAATATCTTTACATTGTATGGTGATCTCTTTAGCTAAACATCTTTTGTTAAATATTTAGATAAGTCCTAGCTTTTTGCATTAATAAATGTATGAGGAACATTCTATAGATAAGTATTTGTGCATGCTCTTAGAATGAATTCCCTACATGTAGAATTACTGTATCAAAGTACATACAAATATTTCCAAAGTCTGTAATCTTGTAAGATGAATTGGCAGGCCACTTTTCGGAAAGGTTGTGAGTGTTGAACTGCAATGAACTGGGCATTATCTTAAAATACAACAAACAGAAAAGCAAATTTTGTAAATTCAGTGTATGGGGAAGAGTTGTTTTATTATTTGATTTTTAACGAGGTAGAGATTTTATGCACTATGTGGGCTGTCTGAACCTCGCCTTTTGTGAACTGTCTGCTGTGGGCACTTTCTTCTTTTTCTATCAACTTGTAGAAAGCTCTGTTTTAATGAAGTGACAGTTACAACTTATCGTGCAGTTACTGTGTCTGGTGCTGGGCTGAGCCCACCACTGCCGAATACACAGCAGATATTTTCCCAGGCGGTTTGCATTTTAAAATACTTTCCTAATGAAGCCATTGCTCCTATTTCTCGAGGCAGCTTTTGGAGTGGTCTGTTTTAGAAGTCTGCATTAGTTCATTTTTGGCATTTAGCATCATGAGTGGGGGACAGAGGCTCAGAGTTTGTGTAGGCTGCCCTTGAGACTGTGCAGCTCTGAGTCCATTCTTCATCAGAAAGGCCCCACCCTGCTGGGGTGTCCACAGGGTCGCTACTCCAGATGCTCTGGCCTGGGACTCTGGGTGGTAACCTCAGAGTGTGGTCCCCAGAACTCAGTGGGGATCCCTCTGTTCCCCCTGCTCCCTCTCTGCACCAATTCCTAAGAGGCAGAGCCATGAAAGTAGGTGTGATGAGGTGACAATGACACCGTTGTCCAGGGACACTAAAACATGGGGTCAGAACAGCCTGGAGAGCTCGTGGACATTGATCCCAGCACCTGTAGGAAACCAGCCAGTGTCACGACCAAGGAAGAACACCAGTGACCCACTGGCTCTCAAAGCATCCTGAAACAGGCACATCCCTCTTGTGCACTGGGGCACTGCTTATCTGTTGTCATTGTTACGTGGAAGCTGGTCTAAAATGGTCCTAACATAGCTTCTCCCGGTGGCTCAGACAGTAAAGAATCTGCTTGCAATGCAGGAGGCCTGGGTTCGATCCCTGGGTCAGAAAGATCCCCCAGAGAAGGAAATGGCAACCCATTTCAGTATTCTTGCCTGGAGAATCCCATGGACAGAGGAGCATGGAGGGCTACAGTCCAGGGGGTCAGAAAAGAGTAGGATACAATTGAGTGACTAATACTTTCACTTTCAAGGTAGCTTCTGAGTAGGGCCTAAGTACCGTCTCCACCGTTTTCTCTATTCTCTGCCCCTTCTCTTCCCTAAGAAGGCCAGAGGGACATAGCATCCTTCTGGGTGCAGAGGCTGTGCCCACCTGAAGGGGAACAGTCCTTCTGAGTGTTCCCCACTCCCCCTGTCTGCTTGGTGGCAAATACACCCTCACCTGTGCTCCCTTCAGCCTCTGACCAGCTTCTGCCTGGTCGTCCTCACTTCCCCTGCATGGAGAGGTGAGATGCAAGCTTCAGGCTTGGGAGCTGGGGACGGAATTAGGGCAAAGTGGTCTTTCCACTGACTTTGGCTCCAGCACTTTAGGCTGATGGACTCAGGCACGGAGTACTCCAGGCTGTCCTGCTCCGCCTCTCACCCCCACCACCTTGGATCTGGGCCTGGGAACCAGATGTCATTGGTTTCCTCTCTGGGCACCTGCCTTCCTCCGGGACTGGAAGTGAGGGGCAGGACCAGACAGTAGTCTGGTAGTAGTTTTCAGATCTGTATAAAATGTGAGGGAAAAACAGATGGCCTCTCCCTTCTTGTAGCTTCCTGTCTGGTAAGGCAGACAGACATGAATCAACGACCAAATAAGTATATGCTTTGGGTTAGAACCTACAGTCAAAACTCTGGGGTCAGAGACAGAATGTTCTCTCTTCTGTATCTGAACTCTATTTGTTCTCTAGACCCCATGGCTGCTAAGAACGTGAAGGAGTCTTGTTCATACCTTTTTTGGTAATTTCACGGTCAATTTAGAAAGCAGGCTTGATTGATTCAGAATGTCAGCTCCATGATTGGGTCTCCTCCATTGTCCAGGGTTGGTCTTCCCTCTAAGTTTATATACAGGAACAGAGAAAGCAGCAAAAAGGAGCAGGAAGCACAGCCCTGGGCAGGGGGCTGCTGCTCCTGGCCCTCCCAGTCATCGGCCAGCAGCCTTGACCACAGCCTGCTCACCTTGTGTCCAATCCCCTCTTGGTGTGGACACTCCCCCCTCACACCCTAACTGGTTTGGGACCTGATCTGTTCAGACAGAATTGAGGGACACGGGGAGGGCCTTGGGCTATAGAACAGGACTTGGGATAGTGCCTCCCAGTGGCCACAATTACCTAGAAAAGCTGGCAGGCTCCTTAAATTGATGATGATACTCAGTCGCTAAGTTGTGTCTGACTCTTTTCCACCCCATGGACTGTAGCATGCAGGCTCCCCTGCCCTTCACTATCTCCTGGAGTTTACTCAAATTCATGTCCATTGAGTTGGTGATGCCATCCAACCATCTCAGCCTTTGCCACCCCCTTCTCCTCCTGCCCTCAATCTTTCCCAGCATCAGGGTCTTTTCCAATGAGTTGGCTCTTTGCATTGGATGGCCAAAGTACTGGAGTTTCAGCATCAATCTTTCCAGTGAATATTCCGAGTTGATTTCCTTTAGGATTGACTGGTTTGATTCTCCTTGCAGTCCAAGAGACTCCCCTTGAATTGACATTCTTTTCAAAAGAGATGTATCTTCCTGTGCAATATTCCGCAATAGTCTGCCATAGACACTCTGGTCTCAAGACAACAGCCTGCTATTGTCAGTCTGAGTCTTTAAAAGCAGTCAAGTGAGCTACCTCTTAAACTCTCAACTACAGATCTTTGAGTTGCCCCAGGCAGGGAGCACTGTGGAAAGACAGTTTCTCCGCGTAGATCTACTAACTGTTACTTTTCTTTAGTGACTTTGCCTAGTCACTAAAAACAAAACTGCATTTACTGAGAAAATGTACTGACAAAGTACAGGTACTTCCAGTGTGGTTTCTTCATTCATCTTGAATACGGACCATACACGTGACACTGGAAGAGGAGGCTGTAGTCAAATGAGTTTCCCTAAGGGTGCTGGGCCTGAAGGGAATGCTTTCAAGGTCTATAAACAGCAAATAAGCCAGGAGGCTCCAGGAAAGAGGAGGCCCCTGGGGGTCACAGACAAGGACAAGGCTTTTCAAGAAGTGTTTAAATATCCAGTGGATCTAGCCTCATACCTTGTTGAAAAGAAAGTGAAAGTGAAGTCGCTCAGTTGTTTCCAACTCTGCGATCCCATGGACTGTAGCCTACCACGCTCCTCTGTCCACGGGATTTTTCAGGCAAGAGTACTGGAGTGGGTTGCCATTTCCTTCACCAGAGGATCTTCCTGACCCAGGGATCGAACCCGAGTCTCCTGCACTGTAGGCAGACGCTGTACCATCTGAGCCACCAGGGAAGCAGGTGGCTCATTGAGAAAAGAATCCACCTGCAATGCAGAAGACACAGGAGATTTGGGTTTGATCCCTGGGTCGGGAAGATCTCCTGCAGGAGGGAACGGCTACCCACTCCATTATTCTTGCTTGGAGAATTCCACAGAGAGAGGAGGCTGGCAGGCTGTAGTCCATGGGGTCGCAAAGAGTTGGACACGACTGAGTGACTAACACTTACACTTGCACACAGGAGTGTCAGGGGTACTGCAAGCTATGTCCAAAGATGGGCTGATGGCACAATTTGTCCCAGTTTCAGCACCAACAAGAAAGGTTGACTGGTCCATCTGCTGTTCTGTCTAGCTCTTATTTGCAAAGCAATGATGATGATGGGAACAGCAATGTAAATGGCTCATAGTTCCTGGGGTCTGAGTCCCAACAGTGGATCAGAGCTGTGTGTAGACAGTAAAACACTGCAGGTGAGGGCTGTGATGATCAGAGAGGTTTGGTAACTTGTCTAGGGTCATACAGTTAGTGCTAGAATATAGATTTGAACGTGCTCTCCTTCCAAAGTCCAACCTTATTCCACTTTGGCTTTGGGGTTGGAGAAGCCATCTTTTACCAAGGAAAAGAAAATGTTGTGTTCATATAAATCCCATACCCCCAATTTTTGACTTCACTAATTGCTTCTAATAAAAAACACTTAGCCCATAATAACAGTTCTCTCCTTGCAGCCATCTTGGGGTCATCCTCTAGAGGTCAAGCCACCATCTTAAGAGTCCTACCTTGCTATGGGGATATAGTCTGAACCCCTGAGACTCACTGGGTGCCCCCCACTATCCCCTTCCCAGTCCAGTCTCCACACACAAGTCGGTCTGTTGAAGCGGTGATCTCATCCTGACATGAATCAATTCCCGAAACTTCACCATCACTGAGGCTGGCATGACCCTGCCTCTCTCAGCTCTACTCCTGTTTCCTCCTTGTTCTGTGCCCCCCACCCTTCGCCACTCTAGAGACATATCAATTCTAGGTTCTCCCTACAGATCATGTCATTCCCAGCTGGAGATGAGTCTTTCCCCTTCCTGTATCTTGGACTTTTCACATGCCCATCTCCCCATAACAGGTCTCGAATTTGAAAAGGAAGAGATTCCCCCTTTGTTCCTAGATAGGTATTCCCTCACCCTTACCAAGTGCCTCTGTAATTCCATATGCATTCTTCCATGATTCCCTAGCAACACAGTGTCACAGTCATTTGGGTACACTCTTGTCTATTAGACAGTAAATGGCTTGAGTGAAGGCCCAGGGGTCTGTCTGATCACATTTGCAGGACTTCTGGTCTACAGTAAGAAGCTAAATATGATGTTTGAATGAATGAATGAATGGACACAATACTGTTGAGCATTCTAGAAAGGTTCCAACCCTCCAACAGTCACAGACCTATTCAGCTTGGAGACCTATATGGGGTAATATGAAAACTGTCAGCTTCTCCAAGAGCAAAGGCTCAGGAGTGAAAACCCAAGACTGAGAAGTTCTGATCCTCATGTTGAAAGCTGATGGATGTTGATGGAGAGAGAGATGGTCAGCTTGTGTGGGTGTTTCAAGTCAGCTCTAACACATCAAGCTACCTGCCCCAACTCTTATTAAAAGTCAGTTTGCAGGAGACTCATAGAGGGAGCACATGGAGGGCTTATGAACAGGGAAAGAATGAGCTGTGAATGGAGGCTAAACGTGGGTACCCCCAGGAGAAGTCAGCTTTGGAAGCATGGAGGAGGAGGAGGGGATGCTCTGGATCATGTGACTTTACGCATGCTTTCAAGTTACTCTCCTGCATGTATTGCAACTCTGCTTAGAGAATATAGCTTACACACCTAGAATTTAGCCCCTGATACTTTGTGTTTCTTTTCTTTTTTTAAACTGAAGACAGAGGAATCTGGCAGGCTACAGTCCTGGGGTCCCAAAAGAGCTGGACACAACTTAGTGACTAAACAACAATCACTGATCACAATGTTGTATTAGTTTCAGGTGCACAGCAGAGTGGTTCAGTTACACCTACATAGTGCTGTGCTGGGTGTAGCTGCTCAGTCGTGTCCAACTCTTTACGACCCCATGCACTGTAGCCCACCGGGTTACTCTGTCCGTGGGATTCTCCAGGCAAGAATACTGGAGTGGGTTGCCATGCCCCCCATATATATCTATTTTTTTTCAGATTCTTTTTTAAAGCAGAAAAAGATTTATTGTAAACTCTTTATTTCTTGTTTGCTAGTTTTTCTTAATAGTTATAGCTTAATTTACAAACTATTGATATGCATTGTCACTGATTCCATGGCAGAATTTTCTTTTCTTTATGACAAGGAGGAAACTTTAAAGCACTTTAGGCTCGCCCACTCTCTAAACCTGTGAATTATTCTTTGAAGTGGCCATTGACCTTGTTCTTCACTTTCTCCAGGTTCAAACGTCTAAGGACTGATTGCTAATTATATTAAAAAATGGTTTCTTCACATCTATTTCCTTCATTTTACTCCAATTTCTTAAAAAAAAAAAAAAGATACAAACTAGTTTGACCTAATAGTGATATTAATATAATGATAATTGTAACTTGTTTACAAATTCTTTTCCCTTATAGGTTATTAGAAAATACTGAGTATAGTTCCCTGTGCTGCACAGTGGGTCCTTGTTAGTTATCTGTTTTGAATAGCCCTGGGATCTTTGCAGGGCTTCCCAGGTGAGGTAGTGGTAAAGAGTCCGCTGGCCAATGCAGGAGACACAGAAGACATGGGCTCAATCCCTAGGTCAGGAAGATCCCCTGGAGAAGGGAATAGCAACCCATTCTAGTATTTTTTCTTGGAGAATCTGATGGACAGAGGAGCCTGGTGGGCTAAGTCCATGGGGTCAGAAAGACTCAGACATGACTGGGCATACACACACATGATACTGTGATCTCCCTGAGATGCAGTGCTGAATCAGAAGTAACCAAAATGGGCATATATCAAAGTTGATGCCCCTTCCTGATAGGTGGGCCTCTCCAACACACTGAGTCAATTTTTCTTTCTTTCTATGCACTTCTAGAAAGGGATAGGCTTGCATGACTATGGTTAAGCATGAGGGCTTTGGAGCCAGGCTGTGCCGATTCTAATTTGGCTCTGACATTTATTAGCTGAGTCACCAGAAATGCAGTATTTATATTCTTCAAACCTCAGTTTCCTAAACTGAACAGTGGGGATAATAATAGACTGCAACTGATTGGATTGTCATGAGGATGAAAGCGCTGGGCAGTCACTGGCTGCTATTTGTGAGCTGTGGTTGTCTAGTTTCCAAGCTCAGCGTGGATAGGAAGCAGCAGATGAGCTGGTGTGGCTGAGGCCAGTGTGCTGAGAGCTGTGTCATCTGAGCTCCTGGCAGTAACACAAGCATCAGAACACAAACACAAATATAAAACAGTTGGCACTTTGCGGTTGTGGACCCAGTCACTGGAAACAATAAAAAATGCCCTGTCCTCCTGCATCTTTCAGTCTGGCCAGGGAGCCGATACTGAAGAGCTGAACCTATAATGTCAGTTATGATGGGGATTTGAGGGAAAATAAGGCAGCCTGTGGGGAGAGGAAATGAGGTCAGAGACAGCCTCTCTGGGGAGGAGCCTGGGCTGAGACCCACATGCTGAGAGGGGGCGATCATATAGAAATGTGGGGAGAAGCACTGCAGGTGGGGAGGGAACAGCAGGGGCCAGGCCAGGAGCCTGGGTGCTTGGTGGGTGTCTGACATCGGAATGAAGCCCTATTTTGTCCACTGTTGTACTCCAGGTACCTAGAAGGATGCTGGGCAGATAGTGGTCGCTCAATTAATGTGCTGGAATGAAGAATTAAAGAAGGGAGATCTATGCAGCTGGAGTGTTGGAAGCAAGAAGGCTGGAGGGAGAGTTCAGCAGGAGAGCAGGGTCCAGACCACACCAGGGCCTGCGGCCCCGGGGCGGGCAGTCAGATGTCACAGAGATGGATGGGAGGCCCCTCGGGGCTTGGAGCAAGTGGATGACATGAGATGACTCACTCTTTAAAAGCATCATTGCTGGTTGCTGGGTGAGACTATACTATAGCAGATACCTTGGGAATTACAGGTGGCAGGGTTATCCAGGCAGGAGGTGATGGACTGGAGCTCAGTGAAGGCAGAGGTGGCGATCTGTGGCCACGGTCTGGTGTACGCTGTGTTCAAGACTGTGTGGCCCGAGGGAGAGGGGACTGGAGGACAAGGTAACCAACAAGAAGGGAGGAGACAGGTAAAATGTGACCTCTGTATATGACTGAGAATTGTGCAGCAATGAATTTGACCTACAAATAAGGACAGGAATAGATATCTAAAACGTGGTACGAAGCATACACTTCAGAAAGACAAACACCTATGGCACAACCCCATTTATGCATATAAAAAAAATTTATCGGCGTATACTTGCTTTATAATGTTGTGTTAGTTTCTACTGTACAGCAAAATGAATGTCATACATATACATATTTGCTGTTTAGTCACTAAGTCATGTCTGACTCTTCGACCCCGTGGACTGTAGCCCGCCAGGCTCCTGTGTCCATGGGATTTCCCGGGCAAGAATACTGAGGTGGGTTGCCATTTCCTTCTCCAGGGAATCTTCCTGACCCAGGGACTGAACCTGTGTCTCTTGCATCGCAGGTGAATTCTTTACCAGAGCCATCTGGGAAGCCCACACACGCTTGTATCCCCTCCCTTTTGGACGGCCTTCCCATTCAGATCGCCACAGTGCATTAAGGATGTTCCCTATGCTACCTGTTAGTTATCGATTTTATACCCAGTACCCATCGTGTCAATCCCAAACTCCCAATTCCTTCCACCAATCCCCACTTCCTCCTTGGTATCCACATAGTGTTCATTACATCTGAGTCTCTATTCTGCTTTGCAAGTAAGATCATCTGTATCATTTAAAAAATAGCTTTCAAACCTCATGTAGCTTACAGTAGGACATTAAGGCTAACATTAAGGAAATTCTCCATTTAAAAAAACATGGAATTATAGTAAGAGAGTCTGTGCCAGCCCAGTGGTGGTAACATGCTGTGAATCCAGAAACATGCTGAACTCGAGAGTAAAGGGTCTTGACCCCTGAGGCTCAACAAAAATAACACTCTCAAGTTGTAGCGAGCAATTCTTCAATAAACTCATATAATTTATAACTACATGAGTTTTTATTTTACTACAAGCTTTTTATTGTTGTGGTCCCTAGTCTCCAAGATGGTCCTTAACCACCACTGGTTCCTGAGATTCACTTGTTTAGTTCTTTATCACATGAAACAGGGTTTGACCTGTGAACCAGTGGGGATGTTATAGAAACTCCTTGACCATGTGGGACTTTAAGGCTGGGTCATTCATGTTGTTTTGGCTTGTGCCCTGTTATGTGGGGCTTCCCTCATAGCTCAGTCAGTAAGGAATCCGCCTGCGATGCAGGAGGACTGGGTTTGAAGCATGGGTTGGGAAGATCCCCTGGAGAAGGAAACGGCAAGCCACTCCAGTATTCTGGCCTGGAGAATCTCATGGACAGAGGAGCCTGGCGGGCTGGAGTCTGTGGGGTCTCAGTCTGTAGACTGGGCAACGACACCACTACCACCTGTTCTCTAGACTTTGAGGCTGGAACATCCATGCCATTGTGGCTGGTGCCCTGCTCTCAGTCACTTGCTCTGGGGAAGCAGCTCCGTGGAGAGGTCCACGTGGCTGGGACCTGAGGCCTCCTGCCACAACCAGAGTGACCTTGGTTCACTCGCCCAGCACTCAAATGAAGCATCTCAGAATCAAATCCTCCAGCCCCTGTGAAGTGTAAGGGAGACCTAGACCCCTGGTCACATCGTCAGCACAAGCTCGTGAGAGCCAGAGCCAGAACATGCAGATACAGTTGACTCTCAACCAACACAGGTTTAAATTGCGTGCACCCACTTCTAAATGGGTTTATTTCAACAGTACATATGACAGTGCTGCACAGTCTGTGGATGGTTGGGTCTGAGGATGTGGAACCACGGATACGGAAGACCTGGGATGCAGAGGGCTAAGTTACAGTGGGTTTTCAACTGGGGGCAGAGGGTCTGTGCCACTAACCCCCGCCTCAGTGTTGTTTGATAGCCAACTGTAAACACTCCCAGAATTCCTGGCTGACAGAAACTGGGTGGATAGTAAATGGTTATTGCTGTTGCTAAGTTTTGGGGTAATTTGTAATGCTACAATAGATTCAGTGGACCCCATTTAAGTCAGTACTTTGATGTCTCTCCCAGCACTGCCTTACTAAGGAGTGCTGGGGTGTAAGAGCATTATCTGGCTTGGGACTTTAGACAGGTAACTGCCTAGTTCAGGTAAACTCAAGTCCTATGACGCTAGGAAAGATTGCAGTCAAGAGGAGAAGGGGATGGCAGAGGATGGGATGGTTGGATGGCATCACCGACTCGATGGACACAAGTTTGAGTCAGCTCCAGGAGACGGTGAAGGACAGAGAAACCCGGTGTGCTGCAGTCCATGGGGTCGCACAGCGTCAGAGATGACTGAGCTTCTGGACAACAACATCAAGCACTGGCACTGTAGTCAGGCCTAGATGTATCTTTAAACAGACCGATTAGCCCTAAGATTATACCCTTTTGTTCATCATCCAGACTTCTGAACAGGCATCAGCTTGCTTGAAACCTCTTCTATTTGTTCTCTTTACAGTCTTAAAAGACAGATGTGCAGTCCACATAACAAACAGAGGATCTGAGATGAGTGAGATGGTTTGTGTTTCCTGAGAAGGGAGGCGAGAGGGGGCACAGGGAATGGCATGTAAAAGATCCTTTAGTCTGTTAAGGAGCTTGGCAGGAGTGAGCGAACACCTTAGTGCATCATGGAGGAGAAAGTCAAGATGAAGCTGTGGAGCATTTTCTTCCCTTGTTGGAGGCAATGTCTGCTAGTTGCCACAATACTTTAAACATGCAGTAAACACAGAAATATTGGGTTGGCCAAAAAGTTTGGTTGTAAGTAAAACTAGACGATCTCTTCATTTTTGCTAATAACTTGATTGAACAACATACTTGCTACATGAACAACCTTTTTGGCTGGAGTGGGTTGCCATTCCCCTCTCCAGATATGATGATTAAATGCTAGTAAATCAGAAGAGCAGAGAGTGAATGGAACTTGCCACCTGGGGCAAACACACTTACCTTCGATGGAATTCACAGCTGGCCCATGCTCTAGGGTTCTCACTTGCCAGATGAGGAACATAGTGTAGGGACTGATCCCTGTTGTTCAGTCACTCAGTCGTGACTGACTCTGCCACCATATGGACTGTAGCCCTGCCAGGCTCCTCTATCCATGGGATTTCCAAGGCAAGAATACTGGAGTGGGTTGCCATTTCCTTCTCCAGGAGATCTTCCCCACCCAGGGATTTAACCACAGTCTCCTGCATTGGCAGGTGGATTCTTTACCACTGAGCCATCTGGGAAGCCTTATGGTACAGGATAACAGGCTCAAAATTGACGTGGAAACCAGTTCAGACAGGAGAGAAATGTCCTGGCCTCTGGTGTGAACTCAGGGATGTGTCATTTCTCTCATGGCGCCACTCAGCCTCAACTGAGATGCTGGCAAGAGCCTTGGGGCGGCCACAGCTGAGCAAAGGAGGAACGGGTCTTAACAACTGTATGACTAACAGAACAGGCCAGATGGAAAATAAAAGGTGAAGATAAAAGGTTCATTTCTAGAATATGGAGACAGAGAATTCAAGAAAAGGCAGAGGGGAAAACTGTAAGATCAGAAGCTGGAAGATACCTGGGATTCAGGGAGAAAGAGAAATACCTTTATATAAGAGAGGGGTCACTCAGGGTCACCCATCTGATTAACACTAAGAGAAGCAAATCCTTGCTGAAAGCCTTCACTACATGCCAGGCCCAGTGCCCAGCTATTTGTACACATGGTCTTAATGATCCTCAGTGATGTTATCTTTCTTGAATGATGAAACTGAGGCCAAAAGAGAGGTTACATCACTTGCCCGAGGCCTCAGAGCTAAAAGTGCTGGTGTCAGGAGGCAGGCATCTGACTGTGGTCCGAGCTCTCCATCTCTCCTTGAGATGACCTCCTCACTGGGAGGGCAAGGCTGCAGAGGAGCAGAGGTCCGGCAGGTCCCCAGACAGAAGAGATGACCTGGGGAAATCACATTCCGATTTGGAAGCGAGTTCTTACAAGGATGAGCACATCTATTAGATATGAATCTGTAACAACTGCACTTGCCTTAGAGAGGGCTTGTCTTTGTCCCTTTGTAACCTAGCCTCACATCCATCCTGAACAGGAGGAAGGGACCAAAATGTGATGGGCTGTAGGTGCCCCTCCGTGGGCCAGTCTGCAGCCAGAGTCACAGCCAGAAACCTTTATCCGTTCTGGGCTTGTTTTCCCCCTCAAGGGCAGAAATTTATTTTGTATAGTACCTAATCCATGGAAGTGAAAGTGTTAGCCACTAAGTCATATCTGACTCTTTTGTGACCCCATGGACTGTAGCCTGAACAGCAACTCTGTCCATGGAATTCTCCAGGCAAGAATACTAGAATGAATTGCCATTTCCTTCTCCAGGGGATCTTCTTGATCCAGGGATTGAACCCTGGTCTCCTGCATTGCAAGCAGATTCTTTACCATCTGAGCCACTAGGGAAGCCCAAAGCCTAATGGAGGATGTGGTCACTGACCTCACTACTTCTCACATGCCAAGCGAGTGCTCTACCATTTGAGCTAATCCTAACACATAATCTATCCTTAATGTTTCTTAAATTGAAATCGTTTAAAAAATTCTTATGAAAAATTCTTTGGTTTGTCCAAACCATGAAGAAAATTAATATTTTTCTGCACCTTATATACCCTCTAGGGACTAGATATTGGGGGTGGTAGTTCGGATAGAATTTGGGAAATGGGGCACCTGGTGAGGAAGATTCAGTCTAAAGGATGAGAATCAGGACTAGTAACATTTAAAGGTGTTTTTTTTTTTTTTTCCCCTAGGAAAACCATCTCTTGATGCAGCTATTAAAAATAAAAATGAAGTGGTTTCATTTCAGCTTTCTTCCCTGTTCACTTTCACAGAAAATTGGCCCCCATTGTCTTTCCTGTTCTCCATTCAGCTTCTTATTTCACATCTCTTTTCTGGTTATTTAGTTTTCTGGGATCAATCTTCTATCTTAATTTCACTGAGTCCTATAGTCTTCCTTGACTTCTGAATCTGCTGTTCTGTCATTTTCCGAGAATCAAAGAGGTTAAATTGAGAAATATATATTTTAGGAGGAAGGAAGGAGAAAAGGAAAAACAAACTTTACTTGGGTATTGACAAGTCTGACTTCATAGAGTGCCAGGCTTGGGTTCATTTAATGACGAGACACTATTTTGATTTTGGTATCATCAGAGAACTTATTATTTGAGGACTTTTTAATGGCTATTCTGACTGGTGTGAGGTGGTAACTCATTGTAGCTTTGATGTGTATTTCTGTAACGGTAATGTCAAGCATCTTTCCGTGTGCCTGTGGGCCATCTGTAAGAATCACATTTTCATCGAGAGGGTCCCTGGTGTGCCTTTGGGGTGGACAGAAGGACCCATCCAGTCTTCTGCAGAAGCACAAAGGGATTGGAACCTGTCTACAGTATTCCAAAGGAAACAGTGAAAGTGACTCCCTAACAACTGAGTTTGGTTGCTTTTAACAAACAATGGGGTAGCCTTTTATCATATTTGTTTTCTTTTCAAAAACCCTTCCAGTTGTTTACATCTGAGCTAAGAGCCTCAGAGCCAGACTCTGAGGTCAGAAAGCCTGGGTCTGAATCTCACCTACACTTGACCAACCTCTCTATGCTTCTGTTTCCCAGTCTCTAAGATGGAAATAGTAAGAATATTTACATCATCAGACTGACATGAAGATCAAGGGAGTTAACACTGATACATGTGAAATCTTTCACAGTGCCTGGTATGTGAGCTCAGGAACATTATCTATTAGAATATGTCCGTGTTGTGTGCTGTGCTAAGTCCCTTCAGTCGTGTCTCACTCTTCTGCGACCCCATGGACTGCAGCCCTCCAGGCTCCTCCCTCTATGGGATTTCCCAGGCAAGGATACTGGAGCAGGATGCCATTTCCTTCTCCAGGGGATCTTCCCCACCCAGTGGTCGAATCCGTATCTCTTAAATCTCCTGCATTGGCAGGCAGGTTCTTTACCACTATCTAATAACGTGATTTGGAGAAGGCAATGGCACCCCACTCCAGTACTCTTGCCTGGAAAATCCCATGGACGGAGGAGCCTGGTAGGCTGCAGTCCACGGGGTCACTAAGAGTCGGACACGACTGAACGACTTCTTTCACTTTTCACTTTCATGCATTGGAGAAGGAAATGGCAACCCACCCCAGTATTCTTGCCTGAAGAATCCCAGGGACGGGGGAGCCTGGTGGGCTGCCATCTATGGGGTCGCACAGAGTTGGACACGACTGAAGTGACTTAGCAGCAGCAATAATGTGATTGAGGAAGAAAGCAGGACTTGCCAGCCAAAGTATGAACCATCTGATAAGACAGAAGCATCCTGAAGCAGCAGACATATACCACTCTCCATGCCTCATAGTTTGGGAACATATAATAATACTTAAAAGATAGTGTAGTTGGGGGCAGGATGTAGGGCTTGGAAGTACCATGAGCAGTACGGTTGGTTCTAACTTTTAAGTAGATACATAAAAGGTGAAAGTGAAGGTCAAAGTAAATTTTTTTTCAAAGAGAAAAGAACCACCACCAAGAATTCTTAAATATGCTTGCTGAGTACCTTTCATATGAAAGAAACATAAGAGCATCTTCTTATGGGATTTTGAGAGTTCATATTTTCTGTAAAGCAATAGTTTCAAGTAATGAGTTTTCCTTCCAATATAATGAAAGTATTAATGTACATTTCCAGGAACAGATGCCCAAGATCATTTTAGACGGCACATTGAGAATCACTGTGGATGAAAATTATTAGAGAAGCCAAGACTGGGGATGATGCCCTTGGATACCTCATCTAGGAAACTGCATCCCCAAACTCTGATCTCAAGGATGCCCAGTGATGGTTTTGGTGCTGGCGGAAAGCTACAGCAGGTGAACTGACTATCACCATTTGTCTGATTAGGGGTTTCACAGCTTAGATTACGTTATTCCCCGTTCATTTCTTAAATCTTCTAGTAGCACAGACAATTTTAAAAGGATCAAAAATGATGAGTTTCTCCCATAAAAGCCTCCTTATTCTCCACTGCTGTCTCAGATGGCAGGGCACCTGTGGTTTAGCTCAATTTGACAATATTGGAGGGAGTTACGAGGCAAGAAGTCTATGGTTTGGTGCATTTGTTCTCTGTGCTTCGTATTGTTGATTAAACCGGATCACTCCAGGGCCTTGACTCATGTGTCAATGGTATGGTTTCCATAGCAACAGGTGTCAATTAAGAGAAATCAACATTTGTATGGCATAGGAAACTCTACTCAAGATTCTGTAATAACCTATATGGGAAAAGAATATGAAAAACAGTGGACATATGTATAACTGAATTACTTTGTTGCACACCTGAAACAACACTGTAAATCAACTAGACTCCAACATAAAACAAAAATTAAAAAATCTACAGCTCCCCTATAAAGTCAAACATTAAGAAATTAAGTTGTCTCCCAAGCCAATTCAAAACAGATTTGACCAACTATAATTATATTTTATTACTTGATCAGATTGTTTACATTATCATATCAGTAAGAAGATTTTTTTTCTGGGAATTTTCCAAATCTGAAACAAACACACCACCAACACCCCTAAATCTTAAAAGAGTAGTTCCTCTGAAGAAAATTATCAAGTATTAAAATTAATTTTGGCCTCTAACCGACAAAAACCTTTTTGGAAAAGTCCTATCATTTTCTCTGTGGACTAAAGTGACTCATAATTAAAGGTTTTGACTTGCTGCTAATAGAGGATGCCAGAAATGATCTGAGTCACTGCTAAAATTAACACCAAGTTTTGTTTCAATGAAACAATTAATCACATTTGTCTCATTTCATTTAAAACCTGACATGATGCTTTTGGAACTTCCTCCCTTAATTTGTAGATGAATTTATAAGATTTTCCACTAAGTTCTTGATATTGTTAGGGGGCAGCCTTACATGATAAATGGGATAAAGCTCCGTGTTTGATTTCTTGAATGGATCTCAACAATAGAGAAGGCAGGGTTGAGGGTGGGAAGGTTGGGCCGCCATGCTCCACACCTGCCCCCCACCCTCAATCCCTAAACCCACCATTTTCCCCATCATAACCACTACATTTCAGTCTGTACACTTTGGGTGGGAGGAGGGCATGGCAACCCACTCTAGTGTTCTTGCCTGGAGAATCCCCATGGACAGAGGAGCCTGGTGGGCTATACAGTCCATGGGGTTGCAAAGAGTCAGACACGACTGAGTGACTAAACGCACAGACTAGTTGGGCTTCCTAGGTGGTGCAGTGGTAGAAATTCTGCCTGCCAGTGTAGGAGATGGAGGAGACAAGGTCCCCGGGAGTAGGAAATGGCAACCTGTTCCAGTATTCTTGCCTGGGAAATTCCATGGTCAGAAGAGCTTGGGGGCTCACAGTCCATGGGGTTGCAAACAGTCAGACACGACTGAGTGACTGAGTGTACATACACGCACACACGCACAGACTAGTTGCCCAGTCCCCCGCTGCTGTTAGTTTCACAGAATTCCTTCTTTGTACTTTGCACTTCTACATTGCCTGACTATGCCTCTAGCCTGGCTTTTCAAGCACTGCAGATGAGTAAATCTAGTTGGTTTGGTGTTTTCTTTTTTTTTTAAACATGGGACTAGCCAAGCACTGACGCCTACATTGGTGAAAGTATAGAAGGAAAAAATAACACATTCGGTAAGGAACAGATAAAAGTGGCTCTGAGAAAAGATGGTTTCAGAGAAAAGGTTAAGAAAAAGAAGCATCACCTCGTAGCTCTGAGCCAGTCATCTGTCTGTCCCTCCCCTGCTCTGCATCACGAGGCTAGTGGCAAACTCCATGCCCATCCTTTCCTGCAACTGGTTTTGAGTTAGGTTGGGTTGGTGGGAAACTTGGTAAGATACCGAAGGGCGAAATCAGGGTATTTCTCTGTCTCTGCTGCTGTGATCTCGGTTATTGTAGAAGCGACGCAGCTCTGGCTTTGGGTTCTGGTTACACATCTTTTGTGTATGGGCGAGCCTGGTGGGCTGCCGTCTATGGGGTCGCACAGAATTGGACATGACTGAAGTGACTTAGCAGCAGCAGCAGCAGCCCCAGCTCCATAGTGGTGTAGGTTTCCTGTTGCTATGGTGTTTTTCAGCTCTTGCCACCATCTAACCAATTCCCTATATTAACTGACCACTTGAATCATGTGGCATGGGTTCTGCTTTCCTCACAGGACTCTGGCTGTTACAGCTCCATCATCTTACTCTATGGTCAGAATATTCTTTCTTTATTAAACAATGCTTTTTTCCCTACATTGTTGTTCTTTAGCCACTAAGTTGTGTTTGACTCTCTGTGACCACGTGGATGGCAGCATGCCAGGCTCCCCTGCCCTTCACTATCTCCTGGAGTTTGTTCAAATTCATGTCCACTGAGTTGGTGATGTCATCCAACCATCTCATCCTCTGCTGCCCCCTTCTCCTTTTACCTTCAGCCTTTCCCAGCACCAGGGCCTTTTCCAATGAGTCAGCTCTTCACATGAGAGGGTCAAAGTATTGGAGCTTCAGCTTCAGAATCCGTCCTTCCAATGAATATTCAGGGTTGATTTTCTTTATACATCATCATCTGAGTTATGTCATGCTGAACTGACTGCATGTGGTTGACCTAATATAATATGTAATTGTTTGCACTGAATATCACATAGATAAAACCTTTGGCATAAACACTAGTTTATTCTTTGTTCTCAAAAAGAAATCTGTTATTCTAAAAAGATCATTTAAAGGATGGGTGAAGTGTTAGTAATAATTATACTAAATAGTAGCATAAATCACATTGGAAAAAATGTATCTTACTGAGGAGCACCTGTCTACACAGTCTGTAGTCCACATGATATTTTGTTTTCTTTAAGGAAAACAAAATCATTTATTTAACTCCTAACACACAGATGGTATTAATATATGCTAGGAGAAACATTAGAAGGGATGCAGGTTTAAAACAATATCAGAGATCCAAAGTCAGAGTGAGAAGTTCACGTTATGCAAAGATTTTTCAAGCTACCAATTAAATATCTCCATGTGCAGGAACAAGCTGATCAGGGCTCTATTGCCTATGACTCAGCGTACAATTGCTTGAGCAGCCCTCATAATCTTACAGGACTGGCTAATAAACCTAACAGGACAGGAACTCCAAAAGAGAGGCAGAAGTCAATATTTCATCATTCAACGATATTCTTTGCCTGCCTAGTTAACTCCTCTCATCCTTCAAACGGGGGGTCAGTTGGCACCTCCTCATGGAACCAAATACTTTCTGTCACAGTCAAGTCACAGAGACCCTGCCTACCTTCAGCTGCGCATCACACTTAAGCCCACTTCAGCTGGCTGAATTGTCCGATCAGAAAGCATAGAAAGCCCTGTGAAGGCAGGGACCATTTCTGCTATTGTTGGCTTTTATTTTCCTAGTGGGTGAGCATCAGGACTCAATGCAAGCCAACTGAGGGAGTGAATGAGAATAGAGAGGCACAGAAATTCCAAACTTAGGAACTAGGGACAGCAAAGGAACTGGCCCCAACTTCTGCTTAAAGTGATTCTTCTGACCTCTGCTTGCATTTGTCCTAGCCTGAGGCAAATTCACCCGGCCAATGATGTCACTCGGCTGCTGCTGCTGCTAAGTCGCTTCAGTTGATGTCACCCCTACCAGTCCTCAAAAGGGGCTGTTTGTTCATGGTGTTTTCCTAATTATAGTATTATAATAAAACGGAGGGTTTCGATAGGTCAGCGTTTTAAAAGAAAAGCCCAGATATATCAAGGTGAATTACTACGTGTGATGACAGTAATCCACACTCAAGGAACAGACAGACTGGAGGGGAATCCAAACGTGAGGCAGGGAAGAAAAAGTGAGAAATTGTGCCTCAAACAGCAGCACATGAAGGCTAGTCACTCAAGTACGAAGTTACCTTATCTGCCCTTCATACTAAAACAAAAAAATAAAGGGTGCTGTCACCCAGGCTGCAGTCCGTATTTTGTCCCCACTAAAACTTAATTTGCAAAAAAAACAAAAAAAACAAAAAAAAAAACAGAAAACAACCCAGAAAAAAAATCAAGTAGTTTTGGGTCAGCAGACCGTAAGCAACGACTGAAGAAATGTGATCTTGTTTCTACCGGGGTGCCCAATGCTTCAGGCCTAATGGCATTTGTCTGGAGCTCATTCAAGTATTAATATTCTAGAACAAAATAAGGGAATTAGAATGTGATGAACAGTAGTTTTGTCAAAGCAGTTTTTAATTTCAGCACTCAAAAGTGTCAAATGCACACACAGGCATACATACATAATATTTCTGGAGGAGGACATCACTGTAATATAGTAGAAACAGACATCTGATACACTTCAGTTGATAGAATTCTCAAATGGTTGACTTTAAAATTTTTCTGTGAAGCGTGTCTTTTGATGAATATATTAGGAAACTTTTGGAAAGTAGCTGTCAAATATGTTGAAACTGGTACGCGGGTTCTTTATCTTCACTTTTCTGCTGTTTACTGATTTGCTGTTTGATCTAACTCTCTGACTTTAACATTCTTTTTATTTACTTATTTTTGGCTGTGTTGGGTCTTCATTGCTTTGTGTGGGATTTTCTTTAGTTGTGGCAAGCAGAGGCTTCTCTAGTTGCTGTGGTCTCGTTCGGTGGTTTCTCATCGTGGAGCCCTGGCTCTAGGGCATCCGGGCTTCAGCAGTTGCAGCTCCTGGGCTTTAGGTGCAGAGGCTCAATAGTTGTGGTGCACAGACTTAGTGGGATGTGGGATCTTCCTAGATCAGGGATCGAACCCGTGTCTCCTGCATTGGCAGGTGGATTCTTATATCCACAGTGCCACCACGGAAGCGCTCTGACCTTAATTTTAAATCCATCCACTAAAACCTTTTGTAATTCCAAGATCTCTTTGGTTTTCAAAGGAGAAAAGTTGACTGATTAACTAAATGTTAATTTTCTTGAAGACTCACGTTATCACAATTATCAAGATATTTTATGGGAAATGCAGGATGGTAGAAATCACTATACTAGAGGGAGACAGTTCCCAATGGCATATAATTGATACATTCTTGTTAGTGATTAGCTGGTTTTCAAGATGCCCCATCTATGGAGCATTTGACCTTCAATTCAGATCAGAACTTGGGAGGAAAAAAAACATTTCCCCTTTCAGGGATGATTTTTACTGCTTTTATTTTTTAAATCCTAGATGAAAAAATATCAGTGAATTTTTCTTTAAATCCCCTGGCTCTTTGACATGTGTGCTAAGTTGCTTCAGTCGTGTCTGAGTCTTTGCAACACCATGGACTGTAGCCCACCAGGCTCCTCTGTCCATGGAATTCTCCAAGCAAGAGTACTGGAGTGGGTAGCCATGCCCTCCTCCAGGGGATCTTCTGACCCAGGGATGGAACCCTCGGCTCTTAAGTCTCCTCCGCTGGTAGGTGGGCTCTTTATCACTAGTGCCACCTGGCTCTTTAGAAAGTGAAAGTGAAGTTGCTCAGTCATGTCCGACTCTCTTCGACCCCGTGGACTGTAGCCTACCAGGTTTCTCAGTCCGTGGAATTTTCCAGGCAAGAGTACTGGAGTGGGTTGCCATTTCCTTCCCCAGGGGATCTTCCCAACCCAGGGATTGAACCTGGGTCTCTCGCGCTGCAGGCAGATGCTTTACCATCTGAGCCACCAGGGAAGCAAATCATGGTTTTCTGTTAATGTGATCAAGCCTACCTACAGCCTCGGACCAGGTTTTCCTTTGGTGCAAAGGCTGTTCTGAGTTAACATCACACTGCTGACTAGTTCCCCTTGTGATACTCATTAACCAGTTACCTAAACAGAAATACCTGGGTGGCTTCTGACCATTGCAAGGGGTTTGTTTTCCCAGAGTGACCTGGCTGAGCTTCAACCTGCAGCCTTGATCCCATGAGCCTTGTGCTTCAACTGACTGAGCCGGGCGAGAGGTGATGCAAAAGAGTGTGCTGAAATTAGAAACAGAACCATGGCAAATGTTCACAGAGAAGAGGCTAAATTAATAGTGATCACTTAAATAAACATATATTCATTTATCAAACTTCACTGAGACTGTCTTACATAAAGAAAGATGGTTATCAGGTGAATAATATTATCTTTAAGTATACAATGTTGGAGGATGCAGAGCAATTTATCTTCATTGCCACAGAATCATAAGCAAGGAAATAAAATTACAGGTAAGAGAGAGTTTATGATAAGTAAATAAGCACTTGAATCTCTCTAAACCATTCAAGACAGATTGTGACATGTTCCTCTATTGATGTCTGGGGTTCTTTGCCTACTTAATGATGGAATAATTCATCTATGTATTTTGTTGTTGTTTAGTTGCTAAGTCATGTCTGAACCTTTGTGACTCCACAGACTGTAGCCCACTAGGCTCCTCTGTCCATGGGATTCTCTGGGCAAGAGTACTGGAGTGGGTTGCCATTTCTTTCTCTGGGGGATCTTTCCAACCCAGGGATAGAACCCTCATCTCTTACATCTCTGCATTGGCAGGCAGATTCTTTACCACTAAGCCACCAGGGAACTGAGTTTCTACCAGGGTTAGGTTCTATGTTCAGCTCTTAGGAGACTGAAGGTGCTCTCCAAGTTGATTAGTTATAAACCAAATATACAGCATAGAAAATAAACTAATTCTTTAAAAAATTAGAAGTCTTAAGAAACTGCTTTAGCTCAGATTTTTGAGTAAACAATCCTTTAGACTTCCTTAGCTCCTGCAATGGTATGTCCCAGTGATAGCTTACAGTGAATGATGTCGGATCCGGGATCAGGGACCAGGCTTGATCACTCAAGAGCTTTTGTGTAGCAGTTTTATTAATGTGAAAAAGGGACAGGAAAAGCTTCTGAAATAGACATCAGAAGGGGGATGGAGAGTGCCTCATCAAGAGAGCTATATACTTTTTAAATTGGTTATTACAGTAAATCGAAAGAATGTCTCAAGGTTCTAAAGGTCTTAGGGGACCCACTCCCACAATATACATTTTAAGATAACAGGATTAGAACTAACAATAGAAAGATCTACTAGACCCACTCCCATAATATACATTTTAAGATTAGTTGAGAAAGTTCTCAAGAAGGAGAAAAGTTCTCAAGCAGGATACTTTGTTATACTGACTAAGATAAAGTAATGTAGGAAAAAAGGGTTTGTCCTTTTCTCTTCCTTGAGAACTCCAGACCCCTCTATCCTCCTCAGGGATCCTGGACTTTTTATCAACCTACCTAGAAATTGACTCTCTCACCAGGGTTCTACTTGAAATTTTCCAAATGGAAATATTTTAACCGTTGAGGTACTGATGCTTAAATGATGTCTGATATTTCAATCAGTATAACACATACACACACACACTAAGCTTTTAGAGAAATGAGAAAAGTATATTTGAAATGTATATTTCATCCCTTTTTTCTGGCACAGAGCTTTCAAAGCTCTTGGAATTTCCTAAGAGAAGAGAGCTACCAAGGGTCTTTTGTTATGTTAATAAGGTGCCTATTTGGACCACAACTGAGGATGGAGGCTGGTTGGCAGGGAAACCAACCATGACCTTATAGGGTTGGAACCTTCACTAGCACCTCCTTGACCTCTGGGGAGGGGAGATGGCTAGAGGCTGAGTTCAGTCACCAGTGGACAATGTTTTAATCAACTGTGCCTATGTAACAAAGCACTCATATAACCCCCAAAAGACGGGGTTTGGAGAGCTTCTGGGCTGGAAAACACATGCCTGTAGGGGGCATGGAAGCTCTGCGCCTTCCCTTCATAGCTTGCCCTGATGCTGGGAAAGATTGAAGGTGGGAGGAGAAGGGGATGACACAGGATGAGATGGTTGGATGGAATCACCGACTCAATGGATATGAGTTTGAGTAAACTCCAGGAGTTGGTGATGGACAGTGAAGCCTGGCGTGCTGCAGTCCATGGGGTCACAAGAAGTTGGACGCGACTGAACTGAACTGAGGCTCTTGTTGTTGTTCAGTCACTAAGTCATGTCCAACTCTTTGTGACCCTATGGACGGCAGCATGCCAGGCTTCCATGTCCCTCATCATCTCCTAGAGTTTGCTCAAACTCATGTCCATTGAGTTGGTGATGCATCTAGCTAGGCTCTCTGAATCTTGAACTTGGATCGCTGGATTCAGAGTCAAGAGTGCTCATCATTACATCATGGAACCATGGCTGGCCTGCTGGTTCCACTGCTGAGTCAGGCCAGGCACAGCCCCCAGCGTCTAGAACTAGGCTCTAGTTTGATGGAAAGAAACAGCTGAAGGGACTGGACTCTATGGCTTAGATGAAATTCTTTCATCCAAGACTTTTTGCTTGGGCCCTTTTATCTCTATCTCTGTCAGACTGTACTGAAGACAGAAAACTCTTTCACCATTATTATTTTGAGAAGACACTTCATCTCTTGCCCTCAACATTAGGTAAATATATATATATATATATATTTTCTCAGTGTATGAAGGTTATAGGCAGTGGTTTATCATTTGCGAATGCATGCGTATTTTACTGTAAAAGGAAGGAAATGGTCAAATGTTGAAAAGCTAAAAACCGAAGAGAACTGAAAGGTCAAACATATTTTAGAATTAAGCTCTCTTCCCCCCAAAAATATTATCTTAAAAACATTTCCTTTCTCATCATAAATTACAGTCATGTTTATGTGATGCCGTTCAGGGCCCCACAGGGCACAATCCCTGTTCAGAAGCCTCTGATATCAAACTGTCAAAACATGGTATTTGATGTTAAGTGGTGTGAACAGATTTTATTTTAACTGACATGAAGATGATTAACAGGATGATCAAGCAGTGAACGTACTTCAATGCAAGTTGAACAATGTTTTAATAAGTAAAGTAAGAAAACTATTTCACACTAGAAAATGCCAGTCACACTTAATGATTTTAAAGCAAAAAGTTATTTGACTTATCTCTCTCGTTCCACAGCACTGTGTTTAAGTAAATGGAAAGTCTCAGAATTGTCTTTGAGAAACATGTGAAGAACTTTTTAAGATAATGATAAATATGAGATTAGGAAATTCTCAGAGGGTCTGTAAATTGCTAGTGTGTGTGTGCGCGCGTGCGCACGTGTGTGTGTTAGTCACTGAGTCATGTCCGACTCTTTGCAACCCCATGGACTATAACCCACCAGGCTCCTTTGTCCATGGGGTTTTCTAGGCAAGAACACTGTTTCAGTTGCCTTGTGGTAACTTGTCTCCAGACAAGTCCAAGGATACCAGAGCAGAGGGAGCTCTCGAGACAGAGGACCAAAGAGGAGAACTCCAGTCTGGTGTTGTAGTGGAAACTTCAAGGCTACTATTAAAAGAAAATAAGAGAAAATACAATATGGCAGAAGAAAAAAAATACTACAGAATGAGCAGGAAGTAGTTTCTTAGCCAAGTCAAGTACTTAGGATCGGCCAAGAAAACACATGAAGATTGAGAAAAAGGAGATAAACAGAGCTCACAATTTGAGAAACAGAAAGTTTATAACAGCTTAATCCTTTTGTTTTTAATAGGTGATTTACAATTTGGCACACGTACAGCAAAGTGATTCATTACCTATCTATACGTATCTATATAAACACATTTTTTTTCAGATTCCTTTCCATCATAGGCTTTCGCAAGATACTGAATATAGTTCCCTGTGCTATACAGTAGGTCCTGGTTGCTCACCTATTTTATATACGTCATGCGTGTGAAGTTACTTCAGTGGCGTCTGACTCTCTGTGACCCTATAGACTGTAGCTCGCCAGGCTCCTCTGTCCATGGTCCATGAGATTCTCCAGCAAGAATACTGGAGTGGGTAGCCATTCCCTTCTCCAGGGGATCTTCGCAACCCAGGAGTAGAACCTGTGTCTCTTACCCGCATCTCCTACATTGGCAGGTGGGTTCTTCCCCACTAGCGCCACCTGGGAAGCCCGTTTTATGTATAGTAGCGTGTATTTGTTCATCTCAAATTCCCAACTTATCCCTTCACCCCCGGCTGCCTCCTTCGGTAACTGTTTTTTTTTTTTTTTTTCCTATGTCTGTGAGTCTACTTTTGTTTTGTAAATAAGTTCATGTGTATCTTTTTTGTAGTGATAGCATATGATATTTAAGTGATATCATGATACATGATATTTGTCTTTGACTTACTTCACTTAGCAGGACAATCTCTAGGTCCATTCATATTGCTGTACTTTAATCTTATTGGGGATAAAAGCTTTTGAAGGTTCTGTGAAATTTGAGAATATGGAGTTATAAATAGCCTATTTTCTGTAGCATCTTTTCTCTGTCCTGTGTGCCCTCCAAGCATCGAGAGGAAGTTTCTGAGTGACACCTATGCAGAGGGCAATAAGCTGCCTTTTAAAAAGCGCCCAGTGACCACTGTCCTCCCATTTGCCGGAGTCACTAGTTCCAGACCCTCCCTAGGTCCCTAAGGACTCCCAAGTCCTCATAGACATTTGAGGCATTTCTGAGATAGACTCACCTACAACATCACACAGAAGACTGCTGGACATCTCATTCTTACACCTTGATCTTTCTGCTTGAGCATGAACCCAAAAAAGCCGGGGATGATGGTTGGTCTTTTTCCTTCCTTTATCCACCAGTAGTTTAGCTCATCCTACTAGTTGGAGACTTCTTGCAAACATGGAAGAAATTTCATCAACAAATTATATCCTCATTCAATGAACTCATCTCTTCCTTGACAGATTTAAATAAGTAGCCCGTCTTTTATCGGTTAACTTCTGTATCTTTATAATCTCTTTAGGGTTGGTTGGTTTGTTTTCTTTTTCTTTTTAAGGGGCAGAAACGTTTTTCCTCTCAATATTGTAAGACGTAATTTAATACGAGGAGAATCTTGAAACAACTGCACGTGGTATTTTCCTTAGATCTTTATGTTGACTTGACATTTCTACGCTCTTTTTTTCAAACGTATTAGACTTTCTTTCACTCTAGACCAGACTTCTCCATCAGAAACAGTATGTGAGCCACAAATGTAAGTGAAAATTTCACTAGCCTCATTAAGAAAGAAAAAGAAGGGCAATTAATTTTGAGACTACATTTAAACCCATCTATCAAAAAGCATTATGCTTTTGACAAATAATCAGTATAAAATTACTGAGGGGTTATCATCTATTTTCTCTTTTTATCTGAGGCTTGGGTAGAGGGCATTTTATGTCGATGGCAGATTTCAATTCAGATGAGTCGCATCCCAAACGCTCAACAGTAGCACTTGTCAAGCAGTTTAGATGTTGAAACACATGGCATTGATTTCTCTCCCTTCTTGTCCCCGGGTAAGTCCTTGCCTGAGGATTACTTCATTTCCTGTGTCTTCAGTTTTGCACTAGATTTTTTCCCTCTGCCTTTAAGCTGCCCAGGCCTCCCTTAAGCCCTTTGCTTGCAGTGTCGCTGCTTTGAGTTCAGTTGATCAATTTCCTGTCCTCCTAAGCTCTCTCTAAGTAAAACCCAGGCCTCTTCACTGCTTTAGATGCTGCCAACAACTCTCTCCTTCCTGCCTGGATGGTTTTCACAGATACATGCTCATTCCCCTCTTCCTTCTGCTTTGCAGATTCTTCCTGATAGTGAGGGGGGTGGGGGGCACAGGCCATGATTCTCAAACCTGAGTGCAAACATGGAAAAAATTTCATTGTCTGGGAACCCCAGTTACCATATTGCTGGGCCCACTCCCACAGATGTAGATTTCAGAGGTATGGGGTGAAGTGGGAGAATTTGTATTTCTAATCAGTTTCCAGGTGATGCTGTGGGTCTGGGGATTCTACTTGCAGACTCCCCGCTATAAGTGTCAGTCCTTGGCCCTCTGGTCTTCTCCCCCAGGAGCCATACCCCCTTCTCCTGGCCGACAGAGCCTTGGTTTGGTTCAGTGTCCTGGTGGCCTGTGCTTCAGGGCCACCTGGAATCAGTGCTGGCCAAGGGGAAAGACACTTTTTCTGGCCAGTGGTGGGTTCTGGCAGGTGAGATAGGGGGCGGGGGGGTAGGGAGTGGGTGGGGGAGATTTTAGGAACCTTTCAGACTCTATAGAAGGGACCCCAAGACAGGCTGGCTTTTTTCCTGCCTCTGGACATCATTGTCTAAGAACATCCCTCAGGACTAGCGTCATCATTCTGGGCCCCTGAGGGCAACGGCTGAAGAGGCCAAGCTGTGCACAGACCACAGAGAAAGAGATGGGAGGGAGGGAGGAGGTTACGGCGGGGGTCGTGCAGCCAGTGGAGGAAAGAAACCGTGTGGGCCTCCCTCCTGTGCCGTGTGCAGTAATGAGCATACCTGTGCTCAGGCCACTTTTAACCTCGTGCAGGAAACCTCCCGACACCTCTGAGCACTTTCATCTCTTCCCTCTCCGACAGCCAAATAGGATGGTGTTTTCTCGAACACCGCTCTCAACCCCACTGCTTCCTCAACTGAACTGTCTCTCCCTTCGCTGCCTTTTTTGCTCTGCTGAGGTAGAGGGGAGCCCAGTCCCTAACACTCTGGGGGCTTAGAACAGGGACACAAATGAGGGTCCTTGCCCATCTCTCTTCCCACACCTGGATGCGTCCCGTGCTGTGAGTGGGATGTGCGTGGGCGCCTGCATGTGATTCCAGGCTCTGCTGAAAGCCTGCACTCCCTGAGAGCTGCATCCTCGGAGGGGTGTGGGCACTGGTGCCCAGTCAGCCGGGGCGGGGAAGAACTGGGGAAGAGCTAGGCAGGCACGGAGGTTGGTTCAGGGCGGCCCAGCTGGGAATTGTAACTTCCCAGGTACGTGGAGTGTGGTTTACAGGCGGGGTGATGGGAAGCGTGATTTCGGGGAGCCCACAGACTCCTCACGCTACTGTGGAGGGCATAGCCAGAGGAAGGCCACGGTGGACCTTCTAAAGCAGGGCGCCTGGGCCAGCGGTCCCTGCTGCTTGGGGGTCAGAACAGGATGAGGATTGATGATGTGATTGGGCAGATCCTTAAGAGTCCGAGTCACAAACAGTAAAGGCTGTCCTGGTGATAGTGACACCTGACATCTAATACTTTGATCCTCCTTGGAATCAAGATAATACCCTAGAATATTGATTTTGTGAAAAGACCTGGGAATTTTAGTTTTGAGCCTTTATTTTTTATTGTATCATGTACAAGTAGGCATTTAAACCTTTGTGGTAAGACTTTCCCTATAGTATTATTTCTAATGCCCTTATCCCTTTCTCCTCCTTGGATTAACTTGCCGAAATAAATCTAGTTATTTTTTAAGAAAGGACCTCATTTGGTAAAGTTTACTCTGTACACTGTTTTCCCACATTAAATTTGAGTATGAATGAGGCACCAGCTGCTATTCATTAACTCTCCATGCTTGGAAGGCCAGCCCCAAGGGTGCTGACCCTGCGTCACTGATGACAAGTCTGGCCCACCTGCTCCTCACTCCCTTGTAATTAATCTGTGTCCCCCCTCCCTCTGCCTTGAAGATTTTATATATGCATATGTATTTATATCTGAATATTCTGGAGCTGAACCATGCTGTGTCCTTCAGTACAGCGAAGTTTTCTTTAGAGTCACTCAGCATTTTCTTTCCTCCAGTGTCTGCTCTTCTAAAACTTCTATCAGACAGATGTCTCAGATTGGGCCCTATTTCCTATTCCCACATGTCCTGACTCATCCCCTTCTACCCATCCCGACATTTGTTTACATGATATTTTAGAGATCCCTTCCAGAACATTCATTTCTGCTCTCCAATCTTTAAACTGTGTATTTGTTTTTTGACCATATAGTTAATTCCCAGGAATTTAAAAAATAGTAGCTTGTTCTAATTTTGTTAAACATTGAAGATTTGAGGAGGAGGATTATCTTCTTTTCATGTTTATTTTCAAGTTGTCTTCGTTTTCTATTGACGCTGTTTCCTTGGAGTGAGTTCTTCAATTTGTTGCATTCGATGTTTCTCTTTGAAGGGTTTTCTTTCAAAGTTTGATGATTCTTGGTTTTCTGTTCACACTTATATTCAAGGACAGGATTGAAGACTGAGTTTCCTGAGCTGAAATAAGAAATCCTATTAACTTTCTGCATTAATGTGAGTTCTGATCTCAGCAGTCTGCCTTCCATCATTGTGGAGAGGGCAAGGTGGGTGAGAGGGATCGGTCCTTACCTGCAGCAAAGCCTGGGGGCCTCTCCTGTTAGAGTCCCCACCTCCAAATACATCCTCAGTGCCCTGTCCTGTGGCTGACACCAGCCTCACTCGCCCCATTTAATTCCCCGAGGTTCCAGTCTGTTTCTCTTAAAAAGAAACGAGCAGAAAAGCTTTCACTTAGTTGAGACAACAGTTCTTGAGCCATTTAGCTTGGAGGAGAGGGTCCAGCTGCCTGGGCTCAGTGACGCTCTGATGAATGAAGATGAGATGTTCTGCATACCTTCCTCGTCCCAAGGCTCTGTCTTAATTACTGACTCACCTGCCCTGTCCAGTGCCTGGAACTGTGTCTCTAGCTCTTGGGATTTTCCTTAAACTTCATTTTTGAAGGTCCATTCTCCTGTGTGTATTTTAGGCTATGACGTTTTGTTTTGACTTGAGATATGATTGACATGTAACATTGTGTAAATTTAAGGTGTACAATGTGCTTGATTTGACCCACTTATATATTCAGATAACTGCCACCCTAGTGTTTGCTCACGCCTCTATCACATCAGATAATGATCATTTATTGTCTTGTGGTGAGAACATTTAAGATCTGGTCTCGAGCAATTCAGGTGTATAATACAGGATGTTTGGCTATAATCGTGATTCTGTGCGTTACATCTCCAGGAATTATTTGCTTACTATTGCAAGTTTTCCCCTTTGACCAACATTTCCCCTAATTTGGGCTGTGGTCTTATCCTCAGTTTGATTCTGTCAGCTTTGTAAGTTCTTTCCTGATTGCTCCCTTCATATTTTCCAGTGTGATTATGGATTGGTTCTTTGTTTTCATTGCCAGTATCTTAATATATGGCCTTATCACTCACTGATGCTATAGGTATTAATATTACCATTCCTATAAATGTTAGCCCCACTCCAGCTCATCCCCTATAATAATGTCATCGAATATAATAGCCACTGGCCACAGGAGGCCATCGACACTTGAATTTGAAGACTTTGAACAAAGAAAAATGATTGTGAGCTATTAAAATTTTTAATGTAATTTATAGTTTTTAATATTTTAGATGCATTGGCTTAAATTGAATGTAGTTGTAAAATTAACGTCACTGATTTCTTTTCACTCTTACAATGTGGATACTAGACAATGTAAAATTGCATGTGTGTGTGTGGCTCATATTTCCACCCAACAAGGCTACCTCCATTGCCATAGGAGCCATTCCTTAGATACAGTTAGGAGGAGGAGGTCAAAATATGACTCTCAGATATGTATGTATGTAGAATACCCATCCATCCTCAAATCTTGTCAAAAAACACTAAAGAGTGAGATAAATTACTTTAGGAAAAAGTGGTGGTGTGGGTAGAAAGGAAAGGTCAGGCCAGAGGTGTCCTATCTTTAGTAGAATCTATGTCATTCAGGAATCAGTCTATTATGGGTAGAAGCTAAGGAAACAATTCAATGTTTTCCATGGTCGGCCATAGACCTGTCCATCGTGTGAATAGGGATGTTATACAGGACAAAAGGAGTCAGAGTAGACCTGCCACTTAAGTTAGGAAGATAATGAGCTTGGCTTTGGATCTGTGGTGTATGAGGTGTTCCTGGGCATCCACATGTCCCCACAGGCAGATGACAACATGAGCAACTCTAGGAGCATGGGGCCTGGGAGTAGACATGGGGGTCCTCAGTGTGGTATATGAATCCCCCAGGGGGCCGCACCTCAATGCTGGCTCTTTGGGAAAACCACCAGGGAAGAATAGGCTGACGAGCAAGAGTCTTGAAGCAAAAGGGATTTTTAGCAAAAGGACCCATGACCAGTTTATATACTCTTGAGACCTAGCACAGCAAAGGTACAAGGCAGGCTCTCAGGGGCACACTCGTGTAACTAAGTGGAGGTTGCTCAGTTGTGTCCGACTCTGTGACCCCGTGGACTGTAGCCTGCCAGGCTCCTCTGTCCATGGAATTCTCTAGGCAAGAATACTAGAGTGGGTAGCTGTTCCCTTCTCCAGGGGATCTTCCCAACCCGGGGATTGGACCCAGGTCTCCCACATTGCAGGCACATTCTTTACCATCTAAGCCACCAGGGAAGCTCAAGAATACTGGAGTGGGTAGCCTATCCCTTCTCCAGGGGATCTTCCTGACCCAGGAATTGAACCAGGGTCTCCTGCATTGCAGGCAGATTCCTTACCAGCTGAGTTACCAGGGAAGCGTTGTAGCTTTCAATACACTTAGTGTTTCAGCAATACACTTAGTGTTTTAGGAATTACGAGAGCATGCTAAGTTGCTTCAGTCGTGTACGACTCTGTGGGACCCCATAGATGGCAGCCCACCAGGCTCCTCTGTCCATGGGATTCTCCAGGCAAGAACACTGGAGTGGGTTGCCATTTCCTTCTCCAATGCATGAAAGTGAAAAGTGAAAGTGAAGTCGCTCAGTCATGTCCGACTCTTCGCGACCCCATGGACTGCAGCCTACCAGGTTCCTCCATCCATGGGATTTTCCAGGCAAGAGTACTGGAGTGGGGTGCCAGAGCATGAGGTTTGCTTTAACCAGTGGAAGCTTTTATCAGGCAAGGGTTTTTAAGAGGTGGCATGTAAATAGAGGAAGAAAGTACAAACCTATGGACAAAGGGGGTTTGGTATGAAAATGAGGGAGTCTTAACTAGTATAGTCTAATTGGGATGAATGAATCTTCTACCCCTGCAGGTTTATAAGAGCTAAGAGCTCCCTGAGCTATATAGCGGCTTCCCACTAGCAGCCCACGGTGGCGTGTGTATGTCAATCCTAGTCTCCCAGTTCATCTCGCCCTCTCCTTACCCACCGGTGTTCACATGTCCATTCTCTCTGTGTGTCTCTGCAAACAGGTTCATCTGTACCATTTTTCTGGATTCCACATATTTGTGTTAATATACAATATGTGCTTGGTGCTCTGTGATGACCTAGACGGGTGTGTGATGAGTGGGAGGGAGGCTCCCGAGGGAGGGGCTGTATGTATATGCATAGCTGATTCACTTCATTGTACAGCAGCAACTACCACACGGTTGTAAAGCAACTATACCCAATTAAAAAAAAAGATTCTACTAAGAGAATTAACTGTTTGTGCTGGGAAGTGTAGCCAAATTTAGGTTAATTCCAAATCTAAAACAGAGCGCAAGTTCTGCTTTAGATTTCAAACCCCAAGTACCCAGACAAAGGGAGATTCCTGTTGTTTTTAATGCTGTAGTAATAGAACCGAAACACAGAACAAAAACCCCCACAATTCTGTACACAACTTGAGGCATGGTATCTTTCTTTTCTGTGGCCGAAATTCAGAGCACAAAATGCTGAATGACACCAAAAAGCATATAATCACCATCAAATGTTTTTGAGTGAGGGCATACAGTCAGTGTGGGAACTTCAATTAATTCTCAAGTTGAAGTCTATCTAGAATATTCTTGAGGACCTGAATGAAAAACCTGATCTTGTTTGTAACATTTGAAAAATACTAGCCAGAAGGAGTTTGTGTGGAGTTGGGAACAACTCATCTTGCTGATATTAGGGTTGACTATGATCAAATTATGAAATAATATTGATACATTTAGGAGACATCAGAATGGTGTTGTAGAAGAGAACAGACTTAAAGTTCATGAATTCAACATGCTTTTGTGGTGTACAATCTTCTAAATAATGTTCTAAATGACCTGGGATGAAAAAGACAAAATCCCTGCCTGCTTGGAGCTGACATTCCAGTTGCCAGATACAGATACATATTTAAATAAACAATGATTTAAATAATTTTAAGTAAGTGCTTGGAAGGAAATAAAAAATGGGATAGAGAGTGATGGGGTGGTGGAAAACCACTCTGGCGAATCGGTAGGAAAAGGGGTTGGAAGGAGACACCACAGGCAGAGGGAACAGCAGCTGTAAAAGGTGAAAGCCCAGAGTTAGGAGAAGCTTGTTATGTTCAAGAAGGAAGGGCAGAGTGGCTGAGATTCTGTTGGCTGGCTGGGTAGGGTGGTGGTGGAAGGGGAGGGGAGGGAAGTAGCGTCCTATAGTCATTTTAAGAGACTTGGATTTTATTGTATTTGTGTGTGGTGGGGGAGCCTTTGGCAGGTTACAATCAGAGAATTGTTAGAGTCTGATTCACATTAAGACAAAATCACTCCATTTGCTTAGTGGAGCATGGACCAGTGGAGGTGAGTGGGAAGTTACGGAGCTCTTGAAATGGATTAAAGGAAGAGAGGAGGTGGTTTCCGCTGTGGCTGCCAAAGGGGAGACGGTACCAAGGATTTGGTTCAGAAAAACCGTGGGAGCAAAAGTTGACCAAAGGGGTTTGTGGAAAGCCAGCACAGCAACCAAATCCAAGATGGTGCTAAAATTTTGGCCTGAATAACTGATACCCAGGGGTGATATCTACTGAAAGGACTAAGACTGAGGACAAGTAGGTTTAAAGCAGATGAGGATTCTGGTTTGAACCTCTGACGTTTGAGATGCTCATTGGGTATTCAAGTGGAGATGCCAGGCTGGCAGCTGGATGAGTGAGTGTGGAGCCATGAGGGAAGTGTGGGCTGCAGAGGCAGAGCAGGGTGACCTTGGCATTCTAGCATTGCCCACAGCCCCGGGACTGGGTGGGATGGTCAGGACAAGAACTGCCTGGATCCTTCTGATGTTCCAGGGTCCAGGAGTGGACAAGATGGCAACAGTTTCTGGAAGCAGCCGAAGGGAAACCAAGCAGCAGAAAGCCTAGAGCAGAGAGTGGCTTAAAAAAGGACTAGTTAGCTGGTTCAAACTGCTGACTGAGATGCGAAGACTGACCAGGGGACCTGGCAAGATGCAGGTCAGTGGTGACTTCATGTGAATTAAGAGACTGTGGTCCTAGCTTTGTCAGTAGCTAGGCACCAGTTTTTTTTTAAAGACTTTTCCATAAGTGGGGACTATAGTACTAAATATGAGTTCAGTCATGTCTGACTCTTTGTGACCCCATGGACTGGAGTTCACCAGGCTCCTCTGTCCGTGGAATTTCTCAGGCAAGAACAGTGGAGTGGGTTGCCATTTCCTACTCCAGGTACTAAATATGATGCCTTGCATACAGGAGTAAAGGAGCAAATACTATATTTTGTGAAATTTTCTAGTTGGAAAGATCTACATTTGAAGTTGGGGCTTCTCTGGTGGCTCAGATGATAAAGAATCTGCCTGCAATGCAGGATTCAATCTCTGGGTCAGGAAGATCCCCTGGGGAAAGGAATGGCAATCCACTCCAGTATTCTCGCCTGGAGAACTCACGGACAGATGAGCCTGGCGGACTCCAGTCCGTGGGGTCTCCAAGAATCAGACACGACTGAGTAACTAGTGCTCACTCACACTTGTAGTTAGTTAGTGGTGACTTCTATTATCTTTACACGGCACTAAGATCAGATTCTGAAATAAATACTATTAGTTTAGGAACTTTGGGTATGTCAGTAACTTGGCATTTTATTCCTTTGTCAGAGATGTATCAATGAGTTAATACTTTTGTGTATGTGAAAGTGCCTCTCTGCGTTCACAGAGCAGTGTGCCAGCCACATTCACGGAGGGCATTCTCATGATGCTGGTTTGCCTCTCTTCCTCAGAGCAGTTACTGGGTGTCACTGACATGCCAGGCACTGTGGTAGGTACCCAGAGAATCAGCAGTGAATGAGAAGTAGATCCTGAACACAGGAGCTCTGGCAGCTTTAACCACTACACATATCTGATTTAGAACAGTGGTTCTCAACATGTGGTGTCCGACCACCAGCCTCCGCAGCACCCCAGAACTTATTAGACATGTAAATTGCAGCCCCCACCCCAGATCTATTGAGTCAGAAACTGAATCAACAGTCCACGTTGCAGATGATCCTAGAGAACCACTGGTAAGAGGGAGGCAGGCTGTCACCTGGAAGGGTCATTCATCTAAGCTCCATCTGAGACTGACAGTATCTAGGGAGAAGACATCAAATGCAGTCAGCCCTCCATGTCTGGGGTTCTGCCAACCGCAGATCAAAAATATTCTTAAAAAAATCCAGAAAGTTCCAAGAGCAAAACTTGAATTTGTTGGCAACTATCTTCATATAATTTATGTTATATTGGGTATTATAAGTAATCTAGGATGATTTAAAGCATACAAGAGGATGTGTATAAAGTGACAGTCTTAGTCACTCAGTCATGTCTGACTCTTTGCGTCCCCATGGACTGTGGCCCGCCAGGCTCCCTCTGTCTACAGAATTCTCAGGCAAGAACACTGGAGTGGGTAGCCACTCCCTTCTCCAGGGAATCTTCCTGACCCAGGATGGAACCTTGGCCTCCTGCATTGCAGGCAGATTCTTTACTATCTGAGAGGATGTGCATAGGTTCTATGCAAATACCATGCCATGTGATAGAAGGGCTTTGAGCATCCGTGGATTTTGGTATCCACTGGGGTCCTGGGCTCAGTCCTCCTTGGTTACCGAGGAATGATGACTCCATAGAGGTAATGGTGGTGGTTGTCACTCTGTTCCATTTTCTGAAACCTGTCCTTGGTTATTTTGGCTTAAGGCATTTTTGAGTCTACTTTTGGCTTCAGACAACGTGAAGCTATTTAAAAATTGGGGGTTTATTTATTTCCATTATGTAAGTTAGACTGTCGAGCACTTCTGAGAAAATCACCCAGCTGTACAGATTGGTCCCAGTATAAATGTATAACTCTCGGCTGCGCTGGACACCGGATGCCAAGTGGAGGCCCACGTTCTCCTTGTCACCGCTCCCCCGTGTTCTCCCAGGAGCTGTTTTGAACATTCTTTCTGCCTACTTGTTAATCATTCCTAACAAATCATCCTAACCTCTTACTCTTCACTGGTAAAATAACTTACTGGAAAATATTCCTAACACTTACCCTGAACATGGTACCTAACTCCATCACATCTTTCCTCCTTTGATGATGCTTAGAGGAGGGAGCTGTAATTGCTCTAACATAAGCATAAGTTCCCTGGGTCCTCATCTCCGCCTCTTCTCTTGTATCTTAAACCCTTCACTCTCCATCAGTATCTTTCCATCAGCATTTAATCATGGTTAAGAGGCTCTTTCATCTTAAAAGGAAAAGCTACATCTTGCCTCAATCTCATACCACTTTCAAGCTATTGATCTCTATCTTTTATTTTGTGCAGCAAAATTTCTAGTACATGTCCATCTTGTTTTCTTTATAGTCCCTTCAGCCAGCCTGTCATTTGTTTCTTGGCAGTCCGTTGACTAACATTTGATGAATACAATGGCTGAACGCACATCTTAAAACCTGAAAACACACACAGTTAAAAAAATGTATATCATGTATTATCTCTTTAGAGAAAACCATCACGGACATTTTAAATAGTTAGCATCTTCATATTTATATTCCTGGACTTCAAAAGACAAATAATAGTCTTATTCAGTTTTAGAAAGAGCACAGTAATGTCTTCAGAATGATTTAGAACTGCTATTCAGTTATTTGTGCAAATGTTATCCAGAAAAAGTAGAGATAATTGAAATTTAAAGGAAATACCTTTTCTTACACCATTAAATCATCATACTGGATCAAACCTCTATTGGAACATCTAATAAGTGATATCAAGGAAAGGAGGTTTTAATTTTTAAAATTTTTATTGATTTTTTTGGATGTGGATCATTTTTTAAGTTTTTATTGAATTTGTTACAATATTGCTTCTGTTTTATGTTATGGGTTTTTTTTGGCCACAAGACACGTGAGATTTTAGCTCCCTGAGCACGAATCGAACCCTCACCCCCTGCATTGGAAGCCACAGTCTTAATCACTGGACCATACGGGAAGTCCTAGAAAGGAGGTTTTAAATTTCTCCTTCTTCCTGCCCAATTTTATGGAGAGAATAATCAGAACAACAAACAACTGGTAATAAACAAAACAACCGATTTTTTGAGGAAGAGCATTCTTCCTCCACTTTTCTTCTAAAAGACATCTGTTGTAGGTGTTAACAGGCTGATGGGACAAAAGGGAGAAAGAGGTAACTAATGAATGAACAAAATTGAGAAGACAAGGGTCTACTTTGAAAGAGAAAATTATTTTCCCTGATAATATTCAAAGAAAACAATGACTCGATTTTGTTGCTCTGAGAATGTTAAGAGGAAAAATACTGAAGATTAAAGGGAGTTTATCTCTCCAGGTCAAAATACTTGAATTTACATATACCAAACTTTAGAGTACCCTAATATTATGGATCTTCCCTACAGAGGGATTGAACCCCGGTCTCCCGCATTGCAGGCGTACTCTTTACCATCTGAGCCACCAGGGAAATCTGATATTACGGAGCTCTATTAGAAATCTTACTAATTATCAGTTGGTCAATTAACACATCCCATAATTCTTTAAATTAGTCTTTAGTCGTTTCTTCTTGAAGATTAAATGGCAGAGAATCACAATGAGGTCTCTTACTATAGAGCAGGGCTTCCCTGGTAGCTCAGCTAGTAAAGAATCTGCCTGCAATGCAGGAGACCCTGGTTCGATTCATGGGTTGGGAAGATCCCCTGGAGAAGGGACAGGCTCCCTGCTCCAGTATTCTTGGGCTTCTCTGGTGGCCTGGACAGTAAAGAATCCTCCTGCAATGTGGGAGACCTGGGTTCAATCACTGGGTTGAGAAGATCCCCTGAAGAGAGGGCATGACAACCTACTCCAGTATTCTTGCCTGGAGAACCCCCATGGACAGAGGGGCCTGGCAGGCTACAGTCCATGGGGTCACAAAGAGTTGGACGTGATAGAGCAACTAAGCACAGCACCTTATATAGCAACCACTGGTTTTTGCAAAATATCCTGCACATTCTACTCCACATGTTACACCACGGATACACTCCGTTAGGAAAATAATATAAGAGAAGGGTGCATGCTCTCCAAAAATACATATAGAAAGAAGAGAGGGGCCCTGGACTTAATTTATAAAAGATACCTGGAATCAAGTAAAGAGACCTCTTTTCACAGAAAAGGACAACCATAGTCTAAGTACAGAAGTTTTGCAATTTCAGTTTGTTCTTAAAAATTTCACAGATACAGCCCTCCGGGTTCTTACTTGAGCTGTGAATATCCACAAAACCATGAAAAATCAAAATTATTGCCCTTAATAAGAGTGCCAGCTTCCTTCTGCCAACTCTCCTGTGTCTGTCAGCTTGCCACTAAGGAGGCTGTATTCAAAACTGATGTTTATTTAATGTTTTAATGTATCTCATCTAAAGGGCCTCTTATGTATAGACTATGTAAAGCAAGATTCTAGGATTAAATATCTTTGATAAAAGGCCCTCTCATTGGGAATTCCCTGAGGTCCAGTGGTTAGACTCTGCACTTCCACAGCAGTGGGCACAGGTTCGATCCCTGGTCGGGGAATTAGGATCCGGTAATGACTTGCCTGGAGAATCCCATGGACAGAGGAGCCTGGCAGGCTACAGTCCATGCGGTCACAAAGAGTCAGACATGACTGAAGCGACTTAGCATGCATGCATGCATGCATGCACATGCCAAGTGGTATGGCCAAAAAATAATGGCCCTCTTTCTATCTTGTCTGTGTTAAGACGGAGGCACATGCAGAGAAACTAGCAGATTTGTTGTGTTAGCATGTGGGCGTGTAATCAGTGCTTAATAATATTGGCAAGTTTGAATAATATTTGTCATTGTGGTAGAGCAACAGAACTTTGTTTTTCAGAGCAGGACGAAGCAAATATATCACAAAAGTGAAATTGCCGAATTTAAGATGAGTTGAATCCTACTGTACTCAAGCAATTTATCCCTCCCTTGTTTCATATAAAAATGTGATTTCATTAACTGATCACAGATTTCATTTTCGTCTCCTAGAGAACATATAAGATGATTTGTTTGCATAAACCCTGGGGTCTAGGAAAACAGGGTAACTAAAAAGGAGATTTCATTCTAGTTTTCTTGTTACTACATAGCTTGATCCTACTGGCTCCAACAACAATAAAAAGTCCTCCAAAGAAAGAGCCTCTTGGTGCTGAACATATTTTGTACTTAGGGACAACTGTTAAATGCTGTGTTACAACAAATGTCATTGTCACAAATCATAGCAAATGTGTACTGCAAACATATGGGAGGTGAGGTATAAATGCTGGACTAACCAGTTTAAAAAAAAAAGTGATGTACCTTTTAGAGAATTTTTTAATTTACTTTATAACAATTTATTTATTTTTAATTGGAGGAGAGATTTTTTTTTAAGTGAAAATAAAGATAGAAATAAACATCTTGACCTCTTAGGCTGCAAAACAGTCATAGTTAATTAACCCCACGTTAACAAAATCTAGAACCTACAGACTGGAAGAAAATATTTGCAAACCATATGATTGACAAGGGATTAATTTCCAATTAAAATACACAAACAGCTCAGTTCAGTTCAGTTCAGTCACTCAGTCGTGTCCGACTCTTTGTGACCCCATGAACTGCGGCACACCAGGCCTCCCTGTCCATCACCAACTCCCGGAGTTCACTCAAACTCATGTCCATCAAGTCAGTGATGCCATCCAGCCATCTCTTCCTCGTCCCCTTCTCCTACTCATATAGCTCAATATCAACACAACAAACAACCCAACCAAAAAATATATGGGCAGAAGATCTAAAGAGACATTTCTCCAAAGAAGAAATACAGGTGGCCAACAGGCACATGAAAAAATGCTCAATACCACTAATTATTAGAGAAATGCAAATCAAAACTACGATCAGGACCAAGGATATTAAGTTACACAGCAGGTATCTTAGTATTACTATTAACATTAAAGACAAGCAAAAGGAAGTTTTTTTCCCCAGAGTAACTAAAATTCACTTTAATATGAAGTGGGATTTAAGAAGTGAGCATAAGCTCTGTGGATCCCAGAGAAGCCTACACCCTGGGCCTATGGGTCTGCTTCCAGCCCAGTTTCTAGTCCTGCTGTGGAACATTTATTTCCTGAAGCCAGGAATGGTGGAATACAGGCCTAAGGCCCAATCAAGCACTGAGACAGCTGTGGTGGCCTCTGATTCCACAACTGCCCCACCTCTGCACTCCTAGTATGTCTCAAAGAACTGCCGTCCCCACCTGCTTCTTTCAGTAGCTAGAGCATAATCTTGAGGTCTCTCTTTCCCACCTAGACTTCAGTCTCTGTAGCATCGACCCAGAGTAGGAACCAGACTCTGGGCCTCTATGTTAATGAGTCCTGGTGCTCTGAAAGGAAAACAGGAAAGAGCACGAACTGAAGAAAGCAGTCTTTTGCTGTGGGTTTGCTGTGTTTAATAGTTTTAATTTTTTAAAAAATCTCAACAAATCCCTGCCCATGAAGACTTCATTTTGACAGTATTAAGTTATCATCATCTGACTCTCTTAACTCAAATTAAGTGACCAAATATTTATTGAATATTTACTATCTACAAAACATTTTTCAAGATGCTATAAGGCATACAGAGAAATATAATACTGGATCCAGCCTTTCAGCTGCCTCTAATTAGAAAAAAAACAACTTTCAGTAAAAGATACTAGGCAGAGCAAATAGAGAGTTATCTGGTTTTTCTTGCCTGCATTATTCAGGGTTTTCCAGTGAATTGGCTCCTATGATTATAGGGGCTGATAACTCCCAAACCTGCAGAACAGGCAATCAGGCTGGAGACTCAGGGACTATTACAGCTCAAGTTTGAAAGCATTCTAGGGGCAGAATCCCTGGTCTTCTGGGGACCGCCATCTTTTTTTTCTCTTAAGTACTTCAACTGATTAGATGAGGCCCACTCACATCATGGAGCATCATCTGCTTTACTCAATATCTACTGATTCAGATGTGAATCTCATCTAAAAAATGCATTTGCAGCATTGCATTGTTTAGGCTGAGGTTTGGCTAAATACCTAGACACCATCACCTAGCCAAGCTGACATCAAATTAACTATTAGATTGCTCTTTGCAAACAATAGTCAATAAATTTGTTTTTAAAGAGGCTATAAGATTTTTCTAGAGTCAATAAAAGATACCGTTCCCCCCACCACCACCTCAGGAAGAACCCTGTTATCTTCTGACCCTTTTAGTGGGAACCAAATAGCCTGTTGGGAACTGATACTTCTTTTGGAAGAGGGAGTGATGGTGCAAGAGTTGATGTGGCCCTGGCTTAGATGTCAGGAACTTCTGGCTTCCTTCTTGGCCTTCGGCCTCCTGAGTGAGCATCCCCTGGGGAACATGTTGCTGCCTTTATGGCATGTGCTTCTGCTGCTAGAATTGTTGTCATTTTCAGTTGTGTCCAACTCTTTGCAACCCCATGGACTGCAGCATGCCAGGTTTCCATGTCCTCCACTATCTCCCAGAGTTTGCTCAAACTCATGTCCATTGAGTCGATGATGCCATCCAACCATCTCATCCTCTGTCACCCCTTTCTCCTCCTGCCCTCCATCTTTCCCAGCATCAGTCTTTTCCAATGAGTCTGCTCTTCCCATCAGGTGGCCAAAGTATTGAAGCTTCAGCATCAGTCCTTCCAATGAATATTCAATTCTGGGTTTTGGCCAAATTGCCATTTTTTTTTTCCTGCTCTATTTTAGATAATTTTGTTCTTTCTGAAAACTGACAAGCTGAATCGAAGCTGTAAAGTTACAAAGAAGGCCCAGGAGTCCATGGGAGAAGAGTGAAGATAATGTATTATGATCTTTCAACTTAGGACTTCTAAATATTTTCTGAAGAACTTTTTAACTTTCTAAGGGGAGCTTTGGATTTCAGTATCTTTCAGCCAAAAAAGACCTCAGTATAGGAGCAGAAGAAAAAGCCAGACTCTCCCAGGATGTATCAGGGGTTTGTCTCTCCCAGCAAGGCCACTGAATGCTGTTCTTCTTTGTGGGACTAACTTTCCTACAGCTCTTGCTTTCATTTAAAAGTGAGACATAAGGAACTTACTATGAAGCCAGTAAATGAGCGCATGACACTGAAGAAATTCAATGTCAAAAAGTCTCCTGTAGAAAAGGGGTTTTAGGCCTGAACAGAGAAGAGGTCAGTATGAGATTCATATGGCAGGGCAGGATTTTAAAATCTATAAATAACAAATATAAAAGTGATACAATATATACAATGGAATATGGCCCTAAAAAAAAAAACAACTCCCATTACATTCTACAACATGGATAAACTTGAGGGCATTATGCTAAGTAAAATAAGCTGGTCATAAAGTGACAAATGGTATCTGGTTGTATTTGTATGAGGTGACTCAAGTCACACCCATAGAAGAATGGTAAGTGCTACAGAATGGGGAGTTAGTGTTAAATGAGTATGGACTTTGTGTTTTGCAAGATGAAAGTCCTGGAGGTCTGTTACAAAATGATGTGAATGTACTTAATGCTGTTGAACTGTACACCTAATGGTTAAAATGGCAGAGTTTCTATTTATGTATATTTTATTACAATGAAAAAAATGCATTGTAGAAAATGTGGAGAGTAGACAAAATGAAACAAGCATCATCCCCCTCGCCTTTGGCGACCACAAGCCTGTTGTCTAGGTCTGAGCCTGTTTCTGATTTGTAGACAGGTTCATTCGTGCCGTATTTAGATTAAGTGATATTATATGGTATTTGTCTTTTTTATTTCTGACTTCACTTAGTATGATCATCTCTAGTTGCATCCATGTTGCTGCCAATGGCATTATTTCATTGTTCTTATGGCCGAGTAATACACCGTTGTATATATGTACCGTATCTTCCTTATCTATTCATCTGTCTATGGACATTCAGGTTGTCTCCATGACTTGACTATTATGAATAGTGCGGCTATGAACATAGGGGTGCATGTATCTTTTTGAGTTATAGTTTTATATAGTACATGTTCAAGGATGGGATTGATAGAGCATATGATAATTCTATTTTTAGTTTTCTGCAGGATCTCCACACTGTTTTCCATAGTGGCTGCACCAACTTACATTCTCACCAGCACTGTAGGAGCATCCCCTTGTCCCTATAGCCTCTCCAGAGCTTGTTATTTGTAGACTTTTTAATCATGGACATTCTGATCAGTGTGAGGTGATAACTCATTGGAGTTTTGATTTGCATTTCTTTAATAATTAGTCGTGTTGAGTGTCTTTTCATGTGTCTACTGGCTGTCTGGGGTTTCCCTGGTGGTGAAGTGGTAAAGAATTTGCTTGCCAATACAGGAGACATAGGAGATGTGGGTTTGATCTTGGGTTGGGAAGAGCCCCTAGAGGAGGTAATGGCAACCCACTCCAGTGTTCTTGCCTGGAGAATTCCATGGACAGAGGAGCCTGGTGGGCTACAGTCCATGGAGTTGCAAAGAATCAGACATGACTGAGCAGGGACACACACACTAGCATCTGTATGTCTTTTTTTTGAGAAATGTCTATTAAGGTCCTCTTACCATTTTTTGATTGGGTTGTTTGCTTTTTTTGTTGAGTTTTATGAGCAGTTTTGTGTATTTTGGAGATTAAGCCCTTGTCTGTTGCATCATTTGCAAATATTTTCTCCCATTCCATAGGTTGTCGTTTCAATTTTTTTTTTTTTATAGTTCTCTTTGCTTGCAAAAGCTTGTAAATTTAATTAGGTCCCACTTGTTTATTTTTGTTTTTATTTCTATTGTCTTGGGAGACTGAATACTGTTTTGATTACTGTAGCTTTGTAATATTGTTTGATAACTGGGAACATTGTGTATCCAGCTTTGGTCTTGCATCTCAAGATTGCTTTGGTTACTTGGGATCTTTGGTGGTTCTGTACATAAACTCTAGAATTGTTTGTTCTATTTCTGTGAAAAATGCCATTGGAATTTTGATGGAAATTGCTTTGAATCTGTAGATTGCTTGTGGTAACATGGACATTTTTACAATATTAATTCTTCCAATCCATGAGTACAGTCTATCTTTCCATTTATTTTTATCTTCAGTTTCTTTCTTCCATGCCTTATAATTTTTTGCAGTCTTTCACCTCAGTTAAATTTTCCTAGGTATTTCATTCTTTTTGATGCACTGTAAATGGAATGCTTTCCTAATTTTTCTTTCTGACACTAAAACTGTTAGAGTATAAATGCTGCAAATAGCAGAATTTTCTTGTTTTGTATGGAAGAATAATATTCAGGTGTGTCTGTGCATATATATATATATGCACACCACATTTTCTTTATCCGTTCATCTGTTAGTAAGCACTAGGTTTCTTTCATGTCTGGCTATTCTAAATAATGCTCCAGTGAACATAGGAATACAGATACCTTTTTGACACAGTAATTTTGTTTGCTTTGGATATATACTCAGATATTAATTGCTTGATTACATGGTATTTCTGTTTTTAATTTTTTGAGACACCTCCATGTTGTTCTTATTAATGGCTACACAAATCTTCATTCTCACCAACAGCACACAGGCAAACCCTTTTCTCCACATGCTACTTAGCACTTATACTTTTTTGTCTTTCTTTATAATAGTCAAACAGGTGTGAAGCAATATCTCATTGTGCTTTTGCTTTGCAATTCCCTGATGATTAGTGAAACTGAGCATCTTTTCATGTACCTATTGGCCATCTGTGTCTTCTTGAGAAAAATGTTTATTTAGATCTTCTTCCCATTTTTTAATTGGATTTTTTTGCTGTTGAGTAGTATGTGTTCTTTATATAGTTTTGATATTATTTTATACTTCAAATAAATGAAATGCAAACATTTTCTCCCTTTCCATAGGTTGTCTTTTCATTTTGTTGAAGATTTCCTTTGCTGTACAGAAGCTGTTTAGTTTAATGCCGTTCCACTCAATTATTTTTTATTTTGTATTTGTTTTTGGTATCAGATTCAAAAAAATCATTGCCAAGAGTGATGTCAAAAGAGCTCACCCTATTCAGTTCAGTTCAGTCGCTCAGTCGTGTCCGACTCTTTGCGACCCCATGAATCGTAGCACACCAGGCCTCCCTGTCCATCACCAACTCCCGGAGTTCACTCAGACTCACGTCCATTGGTATATATATATATTCCCCACCTCCCCCAGAGGTTTTATGGCTTTGAGTTCAGGTTTTATGGTTCAAGTCCTTAACCCACTTTGCTGATTTTGTGTATGATGTTAGACAGTGGTCCAGTTTCATTCTTTTGCATGTTGCTCTCCAGTTTTCCCAGCACTATTTATTGAAGAAACTATGTTGTTTTCTTAAGATAATTTCTTTTTTTTTTAATTTTATTTTATTTTTAAACTTTACAATATTAGTTTTGCCAAATATCGAAATGAATCCGCCACAGGTATACCCACGTTCCCCATCCTGAACCCTCCTCCCTCCTCCCTCCCCTACCCTCCCTCTGGGTCATCCCAGTGCACCAGCCCCAAGCACCCAGTACCGTGCATCGAACCTGGGCTGGCGACTCGTTTCATACACGATATTATATATGTTTCAATGCTATTCTCCCAAATCTCCCCACCCTCTCCCTCTCCCACAGAGTCCATAAGACTGATCTATACATCAGTGTCTCTTTTGCTGTCTCGTACACAGGGTTATTGTTACCATCTTTCTAAATTCCCTATATATGTGTTAGTATACTGTATTGGTGTTTTTCTTTCTGGCTTACTTCACTCTGTATAATAGGTTCCAGTTTCATCCACCTCATTAGAACAGATTCAAATGTATTCTTTTTAATGGCTGAGTAATACTCCATTGTGTATATGTACCATAGCTTTCTTATCCATTCATCTGCTGATGGGCATCTAGGTTGCTTCCATGTCCTGGCTATTATAAACAGTGCTGCGATGAACATTGCGGTACACGTGTCTCTTTCCCTTCTGGTTTCCTCAGTGTGAATGCCCAGCAGTGGGATTGCTGGATCATAAGGCAGTTCTATTTCCAGTTTTTTAAGGAATCTCCACACTGTTCTCCATAGTGGCTGTACTAGTTTGCATTCCCACCAACAGCCTAGGCATGAGTCCATTCTTAGCATTTAATGTATGCTCAAAATTGCTTCTCAAGAGATTAAGTAACACAATAAAATATAAAAGCACTCTTATCATCATGACCTAATCTCTGATGAAAGATTAAAATACATTAACTTAACATAAATAGAAAAAATCTTGCATTTCATAATTTAAACTTGCATTTCAAAAAATTACTGGTGACATTAAATTACAGTCATATCTCTATGATGATTTAGCACTTACCTTTTCTCTCTTGACACATCTATTGAAACTTTTAGATAGCTTTTTTAATGGTTTACATTTAAAGCCATATCTAAATATTAACGTTATATTATTATATACAATACTATCAATTGTATTGATTCTTTTATGGTTTCCTTTATTGTTCCAAAGCTTAAAAGTTCTCATTCTAAAACTTTTAAAAGACCATTTTATTCTTTTTAAATCTAGTTTGCTTATGGCTGGATTTTGTAGTCTCCTGTTCCATTTGGAATTTTCTGCCGCGTATAGGACAGATTTTGACTGGCAGTGAGGTAGTAGAATTAAATGAAGAGTATGTGGAAAGCACAAGAGTAACTCACTTGTCTGAGTGAAGTCGCTGCATTGATCATGATGATATAATGAGAGGAAGAAATGGCAAGAAAGGAGAAGAACCCGATCTGATGCAACATGGGCTACTCAGAGGTGGCCCACACTGCCTCAGTGGGTTTTGGCTAACCGGGGGTAGGAGGACCTGGGAACAGTAACCCAGCTTTTACCACAAACATCAGCTAGGTAAGAAAGACTTTGCTAAATTTGAGATTATCAGGTTTTAGAGCAGTGCTTGCTAAAGCAGGAAATACTTATGTGCTTACTAATAATCTTTCCAGAATGAGGTAGAATTTCCATCCTTGGAAATTCTTCTTCCATCCATTCCCAACAGCAATTTTGTTCAGTATGACTTAAATTGTGTTTGCAAAAGGAAGGATGTTTTCCTAATTTCTAGCAGAAATAATTAAGTTTTGCATTAGATGTGCAGGTGTAACCACAGCATATCTTTCTTATTCCTCTCTGAAAAGAATAAAAAATCATTCAACTTTCATTGCATTGTTCTTCCTCTAGCGTCCAGATAATATACCCATAGGCACACTGCTGCCCATATTCAAAGGTTACTTTTTAAAGATAAGATCTTAGTCCATTTTTATATAGATTCCTATTTTTAAAGGATGCTCAAATAAGGAGTTCACTGGAAACACCAGAACTTCAAAATACAAGAGAATTAAAAATGAAAAATGCCTGCCTACAAAAGGCCCATATTTCTGGACAGGCAGAATGCAGAGTATTTTTCCCTATGGAAAAAAAAAAGTATTTATTTAATCAGAACACCTTTTAAAAAGACTTGGATCACAATCAGATTTGGAGAAGCCTTGGTTTTCCTCCCCACTTTCTCCTCTGTCACCTTTAGTGATATGACTCAAATTCAGCAAGGAGGCAGACACAATGTAACTCAGATATATCTGAGATGACAGCCATATAAAAGAGGAAGCAGGACTTTGGTGCGGAAGTGTTTAAAGGTAATGAGAGGATTTAGGGACCAAAGCAGAAAGAAAGGAAAGAAGAATTCTAGGGGCTGTTCTGTGCTCATTGCAAAGTGGTAGCTCCTCCTGCTCCAGAAGTTCCAATAGCCAAGAGCAAGGACCTGGAAAGAGCTCAGAGAAGAGTTGGCAAGGTAGGAAAATTCATTGCAAATTTCTAGTACCCTTCAATTCTGCATGGGTTGGAATCACATGCTTGAAACTGAAATAAAGAATTGGTTGAGTCTTATCAATATTGTCTGGTTGTCCTGTGATGGATTGGACTGGGTAATGGAGAATTGTGGGGTATGGGACCACATAGATACACAGGATATAGTGTTGGCTTATATTCTGTATGAATTTTCTTGGTCTTTATTTTTTCGGCTGGGTTCGGTCTTCGTTGCTGTGTGTGGGCTTTTTCTAGTTGTGGCAAGTGGGGGCTACTCTTTGTTGCAGTGTGTGAGCCTCTCATTGCAGTGGCTTCTCTTCTTGGGGAGCACGGGCTCTAGAGCTCAGGCTCAATAGTCGTGGCGCACCAGCTCAGGCGCTCCGTGGCATGTGGGATCTTCCTGGACTAGGGACTGAACTGATATCCCTTGAATTACAAGGTGGATTCTTCACCACTGGACTACCAGGAGAGCCTTCCTTGATCATCTTAATTCAATCATCCTTGTTGCCTCTGATCTCCTAAACACAGTTTTCGTCACTGTTACCATGTGACAACTCTCTTTCAATTCTCTTGACTGTTTATTACTAGTATGTTGTTGGTTACTGTTTAACTTTTCATGATGGGAATTGTAATATAGGAAATACCAATACTTAATACTTTGGCCACCTAGTGCAAAGACCTGGCTCATTGGAAAAGACTCTGATGCTGGGAAAGACTGAGGGCAGGAGGAGAAGGGGGCGACAGAGGATGAGATGGTTGGATGGCATCACTTACTTAATGGACATGAGTTTGAGGAAGATAGTGCTCAAACTGGGAGATGGTGAACGACAGGGTAGCCTGGCTTGCTTCAGTCCACGGGGTTGCAAAGAGTTGGATATGACTGAGTGATTGAACAACAAACAACAACAAATATCAATACAATATCTAGAGAGGACAGACCTGTGATGTAGGGCTGGCAGTTTACCTTCTCTGAACATCAATGGGTCAGGCACCTCTCGGGCATACGGTGAGCTTTCAATGACAGTCTATAGTAGTTCTTACTACTTATGTGCCTGTCACACGGTAGGCCCTTCAGACATTTATATCTCTTTACCATTATGCCTTTTCTCCCCAGCTGTCTGAAAAACAGCTGATTTTATACTTGCATATTCTACAGCAATCTAGCCTTACAGAGTTCAGATCATTAATAGCATGGACACATATACATTACCATATGTAAAATAGATAGCAAGTGGGAATTTGCTGTGTGACACGGGGAGCCCAACCCAGTGCTCTGTGATAACCTAGAGGAGTGGGATGGGGAGGGAGATGGGAGGACAGTTCAAGAGGGAGGGCACTTATGTATACCTGCGGCTGATTCGTGTTGATGTATGGCAGAAACCAACACAATACTGCAAAACAATTATCCTCTAATTAGAAAAAATGCACATGTAACATACAGTATAAAAAGTTATTAATTTGGTTTGAGAATATGGTGGAAAAAGGATAAAACAAGACTCCATTGCTTATATTTTAAGAGATACGTTAAAATTTTTTTAAAGGGTAGTTTCCTACAATTATTAAACTTTCATATGATAACTTTGAAGAGTAAAATGAAATCACTCATGTTTGTATCTAAAGTGTTACAATCACATAGCAGAGACATCAGTTCAGTTGCTCAGTCGTGTCTGACTCTTTGTGGCCCCGTGGACTGCAGCACGCCAGGCTTCCCTGTCCATCACCAACTCCTGGAGCTTACTCAAACTCATGTCCATTGAGTTGATTATGCCATCCAGCCATCTCATCCTCTGTCGTCCCCTTCTCCTCCCACCTTCAATCTCTCCCAGCATCAGGGTCTTTTCCAACGAGTCAGTTCTTCACATCAGGTGACCAGAGTATTGGAGTTTCAGCTTCAGCACCAGTCCTTCCAGTGAATATTTAGGACTGAGAATCAGAAACATAGGTTCCTATAAAATTTACTTATAGAAAATGTTAAGAGAAATCAAAGGAATGCAGATAGATATCTGTCTTTTAAGAAGGAAATCCTACTCTATGATACTATGGATGAACCTGGAAGGTATCATGTTAAATAAAACAAGCCAGTTACAGAAGAATAAACACAGTGTGATTCTACTGACATGAGGTCTCTAAAATGGTCAAACTCACAGAAACAGGAAGTAGAATGGTGGTTGCTGGGGCCAGGGTGCAGGAAAAATGGGAACTTCCTGATCAATGAGTATAAAGTTTCAATTATACTAGGTGATCAAACTCAAGAGACCTGCTGTATATTATCATGTCTATAGTTAACAGTACGCATTGTGCAGTTGAAAATGTGTTGAGAGTAGATCTCATGGTAAGTGTTCATACCCACAAAAAATAGAAAAGAGAATTTGTTACTTAGATACATTTTGCCTTATTTGAAATTTCAGAGCAAAGTTAAAAGCATGTCTGTTTCTTACTCATTAATCTTGCATTTGCAAGAGATTAGGGGATATTCAGGAAAAGGCAAAAGCTACCTTGAATTAATGATCATAATCTTCACAGCTGCCATTTCTTGAACCAACTTTATACTAGGTACTCATTTAATCTCACAGCAGTCCAGGACAAGGACCCTTGTATGTTCTAACACAATCCTAAGCTCAATATTTTCAAAATAAAATTCATTTTTCTATCTCAATCCCTGCTGTTAGCAGATGAGGTGGTTCAGACCCACAAAGGATCTCTCTCTTGCTTAATTCCACTAGCTGTTCCACTACTTTCACTAGTAAAGAAATTGCAATGCAGGAGACCTGGGTTCAATCCCTGGGTTGGGAAGATCCCCTGGAGAAGGGAATGACAACCCACTCCGGTATTCTTGCCTGGAGAATCCCATGTACAGAGGAGCCTGGCAGGTTACAGTCCATAGGGTTCCAAGAAGTCGGAAATGACCCAGCAAGTAATACTACACTCACAACATACAAATGCAGACAGTAGTGTGTAATTCCCTGGTCCTTTGCTTCTGGTGATGCTATAATGCTCATCCTTTGTCCCAAGTAAGAGTTTTCTCACCTTCTGTTATGGGCTGAATTGTGTCCCTTCAGATTTCCTATGTGGAAGTTCTAAGCCCTAGTATCTCAGAATATGGCTGTATTTGGAAACAAAGACTTGACGTTATTAAGTTTAAATTGAGGCCCTCAGTTTAGTTCAATTCAGTCACTCAGTCGTGTCCGACTCTTTGCGACCCCATGAATCACAGCACGCCAGGCCTCCCTGTCCATCACCAACTCCTGGAGTTCACTCAGACTCACGTCCATCGAGTCAGTGATGCCGTCCAGCCATCTCATCCTCTGTTGTCTCCTCCTCCTCCTGCCCCCAATCCCTCCCAGCATCAGAGTCTTTTCCAATGAGTCAACTCTCTGCAGGGTTGAGAGACTGATCTGATGTCTGACTGATGTCCTTATAAGAGGAGGTTAGGACACAGAAACACACAGAGTGGTGACCCTGTGAGGACACAAGGAGAAGACAGCCAAGGAGAGACACCCCAGGAGAAGCCAGCACCCTGATCTGCCTCAAAATCTCTGTCCATTGAACCACCCAGGTTGTGGTCCTTCATTACATCAATCCTAACAAACAAATATGCTTCCTAAGTGCAGGTAACCTCTACCTGTTCCCCACTCTAGTCTGGACACTTTTTTCTCAACATTCCCCAAGATCTCATCAATCAGTCACCCTGAATGTTCCCTTTTCCTGATTGTTGAAATAGAAGTTGCAGGTCTCGACTTTGACAGATCCTGGCTCCAGTTCCTCAAATTAAATTAATTATTTAAAACACATTTTAATTGCATTAGAGTATACCTGATTCACAGTGCTGTGTTACAGCAAGGTGATTCAGTTACATAGATATATGTGTACATGTGTGTATATATATATTCATTCTTTTGTAGATTCTTTCTCAATATTCACAGACTATGGAGTAGAGTTTCCTATGCTATACAGTAGGTTGTTATTAGTTATCTATCTTACATATAGTAGTGTGTGTGTGTTCATCCCAAGCTCCTGAGTTACATCTCCCTCTCCTGACCCTACCCCATGTTTCCCGTTTAGTAAACCTAAGTTTGTTTTCATTATCTGTAAGTCTCTGTTTTGTAAATAAGGTCATTTTTTCCCTTTTTAAAAAAAAATTAGATTTCATGTATGAGTCATATATTGTTTTTCTCTGGCTTATTTCACTTAGTATGGTAATCTCTAGGTCCATCCATGTAGCTGCAAGGGGCTGTTTCATTCTTTTTTATGGCTGAGTAATATTCCATTGTATAATACGTACCACATCTTCTTTATCTGTTCCTCTGCTGATGGACATTCAGGGTGCCTCCATGTCTTGTCTATTATAAACAGTGCTGTAGTGAACATTGAGGTGCATGTATCTTTTTGAATTATGGTTTTCTACGGATATGAGCCCAGGAGTGGGATTGCTGTGTACGTAATATGGTAGCTCTCTTTTTATTTTTTTAAGGCGCCTCCATACTGTTCTCTGTAGTGGCTGTAAGTTCACTGTGTTTTAGAGGCTGGTGAGGTTTGTTTCTTCTGTCCATCACTAGCATGAGCTCAGCCAGCACCTTAAGCTCAGTGCTATGTCTAAAATAACTTCCTGTCCAATGAGACAGGTTTCCTCTGACCACTTTCATCTGGTCATCCCAGCTTCAGACTCGAGAGCCATCTTTAGTTTTTCCTCTGGTTGCTTCTCACAGTCCGGTAGGTCTCACCTTCCTCTGCTGTTGCCCCCTTTCCCTTTCTTTGGCTTTCTCTCTGCTGGGTAGGTCCTGTCTCATTTTCCCCTAGGTGGTCTACATCAGTTCAGTTCAGTTGCTCAGTCATGTCTGACTCTGCGACCCCATGGACTGCAGCACGCCAGGCTTCCCTGTCCATCACCAACTCCTGGAGCTTGCTCAAATTCGTGTCCATTGAATTGGTGATGTCATCCAACCATCGCATCCTCTGTCGTCCCCTTCTTCTCCTGCTTTCAATCTTGCCCAGCATCAGGGTCTTTTCTGAGTCAGTTTTTTACAACAGGTGGCTAAAGTATTGGAGTTACAGCTTCAGCATCAGTCCTTCCAGTGAATATTCAGGACTGATCTCCTTTAGGATTGACTGGTTTGATCTCCTTGTAGTCCAAGGGACTCTCAAGAGTCTTCTCCAACACCACAGTTCAAAAGCATCAATTCTCTGGCGCTCAGCTTTCTTTATAGTCCAACTCTCACATGACCACTGGAAAAACCATAGCCTTGACTAGACAGACCTTTTTCAGCAAAGTAATGTCTCTGCTTTTTAATATACTGTCTAGGTTGGTCATAGTTTTTCTTCCAATGAGAAAGCGCCTTTTAATTTCGTGGCTGCAACAAACTCCTGAACAGGTGGTCTACAGCAAACTCCTAATGCCTGCTGCCAGCCCTGCAGTGTGGCCATGAATGTCACACTCAGCCCAGAATAATATTCCTGCTGCTAACCCATTTCAGTCTTGGGCCCTTTTTCCTGCCTGCAACCTTTGACTCCTGACCACGCCTGTCTCCATTATTCCCCAAGTGTGTCCTTCATTCTGATTGCATGGGCTTACTTACTGATGGGAGGAGTATGACTGGTTAGACCATGAGTTGTGACCATCCTGTGTCTGCCTTGTTCTTTTTGCTTAAGCCACTTCCCTGCTCAATCCCTTCCACGGATTGACTCTTCCCATTCTTCAGAGGCAATTTCAGATCTAATTCCTGCATGAGCCCTTATTCAAAGACACCAGCGGGATGAACCGCCGCCTTGAGCTTCTGTAACATCCTATTTCCCTTTCTCTTTTGATTAGCAAGTTCCTCTGGGCCATTGTGGTGATCCTCCCTGACAGCCACCTCTTGTCTCAGGTCACCGGCACATTCACCTGTCTCCTCTCAATGTCGGGATGCTATTTCTTTTAGTCTTGTTTTCAACTGTCTTTGTAATACCCAGTTTTCTAATAGGAGGCCTTAAAGGCACAAGGACTGGATCGTAAGGTCTCAACAGATGGCAACGATTAACTATATTAACAATTAACTATGATTGACCAGGGGATATTTTGCAGAAACTGAAGCTTGTAGCCAGCAATTTGTTATATAAGTGAATATTGAAACACTCCAGTCAATAACATTTGGGTAACAAAACACATATTAATATGTCTTTGGTCAATAATTATTATAGTAATTATAGTATATTAATGTTAATAACACTATATTAATATATCTTAATATACAGTCCACATTAATAATACATATTAATATAATCAATATGTAACATAATAGTTTTATATAATAATTACATATAACTAATATATAATTATTAAGCAAATAGGGCTTCCCTGGTGGCTCAGAGGTAAAGAATCTTCCTGCAACTCAGGAGACACGGGTTCGATCCCTGGATCAGGAAGATCCCCTGGAGGAGGAAATGGCAACCCATTCCAGTATTCTTGCTTGAAAAACTCCATGAGAAGAGGAGCCTGGCATGCTACAGTCCATGGGACTGAAAAGAGTCAGACATGAATTAAGTGAACACACACACAGATAAGCGAGTAAGTTATGCCAGTCACAGCCCTCGACACTCACATTGTCATTAGAAAGATCACTTTTCATTACTGTTGTTGCTCAGTTTCTGTGTCACATCTGACTCTTTGCAACCCCATGGACTGCGGCATGCCAGGCGCCCCTGTCTTTCAGTATCTCTTGGAGTACACTCAAAACTCATGTCCATTGAATCGGTGTTGCCATCCATCCAACTCATCCTTTGTTGCTCCCTTCTCCTCCTGCTCTCAATCTCTCCCAGCATCAGAGTCTTTTCCAGTAAGTCGACTCGTCACATCAGGTGGCCAAAATACTGGAGCTTCAGCATCAGTGCTTCCATTGATATTCAGGATTGATTTCCTTTCGGATTGACGGTTTGATCTCCTTGCTGTCCAAGGGACTCTCAAGAGCCTTCTCCAGCAACACAGTTTGAAAGCATCACCTTCAGCACTCAGCTTCTTTATGGTCCAGTTCTTACATCCACACATGACTACTGGAAAACCACAGCTTTGGCTATCCAGACTTTTGTCAGCAAAGCGATGTCTCTGTTTTTTAATATGCTCTCTAGGTTTGTCATAGGTTTTCTTCCAAGGAGCAAGTGTCTTTTAATTTCATGGCTGCAGTCACCATCCACAGTGATTTTGGAGCCCAAGAATATAAAATCTGCCACTGTTTCCATTATTTCCCCATCTATTTGCCATTAAGTGATGGGACTGGATACCATGATCTTCGTTTTTTGAATGCTGAGTTTTAAGCCAGCTTGTTCATTCTCATCTCTCACCTTCATCAAGAGGCTCTTTAGTTCCTCTTCACTTTCTGACACTAGGGTGGTATCATCTGCATATCTGAGGTTGTTGATGTTTCACTATTAGTTATGTTTTTGGGGGTATATAGCTTTCTTATCATACTTTACTCTTTAAAGGCTTGGGCCTTTGTCTTAGGCTTTTTATTTTGCATAAAACAATGCTTGGCATAAAATAAGTAATCAGTAGATGTTCTCTGTTCTCTGGAAATAAATGGAGCACCTCTTAGGAAGTCTTGTGTGTTTTTGCAGATGAATCTGGAAGAAGAGCTTACCGTTCAGTATACTTCGTTCATAAATGCAGAAACATCTGCTGTGGGGTCTTAGGGAGCCGTTTTTTTGCTTTACATTTTTACAGGCTTGAAAAATAGTTGTGCTCCATAAATATCCCAGGATGAGTCATTTGCTTAACCAAACAGCTGCTTACTCATTAGCCAAATGCTCTTCTCTTGAAGTCACACACCTAAATGAATTTTCTCCCGTGCCTCCCTCCTTCCCCCAGGAGCCAGAAAAGTGAGGCACAGATAATATTTCTGGAATATAAAAGAGGGCCCAGTCTGCCTGTGGTATGGGCGAGTCTAAACATCATGAAGCCACAGGAAGCCATCTGAGCTCAAGTTCAGCAGCCATCTGTACCTGCCTTGCTGGTCCCTCTCACATAGTCTCCTGTTCCTGTCTCTCCCCCAGCATCTTCCTCCCATTCAATCCAGCCGACCAGTTTTCCCATCTGAGGCTCCTTGCAGGTCTTCTTTTTACCTCCTGTCACCATCACCTGCCTATTATGTAGGTAACTCAGTTCAGTTCAGTTCAGTCACTCAGTCATGTCCGACTCTTTGCGACCCCATGAATCGCAGCACGCCAGGCCTCCCTGTCCATCACCAACTCCCGGAGTTCACTCAAACTCACGTCCATCGAGTCAGTGATGCCATCCAGCCATCTCATCCTCTGTTGTCCCCTTCTCCTCCTGCCCCCAATCCCTCCCAGCCTCAGAGTCTTTTCCAATGATTCAACTCTTCGCATGAGGTGGCCAAAGTACTGGAGTTTCAGCTTTAGCATCAGTCCTTCCAGTGAACACCCAGGACTGATCTCCTTTAGAATGGACTGGTTGGATCTCCTCGCAGTCCAAGGGACTCTCAAGAGTCTTCTCCAACACCACAGTTCAAAAGCATCAATTCTTTTGCACTCAGCTTTCTTCACAGTCCAACTCTCACATCCATACATGACCACTGGAAAAACCATGGCCTTGACTAGATGGACCTTTGTTGGCAAAGTAATGTCTCTGCTTTTGAATATGCTATCTAGGTTGGTCATAACTTTCCTTCCAAGGAGTAAGCGTCTTTTAATTTCATGGGTGCAGTCACCATCTGCAGTGATTTTGGAGCCCCAAAAAATAAAGTCTGATGCTGTTTCCCCATCTATTTGCCATGAAGTGATGGGACCAGATGCCATGATCTTCGTTTTCTGAATGTTGATCTTTAAGCCAACTTTTTCACTCTCCTCTCTCACTTTCATCAAGAGGCTTTTTAGTTCCTCTTCACTTTCTGCCATAAGGGTGGTGTCATCTGCATATCTGAGGTTATTGATATTTCTCCTGGCAATCTTGATTCCAGCTTGTGCTTCTTCCAGCCCAGCGTTTCTCATGATGTAGGTAACTAGTCTGTGTCAAGAACCACTGGTAAAGTCATTTATTTCAGTAAGTACAAGGGAATGACAACTATTTTTGCAAATTCTATAAAGATGCATACACTTCTACAATTAGCAGCTCTGAGCTATTTGGATAGTTCAATTTACTGTGAGTGATGAATGCAAAGCAGTCATTTGCACTTTCTATCCCAGACAACAACCGTTCAACTTCCTGCAGTGACCTGGGTTTAAGAATTTTAACTTTACAATAGTTCTTTATCACAGACAAATTCACTTATGGAAATGAATATTTGGTTCACATTACTTTCTCTCATCTAAGAGAGGTGATTTATACTGTTGACTTTGAAAAATGGTTATCATCACTAGTAGTTCCTTCTTTTGGAAGAAAATATGCCTAAATGTTTTGGAAGAGGCCAGAGGAGAGTAGTACTTTAATATCTAGAAAGATCAAATGAAATAAACACTGTTCTATAGTTTGTTCTAGTTTCTATCCTGGAATAGCTATTCTTAACAGGATTCCTGTCCGATGTGGACTTTTTTTCCCCCCCGCCCAGCAGAGGGCATCCCAGATATCCAGAGCTGATATTTATCTGGTGTGAAGGAATGATGCTAAAGCTGAAACTCCAGTACTTTGGCCACCTCATGCGAAGAGTCAACTCATTGGAAAAGACTCTGATACTGGGAGGGATTGGGGGCAGGAGGAGAAGGGGATGACAGAGGATGGGATGGCTGGATGGCATCACTGACTCGATGGACGTGAGTTTGAGTGAACTCTGGGAGTTGGTGATGGACAGGGAGGCCTGGCGTGCTGCGATTCATGGGGTTGCAAAGAGTCGGACACAACTGAGCGACTGATCTGATCTGATTCAGTATAATGATACATTGTTGAAATCACCAGGTTTTTTTTTTTTTTTTTTTTGTATATACCTAAAAAATTGAAGTATAGTTGATTTACAGTGTTGGGTTACTTCTGTGACTCAGTTATATATGTGTGTGTGTGTTACATTCTTTTCCATGATGGTTTGTCATAGAATATTGACTATAGTTTCCTGTGCTATACGGTAGGACCTTGTTGTTTATCCATCCTATATATAATAATTAGATTCTGCTAATCTCAAACTCCTGTTCCTTCTCTCCTTTACCTCCTTGGCAACCGTAAGTCTGATCTCTGTGATTTTTTTTGTTTTTATTTTGTAGACATGTTGATTTGTATCTTATTTTAGATTCCATATCTAAGTATTATCATATAATATGTCTTTCTCTTTTTGACTTCACTTAGATTGATAAGCTCTAGGTTCATCTATGTTGCTGCAAATGGCATTATTCCTTTTTATGCCCAAGTAATATTCCAGTACTCTTGCCTGGAAAATCCCATGGATGCCAGGAGCCTGGTGGGCTGCAGTCCATGGGGTCGCTAAGAGTAGGACACGACTGAGCGACTTCACTTTCACTTTTCAGTTTCATGCATCGGAGAAGGAAATGGCAACCCACTCCAGTGTTCTTGCCTGGAGAATCCCAGGGATGGGGGAGCCTGGTGGGCTGCCGTCTATGGGGTTGCACAGAGTCGGACGCGACTGAAGTGCCTCAGCAGCAATATCCCATTGCACACATGCACCACATCTTTATATGTTCATCTTTTGAGGGACACTTAGGTGGTTTCCAGGTCTTGGCTATTGTAAATGCTACGAACACAGGGGTGCATGTATCTTTTGAAATTACAGTTTTATCTCGGTATATGCCCAGGAGTGGGATTGCTGGGTTGTATGGCAACTCTATCTAAGTTTTCTGAAGCACCTCTGTACTGTTTTCCATAGTGGCTGCATCAATTTACATTCCCACCAACAGGAAATCACTTTGACACTAAATTGTTCCATCGCTTTGGTATTGAAGGCCTGAGCCTCCTGGTTCCTCCTTCCTTCCACAGTGACATCTATTTCTCACAAAAGATGCTTTGTAATGTAGTAACTAGTGAGTAGGCCTGATTATGAGAGGCCGCAGCTATACACAGAGTTTGGTTGGCTATGGTTAACCATTTTGAGTGTCACCTGAAAAAAGCATTTGTTTTCAAGTAGAACTGGTATTAGTTATTTTCTAGGATGCAATCTGAAAGGTGTTGGCCTTGGGAATAAGGGCATTTCCTTCCCTAGGGTTTGTTTTCCTCATCTGTGAGACAGTGAGGTACCTTGGCTTAGTTCTCATACTGGGTTCCAGAGTTACCCAAGGGATTTGCCTGATGCTAGGACTATGAGCCCCGTTTCAAGCAGAGGATCCTCTTAATCTACTCACTGGGGTCCACTCAACATTTTCTGTTTGCAGAAAGGATTTTTTAAAAAGTTTTGCTGCTTAAAAAGAAGTTGAAAACCACTGACTTGACTGCTAGTCTTTCATCCTATTTTAAAATTCTAACATTCAATCTTAGCCAGAATTATTTTAAAAACTCTACAGTAATAGTAAGTACTTATAATAGGCCTACTCAGCCAGGTCTCGTTCCAAGTGCTTTATGTATTTGGACTCAATCGATAGATCAGCACCAGGAGCTAGTGTTTTAATTATCATTATAACTATTAAAGTTTAAAAAGTACATTCAGATACATTTATTTTCACTTTTATAACTTCCTTAAATACAGTTGAGGTCATAATTTATTCAAAGGTCGTAATTTATACAGGGCTTCCCTGGTGGCTCAGTGGTAAAGAATTCGCCTGCCAATGCAGGAGACTCAGGTTTACTCCCTGGGTCAGGAAAATCCCCTGGAAAAGGAAATGGAAACCTGCTCCAGTATTCTTGCCTGGAAAATCCCATGGACAGAGGAGTCTGATGGGCTACAGTAAATGGGGTTGCACTTCAGGTACGACTTAGGGACTAAACAACAATAGCCCTACAATGACTATTTAATGGGACATAAATCACAGTATTTGTCCTGCCTTGACATACTTTCTACATGGAAGTCCATGGAAAAATGAACTTGTGATTATTTCTAAAAATGACAAAGAGAAACTTGACCTTGGACTTCTATATTACAGAATGCTCCTCTCCCCCGATGGGTCATCCAATCACATGGTTCCACAGTAAACAGGATAAATCTAGCCTAATAAGACAGTGCATGCAGAAAAATCCTCTTACTCTGCAATTTCTCTCTATATGCCTAAAAAATGTTCATTAAGACTTCCCACCTAGTTGGTTTAACCATCTTAGATTTGTTACCTCTACTTTTAATGATTTAAAGCATTAAAAAAATGTCTTGTTTGGAATACCCCTAGCCAGGCAGTTTTTTTGTGAATTGGGGAAGTCTGATAGCCCAACTTGTTCCTTTGAACTGAAATTATAAGATCTATATTTTTAAAGACACAGATCTATTAGCTTTTTATCTTCCTTTCCCCCCACCAAAAAAATTCACCTAAAAGCTACCTATTTTAGTTAGGTCTTGTTGTTAGTAACTTATACAACCTGTACAAATAAACTGAACTATAAAGACTGGCATTGGTAAATTACAACATTTAAAAAACAATTAAAATCTTTGTAATAACTCTCAAGATTATTTAGCTAACAATGGTCCCCGGAAGACCCTTAAGATCTATTTGGAAAAGTTGTGAGAGAATGTACACACCATTGAATCACAGGAGAATCCAGCAATATTAAATCCACTCCAATGGAGGTAGCAGAATCTAGTTGTTAATTCTGCTCAGAACCATTAGAAGATAGTCAAGTCTGTTTTGTGATGGGGTTGCCTATAGGAAGGGCTCACCCCTGGCAGAAATGTACAGACCCACTCCATTTGTTTGCCTTTCTGCCAATGATTTATTCTCAGAAGCAAGCAGATGACAAGACAAAGCTTGCTTGGGCAAAGCCCACACACCTGAGACCCATTCAGCGTAGCAGTGATGTAAGTGGGAATAAGATAGGAATGAACAGTGCAGGAGAAACAGAAAGAAAAAGGGTTTGGAAAAAACAAGACCAGGCTCCCTCTGCATAATACAGAGGACTCTCGGGGGAGGGAAAAAATAACAGAATAAATTTTTATTCACTGATTCAATTTGAGAATATGCACTTTGAAAGAAAGTCATCAGCTTTAATCAGTTGCTTTCTCTCAGTTTTGCCCGTGCTTCTGTGACAAAATCATCAGTCATTTAATGATAGTGTAATTAGAATGAAATCATCAAGGTTTCCTTTTCTTTCTTCCTTTCGGTAAAGATCAGGAAGGGGAGGTGGGGTGAGGCAAGAGGGGGTGAGGGGGACACAACGAGAGTCACGTTTTATGAAAGTGACAACATGGTTTTCGCATTTGGATTTTTTCCCTATAGGAGTTTCCAATAGATTATAATAAGGAAAGGCAATGCTGTAGATTGGAGAAGGCAATGGCACCCCACTCCAGTACTCTTGCCTGGAAAATCCCATGGACGGAGGAGCCTGGTAGACTGCAGTCCATGGGGTCGCTAGGAGTCGGACACGACTGTATAACTTTCAAGTAGAAAACCTGAGTGACTTCACTTTCACTTTTCACTTTCCTGCATTGGAGAAGGAAATGGCAAGCCACTCCAGTGTTCTTGCCTGGAGAATCCCAGGGACAGCAGAACCTGGTGGGCTGCTGTCTGTGGGGTCGCAGAGTCAGACACGACTGAAGTGACTTAGCAGCAGCAGCAGCAGCAATGCTGTAGATTAGCCAAACAAGTAGGTGAGATTCCTGTGGTCCAGGCTGGGGATGCTGAGTTGAGCTGGGACTTTCCTGGCAACTCCTTAAACATACAGGAGGGAATGAATCCAATCTCCTTTCTCAGTGGATCACTGAGCTCTCCAAACTCAGGGAGCAGTGACTTCATCGAATCGACTTAAAAGCCTGTCATGTTGAGATATTGAAAAGAAACAGTTCTAGGCTTTTCTAGCACAGGCAGTGCTTCCTTTTGGCTACACAAAGAACAAGATACATGCGGTAGGGGATACAGATTCCATCTAGAAGCCTGGCGTGAGTAAGGAAGCATTTCCTTAAAATACCATTTCTGCTTTGGTTTGCAAGAATGTGGGGAGTGAAGTAAAAAGCTAAGGGAGGTCAAAACAATATTGTAAAGCAAATATCAATCAATTAAAAATGAATAAATATTAAAAAAAAACAAAACAAAACAGGGCACTTAAAAAAAAAAGCTAAGGGAGAGACCATACAGGCAAGCTTCAGCAGTGAGTCTGTTTTGAGCCAGTCCATTGAGTGGTCCACCCTTCCCTGCGGAGCTCTAGAAGGTCAAGTGAGGCACTGGTGGAGAGCACTGGGTGGGAGCACAGACAGATGGTGGGTCTGTCTGGCGTGGATCCTCCCAGCAGCTGTGTTCAGGAGTGGTCCCTCTAGAATGGCAGCTCTTCCGCAGCTCCAGTGCTCACAACCTCTGGAAATATTCTTTCTTCCACTCTTCCATCCATTCACACCTAGGGTGGGACCACTTAGCACTGTGTTGATTTCTGGGTAATTCAACCTCTCTGGTTGCTTTCTCTTAATCCTGTCCACTTCCTGTAAACAGCGGCTGCTTTAAATTCTCCCCCTTTGAAGGGAGGTCTCTGTGCAATGCGATACTGACCGATATAGTGAGACTAAAAATACCTCCAATCTGAAGAAACCCTGGCGAGCTGCAATTTCTAGTTGCCAAAAGCCAGATGATGGCCACCATATGGAGGCAAGCATTTATTGTTTATAAAAAGCCCAGGACAAATAGGTTACAGGAATTCTAGGCACAATTTCAAGGCCAAAAAAGATCTGAAGAAATGAATCGAAATCAACTAGGATTAATTGTATTGAACCACCTGCTGTGAAATTATATATATTCCAAAAGAAACTTCCAGAATTGTTCAAAACTAAGATGAACTCTCTAGAATAATTTATTAAATAATTCAAAGTATAGCTTATAAAGTTGTTGTTTAGTCGCTAAGTCATGTCTGACTCTTTGTGACCCTGTGGACTCCCCACCAGGCTTCTCTGTTCATGGGCTTCACCAGGCAAGAATACTGGAAGGGGTTGTCATTTCTCTCCTAATTGAAAAAGAAAAATAACCTATTTATTACTTGACTATTAGAAAGTTTGATGCCGAAATCTCAGCTTCTGTGTACACGGGTGCCGAATCAAATCTTGGAGACAGGTTTGGGTGAAGTAAAAAAGAACAGTTTTATTGGTTTGCTAGGCAAAGGGGGCCAACAGCAGGCTAATGCCCTCAAAACTGTGTGTCCTGCCCTGGAGGGCTTAGTGAGGAGTTTTACAGTAATTGTTCAAAGAGGGCGTGATCAGCTCATAGACATTCTTTTGATGGGTTGGTGGTGAGATAAATAGGAGTCAGCATCATCAACCTGCAGGTCCGACTAGTCTGGCGTCGACATGATTGTGGGCAGCCTACCATCATTGTTAACTTGTCAGACCTGGAGAGGGTTTCAGTATCTGCAGAATAGCTCAAAGATACTGTTGTGGGTATCTGAGGACAGAGAAACAGGACCTTGCCCCAAGGCTGCTCTTGACTGTGTTTCTCCCTGGTCTCCCACCACCTCCCTTCCCTAATTAACAAGTGCTTGAATCTGCCCATTGGAACTCAGGGAAGGTCACGGAGGCTGAATGAAGGCTGTTTCCCGTAATCAAAGAAATGGGGGACACAGAAAGGCCTTGTTCCCAGGAGACCCACAGGGCCTTGCTTCAGTATCATAGTAAAAGGTATTGGAACTCAGCGGTCTGCTTGTTCTGCATCTGACATGCTAATGACTATCTCATTATCACAGAGTAAGGATCTACAGATTATGTCCAGTACTCTCTTCACAATATACTATCAAGTAACTGCTCACAAGAGCTTTATGCCCTCTAAAAAGACAAAAATATAATTTTAGAAACTACAAAAAGATTTCCATAGTTTTCAATTTTTAAGCTTTGACCCTGTGTTTTTTGTAGGTAGTGAGAGGCAGAATGGGTAATTACTACTATTGTGTGTGTTTTTAATTAGATAATTATATTACAATATTGTGATGGTTTTTGCCATACATCAACATGAATCGGCATTAGGTATACATATGTCCCCTCCCTTCCCACCCCACCCCTCTAGCTTGTCATAGAACACTGGCTTTGGGCTCCCTGCGTCATACATCAAACTCCCACTGGCTATCTATTTTACATATGGTACTTTTAAACTTAGCCAAAAGGCTGAGAAATGCTAAGGCTAATTACTCACTATGCTTTTGCTGTTTGGAATTCAACTGATTTTAACTGAATCCAGGATGTCACCAGAAGACTGTCATGAAGCTAAAGGGTTCAGGCTTTCAGTAAAGCGTCTCTTCCAAGAAGTAGTCATCAATTTGCATATGGTCCATATAACTTCACAGAAGGAAGATGAACCAAACACACGCTTCTGTTGCTATTTATTGCATTAGTCGTATGTATGCTGAGCTGAGCTGGTCTTTCCAATCCCCTAGAGATCTTTGCCCTAACCGTACACTGCCGCCTAGTGGCCTCTCGCTTTGGTGCAGGATGAGTAAAGGAAAAAAAAATTCCACTATTTAATAAGATTTCTGCAAGTTGGTTAGACATATGTTATCCTGATCAAAATCAAAGCATGCTAAACATGCATACTTTTTTCATAAATGAGTAACAATGGAAGTAAAAGTTTAGATACTATTAAATAATTTCTGATTTAATAAACTGAAAGACAAATTACCTAATTTTAGGGTTATCTATTTTTTTTTGTTGAGGTTTTATTTTTTTTTTTTATTTTTTAACTTTACAATATTGTATTGGTTTTGCCATATATCAACATGAATCCTCCACAGGTATACCTATTATGTCATGTATGTAAAAATTGTCATATTAAAATTGAAATATGAATATACATAATACCTATCCTGCCTTTTTATAGTAAATTTATTCATTTGATGTTTAATTTGGGGGACAATAGTGGAAGAGGATGGACAGAATTAAAATATTTCACGTCTAATGTGGCTTTGTTACATTTTAATCAAAATTATTTTAAATTAAGTTCATTCTCATAATGCTATTTGGAGCCTTAAGGACATAGTAAACTTTAAACCTAGGCTTTCTTAGAGAGATAATAATTATGCCTGTATATAGCTGTAAAGCTGAGATAATAAGGTTTTCTATTTAAAAGTTTTTCAGGAGGAACAGATACATATCAGTGTTTTGCACAGTGTGGTTCACAGATCAATGGTAATAAAATAAATTACTTTTGGCCATGCAAAGATAGTTTTTAATTGTTATATATTTATTTTTATTAGCAACAGTGAGAATATAATTGAGAAATTAAATCTTGGTTTCATAGATATCAATATTCATGATTACCTCTACATGAATTACAATGATCAGGCATATACATTTTTGTTAACCTTGACTAGTTAAAATGGATTAGAAATATGAATTGCAGTGATTCCAAAAATCCTGGATTTTGTTATTTCCATTTTTCTGGTGCCATGTAACATGTTCCTCTGTCCCAGGTATTTCCTGAAAGTTGTAGTGAAAACTGGAGCAGAGCTGTCCAAACAGAAACATAATATTAACCATAAATTTATTTGACCTTTTACACACATTTTTGTTTTTACCATAGATGCTCTCAAATTTTATAATAAGACATTTTAAAAAGGAAAAGAAATAGTTTTAATTCATTTTAAGGATGTCATTTTAATATCTAATATATACAAATATTTCAGCATGTAGTCAGTATTAAATATTATTAAGGTATTTTCCATGCTTTTTTCCATACTAAGTTTTTACCCTCAGGCATGTATGTTACACTTAAAGCACATCCCCACTTGGCCTGGCCACATTCAGAGTGCTTGACGCCTCCATGGAGTCAGTACTGAGTAGGGGTGTCACTAGATTGAGGTTCAGTTTGTGGCAAAAAACATCCCACAGGTGGTGACGTACACCTCCATCCGGAAGCACATGCCCCACGGCTTTTGGGTGACATCGGCAGTCAGTGCCTCCCACAGTCTGAATCTGATGATTGATTAAAGGCTGTAGAATGGCGGTGATGAAATTTTAAAATTCTCTCTTCATTTATTAGATGAGGGGCTTCCCTGGTGGCTCAGACAGTAAAGGATCTGCCTGCAATTCAGGAGACCTGGGTTCAATCCTTGGCTTGGGATGATCCCCTGGAGAAGGGAAAGGCTCCCCACTCCAGTATTCTTGCTGGAGAATTCCATGGACAGAGGAGCCTGGCAGGCTACAGCCCATGGGGTCGCAAAGAGTTGGACATGACTGAGCAACTAACACTTATTAGATGACATATTTCTATAAAAGGAAACGTCTCATTACCTACTTGGTTACTTGGAATAGTTTGTATAGAGAAAGCAGAATATATGATCTTTCTCCTTTATTTTTTTTAACTGAAGTAATTTGCAATGTTCATTTCTGTACAGAAAATGATTCAGTAATATGCACACACACATATACATGCTTTTCTATCATGGTTTGTCACAGGATATTGAATATAATTCCCTGTGCTGCACCCTAGGACCCTGTTGTTTATCCATCCTATATTTAACAGTGTGCATCTGCGAACCCCTAACTTCCACTCCATTCATCCCCATCTTCCCTGATCTCTCCCCTTTCTTTGCTAATTTGTAATTATTTTGGTTTCTCCACATTTTCAAGGATGGTCCATAGTATTTTATTTTCATGGTATCACTAGGAGGAATACATGAACTTTAACACCTTTGATATGTTTCAACTTATTGCAGTTATTGGCTTTACTATTGTTCAAGTTTTCTCATCACCAGCTGCTGGGAGCCTTTTAAATTGAATATCATCAAAGATGCCTTTGCTATTCTGGGATTATCTTGTACATTTCCTGCCACAGAGCTGTAATCAGCTGTTTAGAAAATGGTATGTGGAGACTATGATCTCAGTATGCAGGATTTAGCCCTTGTTTCTAAGTCTTTCCAGAGGACAAAGCTAAGGATCATTTAGTTTAATAAAATAATTTATATCATAAAATACTACTTATTCAAATTCAGCAGTACAGAATTTTTTTGCTGTGTCTTTTCCTTACATCAAACATTCATATTTTCAATGATACAATAATACATACACATGGCATCAGAATAAATAATAAAAAATTATCAAGAAAATGAAAAAACGAGTTGATGCTCCTTTGCAGTTGTTTTTGTCCTTACAGTAGGTAACCTTCCACTTAGGACAACCTTCAAATGAAAAAGTCATGTTTCAGACACTAGAAGAGTCTGCCTGGTGCTGTTATGCCACCTGCTGGACAAAAGGTGCAATTGTCACATTTTGATGTAGAGATTGCTTTATATTAAATTTAATTGTTTTATACTTATATACATTTTTATAAGACTCTAAAGTTAAATTTATAAAACAAATATAGTTTCTATTCTTATCCCCATGTATTATCTCCTTCCTCTACCTTTTGGTTACTATTTTTAAATGCTCTGATTTATCCTTTCATTAATGCTAATATTTGCTTATATATGTATTAATTTTACATGTTCATATGTTATATATATATTTTATCCTCTTTCTCCTTATTAGGTAAGTGTTAGCATAATTTTCAGATTTTCTGTCTGAAAAAATTACATATACTATTCCAAGTGGGGAAAGTATACATATATAAAATATATATAATAATATATCAATACATTAAGACGGACTGTTGAATTCTGTTTTAAGTAACCGAAAATCCTTTCTAAAAAAAATTCATGAATTAGAGCCGTTTTACATTTATTAGTAGGATCTAAATGTTTGACCTATTAAAAAAATAAAACTGAAACATGTTTTAAAAATTTAAGATTTTATGTGAGCAAAAATTGATTCAAAAAAATAGTGCCAAACTGGAAGCTGCTAGGAGCTCCATCGATAGAAGCCTGGGGAGAAAGTTACAGAGAAAAGGTGGACGCAAATAAAAAAATAAGGATGTTACCGATTGGCTGTAGCTTAAAGCCCAGCTGGCTCTTTGGGATGGGTTCTACTTAGGTACCAACTTTGTAACATTGGAAGCATTTAAAGGCTGAGATTTTACTTTGCTTACACAGGGCTCTGTGGCATCAGGGCATGAGTCTAACGGTTTCCTTGCTTAATAAACAGAATCCGTTTGTCATTCGTTTTATGTATATTTCTATATACCCCTAATCTTACTGCTAGACTGGATGAAGCACAAGCTGGAATCAAGATTGCCGGGAGAAATATCAATAACCTCAGATATGCAGATGACACCACCCTTGTGGCAGAAAGCGAGGAAGAACTAAAGAGCCTCTTGATGAAAGTGAGAGAGGAGAGGGAAAAAGTTGGCTTAAAGCTCAACATTCAGAAAACTGAGATCACGGCATCGGTCCCATCACTTCATGGCAAATAGATGGGGAAAGAGTGGCTGACTTTATTTTTGGGGGCTCCAAAATCACTACAGATGGTGACTGCAGCCATGAAATTAAAAGACGGTTGCTCCTTGGAAGGAAAGTTATGACCAACCTAGATGGCAAAGTAATGTCTCTGCTTTTTAATATGCTAACAAAGGTCTATCTAGTGAAAGATTTGGTTTTTCTAGTGGTCATGTATGGATGTGAGAGTTGGACTATAAAGAAAGCTGAGCACTGAAGAACTGATCCTTTTGAACTGTGGTGTTGGAGAAGACTCTTGAGAGTCCCTTGGACTGCAAGGAGATCCAACCACTCCATCCTAAAGGAGATCAGTCCTGAGTGTTCATTGGAAGGACTGAAGCTGAAACTTCAATACTTTGGCCACCTGATGTGAAGAACTGACTCATTGGAAAAGACCCTGATGCTGGGAATGATTGAAGGTGGGAGGCGAAGGGGATGACACAGGATGAGATGGTTGGATGGCATCACCGACTCAATGGTCATGAGTTTGAGTAAGCTCCAGGAGTTGGTGATGGACAGGGAAGCCTGGTGTGCTGCAGCCCATGGGGCCGCAAAGAGTTAAACCCAACTGAGCAATTGAACTGATTGACTCTTACTGCTTTACATTCCTATTCCTTCTCTGTGTGGTTTATACCTGTGCTGGTCCACGAACTAAGCCATGATATGTGTACTGAAAGTGAAAGAAAACATTTAGAAACGCTTAGGCAATCTGCCATGAAGTCCAAGCATGTGATTTTATATTTTACAAAACAGCGGTTTGCCATTGTCTGGGGTCAGGGACACAAAAGACTGCTCGCCTGGTCTATAGCATTTGCTTGTTCTGTTGCTTTTGCATATCTTTTTGTATTTAGAAAGGTTTGTGTTCTTTGTTTTGAGGCAGGTCTGTTAGTATCTTGATATGGAACTTAAATGAAGTATGATCTTACTAATATATGTGTGTGATAGGCTTCCCTGGTGGCTCAGACGTTAAAGAATCTGCCTGCCAAAGCAGGAGACTTGGATTTGATCTCTGGGTTGGGAAGATTCCCCTGAAGAAGGGAATGGTTACCCACTCCAGTATTCTTGCCCGGAGAATCCCATGGACAGAGGAGTCTGGCGGGCTACAGTCCATGGGGTCTGAAACTGGAGAAGTTCAAATAACTGAGAGCCTGACTGGAGTCCTAGTGAATGACTGAAGAGTTTAATAGCATCAAATATTCAGGGTGAATTCTGCGGAAACCACAATAATTCTAGGGGATTAGCTTAAGGTTCTATCATAATTAGATAACTCTCATATGTAGTTCAAGTACATAGACCTGTTTTCCTTAAGCAAGACTTGTCATGTTGACTTCAGAAAGAGAAGCAGCTTTCTATTTCTGCTTACATTTTCTATTTCAGGTGCCGTTTCTTCCACCATGAAAGAAAGATCTTAGGACTTGAGGTAATTGAAACTCTGTTTTCCTCTTTATGGTATTAATATTTTTTTTTAACCTTTCTGTCTTGTTTCCTGAGTATGATGGATGGAGCAGGTAGGCTAATACTTAAGAGCTACGAGGTCTTCCCTTTCCACCTCGGTAACCCCCATTTCCCTTCGAGCCTTCTTAGCCTGTTCTTCACAGAAGGTAACATGAACATTCTCCAATCCTAACCTTGGCCAATGTTAGCGTTCTGTGTTCTGAACTATACGTCAATTAGATTACCAGGATATTCACTGATGCATACTGTGAAAATGCCAATGAAAAGGGAAACCATATAAGTCAGAAAAGGAAAAAGTGAGTCACTAAAATGAAGGTGTTTCTGATTTATTAATTTTGGTTACAGAGTATATAACCACCAGTTTGTGAAAGAGTTTCAGCTGCCACCATTTTCAGCACTACGTAAAATCACACAGAGATCAAGGTGGGAGTACTGGGGCACATTTTTACAGTGAAAATGTTAGTGTCTGAGCTTGGATAAGAAGAAGACAGTGGTGATGTCTGCCTGTGCATTAACCTTGCCCTCAGGCATTTCTTTCTCAAATCTCTTTTGGGTTTTTTTTTGACCTGTGACACCCCCATAGATGTAAATTAAAAATTAGTGCATTTATGTACTTTTCCCCCATTAGTCTGTGTTGTTAGTTTCTTTCATAGACCCAACTACTGAACCTGGAAAAATAGAGGGACAAATGCATGACCCAGCATCCATCCCGCTCACTCCCCAGTACTTAAGTCTTCATACCTCAGGTGTTAAGTCTTCAGCGGTTTCTTTGATTTTACACAGTTGATTAGCAGTGTTGTACTAGCTTTAGGTGTGCAGCAAAGTGACTCAGTTCCACATGCATCTATGCTTTGCAAATGCTTTTCTCATATTGAGTAGAATTTCCTGTGCTATGAGGTAGGTCCTTGTTGGTTATCTAATTTATCTCCCTTCACCTTTCCTCTTTGGTAACCATCAGTTACTAGAGAGTAACTGGGCAGCTAAACCTAAAAGTACATCAGCAGATGAATGGATAAAGGCAACATGGTTCATACATACAAGGAAACGCTACTCGTTAGAAAGAACGAAATAATGCCATCTGCAGCAACACGGATGGACCTGGAGATTATTACACTGAGAGGAATAGGTCAGCCCAAGACGAATGTCATGTGACATCACTTACATATGGAACCTAAGAAAATGATACGAGTGAACCTACTTATGAAGCAGACTCACAGGCTCAGAAAACAAACTAAGATTTGTTCTGTGGCCTCATACATGATCTGTCCTTAAGAATGACTGTTCCGTGTACACTTGAGAAGACTGTGTTTTCTGTTGCTTTTTTAAGACGGGATGTTCTATATGTGTCTGTTAAGTTCACTGATGTTCTTAAGAGCCTTAAATGAAATTAGTTAAGGCTGGTATTATTTCCTTACTGATTCTGTCTGGATGATCTATCCATTGATTAACATCCCTACTCTGATCAAGAAGTGAAAGTTGCTCGGTCGTGTCTGACTCTTTGTGACCCCATGGGCCATACAGTCCGTGGAATTCTCTAGGCCAGAATACTGGAGTAGATTGCCATTTACTTTTCCAGGGGATCTTCCGAACCCAGGGATTGAATCCTGGTCCCCTGTATATTGCTGTCTTTTTCTCCTTTTATGTCTGTTAATATTTGCTTTATATAATTAGGCATTACTATTTTGAGTACATAGGTATTTACTAGTGTTATATGCTCTTGGTAGACTGACCCCTTTTCAATGACTTTGTTTCTTTGTACAGTCTTAGTCTTAAGAGTCAATTTTGTCTGATTAAAGGACAGCTACTCCAGTTTTCATTTGTACGGATTATGTTTTTGCATCTCTTCATGTGTGTTCTGAATGTGCTCTTACATATGAATTGAGTCTCTTTTAGACAGCATATAGATGTATCTTGTTTTTTTAATCCACTCAGCCACTCTGCCTCTTGATTGGAGCATTTAGTCCATTTAAAGTAATTATTGATAGCTATTTACTTATTGCCATTAAAACTTTTTTTCTAGTTTTCTGTAATCCCTTTGTTCCTTGTCTTGCTCTTTTATGATTTGGTGATTATCTGTAGTGGTATGCATAGATGCCTTTACAGTTCGTGTATCTACTCTAGATTTTTGCTTAGTGTTTACCACAAGGCTTACATAAAACAACTAACAGTCTATTTTAAGTGGTTGACAACTTACATTTGAATGCATTCTAAACCTTTATGTTTTTGCCTTGCTCCTCCCCCATTTTTTGTGTTTTTGATGTCACCATATACATTTAAAAAATCTTGTGTATCCCTGCTGCTGCTGCTAAGTCACTTCAGTCGTGTCCGACTCTGTGTGACCCCATAGACGGCAGCCACCAGGCTCCCCCATCCCTGGGATTCTCCAAGCGAGAACACTGGAGTGGGTTGCCATTTCCTTCTCCAATGCAGGAAAGTGAAAGTGAAGTCGCTCAGTCGTGCCTGACTCTTTGCGACCCCATGGACTGCAGCCTACCAGGCTCCTCCATCCATGGGATTTTCCAGGCAAGAGTACTGGAGTGGGGTGCCATTGCCTTCTCCGTGTGTATCCCTAAACTATTGTAATTACAGTTAGTTTTCTCTCTTCTGACTATCCCTGGTGGTTCAGATGGTGAAGAATCTGCTGGCAATGCAAGAGACCCAGGTTTGATCCCTGGGTTGGGAAGAACTCCTTGAGAAGGAAATGGCTACATACTCCAGTGTTCTTGCCTGGAGAATCCCATGGACAGAGGAGCCTGGTGGGCTAAAGTCCATGGGGTCATAAAGAGTCGGACACAACTGAGCGACTAAGTACTTACCATTTCTGCCTTTTAACCTTCATATTAGGTTTATGAATTGTTAACCCATCACATTTACATCATTAGATTATTCTAAATTCTACTATTTACCTTTACCAGTGAAATTGTTATATGTTTTCTTACTATGAACTAGAGCCCTATCATTAGAAGGTATTTGCAGAGACTCTATGCAGAAAGATGGAGAGCTTTTTATGATGCTACAAAGTTTCTAAGAGTCAAGCTTTTCAAGAACAGTTACAGCTGTTGGATAGAAATAGCTTCTGAAGACTTATCACCTCTGTCCAAAAAAGAAAATGCTGGGCATGAAAAATGATTTTCAAAATTTCACAGAACAATGCAGAAGGTGTCTTATTCTCATATGAAATGCAGACAAACCAAAACCAATTATAGGGGAAAATAATGATCTCTATTCCTATACAATTACCAGAGCTTTTTATTCAAGTAGCACAAGTGCTCAGTATACTGCTTTGGGGGGTTATATTTAACTTTTCTGACTTTTGAACCAGCGCATGAAAGGGAAACATGGTTATTCAAAGGCAGAAGAACAAATACTGATGAAGGCTTGGGATAGGAAACAGGAAGGGAGTGATAGGCACCAATTTTCTTTTGACTTTTGCCCCAAACTCCTTCCTGACTTCTGCTCCTTTCCCTGAATGAGTAGATGCAATTGACTGGGGTTTTGCTTTACTGTCTGGCATTAGTAATCCTCTGTGACCAGTAGTAACCAAACATTCATTGCGATCCATCATTATTTCTGTGTTTCAGCTGATGCTGGGGCATCCACCACGTCAGCACCAAACATTGCCTGCTGCTGCTAAGTCACGTCAGTCATGTCCGACTCCGTGCGACCCCACAGACGGCCTGGTGGGCTCCCCCGTCCCTGGGATTCTCCAGGCAAGAACACTGGAGTGGGTTGCCATTTCCTTTGCCTAGTCATTACATATTCACTCATTTGACAAATTAATGACAAAATTGTAGAAATAAAGAGTACCAGGCACATGTCTAGGGTTAGAGTAGAAGAGACAATCACGTGCCCATGCAGGATGGGGTTCACTCTTCCCATTCCTCTCCTTACTCTGGTGGAAGTGTTGTTGTTGTTTAATCACCAAGTTGTGTCTGGCTCTTCTGTGACCCTATGGACTGTAGCCTGCCAGGCTCCTCTGCCCATGGAATTTCCCAGGCAAGAATACTGGAGTGGGTTGCTAGTTCCTTCTCCAGGGCATCTTCCCGACCCAGGGATGGAACCCACATATCCTGCACTGCAGGCAGATTCTTTACCACTGAGCCACCAGGAAAGTCTCTTTTGCAAATAGAAAATGTTAACTTAGCATAATAACACATGAAAGTTATGGTATAAGTGTGGTTAAAGAATGACTGTCTCTCTTGGGGGGAAAGTAAATTGGCTCAGCCATTAGGAAAACAGTACAGTGGTCCCTTGAATAATTAAAACTAGAACTACAACATGATCTAGCAACCCCACTTCTGGGTATACATCTGAAGGAAATGAAATCATCTCGTGAAACAGTTTCTGCACCCTCCATGTACACTGAAGCACTGTTTACAGTAGCCAAGACACAGAGACAACCTAAGTGTCTGTAAACAGATGAATGGATAAAGACAACGTGGTATAAATGTATATACATGATGGACTATCATTCGGCCATAAAAAAGGAAACTCTACCTTTGTAACAACATGGATGGACCTTGAGGACATTATGCTAAGTGAAATAAGTGTGATTATGTAGTATTGGACATAACTGAGTGTCCAATACTATATAACACTTTGCTTTCTCTGACTTTGTGTAGAATCGTAAAAAAGAAAAGTTGAACTCATAGAAACAGAGATTGAATGGTGGGAAACTGGGAGATGTTAGTCAAAGAGAACAAACTTTTACTTATAAAATGAGTAAGTTCTGGGGATGTAATGTACAGCATGGTGACGAGAGGTAATAATACTGTATTATATACTCGACAGTGGTCAAAAGAGTAAATCAAATGTTCTAACCACCCACACAGTACCTATGCGAGGTGATGTATGTGTTAACCAATGCTTATCATTTCAAATCATGATGCTGTACACCTTCAACCTATTAATGTATCTCAATACAGCAAGGGGGTGGGTGGAGAATGACACTATCTATCCCCACTCTTCCAGGAACAGGAACCACTGGGTGAATGAGTCCCTTCACCAGGTCACAAGAGGTAGCAGTGGGATGGGCTGGGTTATGGGGAAAGAGCAGGGCAGTGGAAAAGCAGAGAGGCATGCCACGGGGCAAAAGGATTTGGGGGCTGCCATATCTGACTGTCTCTAAAGATATAGAAAAGACAAAAAATGATCTGCCCCACATCCTAGAATTTGAGTGTATTTGTAACCAACACAGAGCTGTGATAGTACAGTGGTTAGTACCCCATGCTGTGGACTCAACAAAAAGTTGTTGTTTTTTTGTGCTGTTTTCCATAACAAGCTCTACCTGCAGGCCCTTCTGGACATTACAGGACGAACTGCAGCATCACATATTATTTCTCTAATTTTTCTACCAAGAAAAAAATTTGTAACCTCCTGAGCATACACACAGCTACATGGAAATCACAATAAATTTAAGAAAAATTAGGGCACTTTTGTTAATTACCAAAAGTTAAATCCTGCTAGATGGTATTAGGTTTGGTTGTCTATAGTGGAAAACCCATCGTATGTTTGTATTTGGTTCTTTGGTAGTCCAGCCCCAGATACTTACTATCTTAATGCTCTTCCTTTCTAGAACTACTCTCCAAATTTAAGGTCACCTCTTGTTCCAAGACAGCTGCTAGGGTGCCAGCCATCAGGCATAGGGTCAGAAGGAGGGAGTCTAAAGGGATAAATCTTCCAGGTGAGTCAGTTCTTTATGACGAGTCACTACGACAAGCGGTAGTCCATACTACCTTTTCCTACCATCCCATGACCACATACTGGTTCACTGCAGGCTGGGAAATGTGGTCTTGCAGCCACTCACACTGCTATTTCAAATAAAACTGGGGTTCTGATACTCTGAGAAAGAGAAGAATATATCAGGTAAACAGCTACGTGTGTCCTAAGAGTTAAAGGTTGTTGTTACTCAATCACTCAGTCGTATCTGACTCTTTGTGACCCCATGGGCTGCAGTATACCAGGCTTCCCTGTCCTTCACCATCTCTCAGACTTTGCTCAAACTCATGTCCATTGAGTTGGTGATGCCATCCAACCATCTCGTCCTCTGTCGTCCCCTTCCCCTTTTGCCCTCAATCTTTCCCCGCATCAGGGTCTCAGCATCAACCATTTCAGCGTGTGAATGATATGTTTAATTTGAGTATGCTATGTATGTACAATTCTGGAAAACTGGCTGTTGGAAAGGAAAGAGTAATTTCTTTCTTCTCTTCCCTCAGTGCAAGTGTGTTCACATGCTGCTAAGCAGAGTTTCCTTATAAGAAAACTGCTAACTTTGAAGTAACTAAAAGAACCGTAATCATACAATTGTGTAGATTTTCTAAGAATGGAAGTGGGGCTGGTGCTAGTTCAAGTCTCCTAGATGGAGAACGTTGGGAGGATAAAGATGCTCAGTGAGCACAATGACCACATTTCACATGCGCTACAAGAGAGATGAGGCAAAGGATAAGCAGCCAGGCTCATCTGGAGGTGAGCAAAGCCTTCAGCGAAGAGGCAATGCAGGGGAAAAGGCAGTTCAGGAACTTTCTAGATTGTCCAGGCTGGGCAGGTTATATATTCCAGACAGGAAACAGCCTGAAAATAGTTTGAAATAGACTATAGAAGGTGATGGTGGAGAGGTTGCTAATGAGGTGATGAGACACAACACCCCCAGAGCTGTGACATCTATGTCGACCTCAGTTTCCTACCCTGGCACCTCATTATCACACCCACACAAACTGCTGCTACCTGCCAATATTTCACTGGTCTCTCCCCTCTCTCCCTGCCTCCATCAGGCTTATTCCTTTCAACTGGGCAGTTCCTTAAGTGTCGGTCTTGACCTTTGGTCCATCCCACCAGCCCCTTAGATCTCCTCCACCTGCCAAAGGAGTAGAGTTTTGGAAATGCACTGTCTACAGAAAACCAACACTTCAGTAGATCTGCAGCCTCCAAGGCCACTGTGCCCACATGCCAGTCTCCCCTCTGCCCTGGTCAAAGACAAGCAAGACCCTGATCACCATGCACAGAGGAGTGGGCTTAGGAGCGACACATCACTTCTCAGGTTTCAGGGGCATAACTCCTGCTTTCGACCACACCAAACTGCAAGGGAGGGTGGAGATGCAGTCTGGCTGTGGAGCTCCTGGTCGTCTATGTTTAATAACTGTGTCCTTTTACTTTTCATTCTCTAAGTTGTCTTTGACTATCTTATTAAGTAGTCTTCCCAGGTAGCACTAGTGGTAAAGAACCCAGGGGCCAGTGCAGGAGACATAAGAGACATGAGTTTGATCCCTGGGTCAGGAAGATCCCCTGGAGGAGGAAATGGCAACTCACTCCAGTATTCTTGCCTGGAGAATCGCCATGGACAGAGGGGCCTGGCGAGCTACAGACCATGGAGTCGCAAAGAGTTGGACACAACTAACGTGACTTAGCATGCATGCATCTTGGTAAAAAATTGCTCCAATTTCATGATTGCAATAGCTTCTCAATATTCTGTATTAGTAATTTAAAATTCTAATCAGAATCCTTTATTTGGAAGGTCCTTCATTTTAGCTTGTCTCTGCTGCTGTTGCCTCTCACACTTGCTTTCTGTGCATCAGGTACTACTGACATAGAGATAAGCCTTTACCTATAGCAGTCATATTTACAACACTTGTCAAAGTGGGTCCTGTTATTTCCCCATCATGCAAACGAGGAAACTGGCACAGAGTGTTACTTGCCCAACATCACATACCTACTGAGTTTGCTGGACCCAAATAGAGATAATCTGACCCTAAATTCATATGCTATATACTGCTTTTCAAATACGTAGTACATTTTGTTAATCTGTTCATTTTAAAACTGAAGCATTAAGTCAGGTAGCTGACGGATTTGCTTTTAGCAAAACAAACGACAGTGTTTATTTCTAGCACGTTCTCCTCGAACCTCTGACATTGCTCCTCCTCCTGGGCAGCTTCCCCAACTTCATGGAGAAACAGAAGCCACCAGATGGAAGCCTCTGCGTATTTCCACCCCACCTCTCTAAGATGCTTCTAATCACTGTAAAGTTAAATACTAAATTCCTTAGGAAGTGCTCAATTTCCGAGGCTTTACTTACTGGTGAACATTAAATATTGAAACATAAATTGAACATATCTTGTCACAGCTATTGCCTGAGTAACCTAGTCTCTGAATGAAACACCATAAAAAACTGTTTAGTGGCCAAACTTACAAACAATACATTTCTAGAGTCCTGAACCGGCAAGATGAATTTAGATGCTAATAAAACAACACATATTTCTTTATTCCTAAACTGATGATTTTAGATCTACGAAAGACTGCAAATAAATACTGTATACTTGTCTATATATGGTGACGATTCTGGGGACAGGTTTATTCTTGGAGATACTCATTTTATGGACAATTCCCACCCTTCTGTCCTTGACAGCAAATAGCAAAAATAAAAATGTTAGTCACTCAGTCGTATCCAACTCGTTCAATCACATCCAACTCTTTTGCGACCGCATGGACTGTAGCCTGCCAGGCTCATCTATCCATGGAATTCTCCAGGGGATCTTCCCTACCCAGGGATAGAACCTGGGTCCCCTGCATTGCAGATTCTTTACCGTCAGAGCCACCATAACAGAAGTAATTACTATGTGCTCATGAGAATAAGCCTAATCTGAACAGGACCCAATTCAACACCGGGTCCTCATTTTCTGGCACAGAGAAGACCCTCAAGAAGCAGCATCTGAGGGGCTCTCCAGAGGTTCTCCCTCGCCTTTCCCTGCCAGGCAGGTGTCCGAGCCAGCCCGGTAAGGCCCTCAGTTCGCTGACCTAAGCTGGCTTTGATCATCAGAGCATGTGGCCTTGCTTTAATCAGCAGCACGGAATGCTGGCCCTTGCCAGAGAAGTGGGCCTTTGAACTGTGCGCTGCTCACCTTTTATTGAAAGCCCTTGACAGAAACATTGAAGAGGGTTTAAAGGACATGAGATCAATGCATTCCTGACTGTGACCCTTTCATGGACTGAAAGCTCTGAAGTCTGCCTAGAAAAACATACTTAGAGAAATACACATCAAATGGTGTGTAGCATCGGGGGCTTGGGTACTCTCTAAAACACATATTGACCCCAGAGAATCCAGTCCATGATGACAAAAAGGCTCCCATGTTTGCCAATTCTAAGCCATCGGTAGCGCCAGCCAAGAGCACTGTTTTGAATGAACGTGAACCCCATCTTGCCTTTGCACAAAAGAACTGTATGACCTGGTTCCCACTGTGTGTGGGGAAGGACAGTGCCACCCAGGTGCTGGGCTGTGTTTCTGACATCCTTGTTCTGGTGATTAAGGTGGACAGATTCCCTACAAGCTAATATACAGTGTTCTCTTTTGATTTAGCTTTTAACACATTACTGACCAGGGGATTTTTGCAGAAACTAATGCCTATGGCCAGTGATTTGTTATGTAAGTGAATATTGAAACACTCCAGTAACAAAAGACATATTATTATGTCTCCAGTCAGTAAGTTGTTAAGAATGTCAGCTTTACTGTAAGTATTCAGGATCTTACATTCAGCCTACATTATCACTAATTTTTATTTATCGATCCACTGATAACTATCCTTATATGGCCACTCCAAACAAAGGAGGATATATAGAAATGAACAATATTTCACATGTCAGTACTTTAAGTCTTCCATGAGACACAAACTCCCCTCATTTGGCCTCAGAGAATTCATTAAATTTACAACTTTAGGATTGAAGAGTATGGCTTTAAGACTCTTCAAAACATACTCTTCTATCCTAAGACTGAAATACATACTCTCAACAGATTTACATATTTCTGGCCACCATCATGAAGGATGCCTCCGATGTCACACCTGTTTTGGCAGCATGTCCTCTCTCACCCACGAGGCTCTATTACTCAAATTCATTTTAAAGCACATTTGTTTTGAAATGTGAAAAAAAAAATGCTTACTGGACTTGGGAAATGGTTCTCCAGCTCTGGGTCCAATGCTAAGTCTGAGAGACCAGAGTGGGCTGTTTCTACCTGCAGAGTCAGCACAGCAGGGAAGAGGCAGGGGGACCTGGGTTCAGTCCTGGCTCAGACTGATACGATTTGTTTCTTCTCCAGAAGGGTATATAGCCTGTCTCTAAGGTTCAGGTTTCTTTACATAAAATAGGGATAAAGACAGCATCCAACTCAAACTCACAGTGCAGGTTAAATGCCATGTCTTACATAAAGTACATAATAGAACAGACATTATCTCAGTTGTATCTAACTCTCTGTGACCCCATGGACTGTAGCCCACCAGGCTCCTCTGTCCATGGGTTGTCCAGGCAAGAACACTGGAGTGGGTTGCCATCTCCTTCTCCAGGGGATCTTCCCGACCCAGGGGTTGAACCTGGGTCTGTTTCATCTCCTGCACTGGCAGGTGCATTCTTCCCACTAGTCCCACCTGGGAAGCCCATAGTATACTAAATAAATCTCCCTCCCTTCACCAGCCCCTCATTCCTACAGCATATGTACAAGTGACGCAGAGGAGGGTGACAACATTCAGTCTTATGCGCACCAAAAATCACATTTCAGTACTCAAAAGTGCCCATATATCTTGTGTATATACGATGGAACAGAATTCAGCCACAAAAATGAACAAAATAATGCCATTTGCAGCAACATGGATGAACCTAGGGATCTTCACACTAAGTCAGAGAAAGACAAATAGCACAGGATGTCACTCATGTGGAATCTACAATATGACACAAATGAGCTGATCTATGAAACAGAAACAGACCCACAGGCATAGACAGCAGACTTGTAGTTGCCAAGGTGGAGCGAGGGTCGGGGAGGGAAAGATTGACAGTTTGAGATGAGCAGATGCAACCTATTACATACAAAATGGACAAACAACAAGGTCCTACCGTACAGCACAGGGAATTATATTTAACATCCTGTGACAAACCATAATGGAAAAGAACAAGAACAGGAGAAAGAAGATGTATTTATAACTGAGTTACTTTGCTGTACAGCACACTGCAAAATTAACACATTCCAAAGTAATTATACTTCGATAAAATAAAATTTATTTAAAAAGCAACCATATAAGCTAAGCAAATAAGTAAGCCACATGATCTGAGAATAGAACAGAATAATTAAAAGAAGGTCTGTGTGTGCAGAAACTCTGCAGACGTGTTCCACAAAATTGCTGCTTCCTTTCCTAGCTCCTCCCTCCCTGCCCCTCGTGGATGGGGGATAAAGAAAGTGGACAATGATAGGAACTCGGGGTAGGTGTCTGTTCTGTCCCCTGATGTGTCCCAAGTGTGCAAGTCAGGGTCCTCGTGGATGGATTTGGTGCTTCATAAATATGATAAAGAGAACTGACCAGCGAGAAAGAAAACAGGATCATTGTAGGACTTGATACTCTGTTTTCCTTGAAGCTCAGGGATGAAAAATAATGACTCTAACAGAAAACAGAGAAAGTCTTTCCACCACAGAAAAGGTGTTTGTCTTGTTCATGTTCCTCAAGTATGTGCAGAAAACACTAAGCTGGCTCAGGAGCCCCAGGGTAACAGGTGGTGAACCCAGTGAACAGGGGCCCTGCTAACACGATGCCTCTTCCGTGATGAGGCCCCTGCTCTCTCCTGCTGTGGCCTGAATTTAAGGAAGAGGTGCAAAGGCTGAGGCCTGATCCTATAAAGTTTTATTTTATAATGTAATAATGTAGTATCTATACTTACTGTAATTTAAAAATTTTTATTGAAGTATAGCTGATTTAGTACATCATGTAAATTTCACAAAAGACCAAAACAGTCAAAGGCTTGAGAAAGAAAAATGGAGGAATCAGGCTTCCTGACTTGAGACTCTACTACCATGCTATAGTCATCAAGACCGTATAGAACTGCCAGAACAAAAACAGAAATACAGCTCAATGGAACAGGATAGAAAGCCTAGAAAGAAATCCAGTCACCTATGGTCAATTAATGTATCACAAATGAGGTAAGAATATATAATGAAGAAGACAAGACAGACTCTTCAACAAGTCATGCTGGGGAAACTGGACAGTTACATGTACAAGGATAAAATTAGAACACTTCCTAACACCATACACAAATATAAACTCAAAATGGACTAAAGGCCTAAATGTAAGAACGGGTAATATAAAGCTCCTAGAGGAAAACATAGGAAGAACATTATTTGGCATTAAAAGCAGTAATATCTTTTGGATTTGTCTCCTAGAGCAACAGAAATTAAAACAAAAATCAATAAATGGGACCGAATTTCACTAGTTCGTACCGTTTGCTCTCCTGATGGGCAGAACAATCTATGAAGTCTACTTGAAGCATAATGTGCAACACAAGAAATTAGGTCAACAGGAGTCAACTGAGAACATTCCTCAGATGAGTTAATGATTCAGCTGGCTTTTAAAAACAGACTAACACCAAGCACCAGGCTTATCACTCCCTTTAAGCATAATCTGGACACTGAGCATCCCTCACTTCACACCAGTTATATTGCAAAGTTTAGAGGGAAAATCTCAGAATATCTTGTTTTGATGGTTAGCATCTGATAAGCAATAGCCATCTGAGCTCCCAAGGTGGCACTAGGGGTAAAGAACCTGCCTGCCAATGCAAGAGACTTAGAGAGACCGGGTTCAACCCCTGGGTCAGGAAGATCCCCTGGAGGAGGGGACGGATGGCAGCCCACTCCAGTATTCCTGCCTGGAGAATCCCATGGAGAGGAGCCTGTCAGGCTACAGTCCATGGGGTGGCACAGAGTCAGACATGACTGAAGCAACTTAGCATGCACTAAGTTTGGTACCAAAATTACAGTGCTGCTCTGACTATGAACAGAGATGATGGAAACAATAGAGGGAAGTGTGAAGATTGGTGGAGACAGGATGTTCTAGGGTTTATGGGTTAGCTTGAGTGCCCTGAAGACAGACCCTGAGATGGACCATTAGAGCAATGGTCCTTGGATGTGGGCTGCCCTGGGTGCAGGGAAGCATAACCTTGAGTGAGGCAGGTCCATTTAACCAAAGGCAATGCCCAGAAAGGATGTGGTTGAGAGCCATCAGCTGCCAACACTCCCAGCAGGGGTGCAATAAATACTTTGGTTCTTAAGAGTTACCTGGATGGCAAACTACAGCATCCACCACAACTGGAAGTTTAAAAAAAAAAACCCAATGTATTTAAGAGGTAATTGACTCATACTTTGCATTACAGGACATTTCATAAATACTTATTGAATGAGTAGATACTATGAGGGAAGAATAATAAGCATTGGTTTTAAACTTCATCAGAAGGGATATAAAAGAGGCTACAAGGAAAATACACAATTCACTCAGAACCAGGAGGAGCTCCAGCTCAGATATCCACTTTGTACTTTGTCATTTGATTGAATCATTAAATTATTCAGATTCTGCATTTATTAAGCCTGGGGAGAAGGTAGAAAGAAAAGTCCCAAAAGGGGCTCTGATTTAGTGAATCAAGTTTCAACAAGTAAAGGCACCCCCCTTTCACTGTAAACAGCATTATTCCACTACACAAGAATTTGATTTAAAAAAAAAATCATATCTTTAGAAAAGAAATAATTAGTTTTGTGGGAAGCAGCAGAGAGAAATGAAAAGCATCACTGATTGACTCCTTTCAGAATTAACAACTCTTCCTGCTTGGAGCCCTTTCAACTAACGTAACCATCATCTAAAGCTTTTTGCGAAGGTCATTTCTGAGCGCAATCTATGCTGCTCAGTCTAATGGTCTAGCACCTTTTCCTCTGAGTGTTTAGACCCACTCACCTTGCAGCCAGCAATTTAATCACATTTTCCCGACATTATGCATTCTGCATTAGATGCTGTCCTTTACTCAACATCCGCATTAAAAAAAGATATATAAATCAGATGCTTGCAATGAATCACTTTTATTCCTTGACTTCTATGGTGTTTTCAAAGAAGCTCCACCTTCTTCTTTCAATTGTCTTCAAACTAGGCTTTCTTAGCCCATAAGCATTTCTGGTGTCCAAGATTTATCTGATTAAAGACTTTTAAAGATAAATTATCAAACAGCTTTAAACTATCATGATACTGTAACAAAAAAGCATAAATTCAATGTGTTAACTATAAAGCTTTTACCGTGACTCTCTGATTTGTTCCTGTTAAGATGAAATCATTTTTGTACAGATCCCAAATGATCTGCCATCTCTAGTTACACTGAAAGAATCCTGATATAGCAAGGAAACTGACTCAAGTATTTTAAAAACGACCACTTAAATATTAAGTATATTTAAGATAATTGATTTTTTATGCCAAAGAGCCAGTCTTTTCTTAAAATGCTTTTAGTTTTTATCAGCTAAATATGTATTTTCCAGAATAGCTTGTTTGACTCTTCAGTTCAATGTATGTGGGGAAGAATAATTTGTCTACATAATACAAATGTAACTCTTTGGCCACCGTAAGAATTAGTTTGCTGGGAGAGAAGTATCAGTAACCTCAGATATGCAGATGACACCACCCTTATGGCAGAAAGTGAAGAAGAAATGAAGAGCCTCTTTATGAAGGATGAAAGAGGAGTGTGAAAAAGGTGGCTTAAAAACTCAACATTCAAAAAACTAAGATCATGGCATCCAGTCCCATCACTTCATGGCAAATAGATGGGGAAACAATGGAAACAGTGAAACTTTATCTTCTTGGGCTCCAAAATCACTGCCGATGGTGACTGCAGCCATGAAATTAAAAGACGGCTTGCTCCCTGGAAGAAAACTTATGACCAACCTAGACAGCATATTAAAAAACAGAGACATTACTTTGCCAACAAAGATCCATAGAGTCAAAGCTATGGTTTCTCCAGTAGTCATATGGATGTGAGAGTTGTACCTTAAAAAAGGCTGAGCATTGAAGAATTGATGCTTTTGAACTGTGGTGTTGGAGAAGACTCTTGAGAGTCCCTTGGACAACAAGGAGATCAAACCAGTCAATCCTAAAGGAAATCAACCCTGAATATTCATTGGAAGGACTGATGCTGAAGCTCCAATACTTTGGCCACCTGATGTGAAGAGCTGACTCATTAGAAAAGATCCAGATGCTGGGAAAGATTGAAGGGAGGATGAGAAGGGGATGACATGACAAGATGGCTGGATGGCATCACCGACTCAATGGACATGAGTTTGCGAAAACCCCGGGAGATAGTGCAGGACAGGGAAGTCTGGCGTGCTGCAGTCCATGGGGTCACAAAGAGTTGGACACGACTGAGCAATTGAACAACAAAACAAATTAGTTTATATCAGCTTAGTTTAAGGGATTATTGGATCTTTTCCAGGATTTTTTGCTCGAACGGTAAGAGTTATTAAAGAATACCTCTATCTTACAGAACTAACCAATATGCTAAGATCAAGCCTATGCCTGTGTATGGAATCTGCAACAGGTGACACACATGCACACTTGCCACATGTACATGTGAGTATCCCTTGAAGATTGAAATTCTACCAATAGCAAATTATATACCCTTTATATCAAGATTAGACCTTCTCATGGTTTCCTGTTAAAATATCCCTAAACAGGGTTATCGATAAGATGATGAAGCAGAGGTACAGAAATATTTCTTGAGCTATGTTAGAGGGAAGAACTGCTAAATTTTGCCCAAATATATATCTGACGTATGCATCAGCACTGAAAAAAAATCAGAATAATTCAAAAACAATAATGAAAAATCTAACCTTTCATTTACTGACAAGCACTACTAAGAGATACATTTTTTTTAAGCCATGAATAAAAGATAATAGTCACTGTGACTTCATGAATGATTTTGTAGATGTTTTTCCTTTTCACTTTCAAGAGAGAGAATGATAAAGTGTTAAAGTAGAACCATCCCTTTCTTGCGGCCATAAATGAAGTCAGTGCTTGGGTAAGCCATGCTTTTAATCCAGCTTTAGTCTAAAGGAAGAAAAATAATGTGAATCCCTATTTTGAAAACTTGGCCCCTAATATAAATCCGGGCACAAACACACCAGCACTGGTCTCTGTTTGCAGGGAATGTCACGATGAGTCTCAACTGCATTTTCAGGACGGAGTCCCACTGATACAGCTATTCCTGTTTACTTAATAGAAAAATGCACCACTTGTTTCCTTATTTGCCCTAAGGTTTTGTCCATGGCTTTTGAAACAGGAATTCATTCCTTCTATAGACTTGGGTGTATCTGTTACAAGCCAGGTCCCCTGCTGGGGTGTGTCCTTAGTTGCTCGGTCATGTCTGACTCTTTGTGACTCCATGGACTGTAGCCTGCCAGGCTCCTCTGTCCGTGGGATTCTCCAGGCAAGAATACTGGAGTGGGTTGCCATGCCCTCCTCCAGGGGATCTTCCCCACCCAGGGACTGAACCCAGGTCTCCTGCACTGCAGGTGGAGTCTTTACTGTCTGAGTCACCAGTTGGGGGGAACCCTCAAATGTATTAGATGTAGTACCCACCCTCACCTGCTGTGACCGCCACATGTTTTTAATGCCTTTGCTCTTCCAGGAGAGAACGACTAGTCCTCCAAACCCTGTTAAGTGAAGCCCAGCTCCCACAAAAGCTGTCACACAGAGCTGGTGCTTTTATGGTTGTTTTTCACATGTTCTTAATTTTGTTTTTCTCAACTCCCAAAGTTTGAAATTAAAAAAAATATATGGACTTCAGTGCAGCCACTATGGTGAACAGTATGGAGGTTCCTTAAAAAACTAAACATGGAGTTCCCATATGATCCTGCAATCCTACTACTGGGCATATATCCAGAGAAAACTAATTCAAAAAGATACATGCACCCCAGTGTTCACAGCAGCACTGTCTGCAAAAGGGAAGACACAGAGACAACCGAAATGTCCATTAACAGAGGACTGGATGGAGATGCGGTCCATATATGCAGTGGAATGTTGCTCAACCATAAAAAGAATGACATCACGCCATTTGCCCCAGCATGGATGGACCTAGACGATCTTACTGATTGCAGTAAGTCAAAGAAAGATGAATGCCATATGATATCACTTATATTTGGAATCTAAAAAATGATATAAATGACTTTATTTACAAAACAGAAACAGACTTACATATAATGAAAACCAACTTATGGTTACCAAAGGGGATAGTGGGGGGATAAATGAGGAGTTTGAGATAATATATGAACACTGCTGCTGCTAAGTCACTTCAGTCGTGTCTGACTCTGTGCGACCCCATAGACGGCAGCCCACCAAGGCTCCCCCTTCCCTGGGATTCTCCAGGCAAGAACACTGGAGTGAGTTGCCATTTCCTTCTCCAATGCAGGAAAGTGAAAAGTGAAAGTGAAGTCGCTCAGTCATGTCCGACTCTTTGCGACCCCATGGACTGCAGCCCACCAGGCTCCTCCGTCCATGGGATTTTCCAGGCAAGGGTACTGGAGTGGGTGCCATCGGACCTACTGTATAGCACAGGGAACTATACTAAATATTTTGTAATAACCTATAATGGAAACGAATTTGAAAAAGAATACATATAGCTATAAATGAATCATTTTGCTGTATGCTTGAAACTAACACCACATTGTAAATTAACTATACTTAAATAAAAAAGACACAAAAATATGAACCTTAGATAAGCAATTATCTTGGGGAAAAAATAAACTTTTGACTCCTACAAAACATCTTTTCAGTTAGGTGATAAGAGATGTTTTTAAAAATATGAATAACAATATTGGAATAAAAATGGATCCCAAGAAAATACAGGAATGCAAATACACTCATTGGAAGGGGAAATATAACAGAGATTACATGTCATATATGGCTGTTAAGTTTGTTGAAAGCCATGACAGTTCCCCATGGACTTGACCTGGAAGAGTGATGGGGCTTGATCTCAGCTGTTGTGTTCGAGAGCCAGATGGCCAACGTCTGAGACAATAATCCAGAAATGAAACAGAAACCAGGCAGTGTGAAGGGACCAGGTGGAGGCAGAAAGATCGGGATGCTGGGCAATCAGGATAAGAGCACAAACCCACCTGCCTGCCCACCTGCCTTCTATAAGTGTCTCTTGAGCACTGACCAAGTGGCAAGCACAATTTGCATTCTGGGGATGGAGGAGGAAATGAGATGAATGGAGGATGCACAATCATTATAGAGGACCCTGAGCCTGGAGTATGTGCAGGGACATGGCACCGACCCCATCCAAGGTCAGGCACATGCACCCTCCATATGCCCGAGCATTTCTTGCACATGTTGCATCTGATACCCGTGACAACTCAAGGAGGTATCATTGTCATAACCATTCCACTCATGTGGTGACAGTCCTTCACGGCATTAGGGAAAGCCAATGGCCCCTGATCACGCAACTGACCCAAGACTTGGTTCCCTTGATTCCAACAACCCCTTTCACTTCACTTTTGGACTGTGATGCTGCCCTTTTCAGTAGACCACAAACACCAAATGAAATGTTTTCTGAGTAGCTCTTTACTTTCTAAGATTAACGTTTCGTACCTGAGTCCTATTTGCTGTGATAACAAATGTAAACAAACAAAAAAAATTGTTAATCTAACCACAGACACAGGACATTCCTTGGATTCTTTCCATGATCCTCAAGGAATTCCTCAAATCGACATTTTACATTGCCAGAAAGATCTATCAGAAGTAGTTACAGAAAACAGTTACTTGGCTTCGAAATAACCTCTTGCTATGAGACAAGTGGTCTTACCTTGAAAACAGCCCAACACAGATACCCCAAGATGAGTGAATCTGAATTTGCTTCCTCATTGTAGGAGATGAGTCTAGAGGTCAGAATAGCACCTCAAGGTCAAAAAATAGCCCTTCTTCCCAGACTTTTAGCATCAACATCATGTAAACACGTGCTGTCAGGTTCTTGTGGCTGCAGCGGCGCTTCCATTTATAAAAGACAAAGGTGGTTCTTAAGTTGGTTCCCTTTGATCTCTGCACCGCCACCACCCCTGCCCCCATCAAACATGCATTACACACTAGTTGGGCTAAGCTGAATTTAGTTAAAGTGCTAGGAAAAGGCTTCGAAGCCATTGTAAACCATTCCAGGTGTTAGTGGCTTTTTGGCGAACAGAGTCACACAAATGTCCCTCGCTCTTGCATTGTGAGATACCCGGTCTCACACATCATCACACAGCCAGAAGAAAAAGGAATAAAAAGTGTTGCCTCCAGAAAATAATGAGGCCAAAGTTTTCTTCTCTAGTTTAGAATGCTTTTTGCATTTTTCAGGGTAAAATACCAAAACCTCCAAATATACTGGGTCATAAATACATGGGGGTTGGGTGTTACCAGAGGATGTAAAAAAGCACCAGAACAGTACAGTTGAGAGAAGAGAAACTTCTGAGTCTACACCACCTTCTAGAAGGCAGGGCTCTGGTTCTACACAGTCATCTCTGGGTTTGCAAACTAGAAGAATCACCAGAAGGTCATCTGAACACTTCATCAGCTAGACAGTTATCTGCTGGCGGCGCAGTGGTAAAGAATCTGCCTGCCAATGCAGGGGATGCAAGAGACGAGGTTCGATCCCTGGGTTGGGAAGATCCCCACTTAGAATAAGGAATGAAAACCCACTCTGGTATTCTTGCCTGGGAAATTCTATGGACAGAGAAGCCTGGTGGGCTACACAATCCATGGCAGTCGCAAAGAGTTGGACACAACTGAGTGACGGAGAACGCACAGCACACTTCTGTTTAGTAGCACCCAAGTCCCTATTTCTGAGTCTTTGCTCCCACAATGACTCTGGGCTGCAAGAGAAACTCCTCAGACAAACCACCTACCAGAAAGGAGATGCAAAAACCTGTTCCCTGGTCTTAGTCCTGGAATCTCTCACAAAATAAATGCATCGGTTGGGATCAGGTCCTCTGAGTCAGATTGAGGGTTCTGGTACTTTCCAAAGTTAAGAAGTAACCGTCGTTGCTGAGATAATAAATTCCAGGGGTGCAGGTTCAGCCCCAGTGATAATGCATGAATCAGCTGCTGCCTTGGCCATGCCCCCGGGAACAGACAACACCTGCTTCCTGCAACCCCCATCTCTGAGATTCGATGTCAGGTGAACCCTGGACCTGCGCAATCCATCAGTGGCTAGCTAATGGGAGTCATCATGCTTTTTGGGGGTAAAAGTATGGCGATTTTGGAAATTTTTTTTTTTTTTTTACTATGTAATGACTGTTAGATTTGCTTGAATCTCAGTTTCCCTGTTTTAAAAAATAGGAATAACAATCTACTGTACTAAGCTTAAATGAAATGGCATGTTTTACTATATAGTACAGAATCTGGAACATAGTAAGTATTCAAAAAAGCATTCATTCTCTCACATTCCCTCCTGTCTCCATAGCGGGAGGCAAGTTCTATAATTCTTGTTCATACAGAACCACTTGCTATACAAAATGTTCATTTATTTGAGATCAATTTCGAATAGAGCTGCAGCAAAAGAGAAGATCAAACATACCTCTGTCTATGGCGACTCGAGTCAAGACTCTCCAGCTCAACAGCTCTGGGCAGAGCTTGAGGAATAAGTGACCTTGAATCTGACTTACTTCACTAAGAGCTGAAATTTAAAACCATTCTTTGTGGGGCCTTCATGATGGTTTTGCTTAAATAGCGCATGATGGCAATGTCCTCCCTAAGCGGCCCTTGGTAAGCCAATCAGTTTCAGTCTCATCTACTTCAATAAGAAAGAAAAAAAAAAAGCATTCCAAGCTGGAGAAGAATCAAGTGTGCCTCTTTCCTAGAAACAGCTGTAAAGTCGACCCAAATAGAAAAATCTAGAAATAAATGCGACGCTGATGGGAACATTCTAAAAATTCCCCTTGTCCTTTCCCTGATGAGGTGCTGTTAGTGCAAAGGCGGTCTCAGGCACATGAATTTTTAATCACCAAAGGTCACCCAAAGCATGTAAATCTACAGGGACCATCTCTCTGTGTGGTATCCATTACCTAGCTATCCATTACTTTTAGCGTGTGTGTGTTAGTTGCTCAGTCACATCTGACTCTTTGCAATCCCATGGACTGTAGCCCACCAGGCTCCTCTGTCCGTGGAATTCTCCAGGCAAGAATACTGGAGTGGGTAGCCATTTCCTTCTCCAGGGAATCTTCCCAACCCAGGTCTCCTGCATTGCAGGCAGATGCTTTATCGTCTGAGCCACCAGGCAAGGCCCACTTTTGTGGCTCTACACAAAGTGTAGTTTTAAAGAAAAATAAAAGCATGTGATGACCCATAAAATGTTGAGAATGGCACTGCCTGGCTATGTTCCATGGGAGACCAGTGTCTTAATTGGCTTGTACACTTCAATTGGCAGCAGACCTTGGACAGCACACCACACCACACCACGGGCTGAAATGATATGTCACATCAAACTAAAGAGGAGCTTTCATGAGTCTAACAGTGGTACCAGCAGGTGAAGTCTGTTTCCCTTTCATCGTTTTATCCTCATCACTCCTGTATGAGCATACTGATCTGTTTCAGGGAATGAGGTATTTGGCGTAATCATGATTTCCAGATTATTGAGGTTTGACCTTGAAGCGCTGAAGCCTTTCACTGGAGGCATGTGATGAGCCTCCTTAAATGCGTCTCGTGTTTCCCGGCCTTGTGAATTTCATGTGCTGATAAAGGCCCTCTAATCTCCTCTGAATGACTAGTTATTCATGAGCAAATAGCGACAGAATTTTAGAGCAGGGAAAAAACTCAGAAATGATTTCATTCCCCAAGCCCATCCCCATATTTTATACTTGAACTTCACAAATGCTGAGTGACTTGCTAATTAACGGTCACGTAGATATTACAGGAGCTCACCCTATAATCTGGGCTTCCTAATTCCAAATTTCAAGGCTTTTTCTTGTACACAGTAAATCCCAATTATACTAGATCTTTGCTATGTGCCTTTCCCTTGCCTGTCACATTCTATCCTTAGATTCACATAAACCTTACTTTCTCATCTCCTTCGGGAGTTGTTCACAATTGTCACCTTTTCAGTAAGGTCCTCCCTGATGGCTCTATTTAAATTTGCAATCCTCTCTCTGCTCTCTGGCATTATTTTCACTTTCCCCAGATTCGTTTTTTGTCTACAGCATTTGTCACATCCTAAATTTCTATATATAAGCAATCTACCTTATTTTACTTTTATTTCCTTTAGCCACTAGAATGACAACTCCATGAAGAAAAGGTTTTCGTATGTTTTATTTTTAACTCTATTCTAGTGCTAAGACAGTGCCTGGACAATAAGAGGTGTTCCGTGAATAATTATTAAGGAAATCACTCATCTAAATGATTAAAACTTCACAGAAATTTGGTATGAATAAGTCTGGCATTATAATGTTTATAATATAGGACTTCCTGAGTTATTATCTCTCATTGGTGAAGAAAGTTAAGAAATTATTTGTTCAAAAACCCAAATTATTTGTTAAGCAAAGTCCTCCAGTTAAAGAAAAGTAAAATTTCAGCTGGTTGATCTTTAGCATAAAATTTGCTTTCAGACAACAGAATAAAACATATGCTGCATTTACAAATGTATTTCTACCAAACTACTGAAAGCCATGATGCCTGTGCCATCAACAAAAATAAAATGCTGACCTACTTAGGAAAATCCTCTGTAAGTGTATCCAGTAGGTACACAATGTTTTGGTCTGTCTGCCCCCAAAACGGTCTTTCTTGTTTGTAGGGAGTTCATGTGGCCACTTTAAAGTTAGTTGATAGGAAATCAACAATAGTGTTTGTCAAATAACTATTCGTAAAAACCCTATGGGTTGCTAGGTAGTTTAAAGAGTGATCTTCAATAAGGGACATAAAAGAGCTTTGCAGCAGTGAGTTTCAAAGGTGGATGAGTCTTTGAAAAATCTGATTGAAAATAATGAAAAATATATAATAAATGTTAAGCTGTTCTTTGTGGTTTCATTGTAGGGGATGATTACAAGGAACTCAACTCAATAGCAATAAGGAAGTTAGTAAATTGTTGACTGGAAAATGGTTCTTCAACTAAAATGGTAACTATAAAGAGCAACTTAGAAAATAACAGTAAATTCTTTACGTATTTGAAACCACATGTGGTGACTTCAGCCATGCAGAAACAGGCATGTGAACAAACTTGAAGGTGACATGATGAGTAAGAAGCAAAATGATTTCTTTCCCCCATTTTCCCAGCTTTGATATGCTATATTATGCTTTTTATATAATATAGATTATATTACATATAGAATAGATTATATTATAATATACTCTATATTATAACTAATAGAATAATAATCATAGAAACACACTGATTATGGAGCGTAAGTGATAGCAGTTCCTAAGGTAACTAAGGAAAAATTGATTCATATGGAAGGAAGTTACTGACATTTTTGGATTGACATTTGAAAGGGATTTCCTAAACTGTGTCTTCAGAATTTTCCATACTGTACTAACCACACACAAAAGGGACATAAGACAAATGACCTTATCTACAAAGCAGAAGACTCAAATGCATAGAGAACACACTGGTGGCGGCCAAGAGAGAGGAGGTTGGGAGAGGGATGGATTCGGAGTCTGGGGTTAGTAGCTGCAAACTACTATATAGAGAATGGATAAACAACAAGGTCCTACCGAACAGCACAGGGAACTCTAGTCAATATCCTGTGATAAGCCAGAATGGAAAAGAGGGTGAAGAAGAATATGTATATATAATTGAACCATTTTGCTGTACTGCAGGAATTAATACAACACTGTAAATCAACTATACTTCAATTTTAAAAAAGGGATGTGACATTAACTAGGATTTTTACCCCTACTGGAGATTCATGATACAACCATTAATTAAAGGCTCTGAAAATCTCTGCTGTAAAATAAATGATTCAGCTTCATGTTATCTTACCCCTCGATCATTTGACCAAATGCCATTTCCTTCCTAGTCTACCTGTGAATACCTGGAGAAGGACCACTGTTTTGGAGAACACAATAAGCACAGAGCTACCTTGGTGTTTCTCCAGTAAAGTTTCAATTATAAGAAAACATAGAAGAAATCAAGGGGGGAAAAAAAAGAGAAGAGAACAAGTTGAGTGGTAGTTGGGTCTAGGTTGCTTTATCCTTGCAGGGGGGTTTCTGAGAAAGATTAGTCTTAAATGTAATTGTTGGAGTTGGGAGGCAAAGAGGAAAGTTCCCTCTGAAAAAACGAGGAGCCAAATAAAAACCTATCCATAGAGACCTTGTATAGCAGTGGTGAGTCAGTTCCAGGGACAGGTGATCATGTCACACTGTTGGGAGATGAGCCACTTGGAAGTCAAAGACTTAGATATTATAAAACAGAGTTAGGAGCTACAAGGAAGGTTCTGGAATCCATGTACTCCTAACATACTCTGTATGCACAACAACAATGAGAGCATTATTCAGTTTCCCTGGGATTGTTCTTAATAGGTTTTAAGATCCTTCCTCCCTCCTTCCCTTGTCTCTCTCCCACCCTGCCCCGCCCCATAAGCTTCTTGATCACATCAATCATCATGGTCACCTCTGTACCCACAGTGGCTGGGACTCAGATGGTGTTGAATAAATACAAATGAAATTAACAACAGAAAGAGTTAATGAGTGTTCTTGTGCTGTATAAAATATTGGACCAGATAAACACATTTTTCCAACTGTAGCTCTTTAATAGTCCTTAATAAATATTCCATATTTCTATTAGATTGGAAAGTACTAGAATAATAGTTCTTAGTGAAAGTGTTAGCCACTCAGACTCTTTTTCCGCCCTATGGCTGTAGCCTGCCAGGCCTCTCTGTCCATGGAATTCTCCCAGCAAGAATTCTGGAGTGAGTTGCCATTTCCTTCTCCAGGGGTTCTTCCTGACCCGGGGAACAAACCCAGGTCTTCTAAATTGCAGGCAGATTCTTTACCATCTGAGCCACCAGGGAAGTCTCAATAGTGCTTAGCCCCTTCTTAATTTATGTTCTGCTGATTATGTTAAAATTCATATTCATTTTTATAATATATGACATTGTGAAACATTCAGACATTTCAGATTAAGCTAACTCATCTGCCAACAACGATGCTGGAAATCATGCAGGTGGTTTGACACAAAAGATCACTGTCTTTGAGTTCTTTCTAGTTAAGGAAATATGGATTACTGACATTTTTAGTGGCTGCAGAGGATTCTATAAAATAGTTGCTGTAAGCTATTGAATTTTTCCCTGCTGATAAGACACTTAAGGTGTTAACATGACTTGCTATTAAGAGAAATACAGTGATGAACATCTTGTATTCTAGATCAGATACTGAGAAACAAAATTGTTTTATCATAAATTTAAAAACTGAAACACTGCTGAATTGCCATCCCCCAAAATGGCTCATTAAATTTATACTGCTGCCAGCAATGGAAAGCTCATGCATTTTCTATACTTATACCGAAATATTTTTATCAAATTAAATGTTTTTATAATAATTTGAGTGAAATATGCTATCTTATTTTGAACTTCTCAGATAACTGCTGAAGTTTAGCAAGTTTTTATATAGAATTTGTCACTGTATTATTTTCAGTTAACATATTTTTGATCATGTTAAAAATACAAAAACCATGGCATCACTATAAGTCATCTCGCCTTACTGCCTTATTGTAAGGAAGACTGAACCTTTAAACTATTCACAAAAATACAGTTATCCATTCATGTGATTCTGAAAGATCTCCAGCATGGATTTTAGAATCTTCCTCACTGAGAGGTTAAATACCTTACAGAAAAGTTGGTCAAACAGTTCTTACTCCAAGAAAACATCACTTCTTCCAGTTTCTAAGTGAATCTCCACTCACTCGTGTTACTGTACTGTGGACACAGATGACGTGTCTACTTCTGTAGCCTTTATGCCTAGCACAGGACTTACTACATTGAGAACAGACAGACTACAATTGTAATAGATTTAGCCACTGCTGCTGCTAAGTCGCTTCAGTCGTGTCCGACTCTGTGCAACTCCATAGACGGCAGCCCACTAGGCTCTTCTGTCCCTGGGATTCTCCAGGCAAGAACGCTGGAGTGGGTTGCCATTTCCTTAGCCACTAGGGCACGGTAAAAACTTTCAAATGCTAGAAACCACCTTTTTTCTCTTCCTGCTTTTCTCCACCTTAAACTCTAACTCTACTGTTGTTGAAAAAAAAAATGGCTATAGTCCTGTGCCGTTAAGTAGCAAAATCATAATCACAAGTCAAGAGATTATATGATCAAAGTGTAACAAGTTATCAGTTGAATTATCTGAACATAATGGCACATAAAAACCTCTTTATAAGCAAAACTGAATAATGTAGAGTTCTTGGGTGTAAGAGATTAAATGGGCACATACAGGTATTAAGATATTTTAAATACACACACACAACATCCTGAATGGTCATCAGATGGTATAATGCTGGGTATTTTTTGAAGTAATAATTTTTTGGAACAGGGATTATTAAGGTAAGAAAATTATTACAAATGGAGAAACACAGTTCTTGATTTTTTCAAATTACAATATATTTATCCTGAACAATTCTGTAATTTTAAACAATGAGTTTGCTTTTATTTTTAAAAAGATCATTATTAAGAAGAATGCAAATTCCCATTCCCAGTGTTTAGACTTTCAAATACGTTGCTTCCTGTTAATGTTCTGTCAAAGTAATTTTTAAATTGTTAAGCATGAAAATAATTTTCAATATATATTACTCATTATTCACTGATGTGGTGAAAATAAATGAGATAGTTTCAGATTCAGGAAAATTTAAGTACTTGAGGTATTTTAAAAGAAATACAGTTTACTTTCTGGGGGCTTCCCTGGTGACTCTGTGGTAAAGAATCTGCCTGCCAATGCAGGAGACTCAGGTTTGAACCCTGGGTGGGGAAGATCCCCCGGAGAAGGAAATGGCTACTTATTCCAGTATTCTTGCCTGGAGAATCCCATGGACAGAGGAGCCTGGCGGGCTACAGCCCATGGGGTTGCAAAAGAGTTGGACACAACTTAGCAACTAGGTAACACCATAATGTACTTTAGCTCCTTGAACAATATAACTTGAAAGCCTTCTAGCTTCTAAACTTCTAAACAACCTCCCTGAACTTCATAATCAAGTGTGAAAAAGCTCAAGGTGAGAATCTGGAGGTTCCATTCAGATCTGGGCTCTGACCCTAAATACCCATGCAACAAAGGGCAGTTCTTGCAATTATTATCTGAACCTTGGCATTTTATTGAACAAAACAAAGGATTTATCTAGACCGAGGGAAACTCCATTTCCTTGATTTGCCTTCCAACAGTTGAAAAAAATCATGAAATTTCACACAAAGACAAGTATTTCCTGTGCTTTCTGAAATCTTGGGTGAACCACTAATGTGAGTCCATCAATCCTTCATTTTAACCACCAGCTGGAGCCAAGGGACCACTGTCCACTATGGGGCACAGACATCGTAGCTGATTGATGCCTTTGCCTTTGCATCCACTTGAAGAAATGTATGTTATTTTTATTATTCATGTGCTAAGTCGCTTCAGTCGTGTGTGACTCTCTGTGATCCCATGGACTGTAGCCAGTCAGGCTCCTCTGACTGGAGAATCATGGGATTCTCCAGGCAAGAATACTGGAGTGGGTTGCCTTTTCCTCCTCCAGGAGGTATTCACAGGGATATCTAAAAATCTGAACAATCTTAATTAGCACTTAAATAAAGAACAGTGGCTTGAAGAAGCATTAGAAGCATAAGTCATCAGATAGAAATAGCCTTGATATATTTGAGATGAAATACACAAGAAGGAACAGTACGTGTCTCTAGTAACTCTAGAATCCATTTTTTTAAAGAGTCTATCTCTACTCAAGGCATTTTTGGCATGATCATAGAAATATGTACGTGAGTAACATAAACCTATTATTTTTTTAGTAACTAGCTACAGGGTCATTTAATATTCTCTTCTTAGATTTTGAAGTATGTTGACTCTTAGAAACCAGTTTTTAACTCCAACTTCTTTTTACAATGTTTCTTCTTGCTGTTCAGTCCCTAAGTTGTGTCTGACTCTTTGTGTCCCCATGGACTGCAGCACGCCAGGCTTCCCTGTCCTTCACCATCTCCCAGAGTTCGCTCAGACTCATGTCCATTGACAGTATTTCTACACCATTATTTCCTATTTATCTCCATATTATACTTACCTTACTCGCTTTGAGTGTACTGAAATATCCCATATAACTGTCAACACTGTACCTATAGTTTTCAAAATGTAATTGGAACAAGACTATTTCTGTTCTCTCTACAAGTTTCTACTTGGCTGTCTTACTCTATCAGATGAGATTTTCTTTCTTTACAACCACAGGGAAAAGAATATCTATTTAATTACAGGTTATAAAGGTATCTGAGTCCGTGTTCAAGATACTGAAAAGCGGTTAGTGAAAGAATGTAAGTCAGGTGCTTCATTCTAAGGGTGTTTCACATTTTATGCCATTGATGAAAAAAATGAATTAAATTTCCAGGGCTGGAAAGACATAAAAATTGATCATCTGCTCCACAGAAAACACTATTTTAGATGAGAGGAGATAATAAAGTTTTACCTCACCAGGTTCTGGGTCACAGGAATCTTCCTGAAATAAGTCAGTTGAGCTGAGAACAACAGGAAATTGCCAGTTACACACCCTTTAAAAAGCGTTTGTGCTGCCTCAAAGCCACCTACTCACTTGACATGTACTAGTTGCTAATGGTTTCAGGCTAAGGGTTTTGTCTTCATCACCAAGAGATCACCTCTTTCCAAATCAATCACATCCCACTGGCTAATCTGATTCTAAAATACAGATCTCAGTTCTGTTGTGAAAATCCTTAAGGACACTGTCCATCCAATTTCAGTGACAACGGATTCAACATTCACAGTTCACGTCCATTTCTGGGACAGATGTTGCTGGGAAAACCCAAAGGTAGCACTCACACATCCTTTGGGAAAGATTAGGGTTTAGTCATTTGTTTTTCAGTTATGGAAAAACAGGCCATAGACCTTTAAACTAGTAGTTCTCTATGACAGCTTTGAAAGATTTTTCTTTTTTTTTTAAATTTTATTTTATTTTTAAACTTTACAATATTGTATTAGTTTTGCCAAATATGGAAATGAATCCGCCACAGGTATACCTGTGTTCCCCATCCTGAACCCTCCTCCCTCCCCATCCCCTCCCTCTGGGTCGTCCCAGTGCACCAGCCCCAAGCTTAAGCCGATTAGACAGGATTGTACAAACCCAGTCCCGGGCATGAGGGAACGCTAGAAAGAGCACAGCTGGTCCCCAATATCGGTGTCTTTTAAAAGCAGCTGTGTTAAAAGCCACAGCAAATGTGAGGAGAACTTGAAAATGAGTCTTGCTGGAAAAGCAGTGCATTTGGAAATGTAGCATCTGGGCAGCGTACTGCATGAAGAACTTTGAGTTAGCACCACCACCACCAACTACGGTGGCCCCACTCCCAGACTTCACAGCTCAGTTTACTTGATGGAATATTCCTCATTCCCCTGTGTCTCTCATGGCTCAGCAGGTAAAGAATCTGCCTGCCAGTGCAGGAGACACAGGAGATGCGGGTTCGATCCCTGGGTCAGGAAGATCCCCTGGAGAAGCGGAATGGCAACCTGTTCCAGTATTCTTGCCTGGAAACATGGACGGGGGAGCCTGGAGGGCTACAGTCCACAGGGTCAAAAAGAGTTGGACACGACTGAGCGAATAAACACACGCATAAGCATCTCCCTCCTGAGGCCCCCTGAAAAAGAACAGGGATGTCACCTTGTAGATTCTTTACCAAAACACACATGAGTATTTGCATCACTGTGCATCTTTGCTCTAGGTACTATTTCAAGAGAAAGGAAAGCTGGTCACATTGCCAAAAAGCTTGTGTTTAGCTTTCTTGATCTCTCGGTACAGATTACACATTTTAAGCCTCAGCTGGGTACCATTCAATCCACTATAATTTGAATTTTTTTTTTCAGTTTGTGAAAGTTTAAATTTCTCAGAATAGAATTCAGCACCAAAATAAAGAAAGCTAAACAGAAGTATTCAGTAAAAGAAAAACAGCATTTGTTTCCTCTCAGTATATTCTATCCTTCAAATTCTAGTAACATTTTCTTTGTTAATGCAAAATAGCATGAAACTGATTTGGCATGATAGAATTCCTTTGAGAATTCTGTAAACTGTGAACCCAATTTCCATTACTTCAGACTAAGAGATTCCATGTTGGACAGGGTAACAAATAATTCTCTTTGCCTATCAATTTATGAGAAGTGGTCATTGGCTGGCACTGAAATACTCAAAGCCAAAGTGACTGAACCCTCACCACATGCATTGGAAGGTGAAATCTTAACCACTGGACCACCAGGACAGACAGAATTGGCCCCTGGATACAGCTTCTTAATGCAGAGAACAGAGTGAATTTACACATTTGAACTTCCAGATGTTCAAGCTGATTTTAGAAAAGGCAGAGGAACCAGAGATCAAATTGCCAACATCTGCTGGATCATGGAAAAAGCAACAAGAGTTCCAGAAAAACATCTATTTCTGCTTTATTGACTATGCCAAAGCCTTTGACTGTGTGGATCACAAGAAACTGTGGTAAATTCTGAAAGAAATGGGAATACCAGACTACCTGACCTGCCTCTTGAGAAACCTATATGCAGGTCAGGAAGCAACAGTTAGAACTAGACAATGAACAACAGACTGGTTCCAAATAGGAAAAGGAGTACATCAAGGCTGTATATTGTCACCCTGCTTATTTAACTTATATGCCGAGTACATCATGAGAAACGCTGGGCTGGAAGAAGCACATGCTGGAATCAAGATTGCTGGGAGAAATATCAATAACCTCAGATATGCAGATGATACCACCCTTATGGCAGAAAGTGAAGAGGAACTAAAAAGCCTCTTGATGAAAGTGAAAGAGGAGAGTGAAAAAGTTGGCTTAAAGCTCAACATTCAGAAAACGAAGATCATAGCATCTGGTCCCATCACTTCATGGGAAATAGATGGGGAAACAGTGGAAACAGTGTCAGACTTTATTTTTTGGGGCTCCAAAATCACTGCAGATGGTGACTGCAGCCATGAAATTAAAAGACGCTTACTCCTAGGAAGGAAAGCTATGACCAACCTAGATAGCATATTGAAAAGCAGAGACATTACTTTGCCAACAAAGGTCCGTCTAGTTAAGGCTATGGTTTTTCCAGTAGTCATGTATGAATGTGAGAGTTGGACTGTGAAGAAAGCTGAGTGCTGAAGAATTGATGCTTCTGCACTGTGGTGTTGGAGAAGACTCTTGAGAGTCCCTTGGACTGCAAGGAGATCGAGCCAGTCCATTCTGAAGGAGATCAGCCCTGGGATTTCTCTGGAAGGAATGATGCTGAAGCTGAAACTTTAGTACTTTGTCCACCTCATGCGAAGAGTTGACTCATTGGAAAAGACTCTGATGCTGGGAGGGACTGGGGGCAGGAAGAGAAGGGGACGACAGAGGATGAGATGGCTGGATGGCATCACTGACTCGATGGACGTGAGTTTGAGTGAACTTTGGGAGTTGGTGATGGACAGGGAGGCCTGGCGTGCTGCAATTCACGGGGTCACAAAGAGTCAGACACGACTGAGCGACTGAACTGAACTGATGATGCATTCAGTTGATTCTGGTTGTTGCCTCATGCCTTGATGAACACACCTCACAAATGGTGCAGAGGCTGGGAAACCATAGTGTGCTTCTTGGATCTGGAGTCATTATCAAGGACTTGCTACTTTCTGTCTGATAATATCATCTGATTTTTATTTGGCTTTTCCAGCATCATTCTTTTTTTTCCAGCTGCATCACATAGCATGTGGGATCTTAGTTCCGCCACCAGGTATCGAACCCAAGCCCCCTGCATTGGAAACATGGAGTCTTAACCACTGACCGCCAGGGAAGTCCCTGTTCCAGCATCTTTGAGTTCCTGAATACTCGATGTCTGCTCACCACCCTCCCCCTTTGGAGGACAGTCTGGTTACGGTTTGATACCAGGTTACCCTACTTGGGTTCCAAATATATTAACATACATTTGGTTCCAAATACCTACTAGTTAATCACTTGGACTTCTGGACACTCAAATGGTTTTGAGCCATTCTTTCAGCCAGTGTTGAAAATTTTTAGTAATTTATTTTCATGTAGATTCACATAAACACACACCCTTAAAGGCTTATGTGTGGGCCTTTGTTCTATAGTACTTATGAACCATTTGCAGCCAATAGCAGAGCCCTAAAGAGAGCAGCGGGAGAAGGCAATGGCACCCCACTCCAGTACTGTTGCCCGGAAAATCCCATGGATGGAGGAGCCTGGTAGGCTGTAGTCCATGGGGTCGCTAAGAGTCGGACACGACTGAGCGACTTCACTTTCACTTTCCACTTTCATTCATTGGAGAAGGAAATGGCAACCCGCTCTAGTGTTCTTGCCTGGAGAATCCCAGGGAAGGGGGAGCCCGGTAGGCTGTAGTCCATGGGGTCGCACAGAGTTGGACACGACTGAAGCGACTTGGCAGCAAAGAGAGCAGCAACAGAAGAATAAGAATGAGAAAGCCTGCAGACAGTTCTAATTTTTATCTCCCTCCATTTCAAATCTGTTTTATAAAGTAGGCTTATTTCAACTTTTTGTTTTTTCTCTCTAATAAGCTGTAAAATCGACAAAAATTGTGTCTGAAAACAGAGAAAAAGAGCAGTTAAGGGTCTAGACAGTCCATAAACAGTTAACTAACATTGATTAAATAACAAGACTCAACATAGAAAATATTTTCAAAGTGCTTTATAGCTGGTTTTTCCTTTTGTTATTTTATCCCTCCTTTTCCTTCCCACTACTGAGGCTCATTACAGATACTATAAACACAAGTGAGTCTTGTAACTTCCTAGAGTATGAGCCTTAGAATGTAAAATGGTAATAACACCAATTTACTTATTCATTGAGATGGTTAAATACTATGCAAAAGAAGCAGTGATAAAACAATAAGAAGCTATATTTTTAACGTGCACACTATTTTACATGCATTTAATATTTCAATCCTCATAGTACTAAGAGGATTACATGCAAAATCTCTTTGTATAATGTTGCAAATATTAGTTGTAATTATTGAAGATATGTAACTTTTGAGTTTGTGCCGTACATTTATGTATTGAGGACATAATAAAATTTAGAAAAATGCCTTCCTTTAGGTTAGGTCCTTTCGACTGACCTGGAGAAGAGCTTTGTATTCAAGGACTCCCAATGGGGGCAAATGAGCATTTAAAATAATGCTGTTTTCTAAAGACATTTAAACTAATATGCTGTTGAGAACAGCGATAACATAGTGATCAAGAGTTCAGACTCTCTGGGTTCAAACTACACATTTACCACTAGCCAGTTGAGTTCCTAACCGTCCATGTGTATTAGTCCCTGGAACACCTTTCACAGAGGAGCAAGACAAGTGGAAATATCCCTCTCAGGCTACTGTTACAAGGGTCAAATTGTTACAGGACTGAGAAACGTGGAGCAGTGGTGAATCCATTGGGCTCACTGTTGAGAGATTCCACTCAGGGAAAGATTTTTTCCCTCCACTAGGCACCATCTACAAAAGATTCAGACCAATTGCTCTGCATCTCTGTTTGGGAATCAAACAGTAAATTTCTTACCATATTAATGCTAGATACAAAGAGGTTAGCAATAAAAGTTTAAAGAAAATCTTATTTTGTGAATCCCTTTTAAAAGAAAATGCTGGAAATCCCAGGTGGCTCTCACTGTGACCTTGGGTAGAGGTGCTGAATGGCACAAGAAATACGCTGATTTTTATAGAAAATAATCTTTTCTTTCATTCCATTGTGTTACATAAATGTTTTGATGAGACCAACATTTTTAACAACCATGTGTCCCTTTAAAGGAGAACAATAGAGGAAATAAATGTTCCAAAGACTGATGTGCTAAATTTTTAAAAACAGATTTGCCATTCTTCCCATAATACTAGAGTGGACAGTTTTGGGGTTGGTGAATTTCATAATGTATTATTATAATCATTCGAGTCACTTGGAAAGGTTACAAAAATCAAGTGCCTTTAAAGTCCTAGTTAACATAAGTAATATTTTTTCTTCATTCCCCACAAAGTGTAACGTATTTCACATTTGTGGTTTAATAAAAAACATCAAACTTTTCCAAATTCCTCTTAAATAATGTACTGCATGATATCTGCTGAAGTGATGAAGTTTGTATCTGCAAAACTGGAATTTATAGGCAGTTTATTTTTCACCAAGCTGAAGACAGCCTTCAGAAAGCTGTATTACAAGAGTTTTGTGGTAGGCAGATCTAAAGGTGGCCCCATGGTTATTCAATCAACCAACAGTCTACGTGCTACTGTAAAAATAATTGTTGTTGTTGAGTTGCTAAGTCATGTCCAACTCTTTTACCACCCCATGAACTGTAGCCTACTAAGTTCCTCTGCCCATGGGATTTTCCTGATAATGGAGTAAGTTGCCATTTTCTTCTCCAGGGGAATCTTCACAACCCAGGGATTGAACCCTCATCTACTGGGTGGCAGGAGGATTCTTGACCACTGAGCCCGTTTAAAAGGAAAAAAAAAAAAAAAAAAAAAAATCAGGCAGCTGTAGTTACTCTCAAGTAGGGTGACCTTAGACCATGAACATTATCATCTTGACTTGATCTAATCACATGAACCCTTTCAAAGGCAGAAAGGAAGTCAGAGACCAGAAGCACAGAGGGAGTCAACATGCCATTGCTATTTTTGAAGGAGGAGGAGGCCAGAGCCAAGGAATACAGTTCTCCTCCAGAGGCTGAGAAAACCACTGGCCAACAGCTAGCAAGGAAGCAGAAACCTCAGGCCTGTTAGCTGCAGGGAACTAAACTATCTAAATAACCCAAATGGGTCTGGAAGCAAATTCTTCCCCAGGGAATCCAGGTCAGCGTCCAGACCAGGTGACCTTGATTTCAACCCTGTGGTACCCTAAGCAGAGAACCCAGCCAAACTGCCTGGACTTCTGACTGACAGAATTTGGAGATACTTGAATGCTATTCTAAGCCACTAAGTTTGAGTTAATTTGTTCAGCTACAGAACGCCAATACAGATTCTGACACCCCTATGATTATTAATCTATTTAAAAAATACAGTTCAAAGCATCAGTGCAGAAAACATCTTTTAATTTTTACTAAACCGTTTATGTATGTGAACTAAACCATCTCAATTTTCCCCAAAGACAGTCCTTATTGGCTAAAATAAATATCCTAAAATATTCAGAGCTTATATATGATTAATAGTTAACAGTAGAAGAGAGGGTGATTTTCCCTCTTTCTAAAAGATTCATTTGTAACATTTGAAGTTGACACAAAATATAATATTTTACATTCCAACCACTAAAAATATGTTTATATCTCTACCCAGCAAAAATGTAGACTTTACTTTTTCTTTTGATCTTTTTCTTTGGAAGCAGAGGGATAACTAGAGCTTCTCATGTGATTTGTTTTCATTATTATAGTAATATTTGCACATATTTAATTTCTACTGGAAATATTTACTACAATATCATTTCTTTACCACTATAGGCAATACAGTGAAATTTAATTAAAGCAAAGCATTTGCATAGTCGCTCTGGCTGGACCTTATGCAAATACAGAAAATGACAAGTCTGAAATTAATCACCAACTGACTGACATTAAAACAGAAATTTATCAAAGCAGGGATATATGAGTCATAATAGTATCTAATTCCATGGTTCCTGAGCAGATCCCGTTCTATAGTCTGATGAAACTCGCACTTATTTTTATTAAAACCTTTCAACAGACCATGACTTATATTTAGCTCCATCGTAAAATCTCCAGGCAGAAAACATTCTCTACGTGGAAGATTTCAAAAGGATGATCAGTTTCGATGTAATTGAGCTCGTATTTTCTGTCTTTCATCTCTGTAGATGGTCTTGGAAAGACAGACACATTTTGTTTTTTACATGTCAATGTCCCTGACTTTATCTAATAAGTTAGAGCAGCCAAGCACACAAAGCTTTACAGACCAATACCCTGATTTATAATATCCACCGAGCAATCTGTTTTTCCCTTTTTTTGTATCTTTCAAGGATATACCAGAGCAACAGGACTACTACATCTCAGGAAAACTGAGAGAAAGAAACAGCTGAGTCAGACACTTGCTGGTGAGACTCTGATTTATCTCAAGTGTTAGTAACTGAAAACTGAGTGTGTGGGGAGAAATCAATACTACTTTTGAACGGTGTCTTAACAGTGAATAATGAAGACTGCTAAATCAAAACCATACAGTTGAAAAGCACTGACAATTAGCACTAACTGTGAGCAAAGTAATGTAGATGATATCTTCTGTACTATGCACTGAATGCAGTAAATGGGCACCATCGGTGACAGGATGGAAAATTGGGATAAGCAAATAAAAAATGAGAAGAAACACCAAGTTCAACTCCAGCAAACCAGAATTCTTTCAAAAATTTTTAAGTCAAAGGCCACCACATTTCTTACAAGAGGCAAGGGCAAAATACAAAGGACAAAGTGATATTTCTTTTCCAGGGTGTATTAAAATCTGGTTTCTCTTTCTTACAGTGGTCAGTCACTAATGCCTGGTTTGGGGGCCATTCATGGTAGGACTGGAAAAGGCAATGGCACCCCACTTCAGTACTTTTGCCTAGAAAATCCCATGGACGGAGGAGCCTGGTAGGCTGCAGTCCATGGGGTCGATAGAGTCGGACACGACTGAGTGACTTCACTTTCACTTTTCACTTTCATGCACTGGAGAAGGAAATGGCAATCTACTCCAATGTTCTTGCCTAGAGAATCCCAGGGACGGGGAAGCCTGGTGGGCTGCCATCTATGGGGTTGCACAGAGTCAGACACGACTGAAGTGACTTAGCAGCAGCATGGTAGGACCACCCCAGAATGAATGGACTCTGTCTGAATGCTGTTCAGGGCCTCACAGAAAAGGGGTATGACTTCCCATCGTAAAAAGCCATGAAGAATCTCTTCACACCCCCATTTGATGGCATGTAATCAGCATAAATTAAATAGACATTTCCCCAGATGGGCCATTGTCAAGAATCAACAAGAAAATCTCCAGTCCTGACCTTGGGTAAACTGAAGCATGTCTCCAGGAAGGAGTTCTGGGAATCTGCATGAGCATGAGGGACTTGTTGAGTCTGACCACTGGGAGGGAGGATCCAGGAAATACTGAATATTAACCACCTCCCTGGAGAATGAAGAGTTCTGACAGAATGTGGTCCACTGGAGAAGGGAATGGCAAACCACTTCAGTATACTTGCCTTGAGAACCCCATGAATAGTATGAAAAGGCAAAAAGATAGGACACAGAAAGATGAACTCCCCAGGTTGGTAGGTGCCCAATATGCTACTGGAGAAGAGTGGAGAAATAATTCCAGAAAGAATGAAGAGAGAGAGCCAAAGCAAAAACAACACCCAGGTGTTGATGTGACTGGTGATGGAAGTAAAGTTTGATGCTGTGAAGAACAATATTGTACAGGAACCTGGAACGGTTAGGTAAATTGGAAGTGGTCAAACAACAGAAAGCAAGAGTGAACATCAACATTTTAGGAATCAGTGAACTAGAATGGACTGGAATGAGCAAATTTAACTCAGATGACCATCATTGTATCTATTACTGTGGGCAAGAATCCCCTAGAAGAAATGGGGTAGCCCTCACAGTCAACAAAAGAACCTGAAATGCAGTACTTGGGTGTAATCTCAAAAACGACAGAATGATCTCTATTCATTTCCAAGGCAAACCATTCAGTATCACAGTAATCCCAGTCTATGCCCCAACCAGTAATGCTGAAGAAGCTGAAGTTGAATGGTTCTTTGAAGACCTATAAGACCTTCTAGAACTAACACCCCAAAACGATGTCCTTTTCATTATAGGGGTCTGGAATGCAAAAGTAGGAAGTCAAGAGATATCTGGAGTAACAGGCAAATTTGGCCTTGGAATACAAAATGAAGCAGGGCAAAGGCTAACAGAATTTTGCCAAGAGTATGCACTTATCATAGCAAACACCCTCTTTCAACAACACAAGAGAAAACTCTACACTTGGACATCACCAGATGGTCAATACCAAAATCAGATTGATTATATTCTTTCAGTCAAAGATGGAGGAGATCTATACAGTCAGCAAAAACAAGACCAAGAGCTGACTGTGGCTCAGATCATGAACTCCTTATTGCAAAATTCAGACTTAAATTGAAGAAAGTAGGGAAAAACCACTAGAGATCATTCAGGTATGACCTAAATTGAATCCCTTATGATTATACAGTGGAAGTGACAAATAGATTCAAGGGATTAGATCTGATAGAGTACTTGAAGAACTATGGACAGAGGTTTGTGACACTGCACAGGAGGCAGTGATCAACACTATCCTCAAGAAAAAGAAATGCAAAAAGGCAGAATGGTTGTCTGAGGAGGCCTTACAAATAGCTGAGAAAAGAAGAGATGTGAAAGGCAAAAGAGAAAAGGAAAGATATACCCATCTGAATGCAGAGTTCCAAAGAATAACAAGGAGAGATAAGAAAGCCTTTCTCAGTGATCAATACAAAGAAATAGAGGAAAACAATAGAATGCGAAAGACTAGAGCTCTCTTCAAGAAAATTAGAGATACCAAGGGAACATTGAGAAATCTGTATGTAGGTAAAGAAGCAACAGTTAGAACTGGACATGGAACAACAGAGTGGTTCCAGGTTGGGAAAGGAGTACATCAATGCTATATATTGTCACCCTGCTTATTTAACTTATATAAAGAGTACATCATGTGAAATGCAAGGCTGGATGAAGCACAAGCTGGAATAAAGATTGCTGGGATAAATATCAATAACCTCAGATACACAGATGACACCACCCTTATGGCAGAAAGTGAAGAAGAACTAAAGAGCCTCTTGATGAAAGTGAAAGAGGAGAGTGAAAAAGTTGGCTTAAAACTCAACATTCAGAAAACTAAGATCATGGCATCTGGTCCCATTACTTCATGGAAAATTGATGGGGAAACAATGGAAACAGTGAGAGACTTATCTTTTTGGGCTCCAAAGTCATTGCAAATGGTGACTGCAGCCATGAAATTAAAAGACGCTTGCTCCTTGGAAGAAAAGCTATTATCAACCTAGATAGCATATTAAAAAGCAGAGACATTACTTTGCCAACAAATGTCCATCTAGTCAAAGCTATGGTTTTTCCAGTAGTCATGTATGAATGTGAGAGTTGGACTGTGAAGAAAGCTGAGTGCTGAAGAATTGATGCTTTTGAACTGTGGTGTTGGAGAAGACTCTTTAGAGTCCCTTGGACAGCAAGGAAATCCAACCAATCAATCCTAAAGGAAATCAGTCCTGAATATTCATTGGAAGGACTGATGCTGAAGCTGAAATTCCAATACTTTGGCCACCTGATGTCAAAAACTGACTCATTGGAAAAAACCCTGATGCTATGAAAGACTGAAGACAGGATGAGAAGGGGATGACAAAGGATGAGATGGTTGGATGGCATCACCAACTCAATGGACATGAGTTTGAGTAAGCTCCAGGAGTTGGTGAAGTACAGGGAAGCCTGGCATGCTGCAGTCCATGGGGTCTCAAAGAGTAGGACACGACTGAGCGACTGAACTGAACTGAACCACCTCCCTTCCCCACAAAGAAAACACACACAACAAACATAAATGTACATGAAATAACTATATCCACAGGAAGTGAATAACAAGACAAGTTATGATGATGGACCCAGGTGGATTTCCCAAGTCCACATTACATGCTTATCCCTTCTAAGGGATGGGTCTGTTCTCATGGGCAAGACTGATCCAAGGCTGGTTACTTTTATCTCTTACTAACTTAATTGTTCCACTCACTCAGGTCCCTTAGTCTCTCCTTATCACAAGGTCTTAGCCTCTTAATTACATTCCATGGATTCCTCTTCTAATCATCTCCCACCTCCATTTGAAAACATATATATATATATATATATATATATATATATATATGTAACTTTCAGATGCATCCAAAATAAATGGAAAAAAGGAACTGATAACTCTTTGTACTCTTTCAATAATTACTGGTCATGGGCTTTCAATATCCAGAATGATCCACACTTTGAGTTTCTAAGAAGCAGAGATCAAATTGTAGCAAAGACTACATAATGTGTAAAAACATTTTTGTTGTTATAATTTTTATTACCACATTTCCCTTCTACCATTTAACTAATATAAGGGGACATATCAGTGTTGTCTTGCCTCACTGTGTGTCAAGCACACAGACTTCCGTTCGCTAACATTTTTACTCCATTTGTATCAGATATCTCAAGACATGGGGCTTCCCTCATAGGTCAGTTGTTAAAGAATCCACCTGCAATGCAGGAGACCCTGGTTTGATTCCTGGGTCAGGAAGATCCCCTGGAGAAGGGATAGGATACCCACTCCAGTATTCTTGGGCTTCCCTTGTGGCTCAACTGGTAAAGAAACCGCCTGCAATGTGGGAGACCTGGGTTCGATCCCTGGGTTGGGAAGATCCCCTGGAGAAGAGAAAGGCTACCCACTCCAGTATTCTGGCCTGGAGAATTCCATGGACTGTATAGTCCATGGGGTCACAGAGTCAGACACGACTGAGGGACTTTCACTTTCACCCTGAGGAGAAAACCTGGGTCAACGACTTGCATCCAAATCAAGAACGGAGTTCTTGGCTTATCAGCCATCAAATGGCTTCTCCCATTACACTGCCTAGGTCTGAGGCGCAACAAAAGCTTCTACTTGGAGACTTCAGAACCATCCCAAAGAAAAAGAAATGCAAGAAGGCAAAGTGGTTGTCTGAGAGGGTGTTACAAATAGCCAAAGAAAGAAGAGACGCGAAAGGCAAGGGAGAAAGGGAAAGATATGTCATTGAATGCAGGGTCTAGAGAAGAGCAAGGAGGGATAAGAAAGCCTTCTTAAGTGAAAAATGCAAAGAAGCAGAGGAAAACAATAGAATGGGAAAGACTGGAGATCTCTTCAAGAAAACTGGAGATACCAAGGGAACATTTCATGCAAGGATGGGCATAATAAAGGAAGAGACAGTAAGGACCTAACAGAAGCAGATAAGTAGAAGTGGCAAGAATACACAGAAGAACTATACAAAAAAGGTCTCAATGATCCAGATAATCATGATGGTATGGTCACTCACCTAGAGCCAGACATTTTGAAATGTGAAGTCAAGTGGGCCTAAAGAAGCATTATGAACAAAGCTAGTGGAGGTGATAGAATTCCAGCTGAGCTATTTGAAATCCTAAAAGATGATGTTGTTAAGGTGCTGCATGCAATATGTCAGTAAACTTGGAAAACTCATCAATGGCAATAGGACTGGGAAAGGTTGGTTTTCTTTTTTTTTTTTTTTTTGAAATAAACTTTATTCAAGTATAACAATTATAAAGATGTGAAAAAAAAGCAGGTGTACAACATGATTACCATAAAGTGAACACATCTGTGTAAACATCCCCCAGGCACCCAAGTCCCCTGTGCTCATTCACAATTATTATCTCCATCTTGCTTCCTAACGATAGTCACTGTCCTGACTGCTGGAGAAGGAAAAAGCAACCCACTCCAGTATTTTTGCCTGGGAAATCCCATGGACAGAGGAGCCTGGCAAGCTACAGTCCATAGGGTCACAAAGAGTCAGCCATGACTGAGCAACAGCACCTATCCAGGACTTCTCATACTGTAGATAACTTCTGAAAGGTTGGTTTTCATTCCAACCCCAAAGAAGGGCAATGCGAAAGACTGTTCAAACCGTCATATAACTGTGCTCATTTCACTTGCTAGCAAGGTTATGCTCAAAATCCTTCAAGCTAGGTTTCAGCAGTACATGAACCGAAAACTTCCAGATGGACAAGTTGGGCTTAGAAAAGGCAGAGGAATCAGAGATCAAATTGCCAACATTCAATGGATCATGGAGAAAGCTAGAGAATTCCATAAAAACATCTGCTTCATTGTGCTAAAGCTTTTGACTGTGGATCACAACAAACTGTGGAAAATTCTTAAAGAGATGGAAGTATCAGATCATCTTACCTGTCTCCTGAAAAACCTGTATGCAGGTCAAGAAACAACAGTTAGAGCTGGACATGGAACAACTGTCTGATTCAAAATTGGAAAAGGAGTATTACAAGGCTGTATATCGTCACTCTGCTAATTTAACTTATAAGCAGAGTACATGATACAAAATGCCAGGCTGGATGAATCACAGGCTGGAATCAAGGTGGCTGGGAGAAATATCAACAACCTCAGATATGCAGATAATACCACTCCAATGGCAGAAAGTGAAGAGGAACTACAGAGCCTCTTGATGAGGGTAAAAGAGGAGAGTGAAAAAGCTGGCTTAAAGCTCAACATTCAAAAAATGAAGATCATGGCATCCAGTCCCATCACTTCATGGCAAATAGATGGGGAAAAAGTGGAAGCAGTCACAAATTTCTCTTCTTGGGCTCCAAAATCACTGCAGACAGTGACTGTAGCCATGAAATTAAAAGATGCTTGATCTTTAGAAGGAAAGCTATGACAAACCTAGACAGCATATTAAAAAGCAGAGACATCCCTTTACCAACAAAGGTCTGTATAGCCAAAGTTATGGTTTTCCCAGTAGTCATGTATGGATTGGAGAGTTGCACCATAAAGAAGACGAAGCACCAAAGAATTGATGCTTTCAAATTGTGCTGGAGAAGACTCTTGAGAGCCCCTTGGACTGTAAGGAGATCAAACCAGTTGATCCTAAATGAAATCAACCCTGAATACTCACTGCAAAGACTGATCCTGAAGCTGAAGCTCCAATACTTTAGCTACCTGATGGAAAGAGCTCATTGGAAAAGACCCTGCTGGCTGGGAAAGATTGAAAGCAAAAGGAGAAGAGGGCAGCACAGGATGAGATGGTTAGACAGCATCACCCACTGAATGGACATGAATTTGAGCAAATTCTGGGAGACAGTGAAGGACAGGGGAGCCTGGTATGCTGCAGTCCATGGGGACACTAACAGTCGGACACAACCTAACAACTGAACAACAGTAACAACAACATCATCATCAGGCAATCCAGTGCTTAAGAATCTGCCTTGCAATGCAGGGGACATGGCTTCGACCCCTGGTAGCAGAACTAAGTCCCACACGTCACAGCTAAGCTGCAACTACTGAGTGCAGGCCACAACTAGAGAGTCTGTGTGCTGGCCACAGAAGGCCCACATGCCACAGCTAGGGCCAGATGAGACAAAACCAAGAAAGCTTCCATTTGTGTGTGCTGGCCATGAAAGAGCCCACATGCCACAGCTAAGACCAGATGAAACAAAACCAAAAAAGCTTCTATTTGAATTAGGAGACTGTCCATTCCAACTCTCATGCTCATTTGCATTGTCGTTGCTGTTCTTCAGGTGCTCAGTTGTGTCCGACTCTTTGCGACCCCCATGGACCGCAGCACGCCAGGCTCCCCTGTCCTCTGCTGTCTCCCAGAGTTCACCCAAATTCATCTGAGTAGATTATTAGAAAAAATGTAAAACTTCAACGCTGTGTATTGTATCATACCACAGAGTATGTACAGACTCTCATCAGCCATTCTCAGAAATGTGTTAGTTTTTGAAGACATACAATTGCTCAGATTTAGGAGGAAGAATTGAAACACTGATCTAAGCCATCAAAGCCCATTCTTGACATTTTCCAGTAATAAGATTCAAATCTGGCCTTTTATACTTATCTTGTACCATATTGATTCTAAGTCACGTGGAGTTCTTCACAGCATGACGAAGCATGAAGCGTGGGGTTTGCCAACGTTTTTTTTGTTCCAAGTGGCATTTCCTGTGAGGCCTGTCAGTCAAGCCATGCCCACTCACCCATTCAGTGTGATCATCTGAACTAGATTTAAGAGGAATATTAATAATTTTATTCTTTTTTTCCTTTAATAGTCAAACAGATCCTAGAGTGTGGAGGCACTGAAAGAAACTGGAAATTACGACCTAATTTGTGGTCTCTGTCAGGTCAAGCCTACACCAAATCAGGCAAGAGCCCGGGGTCAACTCTGACTGTAAGTGCCAAGAATTACGGAAAATCTGAAAATCTGTTGCCAAGGTACAAGCAGCAGGAAAATGCTGCCGTGGGATTAAAAAGGAGCTGACGTTTCTGTCTCTAGAATCACACGCTGCTTTTTAGGTGCACCATATAACCTGGGAACTATGTGTCTGCATGGTTTTGTAAAATATCTTTACCCTTTGCAAGCCATCAGTCTGCATGTGACCTTGAATCTTGTAACAGAGTGAAAAACTTGACACCCGTGGGGACGGATGACGGGGACACGCAGATGGCAGCCGCCACCTGGGCTCCACTGAGCTGTGTGGCACTCTTCTCACTTGTGTTGCCCTCATGCCAACTCTGTTCTGCCCCAATTCCAAAGTCAGCCTCGGCTGGGTCACCGTGGGTCTCCTCCTCCTATTTGGCCAGCACACTCATGCTGGTTGTCACATCTGTGCTCCTGAAACGATTCTCCTGGTCCAGCCTATCATTTCCCTGTTCTCAAAATGATGCTCTTGCTTGGCCCAATCCTGATCCTCCTCCTGGGCTTTAATTCCTAAGTCTGAGGTTTTTATCTTAGTCTGCTTATGAAATTTCGTTTTCCTTTTTTTTTTTTTTTTTAATTGATAAGCATTCCATATCCATTCTGGGAGCTGAGATATCTACCTTAGACCCATTTCTGAGTTTGATTTCTGCTAATCTGTGATCTGACTGCCTGGTGCTTGTCATCTCATGGCATGTTACCCAAGAACAGACTCCCCAGATGTGGTTGGTCAGGTGGGCCAAATTACTGAGTGCCAGCCTTGTATTCTCTTAGGATACCCCACTGTAATCATAAGGGCTACGCTGGTGGCTCAGTCGGTAAACAATCCACCTGCAATACAGGAGACACAGGTCTGATCCCTGGTTGGGAAGATGTCCCGGAGAAGGAAATGGCTACCTACTCCAGTATTCTTGCCTGGAACACCCCATGGACAGAGGAACCTGGCAGGCTACAGTCCATGGGGTTGCAGAGACTCGGAAACAACTGAGTGACTAAGCATATGCTATTGTAATCATGGGTTTGGACTAGGTTTTGACTTTTCCCCCCGACTGTAGTGATAATCGCTTCTAGGATTATCCATCCATCCACCCACCCACCCACCTATCCAGCTTTTCATTCATTTTTTTTCTTTCTTACTATTAAAAGCTTACTTTATGCCAGACCCTATGTTTAGAACTGGAGATACAATGGTTCCTAAGACAGACATATCCCTGCTCTAGCAGGAGAGACAGATAATTAAATAAACAATTGTGATACAACATGACAAGCAGTTCTCCTGAGGAGGTGGGTTCAATGCCAAGTTTCCACATACTCTTTGCTGTCTTGTGAGCACAGTCATACCCTACTGAGGCCAAACAGGCTAGTATTTTCAGTTCTCTTGTTGAGAACTTCAGGGGAAAATAGCATTTCAAGTCAGGAGAGCAGGCATTAATATCATAGGCATATTTACGTAAGAACCCCTTGGATTTCCATGGAATTTTACAATATGCAAATTCTTTTATTTACAGATCTTATTTTACCTTCAGAACAATATCTGTAAGGTACAGGTAGGGTAAGCTTTATTTTAGCCTCATTTTACAGAAAAGAAATGCAGGTTCCCAGAAGTTAAAATAGCTTTGGTAAAGTTTAGAGCTGACACTAAAACAAGGCCCAGTATTCCTAATATGAAATTCTATCCATTTTATTAGTAATTCAGTAGAAACTGGTACAGTTTCTAAAACCTCAGTAATGGCAGTTTGAGGTCTAACTGTCTACATTTTTAAACAGGTTAATGCTCACAGGATAGGCCTGTGTGTGACCTGTTCTGGAAAAGTGACAAACAGTAATGTACCTCAGATGCTAATGTGTTGGTTTATCTTCATTAAGTGGGTCCTGGGCTTCCTAGTTGGCTCAGTGGTAAAGAATCCACCAGCCAATACAGGAGACATGGATTCAATCCCTGGGTCAGAAAGATCCCTTGGAGAAGGAAATGACAACCCACTCCAGTATTCTTGCCTGGGAAAGCCCATGGACAGAGGAACCTGGTGGGCTACAGTACATGGGGTCGCAAAGAATCAGACATGACTGAGAGACTGAGCACACAGAATTCTAACTCAGGTAAGATGGTTCTTTGGAACACAAGCCTTCCACCTTCTCGGTCCCTGTTCCTTGCCCCAATGACTCGCCTCTCGACTGACTGGCCTGTCCTGCAGTGAGAAATACCAACTTGGATTCAATAAACATGAGTGGTATGTTTTTAAGGCTACCTCACTTGGTGCTCAGGGTTTGTCAATTTCAATATCAGCACTAGTCTTATTCGGACAATACGATTCCAAAAGAAGCTAACAACTGGTGCCCTAATAAGCAAACTTTATAGACATTAAGAAATGATGATAATTCATCACTGAAACCAAACCGGTTGTTATCTGGGGCTGCAATCTGAATCCTTCTGTTGTCTGCACAGAAACTGAGCCAAGGCAATGCTGCAGAGGAGGAGTCTCCTCTACTTATCTGAATATATAAGATACAGGACAGAGAGTGGATTTTGTGTCTGTTTTCAAATACAAACCTTTTCTTATGTAAACCACCTCTCATTTCACCAGCTTGGAACACCCTTACAGACCTAATACCTATCCAGGCTTTTAAGATCCAGTATCGGCATTCCAAAGTCCACTGCTCTAGATCTAATATTCTGTAGGACTGATATTCTATAGAGATTCTCTATACCACAATCTAGTCATAGGTTCTACCTTAGTTTTCTCACTAACTGATCTTCAGGTTTAAAGGGATAGTATCTTGTATATCCTGAACTTTTCAACCAGCTTTTACATTATACACACACACACACACACACACACATATACACACAAACTCAACATTAAAAAAACTAAGATCATAGCACCCAGTCCCATCACATCATGGCAAATAGATGGGCGAAAAGTGGAAGCAGTCACAAATTTTCTCTTCTTGGACTCCAAAATCACTGCAGATGGTGAATGCAACCATGAAATTAAAAGACATTTGCTCCTTGGAAGGAAAGCTATGACAAAGCAAGATAGCATATTAAAAAGCAGAGACATCACTTTGCTGACAAAGGTCCATAGAGTTAAAGTTATGGTTTTCCCAGTAGTCATGTATGGATTTGAGAGTTGGACCATAAAGAAGGCTGAGCACCAAAGAATTGATGCTTTCGGATTGTGGTATTGGATAAGACTCTTGAGAGTCCCTTGGACAGCAAGGGACTAGTCAATCCTAAAGGAAACCAACCCTGAATATTCATTGTAAGGACTGATGCTGAAGCTGAAACTCCAATACTTTGGCCTCATAATGAGAAGAGCTGACTCATTGGAGAAGACCCTGATGCTGGGAAAGACTGAGGACAAAAGGAGAAGAGGGCAGCAAAAAATGAGATTGTTGGATAGCTTCACCAATTCAATGCACATAAATTTGAGTAAACTCCGGGAGATACTGAAGGACAAGGAAACCTGTTGTGCTGCAGTCCATGGGGTCACAAAGAGGAGGACACGACTTAGCAACTGTACAGCAGCAGAAACACACACAATGCATGTATTAATGTATCTTTTTGTAAATAAGATATAAGCACACCCTCCATCCCCACATAAACATTCCTCTTCTGATTTTTCAATATCTTGCATTTATTACTGACATACCACATATAATTATACTCTCTCTTTACTCAATCATCTGTTGCCTCCTCAAAGTAACACAGGCTCAGTAAAGGTAAAATTAGTTGTCTATCTGTTTACTACTGGGTCTCTAGCTTTAGAATTTTGTTTCACTTAATATCTGTTGAGTAAATAATGAATGAGTGAATTATACACTTTGCGTTTTGGTATAAATTTTAAATTATATATATTAATGTTGCATATGTTTATATTTGTAGTGACAGCTCAGTTGGTAAAGAATCTGCCTGCAGTGCAGGTTGATTCCTGGGTCTGGAAGATCCTCTGGAGAAGGGATAGGCTACCCACTCCAGTATGCTTAGGCTTCCCTTGTAGCTCAGCTGGTAAAGAATTTGCCTGCAGTGTGGGAGACCTGGGTTTGATCCCTGGGCTGGGAAGATCCCCTGGAGAAGGGAAAGCTCCCCACTCAAGTATTCCGGCCTGGAGAATTCCATGGACTGTATAGTGCCATGGGGTCGCAAAGAGCTGGACATGACTGAGCGACTTTCAGATTTCACTTTCATATCTATATCTTATGTATAATAGAGATGTTATGTATTTTTACGTGTGATTACATTCTGAAGCTATAACTTTAATCTGATTTTCAGATGTTTGAAATATCAATGATAAGGTGGGTTGATTTAGATGAGCTGGTCTTTGATCTGTGCTGCCATCTGCTGGGTGTTGGTGAAACAGCAGCAAACATGTCTAATATCTGGACCTGAGAGCTGGGAAGGACTGTGTAAACCATTCAAACCAACTTCTGTCTGTACAGGTCAGCGAGGCGGACATGAGAAATGAAGTGACATGAAGTGACGCCAGCAGAGCAGAATGTGGAGGAAGTGCTAGGTAGGGGCAAACACATGAGTTCTGGAGTCAGACAGACTTACGTTAGCATTTTCACTGCATGGCCTTAAGCAAGTTACTTAGACTTTCTGAATTTTAATGTACTTTTGGGATTAATATTTACACTATATGATTTATAGGAGAATTAAATGTGATTCCTTCCTTCCTTCTTTCTTTCATTCTGACTGAAAGAGGTATTTCCATATAGATAAAAGGGTTTATTCCACAAAAATGATGTGATAATCATAAACACATAGAAAACCATAGTTTTTCAAATATCTAAAGGTAAGATAATAAAAGGGTCAAATCATGCTGGGACACTTTACTACATGTCCCCTCAGAAATCCATTAGGTGGTTTTCTTCTTTTTAAGTGAGGATCAAAGTACCATTTCTCAGACTTGAGTGACCATGAGAACCAGCAGAAACTAGCCCTGCATAAAAGACTGGTGCTGGTACAGAGCCATCAGCTTTCTTCTCATCTCTACTCAACCAAGACACGCTTCTTCAGGAACCCCTCATAGTTCGTGAAGAATGTGTTTTATCAGAGCTAACCCAAGTTAATGTGGGAGACCGACCATGTGATTATTTGGGGATATTTTAGATGCTCCAAAATTTTACTATTATATCTAATTCTATAATTGTGAACATCAATATTTGACTTATTTTCTTAGACTATTTAGAAAGGGGGAAATACTAATTTTAAACCTAAAGTAAAAACATAATATATGCATATAATAGCCAGGACATGGAAGCAACCTAGATGTCCATCAGCAGATGAATGGATAAGAAAGCAGTGGTACATATACACAATGGAGTATTACTCAGCCATTAAAAAGAATACATTTGAATCAGTTCTAATGAGGTGGATGAAACTGGAGCCTATTATACAGACTGAAGTAAGCCAGAAGGAAAAACACCAATACAGTATACTAACGCATATATATGGAATTTAGAAAGATGGTAACAATAACCCTGTGTACAAGACAGCAAAAGAGACAGTGATGTATAGAACAGTCTTATGGACTCTGTGGGAGAGGGAGAGGGTGGGAAGATTTGGGAGAATAGCATTGAAACATGTAAAATATCATGTATGAAACGAGATGCCAGTCCAGGTTCGATGCACGATACTGGATGCTTGGGGCTAGTGCACTGGGAGGACCCAGAGGGATGGTATGGGGAGGGAGGAGGGAGGAGGGTTCAGGATGGGGAACACATGTATACCTGTGGTGGATTCATTTTGATATTTGGCAAAACTAATACAATTATGTAAAGTTTAAAAATAAAATAAAATAAAAAAAAATAGATAACCAACAAAGACCTACAGTAGAAAGATAAAAATAAAGCAAAAAGTTAAAATGAATAGGTGAAGTGCATTCAGCTTTAAATATTTTTAAAATATCCATATACTTAGACATTGCAATCAAACCACGAAAAACACACTGAAGTAAATTCTGGAAATAAACAATGTTTGTGAAAGAATGGAATACAACTAATGAAATACAACAGTGAAAGAATGGAATACAACTAAAAATTCCCAATGACAAAAGAATATTTAAGAGTGTCATGTTTAGCCATATTATAAAGCCCAAAAAGAATAAAACATTGAATTAGCAAAAAAAAAAAAAAAAAAAAAAACCCACAACATAATATATACATATATACACATGGGTATGCATATTTTATATCTGAATATCTATATCTATATATATATTTAAAAATCTGATTAAAATATTGGGTTCTCCCAAAAGTTCATTCGGGTTTTTCCTAAAACCTGAACAAACGTTTTGGCCAACCCAGTATTCTTGAAAAAGCAAAATTATTAAGAATCTTCTGTTGGCCCCTAGGTGAATCTTTCCTGGGGACTATTTCAATATTAACACTTTCTCACAAGGAGATAATATACACATCAAAACGCTAAACTGATAAGTCATAATTGCTTACATTTCTCCTGGTCATTTGTCCATTTATTCTTTACAATGCTGTATAGTTTAATGATGTGAAGCCCAGCTAATCAACTCTCAGACCACTCAGTACATTGCTCATTCTGGTATCTCTCAAGGATTACATATCAGCATCCTTTCAGGAAAAGGATATGGTTATCTATCTATGGTAGAGTTACCTCTAATAATAGCCCTAGTATTTTAGTGATTCCTACTTCATAAGGTGTAACAATTATGCTATTTTAAAATCCCGAACTGCAAAACAGTTTTCCTGAGATATTGTAATATGAGGAAAAGATGCTTGTCTGAGCTATCTTGAAGGAGAAGGGCCAGAGACAATGAGAGCCTTCTGACTTGCAGGCTGTCATGATGATTTCTCTAACTCTGTTCAGATATCCATTCATGTTACAGAGAGAATGTCAACTCAGTAATCCAAACTTCCCATTGTTGCTGAAGTATACTGCAGCCCCTACAGCGGGACCGCAAGGAGAGAGTGTAAGTCTGACTTAAGGTCACGTCCTCTTCTCCCGCTGAAAAGTATTTCTTTATACAGAGGATAAAGAATGTGCTCACATATGTGTGTCTCAATTTCAGTTATCTCGTGGTTCCTCCAGCTGCCTCGTAAGAACGGAGGACATCTGTGTGCCTGGCTGTGCTACAGGCCCCTGTACAATGGATGATGAATATTAAACAGGTTACATCGCTTCCGCGCAGACATTCAGTGCTGTGGAGCCAAGACTCCAAATCTATGTTTTCCCACAGACGACTTCTTTAGAACAATTCTTTAGAGCCCAGAAAGCTGCGTTTTTAGTGGAAATATGACTTCATTTTTTGGCAAGGTGGAACTTTTCTCTTTCATAGATTGAGACTGGCTTCTCTTAAGCATGGTCTGTCCTAGACAGTTACTGTAGCAATCGTATTAGAAATCAACAGTGTTCATCTTCATTGTCATCATCATTATCATCACTTATCTTTACAGTTATTTTACTGCCAGGGAATTACATGTAAGTGTTAATTAACTCAGTTAATCTTCTCAACTCTAAGAGGTGAGTATTATTATTACACCTTGAGTTGACACAAGAAGAGATAAAGGCAGGGGAATTTAAATAAGTTGCATGTGGTCACAGAATTAGTAATGCTGGCATCAGAACTTGGGCTCTGGAGTAAGTCTGCTTGGATTCAAACTCTGGCTCCTGCACAATAAACAGTGTGACTGGAGGAAGGTTAACTTCCCTGAAGCTAAATTTCATCTGTAAAAGTGGGGGAGAGAAATGGATGATGGAGATTAAGATGCGATGGGGAACAGGGAGAGAATGAGCTGTAGGAAGAGGAAAGACTGGGCCAATGGGGTGGCACTGGCTTGCATTACTAGTCATCATTTTTTACATTTAGGCTGTTACTTCTAGATGCCTAATGCAGGTGACACAGGAGATGCGGTTCGATCCTTGGGTCAGGAAGATCCCCTGGAGAAGGAAATGGCAACTCACTCCAATATTCCTCCCTGAAAAATCCCATGGACAGAGGAGCCTGGCAGGCTACAGCCTAGAGGGTCACAAAGAGTCAGACATGATTGAGTGACTAAGCACGCGCATGCACACACACACACACATACACATGTCTAAGTATCCGGGCTCTGAATCCATAATCAAATTACACAAATAAAAGGGTTGGCAAATGTCAGTTTCTGATGCAAAGTAGATTTGAAGGTAAAAATCTACACAGATCCTAGAAGACATAGCTGTTCGTCTGAAGGGAAAATGGAATTAAGAGTTCGCACTTTGGTAAGGAGAGAATGAAGGTATTAACATGTCCTGTCATCACTAATAAAGCACATTTTCCCAGAAAGAAGATGAATTCGTTTTAATCCTCCAACTTCACACTTTCAAATCAGGAAAGTCACCTTCAGGCAGTGCTATCTGAGGATAATGAAGGGCAAAAGAAAAGAAAGAAGCAAATCTAAAAATTTCTGATGAGTGTTTCAATGCATAACTCAAAGTGACCTTTATCTTAATGTTAGCCAGAAACAAACTAAATAAGCAAAGAGGTTTTTTACATACTTAGCAAACTAAGGAAACAGAAATTCTAGCAACTGCCTGTGAATTATTTTCTTTCAACATCAGTTGCTTAATAAGAAATAGAAAAAAAAAAGAGAGAGAGAAAAACTCTGTTGACACTGGGAGAAAGTGATATTTAGACACTAACAATCATTCTATTTTGGAGCTCCTTAGAGAAGTCAATGAAAGTCAGATTATTTATGGCAAAGATTTTCTTAGTTCACAATGTAAACTCTGATAATTTAAACACCACATACAACTAACCTAGTAAGACTTCCTGGAGATATAATAGAGACAAAAAGAATGAAATAAAAATGTTTTCAACCAGAAGGTATACGACAGTGGTGAACTCATTGAAGAACAAATAAGTTCTTTCTAACTTACTTTCAAGCTGCTATCCTTATTTATAGGAATATTTTGAAGAAAATAAGTGAAATTCACCTTTTCCTTACAACCAATACTTATAAAGCTTGAAATACTTACTCATCAAGAGATACGCTAAGGACACCAAAGCAGAAACAAACAGATGGGACGTAATCAAACTTAAAAGCTTTTGCACAAACAAAGCCATCAACAAAATGAAAAGACAGCCTACTAAGGAAAAAAATCTGTTTATAATATGAATATATAAACAGCTCAGACATCAAGAAAGTAAACCCAATTAAAAACTGGACAGAAGATCTGAACAGAGATTTTTCCAAAGAAGATATTCAAATGGCCAACAGATACATGAAAAGCTGTTCAACATTGCTAATCATCAGGAAAACGCAAACCAAAACTTCACTGAGATATTATTTCATACCTGTCAGAAGGGCTATCGTCAAAAAGACCACAGATAACAAATGCTGGCAAGGATGTGGAGGAAAGGGAACCCTTGTGCCTTGTTGGTGTGAACGTGCAGCTACTGTGGAGAACATTATGGAAGCTTCTCAGGAAGACTAAAAATAGAAATTCCAGAAATTCCAGAACTAAATACCAGAAATTGCACTTATCTGTATGTCTGAAGAAAACGCTAACTAAAAAAGAGACATGCACCCCAAAGTTCAAAGCAACATCATTTACAATAGCCAAGATATGGAAGCAACCTAAGTGTCTATGAATGGATAAAGCAGCTGTGGTATATAATATACACAATGAAATACTACTCAGTCATAGAAAAGAACAAAACCTTCCCATTTGCAGCAACATGAATGGAGTTGGAGGGCATTATGCTAAGTGAAATAAGTCAGACAGAGAAAAACAAATACTATATGATTATCACTTATATTTGGAATAAAAAATACAACAAACTAGGGAATATAACAAAAAAGAACAGACTCAGAGATAACAAACTAGTGGTTACCAGTGAGCAAAGGGAAGGTGAGGGGTAGGAGATTAAGAGGTGCAAACTACTATATATAAGCAAATAAGCTACAATAATATATTGCACAACACAGGTAATAAAGCCATTATTTTATAGTAACTATAAATGAAGTATCGGAGAAGGCGATGGCACCCCACTCCAGTACTCTTGCCTGGAAAATCCCATGGACGGAGGAGCCCGGTAGGCTGCAGTCTGGGGTTGCTCAGAGTCGGACAGGACTGAGCGACTTCATTTTCACCTTTCACCTTCAGGCATTGGAGAAGGAAATGGCAACCCACTCCAGTATTCTTGCCTGGAGAATCCTAGGGCCAGGGGAGCCTGGTGGGCTGCTGTCTACGGGGTCGCACAGAGTCGGACACGACTGAAGTGACTTAGCAGCAGCAGCAGCATAAATGAAGTATAACCTTTAAAAGTTGTGAATCACTGTTGTATACCTGAAACTTACACAATATTGTACATAAACTATGCATCGATTTTTTAAAGAGAGATATGCCTGCAGGAAGTTTAAGAATTGTTATTGTTCAAATGCTAAGTTGTGTCTGATTCTTTGCAACCCCATGGACTGCAGCATGCCAGGCATCCCTGTCCTTCACTATCTCTTGGAGTTTGCTCAGACTCATGTCCACTGAATCAGTGATGCCATCCAACCACCTCATCCTCTGCCCTCTTCTCCTGCCCTCAGTCTTTCCCAGCATCAGGGTCTTTTCCAGTGAATCAGCTCTTCACATCAGAAGGCTACAGTATTGGAGCTTCAGCTGCAGCATTAGAACTTCAAAAGAGTATTCAGGGTTGATTTTCTTTAGGATTGACTGGTTTGATTTCCATGCTGTCCAAGCGACTCTCAAGAGTCTTCGCCAGCACCATAATTCAAAAGCATCAGTTCTTTGCTGCTCAGCCTTCTTTATGGTCCAACTCTCACATCTGTACATGACTACTGGAAAAACCATAGCTTTGACTATATGGACCTTTGTTGGCAAAGTGATGTCTTTGCTTTTTAATACACTGTCTAGATTTGTCATAGCTTTCCTTCCAAGAAGCAAGTGTCTTCTAATTTCATGGCTGCAGTCACCATCTGCAGTGATTTTGAAGCCCAAGAACAGAAAATCTATCACTGCTTCCACTTTTCCCCCTTCTATAGGTATGAGAATGCTTCATGTCAAATAAAGAGCTTTGAACTAGGAGCCAATAAATGTGGATTCCAGATCCAGTTCTACTAACTGCCCAAACTATGCTAAGTTTATTCACCTCTCTGTGTATCAATGACTTTTTTGGATTGGATTTTTGGATGGATATATTATGTCTAAGGTTCTTTCCACTTCTAATACTCTAGACAGACATACTGTTTAATTATTTGGTATCTCAGGGGTTCAAGGGGTTCAGCAAGCTTCTCTCACTTAAATTTTCATAAAAACGGCTAAAGAGAAGGAGAATCTGCTTCACAAAAGTAAATATATTTTAAAATCTCACTGTTGTCAATTTTCTGTAATTTCAGCATGACCTTCAGAAACTCATTTTAACATGAGCCTTAATTTTGGAAGTGGCTGAATTATTTTGAAATCTTAATGTCTTTTAATTTTTGGCAATTGATTTGCCTTCCAAAATTAAGGCTAATGGTAAAATGAGTTTCTGAAGGTCATGCCAATGTCTCCTCTCCAAGATTCAAGGAGATTTTTTTTTAACGTTTTATTTAAAGTATCAAATCATAGCTAATTTATATTTGCCAAGATTAACTTATAAACTCCTAACTGAAGAAACACAATAGTTTTCTGAAAAATCTCAGAGAAAGACCATTTTTTTCCTCAAATGTGTTATTCCTTCTTGCCCGGTAAATGTAAACATATACATTTTAATGACTACATCTCATGCAGGTGCGTGGGAGGCACTTACGAAAACATTTCCTGAATAAGGAGATCAGTCCTCCCCCCGACACACACAGGAGAGATCAGAGTATTAAAACCATTGCTAAAGAAACTTTGCTTTCTGCTCTCAACATGCGCCTCCTTTTTCTCCATTAAGCTTCTTGAAGGTCAAATCTTCCTCTTGACAGTAAAATGACTTAAACCTCTTCCACTTCAGAACTACCAAAATGTACCAGTGGACATGCTCCTCTTGCTTACTTTCTGGGGGCAGCCACTTGACATTCAATAGCTTTCTCAGTCTCACTACATTAAAAGAAAAAAACCAGTAGCAATGATTTATCCAGATATGCTTCCATATTTCAACATCATTGGGTGCTGGTAACTAATAGCAAGAAATCATCAAACATTTTAATACGATTGCTAGTCCTAGACTTCTAAGGTATGACTGGGTCAACCTTTATATTGTGAAAAGAAGTAACTTGGAAAGAAATGAAAATACATTCTTTCCCTTCCTTTCTGAACAAATATAACGAACTAAAAATCACTCAACCAAGTGGAATAGAAAATGACCTGAATCTCAAATCACTAGAAAACATTTTATCAACTACTCTCTACTTGAATGTATCCATACTTTTTTATGGCTACACTGAGATGAGAAAATGAAACTGGGCTTCCATTTCCTTTGATTACCTTAATTGCTGGTACACTCTTCCCAAAACACAGACAGTAAATAATGAGTGACAAGGATCTCATTGAACAAAATCCGAGACAACTCTTTGTCTAGCATGACTGACCTGGGAAATGACAGCAAGCATAGAATGCTATTCAATGATTTAAAATTTAAGTATTAGTGTAGTGTTAGCTACTCAGTCATCTCTGACTCTTTGTGACCCCACAGACTGTAGCCCACCAGGCTCCTCTGTCCATGGGATTCTCTAGGCAAGAATAATGGAGCGGCTTGCCATTCTCTTCTCCAGAGGATCTTCCTGACCCAGGGATGAAACCCAGATCTCCTGCACCACAGGCAGATTCTTAACAGAATGAGCTACAGGGATTAATAACTCCATTAAGTGAGATGATAACAGATTCAATGTTATTTTCTTCCAGCAGCAATAAACCAAGCTCTGTTTCTTAGCATCACAACTTTGTTCAGTTGGATCTAAATGCAACATGAGTTTGCAATGTCTTATCAGACAGTGATTATCTAAAAAGGAATATAAAGATTTTTTGAAAAACAAAATGTATTGTCTGTATTCTAAGAATGGAGCTTATTGTTAGATCTGGACCTGAGACAGGAGATAGATGGGCCCCATGCTGAGCAGCTGGAATTTGTCTCCTGTTGGTACTTCAAGATAAAGACCTCTGCTTGAGTAGAGATAAGGAAGGCACATTTTTCTTGGGATCAAGGAGACCTCCAAGACAACAGATACACAGAAAAGATCCCTGGAGGTCAGGAAAGGGAGAGGTTGCCAGCCCATAATATATTTTGCTAACCTCCCCAAAACCTTTACCTTGGAATCCAAATTGGCTGAAAGGTGTGTGTGTACATTGGGGAAGGCCCTGAGTCAGATCAGATACGGGCAACAAGCAAGATGATTGGCCAGAAGGAACCCAGAAAATGGTGCCCATATAAGCAACATAAGCCACCCTAAAAGCATGCAGCTCACTTCAAGCCCACCAGCGTCTTCTTCCACATGTACTTCATTTCTAATAAACACTCTACCCATTCACTACCTCTGTCTCTCTGCTGAATTCCTTCTTCTAAGAATACAAGGATTGAGGTCCATGTGAAGTGCTGAAACTATATTTTCATGCATGGGCTTGACCCAAAATGGGGAATTAACACAATGAAGGAGAGAAAAACAAAAGAAAAAACCCTAATGCAAAAGAGCTAAGTTTTGGGAAATGAACGTTTGCATGCTGTATCTGAAGGCGTCATCACTAAGGTCTGTGCCTTGATAAAAATACTATGCCCTCTGCACATCTATTAAATTGTCCTCCTTTTTTTCTCTCCCACACCCCTGTTTTCTTTCTTCATTGTGTTCACCACGGTTTGTTACTATATAATACATGCCTATTTGCTGCATGTTTGTTTCCTCTACAGACTGAAAGAAGCCAGAAGGGTAGGAAATGATTCTGCTCACAGCAGGTCTCCAACAGATTCTGACTGAATCAATTTATGAATAGGTCACCTTCACACTATATCCAAAGCAGAGACATTACTTTGCCAATGAAGATGTGTCTAGTCAAGGATATGGTTTTTCCAGTGGTCATGTATGGATGTGAGAGTTGAACCATAAGGAAGGCTGAGCACCAAAGAATCGATGCTTTTGAACTGTGGTGTTGGAGAAGACTCTTGAGAGTCCCTTGGACTGCAAGGAGATCAAACCAGTGCATCCTAAAGGAAATCAATCCTGAAGATTCACTTGAAGGATTGATGCTGAAGCTGAAGCTCCAATACTTTGGCCACCTGATGCAAAGAACCAACTCACTAGAAAAGATTGAGGGCAGGAGGAGAAGAGGGCAACAGAGGATGAGATGGTTAGATGGCATCACTGAATCAATGGACATGATTTCAGCAGGCTCTGGGAGATGGTGAAGGACAGGGAGACCTGTTGTGCTCCTATCCATGGGGTCACAAAGAGCTGGACACGACTGAGCGAATGAACAACAAAGGGTCATGCAGGGTTAAAAAATCAGATTTTGTCTTTTGATTATCTTCTAAATGCATGGTTAATGCAAAAATGTTAAGACAATGGATAAAATAGATTAAATATCCAAACTGTTTTTGGTATATGTGAAATTAATTTTAAAGGCATTCAGCTCTAAGCAGAGAAGAGTCATGTTTGAAATCAACATTTCCACTGGTATTTATTTACCTTCTCAAATCTTAAAGATGATGCTAAGAAAAGTAAGCTATTTAGGAGTTTAAAGGTGCCAAAGCCATATGTAAATTTAATCTATCTATTAGGTCATTTTTGCATTTAGGTGTTCCATGAAGGTAAGCATTTGGTACACAAGAGCTCTGAACCACAGAAGTGACAAGTTTATCTAGTAGGAATTTAAACAATCCATGTAAACAGGAAGAATGCCAAAGATCACAGTAGAATATGGGCTAGACATTGTGTGCAATGGTCTGACTGCTGTGAAAAATGTCATAGAGTTTTCAGTGTTAGTAGATTTCCTACTCATTGAAAACAAAAGATACTTTCCTAGATGCCTTTTTAGTTTTCAAAGTTTAAGGTAAACTAGATCATTCCTCAGGGAAGTAAGTTATTTAAAGCTTAGGAGACTTGACAGAGTTACAATGGAATCTAATCTTTAATATCATCATATATATGCTTCTAGAAAGGCTATTCCATATAACTAATAAACTGACACTGAAATATCAAAAAGCTGCTGCTGCTGCTGCTGCGTTGCTTCAGTCGTGTCCGACTCTGTGCGACCCCATAGACGGCAGCCCATCAGGCTCCCCCGTCCCTGGGATTCTCCAGGCAAGAACACTGGAGTGGGTTGCCATTTCCTTCTCCAGTGCATGAAAGTGAAAAGTGAAAGTGAAGTCGCTCAAAGCACCTATAATTAAAAACAGAGGCAAACAGGGCCAGCATTAGATCAGCTGATTTGACTCATAAAACTCTGAAGGACACATTTTCAAAGTTTCACCCACTTACATGTGACAGAAGTCATTGAGTAGCTGGCCCATTTTAAGATAAGTGGTCATAAAGGACACTCAGGATCTCCGGGGAGGGACATAGCTCCCCATGACGACTCCTGTGCAATCAGGGCTGAGAATCTCCAGTGTAGCTGAAAGCGTAAATATGGAGTCAAATACCAGATGTTTCAGACACTGGATCTGAGTAAATCCTCAAAATCTCCATCTTGAAGATGGGGGGAAAAATGGTGCACAAAGAGGTTATATAAACCTATATAGTAACATGAGAGCCACAATGTTACAAATGTCAGTAGTCTCTCTCATTTACTTTGAAGTAACTTCGCCTAGAAAATCCCATGGATGGCGGAGCCTGGTAGGCTGCAGTCCATGGGGTCCCTAGAGTCAGACACGACTGAGCGACTTCACTTTCACTTTTCACTTTCATGCACTGGAGAAGGAAATGGCAACCCACTCCAGTGTTCTTGCCTGGAGAATCCCAGGGACAGGGGAGCCTGGTGGGCTGCCGTCTATGGGGTCGCACAGAGTCAGACACGACTGAAGTGACTTAGCAGCAGCAACTTCACCTAATCTGGAAACCTACTACTCAGTTTTGTTTCTTGGTTGGATGAATGGAGGATTTGAGTGAAGAAGGTGAAGATATAGACGAACACAGAATTAGATGTGAGTTTCCCCCCAACCTGAGAACTCTTAGGTAACACAGTTTGCCGGGTTTATGCCCTGTGACTTAGTCCCCATGTGGACCAGTTAGCAGTTCTCTCTTTTATGGTCACAGATCATATGCCTAAACTTTGACTGTATTACAGACAGGTTCTCCAGTTCATAAAGCTTAAGTGATGAGAATGTGGCTTGAGAACTAACAGACCATCATTATTGCCAGAAGACCCCCACACATGGATAGGGGCCGATTAGAAGCATCAACTTCCCGTGTAAATTCAACACAAACAGAAGGGGGATGGGTCAGGATTGAGCTGTGTGCCCCACGAGGCATACACTTATATCCATCCTCCATCAGCTTGTGGAGAGAAAGGAAGTAGGAATGAGCTGGTGGGAGGGGGTGTGTTGGAAAACTTTCCACGGATATGAACCAAGGGGTTCACTTTCAGTCTTTTTGTTTTTTTTCCAGATTCAGGACCTGGTAGTTGGTCCAGGGGGTAAAATATCCTGCACATACAGTTCAGTTCAGTTCAGTCGCTCAGTCGTGTCCGACTAGAGTCATAGAAAAAGAGGTAGATTTCTTGACCACAAGAAAGAAAACCAGTAGAAAGAAAGCTGTGCTTTGATCTTTACACACTGAAAATCGTACAAAATGCTGTTTTATTTCTACATGAATATAAGGTTAATTGAGTGTGTCTGTCTAACTTCACTGTGCGTAAGAATCACTAGCTTGTTAACATTAAGATTTCTGAGGCTCAACGCCAGAGTCTCAGATTCAATAAATCCAGAGTGAAGCCAGGAATCTGTGATTTTAAACAGTTTTCCTCTAGTGACGCTTACACACTCTTGGAGAAAACAGTGGCCCAAACCACCTATTAACCAACAGATGTACCTATCGTAATAAATTTCTGTCATAGTTTAATTTAGGAACAAATTAGGATTTGTTCATCAAATTCTTCTCGGTTAAGAATGTTCAGAAGTATAGTCAACAATAAAATTGGTATTATAAACTGCCTAGGAGCCATTTCTTTTCTCTTTGCTGGGTAATTTCCAAGTTTAAAGCAAATTTCAAGTTCGGGTTTGTTCTATTAAAAACGCTTTATGACATTCATTCAAAGCTCCATGTCCCTATTTACCGAGAATGTGAAGTAAGGGAATAATTGACTCAGAGTTCTTCTTTATGCCCCAAATTAGACACAGTGTAATGCTTTCCTTTGTACTATCTGCTTTTGAGGAACCAGGATTTAATTTTAAATCCTATTTCACTGCACCGCTGTTGCTCTTCATGAAATACTTTATTTTTGATAACTGGAGCTATTTAAGAGATAAATTAAAGATATGAACAGGAATTTTCTAGATGGTTATTTGCCTCTGTACGAGGGAAGGAAGCTTAATTTCAACAAGCACCAGGTAGCGAACCAGATGGTGTCACGTGGTCCAACCCTTCCCTCTATACTTCTGATAAATTTTCAATTCTCTGGCTCTACAAAGTCCAGCTTGCTCCTCCCCACTCCTGCCCTGCAGTCAACTCCCTCATACTCCCTTTATTTATTTTTTAATTTTTAACATAAATTTATTTATTTTAATTGGAGGCTAATTACTTTACAATATTATATTGGTTTTGCCATACATCAACATGAATCTGCCACGGGTGTACACGTGTTCCCCATCCTGAACCCTCCTCCCACCTCCCTCCCTGTACCATCCCTCTGGGTTATCCCAGTACACCAGCCCCAAGCATCCTGTATCCTGCATCGAACCTGGACTGGCGATTCGTTTCATATATGATATTATATATGTTTCAATGCCATTCTCCCAAATCATCCCACCCTCACCCTCTCCCACAGAGTCCAAAAGACTGTTCTATACATCTGTGTCTCTTTTGCTGTCTTGCATACAGGGTTATTGTTACCATCTTTCTAAATTCCATATATATGTGTTAGTATACTGTATTGGTGTTTTTCTTTCTGGCTTACTTCACTCTGTATAATAGGCTCCAGTTTCATCCACCTCATTAGAACAGATTCAAATGTATTCTTTTTAATGGCTGAGTAATACTCCATTGTGTATATGTACCATAGCTTTCTTATCCATTCGTCTGCTGATGGACATCTACCCTTCAGAATGGGAGAAAATAAAACAAATGAAGCAACTGACTCATCCTCCCTTTAAAGTGACCTTGCAACAAAGTGAGTTAGAGTTTAACTCACACTGGATTCTTGTCCCTAATACAATAGTGAACTACTGAACAGAATCTGTCTTTACCACTTTAACTAGCCTCTGGCTTTGACATGAGGCACTGTACCTGATCTTTTACATAGAAGACGTCTTTAGATGACTTCCATTTTTGCAGAAGGGGAGAAATGGGGCAGGCAGCTGATGTCAGAACTAAGATTCCAACTGAGACCTGTCTCCCTCCTGAGCACATACTCTCTTTGGGGCTGACTTGCTTTATGGGTGACTCGTATGGCTGCAAGGACCCCATTCCTGGAAGGACCCTCTGCTTGGTCTAAGGCTCTGCTGTAGCTGCTTTGAAATTCTTAAAAAAGTTTTAACATGGGGCTCTACATTTTCATTCTGCAGAAAAGTCCTGCAAATTATGTAGCTTACTTCATTTCCATGGCCTACTTCAGGCTGGAATCCTCAAACATTTCAGACTTGAAGATAGAAATTCAGATCAAGTTCTACTAAGAAGGAGTAAGTGTACATATGATCTCCACTATAAATGAGGGGAAAAGGAAAAGTATGAAGCTGCTCAGGGTACAAATGTCTGGAATATTACACTTAAGTGCTGGTGAGGATTTATCACTAATAGGGTAATGATCTGGTAAATTCTGCTATTGAGGTTTCTGGCCAAATGACTTAATTCTATTTTGTTTTGTAATATTATTTCTTAACTTCCTCTGGATACATTGGGACAAAGCACTTCTAAGAGGTGCTCATTTTTCTGCTTCTGTAAAAACAATGTATCTTTTTTTGATATAATAAAAGTAATGGATGTTTCTTATGGAAAATATGAAGAAGAAAAAGAATTACCTATAGTTAGCTAAGTGGAGAAAATATTTTGTTACATTTCCTTAGGCATTAATAGATGTCTAGGTACACATTTTTACATTTACTGATGTCTATCTATTGATCAATCAACTGACTGCTTGATCTATCATCTATCTGGAATCACAAAATTTATGGCTTGAATTTGAATTCTGTGGTTTTCTTTTTTCATTTAATTTATTCTAAGGATTTCCCTTATGGTGAAAGAGGACTATTTATAAGAACCTTTTTAACAACTTCTCTATTGTGAAAAATTTTCTCTTTCTTTTCAAACATTGTTTTTTATAGTTGACTCTGAAGGCAAGGAGCAGATATCAGTTACATTCTGGATGGAAAATGGAGAGCATGCAACATACTCAACACGGCAGATTACAAATCTATGAATCAGGAGGGTTTTCTATACTTACACATTGCAAATTTAGAACAGATCACTCTATATTGTTCTATATATACCAGAAGAAAATTACTGAGGCAGATCAGGCTGTCTTGGTGCAACTGAATGGTAGAATTAAATGGGTAAATGAAAAAGAAGAGGGAAAATATTCTTTGCAGAGTCTTTCCAAATGTCAACCTCTTTAAATCAAGAAGCTAATTATTTACTGCACAGACAACTCACCAAGGCAGAAAAAAAATATGTGGGCAGTCTTGGGGTTTGATTATTTTCCCCAAGCAGTGATTATATGCATCAGCACCCGATTCACTTACATGTTAATTAGAGGCTTTAATCTTCATTGAAGAATCTGCTTCCTTTGTTAATTCAGCAAAACCAGCTTAAAAAGAAGTTTGCTACTTAAGAAGCCTTTATCCTCTTTTTATAACAGGAAAAACTTCCTTCACATTTAGCACTAGACTACCAGTTAATATTTAGTCTAGATCTAGAGTGTCGTGTAGTATTTTTATACATCAATTTAATAACATATGGCAACAGAGAGCAAAACTTTCTGTCAGTTTTTGTCTTACCAACTTTATAAAGTTGAGTTCCTTTTATGTGGCTTTTAAATCAAAGGGCTTTGTACTGGCAAACTCATCTTGTCTGATCTCAGTCCCTGTCCCAGAAGAACACATAATGTATTTTCCCACTTTAAACACAGAGGGATCTCCTTAGATAATTCAGAATATAATTACCTGGTCCACTCAAACGATCAGAAATTATGTTCTGCAAATTTCTCTGACCTGACGCCTTCCTCCTTCCATGTTTCCAAGGTCTTTTTATTTTCCTTCTCTTTTTGAACTCCCAATGATCTCTGTTTTGCTCATAGTGGGAACTTCTTTTCAAAGTGATTATTGACTTTGCCATCACCTTAGTGTAATTGAATAATTTGAAACGTAAGCTGGGCAGAAACCAGAAGAAAAGGTCGTTTATGACAAATAATTACCTTCCAGTTATTTGAGAGATTACACAGCTGCCCAGCTCTGCTTCTCCTTGGTGGGGACCAGCTAAGCTATGGGAAAGTTTAGACCTGGGAGCCAGTGCAGCAGGTAGCACGTGTTACCACGTGGGTGGTGAACCTGGAGGAGAACCAGGGTAAGCTGCTGGATCAAACTTGAGAAAAAGAGAGCTGAGAAGGCATTCCAGAGACACAGGGTTTTGAAGAACAGGCTGTCTGCCTTTCACTACATCTGGGTTTGGATTTAATCATTTTGTCTTGGTCTCCTCAGAGCAAAGACCAAATTAGTATGAATAAGACTGCTCTTTAAAGTGCTAAATAGGGATACCTATGGTTGATTCATGTTGATGTTGATGTTTGGCAGAAGTCAACACAATACTGTAAAGCAATTATCATTCAATTAAAAATAAATAAATTTTTAAAACTGCTAAATAAAAGTTATATTCTTCCTAATTAAATTCACCTATAACTTAATCTTTCCGTTAGTAAAAGCACTGATTTTTCTGTAAATACTGTTTTAAACGTGTCCCACAAGTTGTCATATGCACTGCTTTCATTTTCACTCCTTTGAGAATGTTCTAATTAATGTTTCCATTATGACATTTTCTTTGACCTATGAGTTATTTAGTAGCATTTTTCTCTATCCAGCTTTGAGATACAATTGACATAATATGGTGTAAGTTTAAGGTGTACCATAGGTTTCCCACATGGCTCAGTGGTGAAGAACCCACCTGACCATGCAGGAGGCACAAGAGACTCGGGTTTGATCCCTGGGTTGGGAAGATACCCTGGAGGAGGAAATGGCAACCTGCCCCAGTATTCTTCCCTGGGAAACTTCGTGGACAGAGGAGCCTGCAGGGCTACGGTCCATGGGGATGCAAAGAGTTGTACACGACCGAGTGGCTGAGCACACACACACACACACACACACAAGGAGCACTGTGTGATGATTTCATGTATGGATATATTGCAACATGATTACCATGATAAGGACAATAAGGGTAGTTAATACATCATTACCTCATATCATTCCCTTTTTTTTTTCTGGTGAGAACTTTAAAAATGAACTCTCTCAGCAACTTTTAAAATACAACACAGTTTAAATGTGCAACGTGGTGCATTAACTACAGTCACCACACCATACACCACATCCCCAGAACTCATTCAGTACTTAAGTGTGCTTTATATTGATTATGGGAAAGTAGTTTGATGTAGAATATCCATGAATGTTATTCTCTTATGTTAACAAAGAAAGAGAAAAAAAAATGTATGGTTAGGTATTTTATAATACTAATTACTATGGTAAGGGAATTTAAGAAATTTTTGTAATTGGTAAGTGGGGTATATAGGAAAACTGTTTATTGATTTCTACTCTTGTCAACGTGACTAAATCTTTTCTAACTCAAATACTTAGTTAGCTGTTTATCTTTGATTTCTACATGGACGATAATGTGTTGAATAATGAAAGCTTGTTCCTCTTATCTCACCACGCTTCGGGATTAACTGCACTGACCGGGAATTCTATCCTGTTGAACAGCTGAGATACTTTTACTGATATGCAGTTTATTTCCTAATATTGGTTACAATGGCTGCTACAGCAAGTTAGAGGAAGTACTCTCTACTGTTTATTGGCTATTCTCTTTGGAAATCAGCAGTGGGTTCTATTTCTTATTATATATTTTCTTCAACGTGCAACCATACTTTTCCCCCCTTTAACACAGAGAATAACATTCATGGATGTTCTAAATAAGTCTACCTTCACACAGTCAATATAAACCACACTTCATCAAAATGTTTAATTCTTTAGATGAACTGTTATGTTTCAATTTATTTAGGAGTGTTGCTTTAGTATTTACAAGTGAGACTGGACTACAGTTTTTCCTTTTTGCAAGTATCGCCTTTTATGTAGTTTGGTTTCAGAGTTTTGCTGCCTTTGTCTCATTGGCCAAGATATTTCTAATATTTTTATGTTATCTGAATACAGTTTTATAACTATGTTTCTTTATTTTATAGACATCATTTCTAGTCTAAAAATTATCTATTCTTCATACTACATAAATATATCATAAGTATGTTAATACTACATACTATGTTATCAACACTATATTAAGAATGAGTAAGAAATAATGTATGTCTCATTTTTATAATATAAAAATTATTTATTTAAGGTTTGGTAGGAATTACCTATAAAGTTTTTTGAATCTTATTCCTATTTTAGGGACAGATTTTTTAAAAAAATTTTTTTTTATTTTAGGGACAGATTTTTGATTGCCTTAATTTCTTCTATGATTATTGCTTTCTTGAAATTTTCTATTCCTCTATCCAGTTTTGATAATGTATGTTATCTTAGAAAATAATTGCATACAGACTATCCAAATGTGTATAAAGTAATTTCTTATGCTTTCTTGAATCTGTCACCACCTTATCTGTAGTTACATCCCTGTTCTTATTTCTAGCATCATTTATTTTTAGGGTTTCCCTGTTTATCCTTGATCAACCTTGTAATAGACTTGCCAATTTTACTGGTCACTTTAAGGAACCAAGTGGATTTATCGTTTAACTCTAGTCTTTCCTATTTTTCTTCTCCAATCATCACAGTCTTGTACGCTCTTCATTTCTAAACAGTCTTCAAATATCCTGATTTTCTGGCAACATCCTGTTTTTAGATTCCGATTACATATGTTATACATATTTTCTCTTTTCTTCATTCCAGAATATATACTAGGAAACAAGAATGTTAATAATAAGAGATTGGTTAATAATAAGAGATTGGTTTTGGTGACTCAACCAAGGATTTTCCTTCTCGGTTTTGAATAAAATACCATAAGGTACAAGTTTTCCTATAATTACTCCATAACCCCTTTAATCCTATCAGGTTTACCTAATCTTCCCTTCCTTTGCATTCAGTTCAGTTCAGTTGCTCAGCTGTGTCTGACTTTTTGCGACCCCATGGACTGCAGCACTCCAGGCCTCCCTGTCCATCACCAACTCCTGGAGTTTACTCAAACTCATGTCCATTGAGTCGGTGACGCCATCCAACCATCTCATCCTGTCGTCCCCTTTTCCTCCTGCCCTCAGTCTTCCCCAGCATCAGGGTCTTTTCCAATGAGTCAGCTCTTCGCATGAGGTGGCCAAAGTATTGGAATTTCAGCTTCAACATCAGTCCTTCCAATGAACATTCAGGACTGATGTCCTTTAGAATGGACTGGTTGGATCTCCTTGCAGTCCAAGGGACTCGCAAGAGTCTTCTCCAACACCACAGTTCAAAAGCATCAATTCTTTGGTGCTCAGCTTTCTTTACAGTCCAACTCTCACATCCATACGTGACTACTGGAAAAACCATAGCCTTGACTAGACGAATCTTTGTTGGCAAAGTAACATCTCTGCTTTTTAATATGCTGTCTAGCTTGGTCATAACTTTTCTTCCAAGGAGTAAGAGTCTTGAAATCATAGCTGCAGTCATCATTGGCAGTGATTTTGGAGCCCCCCAAAATAAAATCTGCCACTGTTCCCACTGTTTCTCCATCTATTTGCCATGAAGTGGTGGGACCAGATGCCATGATCTTTGTTTTCTGAATGTTGTGTTTTAACCCAACATATTCACTCTCCTCCTTCACTTTCATCAAGAGGATCTTTAGTTCTTCTTCACTTTCTGCCATAAGGGTGATGTCATCTGCATATCTGAGGTTATTGATATTTATCCCGGCAATCTTGATTCCAGCTTGTGCTTCATCCAGCCCAATATTTCTCATGATGTACTCTGCATATAAGTTAAATAAGCAGGGTGACAATATACAGCCTTGACATACTCCTTTTCCTATTTGGAACCAGTCTGTTGTTCCATGTCCAGTTCTAACTGTTGCTTCCTGACTTACATACAGATTTCTCAGGAGGCAGGTCAGGTGGTCTGTGTTCCCATTTCTTTCAGAATTTTCCACAGTTTCTTGTGATCCACACAGTCAAAGGCTTTGGCTCCTTTGCATTAACTCCCAGCAAAAGACATGATAAAACAGATTATCCAAATGCCTAGAACTTGACCCCATTTACTCATTCAGTGAATAATGATTCAAACACACACACACACACACAAACACACACAAACATCCTGTGAAGCTGGCACCATGCTGGGTGCTGGGGACACACCGGAAAACAAAATAACATCACCACATAAAAGTCCCTCCAGTGGCATGGGAGACAAGGACACACATGGTGTGTGACTGTGAGATGAAGCAACGAGAGTGCTCAGTGTTCTAAAACTGAGACTAGCTGGATGGATGTTCAGGAAGTATCGTCAGTCCCAAGTGACTGATGGGCACATGAGACAAAGAACAGGCACAGAAGTGGTGCTCAGACACACAGCCTCACCTCATCGCCACATTTAGCTTTCCTCCACCTTTGACTGGACACAGCAAGGGAGGCTTGGTAAGCTCTGAAAGTCAATTTTAGATACCAGTTCTTGGGGAAAAGGAGAACCAATAAAACTCAAGAATATAATAAAGAAAATAAAAGAAGTCTGATTTCAGAGGTAGAAAGACCATTTGAAGTTAAGCTGTAAATCTGGTCTCAACCTCAAGTTTTAAATTATCTTAGTAAATGTCACCTGAAGTCACACTATACTCATTTATCATTGAGTTTGTGAACAAAACATATTTTAATTCAACTAGTGATTTTGATCTAGCTTTGAACCTTTGGGTTAACCTACAAAAACATAGATGAAAGAAAATGCACTGCTATTTAAAATAATTACAGTACAATCGACTTCTAAAAGTGTCCGTTGCTTCTTTAATCCCAACATTCAAGTATCTAAGAGAAAGGAGGACTGAAAAGCAGTAATTAAGCATAAAACCACTTAAGTTAAAAAAATAATTTTTTAAAGCATAAGCAGTTTACTAACTATCTCTAGTTTAAAGATAATACATGCAGGAAAAAGAGGTTTCTCATGTCCTGAACTCAGAGAACAGGCACATTGAGTGCCCAGATATTCACAGTATTGTAAAGTAACCGACATAACTATCGGTCATGCACAATCCTAGATCCTCCTGAGAACTCTCGACACACAAGACTTCCTATTCTTAAAGAAATTTCTTTTCACACCCACCACATGATTGTCTCATTGCCTGACACATGGCTGTCTTTTCAGCTGTCAGATCCCCCAAGCCCAGTGGGGATCACTTTTCCACGGTCTGAGGGCGAAGGAAGAGACTAAGAAGAGAGAGTGGGATAAATTTCATTTGCCTTTGGAAATTTTAACATGGACCACTGCATTTTATTCAGCTCTTTAAACTGTGGCAGAGGAGGAAACGTTCTGCCAGGCTTGCAAAAACCAAACCCACGCATGCCAGCAATACTCCACCTCAACCAGCAGAGGGAGCAGAGGAACAGAATCTCCGACCCCTAGCAACATGCTGCTTATCTCAGCAGGCAAAATAACCAACCACTCTGTTTCCTCTTGTTGGCCTTAGAAAAAATAGCATACGGAAAAACAGCATTTTTGCAGAAGTCTGTTTACCAGGGCTTCTCATATCAGAACAATATCTAATTTAGTTCTTGATGCTTCTGATGTAAAAAAAAAACATCCAGATACACCCAACTTGGCTGAGATGAGGTAAAACAGGGGAAAAAGCCAGTGCTCCCATCATTCTTAGATCAATTCAAGAGTTTATAACTCTCAGGGAGCTAAGACTCTTACATTTGGTTATAGCTGTTGGCCTTTAATGGACATTCTATTCGTCAGTTAAAAATAAATTTTCTAGATTTTCTTTAACACCCTGGTCCCTAGAACTTAAAAAGAAAGGAAGAAAATGAAAGGAAATCACAGAGCCTTATGAAAAGCACCCCAGTACAAGTATTTGTTTCTCAATCTCCTAATGAAAACAGCACCGCTGGATGACAATTGCCCCTTTGCTGAAGCAAAACACGGCGCTCAGCTTCCACTTCAGCCTAAACCTCTCGGAAAGGAAAGGGGCGGGTGCAGTGGTGAGGGGTGCAGTTCACACAATACAGCCTTTATTTAAGCCCCGATACTCCTGTTAGGGTTATATGGAACCAAAGCAGGAATTTTCCACAAGCTCAGTTTCCCAGGCAAAACTGTTATGAAGAGGTCTGCTTTCTCACAGAAGCTTGGGAGCCCAGGGCGATCTTCAGAAAATATAGTCGTGCCTTTATTCATCTCCTGCTCTCTTTTTCCGTCCCCCTTCCCAGATTACTTGGTCCCCTGACTCCGAGTGGATGACAGTGCCATCTGCCTCACCGTGATGGAGAAAGGGATTCAGGGGAGGGGGGTTCTTTCTGAGGGATGAAATGTTCTAACATTAGACAGCGGTGATGGCTCACTGTGAATGAATATACTAAAAACTACTGAGGCCACGTTCTAAGTGGGAGAATTTTATGATGTGAGTTATTTTTCAATAAAGCTGTTTTAAAAACGAATCTCACTCAGTAATGAATTTAGGTAGCAATGTTTTGCCTCTCTTGCTTTTCAGCTAAAACAAGAACTGAGCTAAAGTTGGCAGTCCAGTGGTTAAGACTTTACCTTCCAATGCAGGGGGTGTGGGTTCGATTCCTGGTTGGGGAGGAAAGCCAAAAAAGCCAAGTTTGGGGAGCTAAGATGTCACATTCTCCAAAAAAGCCAAGACATAAAACAGAAGGAATATTGTAATAAATTCAGTAAAGACTTTTAAAATAGTGCACACCAAAAAGACCTTTAAAAGATAAATGAGAGTCATAATAATATACTTTGGCTACTGGATTCTATTTCCTTTACATTTTGTTAGGTTCCCATGTGTGTTTTGTGTGTGTGTGTGATTTTCTTTCTAGATTTCCCTTTTAAAGCATTTGGTCTTGTCATTCTCCCAAATCATCCCACCCTCTCCCTCTCCCACAGAGTCCAAAAGGATGCTTGGGGCTGGTGCACTGGGACGACCCAGAGAGACGGTATGGGGAGGGAGGAGGGAGGAGGGTTCAGGGTGGGGAACATGTGTATACCTGTGGCGGATTCATGTTGATATATGGCAAAACCAATACAATATTGTAAAGTTAAAAAAAAAAGCATCTGGTCTGACTACAACTTTGTCTTGTTTCTTTACAAGCAAAGATTTGAAAAACTATTACAAAATCAAAGAGAATCCAATGGCATCTTATATTTGTTTCATTTTTAAATCCTATTAACTAATGCCATCAATTATGCATCTATATGCAAAACAAGGTTGGGGATCATTTCCTGATTTATAAACATAAGCTCCTTATATGATGCAATTGCAAAAGATTTTAAGGTCATTTTAGGCAGCATTAAAGAGAGATGCTAAGTCTGAGAAAGGGCATGGCCCTTTCCTGGGTGCTGGTCAGATACACTGAGGCTTGGAGTTCAGCTCTGAGCAACACTGTGGCCTGGAATACTTCCAGAGGAAAGAGAAAGAGCCCAGGGAAAACTCAAGAGAAACCTCTCTTTCCTTGACATAACTGAAGTGCCATACAGTGAAAGAACAACTAGACTTTTGAAAATAGGCTTTATTGTGCAAAACTGTAAAGAACCTACCTGCCAGTGCAGGAGACATAAGAGATGCTGGTTCGATCCCTGGGTGGGGAAGATCCCCTGGAGGAGGAAATGGCAACCCACTCCAGTATTCTTGCCTGGAGAATCCCATGGATGGAGGAGCCTGGTAGGCTACAGTCCATAGAGTCACAAACAGTCGGACACAATTGAAGCAACTAGCATGCGTGTGCAAAACTGTGTGTGTTGTACAAACAGTATAACAGGGATAAGTTGGAGGGACACTTGAGAATTCTGCAAGGTTCAGCTCCATCCAGTGGGATTGCGTTGCTTCGTGAACCATTGAGCTCCTATCTGAGGAGTCTGGTTTCATGACCTAAACTCAATATCCATGATTATGTTGTGGAAAAGGATGTGCTAACCCTAGACCCACCAGATGACTAAGAGCTGGAGGCCTTGCTGCATTATACACAACAATCCTGGGTGAACTTTGGGGGAAATGGCTGTGAGTGTGGTCTACACTTGAGGCTCTGACCTCACCTACGATGCTCTGAAAGGGTTCATGTGGCCTGACAGGGCCAGCCGAAACCAGTTCCCTTTTGCTACTGAGGATGCTGATATCTTCTCATCTTCATAGGTTTCACCCCCACTCGAAGAGGAGATTACACGAGGTGGAGGGCCAATGGGGTTGTTCTCAGAAAACAGTCCATCGTTACTGTGATGTCTGGAGAAGGCTCAAACTCCCAGAATCTTTGCTGTAGGACTCCAGCCTATGTCAAGTTCAGAGAGGAACCCAGTCCAACGCTAACAAATCTAATTACCATTAATCCTAACTCAGACCATTCCAAGAATTAGTTTTCTTCTTAAGTCATCAATTTTTATTAATTCTATTTTCCTTTCCTAGCTTGCTTTTTTGGGAGATAATTTAAGTCTTGGAATGCTGAATAAATATAAAGATACATACCTTTGCTCAGATGCTCAGTTGTGTCTAACTCTTTGCGACCCCAAGGACTGTAGCCCGCCAGGCTCCTCTGTCCATGGGATTCTCCAGGCAAGAATCATATTATCCATGCCCTCCTCCAGGGATATTCCCAATATAGGGATTGGACCTGCATCTCTTACATCTCCTGCATTGGCGGATGTGTTCCTTACCACTATCGCCATCTGGAAAGCCCAAAGATACATATATAGACACACACATGTATATATATGTGTGTGTGTATATATATATATATACACACCTGACATATTTAGAGGATTTATCTCTTGTGTAGAAAAAGAAAGCATATATTGGGCTATGGGGTTTACTTCCAAGTCATTTAATCACCTCAGTGTATCCACGGAAGGGAATCTGATTGCAGAATTAAGTTTAATAAACCATAATTAGCAAAATAAATCATGTAAAAACTGTTGTGTATAGGCAATCTCCCCCTTCCCCCCGCCCTGCTTTCCTCCGTGGGCTAATATTGTTTTTGTTTTCTTGGTCCGTTATTTGCATACTTGGGGCTTCCCTGGCAGCTCAGACAGGAAAGAATCTTTAGTGACTTGAAATCTACATCCCCCACTGTGTGTAGACACCTGTTTTATGTTTTATCCTAGCCACCTAGGAATTTCTCCTGGGAAAGCATAAACCACTTATTGGTCAAAGGCTGTGCTTAAGCTCTATTAGCCAGTTACATTTTTACTCTTTACCGTTGGATGTGTGTGTGGCTCGCACGCCGCGATCACAGTTTAAGTGGTTTACGTGGCTGCTTCTCCACTTACTGAGGGAATACCAGCTGGGGTTTTTCCTCCCTCAGCACTGCTGAGAAGGTGCAGTCTCAGGCATACACAGACTGCCAAGGGTAGGTGTGAATTTGTTCATAAGCCTGCCTTCCTAGGAGTTTTGCCTCTGGGTCAAGGCAGACTAGCGTTCAGCCAATTTTTGGTAAAACCGCATGCCTGTGAGGCTGAGTGAAGAGCCGACTCATTGGAAAAGAGCCCAATGCTGGGAAAGACCGAAGGCAGGAGGAGAAGCGGGCAACAGATGATGAGATGGTTGGATGGTATCACTGACTCAATGGACGTGAATCTGAGCAAACTCCAGGAGATGGTGAAGGACAGGGAAGCCTGGTGTGCTACAGTCCATTAGGTTGCAAAGAGTCTGATATGGCTGAGTGACTGAACAACTAGGCTTTTGCTCTTTGTTGACTGATCTGCGGATGGTTTGGGGGGTGGTTTTAGGTCTGTCCACGTCCAGCTCTGATTGCTCCTAAGTGCAGCCCAACGTGTGTGCACAGCCCTCTGACTACCATGACCTCAGGAAGGCTCTTCTTGGCTCTCTCCACTGTTTCCCTGTTAAACTTCTGACTGCTCTGCTATTTGGCTTGTTGCTGCTTGTCTCATGGAGCTATGAGTTCCTGCTTAATTGCTTTCTAACAAGACATCCATTGTTTTTTCCTTTTATTTACTTATTTATTTTGGGTTGCACCATGCAGCTTATGGAATCCTAAGTTTCTCGACCAGGGATTGAACCTGCACCCCCTGAAGTGGAAGCACGGAGTTCTAACCACTGGATCACCAGGTAAGTCCCCGTTGCTTTTGACAATGTCCTCAGGGATGGGGTTTTCCATCCTCTGTTTGCAGTAGAATCAACTCCTTTCAGCAGAGCTGTGGAGTCCCTCATCCCCAAATCGCACCTCTTCCCCTGGTGGAGCCTCCATATCACCACAAAGAGTTTGGGCAGAACACAGTGGCTTGCTTTTCCCAGAGTGACCAGCAGTGGGGGTGACAGAGATAGCCCTCTGGCTCACTGCTCCCATCTGGAACCCTGAGTTTATAAAGTGAGCTGGGGTGAGAGTCATCAGGCACTTGTATTCTTGGTTTGCTATCTCTGGGTGAGCGTTTCTGCCTGTAAGTGGGGGTTAAGTGGAGGAAAGGAGTCCTGGATCTCTTAGTCACACCTGCCTGCAAAATAGTTTTTGTAAAATGGGGAGAAAGCCAGCAGCCTGTCCTTCCCTGGGTTAAAGTATGGCTCCAGACTGGGAACTGGGGGATGAGGGAGCTCCATCTTCTTGGTTGTATCTGCCTCGATTAGAGCATCTGAACTCTGGGTGTGAAGATGGGGTCACAGTTCAAATGCTACAGACTCCTGCCTTAAAGGAGACTGAATAGATTTTCTCCTTTTCTATTTGCTATATGTCCTAAAGATAATTTTTGTTTGTTTGTTTGTTTCTGGCCATGCCATGAAGCATGTGGGATCTTAGTTCCCTGACCAGGGATCAAACTTGTGTCCCCTGCAGTGGAAACATGGAGTCTTAACTGCTGGGCCATCCAAGAAGTCCCAGGACAATTCTTTTTAAATGTTTAAGTAAAAAAAATAACTGTACACAGTTAGGTGACATCTTTGGGGAAGAGAACCTACATGATCTGGAAAGTGGTGGGAATGTTCTTATCATATGGACAGACAATGAGGATGACTGGCTAAGGGCAGCCAAGTGATTGGTGGCGTAGCCAGACTAGAATCCAGGGTCCTCAACGTCCAATTCTTATTCTTTTCAATTAAAAAAAAATGCTCTTTGAAAAATCTGTTTATTTTCTGTCTACTTATCTACCCACAAGGATTAGATCATTATTAAACTGGAAATTTTCTCTTTCCATATTTTAATTCAGTAACAATGTGGTGAAACCTGGGCTTTTGATACGATTTCCTGTGACATGAGACATCATTTGGATATATAAATATTCTCACTGATGAAATGACTTGACATCTGCACCTGTTCTGTATTTGATACAATGACTGAATTTTAAGTATCTTTTTGATATTAAGAAAAAAAAAGCTATTGAAAATGAAAAGAAATACTTTTTAACAGCAGAAGGGGCTGGCTGAATTAAGAGAATGTGCTGAATTACAGTTCATGTTTAGCTGGAGTATTCTCTTCAATACAATCACTACCCTAAAAATGGATATTTATCTTGACTAAAAACTAATGAAGCTTAATTATCATACTATTGTTAAGAGACCTTTAAAAGCCATCTCTTCTTTGAAAAACACCCATAAAATTAAGCCTCTAGTTGTTCAGACAATATTAGCAATTTTTAAAAAGAGCAGTGAGCTGCTACTAAATTTATCAGCATGCCCCATTAATTACAGGTCATCAAACGCATCACTGACTGGTAGAAAAGCTGAAGGTGCAGACTTCATCGCAAAGGAAACAATCAGACAATATAGGTTCCACATGTAACCATGTTGTGACAGAAAGCCAATAGGAAAGGTGAATTTCACCTCCCTCCCGACTTTTCAAAGGCATTGTCCACAGGTGAATCTTGAAGTGAAGCACTGAGAGAGAACTGGGAATTGTAAGACAGGCAGTGTTAGCTGAGCAACGATGGACAGGTAAGAATGAGATCTGTGTTGCAAGCATCTGGGGAGAGCCGAAAATTCCTCCTGCCAAAAGAAGACATTGATAGATGGCAGAGTGATTGGCCACCACTTCCACTGGTTCTTTTTCTGCCAAATATTGGGCTGGCAAAAATATTTTGTGCAGGGTTTTCCTGGACAAACTGGAAAAATGTGAAAGAATTTTTGGACCAACCCAATACAAACTCATCGGTCATGTAGACAAAACTATCACGGTTCCTTCCTTCCTCCTTTTCCTTTGTCTCTCTCCTTCCTTTTCCTACCCTACTCCCTTTATTACTTTTATTCATTCAATAAATACGTATTGAATGATGACAGTAAGCTGGACACTTTGGTAGAAACTGGGAACACAGCGTAAGGAACACTCTCCCCCTTCTCAACACTCACATTCTAACAGTGATGCTTGGAGGAGGTGTGTACAGACAGTTTAACAAGTAAACACAAGGTGATTTCATGTTATGGTGAGTGTCAGGAAAGAAGTTAGCAGCTTGACATGGCTGATGTGTCTAAAGCAGGGCTGGGCGAAGATGGGGTGAGACGGGTGGAGCTGGGAGTGCTCTGGCTGGGCCATTAGGGAGAGCTTTCCTGGAGACACCCATCCTAGACCTGAGTGTGAGAAGGAACTGTCCGTGAGAACATTCTGGGCTGAGGACACAGTAAGAGCAGACATCCTGAAAGGCACCAAAGGAAAAGTGCATAGATTTTATTACAACCAGCTCAGACTGTGGCAGAGAAACATTGATTTGGCAGGAATATATTAAAGTGAGAATCTCAAGTAATATTTAACCTAAAATCACCAAGTGACCCTAGGTGACCAGGTGGGCTGAACAATTAGAAATGATGATGCTGCCTTTGAACCTTGGAAGAAACAACTAGAGACACTGACTGAACAGCTTAATGACTGAAGAGGTTTCTGGAAACTCATCAGCACTGCCCCATGAATGTAAAAGTGAAACTCATCCTTTCCCTTCCTCTTAATCTGAGTCAACTTTTCAGAGATTTTGGGCAAAATCCCAACAGAATGCTGGGTACAAGGAAAATTCCTGATGACAATGTGTGAGTTGATTTTGTCCCCAAAAGGAATATAGTCAAAGTAGAATATTACTGGGAATAATGTCTGAATACTGTCTCTAAAAGTAGTCCTGTCTCTGACCAACTATAAAGAGCCTGTGTTAAAGTGTTAGTTTAGTTGCTTAGTTGTATCTGACTCTTTGTGACCCCATGGACTGTAGCCCGCCAGGCTCCTCTGTCCCAGGGATTTCCCAGGCGAGAATACCGGATTGGGTAGTCATTTCCTTCTCCAGGGGATCTTCTTACCCCAGGGATTGAACTGGGATCGCTCACACTGCAGGCAGATTCTTTACTGTCCGAGCCACCAGGGAAGCCAGAGAGGAAGATCTCTGGCATTTTGGGTCCCAGATCCTGAAGCAATGATAGAGGAGGTCCCCTGGCTCACAAGAACCAAAACAGCTTCTGACCCCAGAAAGAACCTGGGTTCTGGCTGACACCATTGCTCACTTTGAAATAATAGTCCTAAATTTTCAGCATCTATTTGCCATAAAATATTTTGCTGTCTCGATAATCACTGTTAAAGGGATAAAGATGATTCATTCAATACACTTTATTTTCTGATTAAAGAGGAAGATCTTGGCATGTTCTTTCCAGGATTCAGAGTTTGTAAGAATCATAATATCTTGATATGATTTTTTTCCAGCCTGAGACAGAGAAAGCAACTTTGCCAGATGTTTAGCCGTTGTCAACAGATGTAGAAACTTCAACGTACGGTATGGAAACCATCCACAACCAGCAAGAATGGGCAAGACAAGGCACACGGGAATCGGATCACAGGGCACCAGGCAAGCAACATGTGCTCTAGGTTGGTGGTCAGTGTCACAGCTAAGTCCAGATGATGGCCAGCAAAGGTGAGTGGTAGCTGGGTGAAGCTTGGGGGTCAATATAAAAGGAGCGAGGCAAAGGGTGAGTTATGAGAATGAGCACACAGAAACACACACCTGAAAGTTTATTCATTCACCCAAGAAACATAAAAAAATCACTTCCTTGTACCTCACATCAGGAGACACACAGAGCAGAGTGTGTGGCAGAGAAGTGAAAAATGTATAAATAAATGATTAATATAAGTCAAAGTCTGTATTTGAAACAGGCATAGGCCATGAGGAAAGTGCAGTGAAAGAGCTCCTAGCCCTGCCTGGCAGGGGGTGCGTGGGGCACAGAGGGAGGCCAGAGACGCCTTCGTGAATCGATGCTCAAGCTGAGTCACAACAGATGCAGAACAACTAATCAGACTGAAAAAAAGAAAAATTCCAGGCATTAGGGACAACAGGCTGGTCTCAAATTGTGTTGCTAAGGATTGCAAAGAACCAAACAATATTAGCCAAAACCCAGGTCCTGTATCTGGCTGTGCAGAAACACGGCTGAAATAATGCAGAGTGAAGGGCAAGGTCTCTAAGGTCCATGGACAGAGCCAGGAAATGCGATCAACCCAAGAAGGCTGAGCCAGCCAGGGACTCAAAAAATGCATAAACCCAGGGTATGAACTCCGATGAAAGGGAAAACTGAGGGACACTGAAGAAACTCGATTCAAGCTGCCAAGTCAATGAGATGAGATTCAGAGTGACTTGTTTCTTGGCTGGAGATTTCCTGCTTGCCATATCTTGGTCTGGGGCCAACAATCTGCCTCAAAGTCCGTGCACAGAGCTGGGTCCACAGGTGGGTGCTACCCCTTCTGCAGGACCAGGGTGACCGGAACTACGAGGGACCACAGAGATCAAGGGACAGGGCAGCTGCAAAGCTGGAAATGAGGGCACCAGCCGGAGTCAGAGAGACTTGATGAGGGAGGCAGTTTTCTGACCTAGTTCAGGCTTCCTCTCCGGTTTCCCACAGTGGCAGGAATTGATCCCGGCACAGCTGGGCTCCAGCTTCTTGTCGGAAGCTTGCAATTAGAAGCACCTGGCCAAGACAGTGCATGGCAGAGCAGCGGCGCAGCTGAAGCTTTGTGTAAGTGAACCCTCTCGTGGGTAGGGGCGGGGAAGCACATTAAAAAAATAAATAAATAAAACCGACTGCAAAGATGGATGCTGTGGCGCTCTCTGCCATTATTAAACAAACACTTTGTCTCTGAGATGACCCTGCCCTGCCTTTAAGACTGCACCAGGCATCTCGGCTGTGCACAACCTCATTTGCTTAGAATTACAAAGGCACAACTCTCTGGTAAAATAGTGGGTTGGCCAAAAAAGTGTATCTGGGTTTTTTCCTGTAACACCTTATGGGAAAACTCATATCACCTTTTTAGCCAACCCAAGACAAAGTTCATATTTAAAAGCCCAGGTTTGACCAGACATATTAAATACCATGCACAAATGCATAAAGAGACTGAAATAGCATATTTTTAACCATCTCCATTGTTGCCCAAATATTCATACGTGTAAATATACAGAATATGTATGTGTGTCTATGTATTTTATCTACATATTTATAGTTCTAAGAACAAGTCCTAAAGGAAACCAACCCTGAATATCATTGGAAGGACAGATGCTGAAGCTGAAATTCCAATACTTTGGCCATGTGATGTCAAGAACCAATTCACTGAAAAAGACCCTGATGCTGGGAAACACTGAGGGCAGGAGGAAGGGGCGAAAGAGGGTGAGACAGTTGGATGGCATCACCAACTCAATGCATATGAGCTTGAGCAAGATCCAGGAGATGGTGAGGGACAGGGAAGCCCGGCATGCTGCAGTCTGTGGGGTTGCAAACAGTCAGACAACTTAGCGACTGAACGACGACAATAAAAATGTCTACCTTTTGGAAGTTCTTTTTAAGGAGATACAAGCTGCTTGAAACCATAAAATGGCCTTTTCCCTGATCTGCCACATGTCTCTTGTGCAACCTCACAGTAGCAGCCCTATGACTTTTAACAGTGGTTACATATGGTGCTGAACTTTTTTTTAGTTTTAAGTCACAGAAACCCAAATATACAGGTATCAAAGCCACTTTTCAAAGGCAGCCTCCAAAAAGGATAAAACCTCTACAGATATCTGTCCCAGATTAATGAAACCTCTTCCTCCCCCCTTGAGGGAAAATGGAAACATCCGATAAGAAAGCAAAAGGTGGTCGCATAGTATGTCCAGAGGATGAATTTTCTTCACTTGATTTTTCTATTTATAGCAGTAGCCTCTGGCTGCACTTTAAAGACAAAAATTTGCATAATAACACTTTTGCATTCCTAGTCATTTGACCTGTAATATCAGCTGAAGTTTCTAGGGACAATTATCTTGTTTCAGGAAAGGATCTAGAAGCCACCATGTGAGTTGAAATATAAAGATGGAAATTTTGGTCATCCACACAGACTACAGCCTCATGTGTGCGAGCTCAGTAGCTTCAGTCATGTCCGACTCTTTGTAGTCCTATGGACTGTAAACCCCATGGCTCCTCTGTCCATGGGATTCTCCAGGCAAGAACACTGGAGTGGGTTGCCATGCCCTTCTCCAGGGGATCTTCCTGACTCAAGGATCGAACTCGCGTTTCCTGCATTGCAGACGGATTCCTTTACCCGCTGAGCCACCTGGGAAGCACCATACCTCCTCAAGGTTATTCAAGAACCATCTTCCTACCTACATCCCCTCTATGCAAAGCAAGATATGATATTGGATAGCTGAGAAAAATACTTGGTTGGACAAAAAGGTTGTTTGGTTAGGGAATATGTTTCTTTAATAAAGTTCTTTGTGAAAATGAAAATTAGGTCTTATTTTTACTTGAAGTGGAACAAACTTTTTGGACAACCCATTAGCTTTGTAGCCAGCAGTACATTTTCAAAAGAATACGCATTTGTCCATCAGGAAAAAAATTATTTAAATTCCTCTTACTAACCTACCAGGATGTTGATGATTGACCCCCTTCTTATCATCATTAGTCAAATCACAGAGTAACGTATCAGGGAAAAGAAGGAGGTGGAAAAGTAGGTAAGAGGGATACCTGGATTCAGAGAAATGAGAGTAGAGGAAGCATTCAGAAGCATTTATTTAGTTGATTAATTGATGAAACAAAAGACTGATGTCAAGCAGCAAACTTGATATTATACTACTGCTGCTGCTGCTCAGTCACTTCAATTGTGTCCAACTCTTTGTGACCCCATGGACTGTAGCCCACCAGGCTCCTCTGCCCATGGGGATTCTCCAGGCAAGAATATTGGAGTGGGTTGTCATTTCCTTCTCCAGGGGATCTTCCTGACCCAGAGATCAAACCTGTGTCTCCTGCACTGCAGGCAGATTCTTTACTGCTGAACCACTGGGGAAGTCCCATTTTAATACTATGTTTATGTAACTCACTAGTAATTAACATGGTTTTTTAGAGGAAAAAAAGATCTGAAAAGCATTAATTTGAGCACAACTATGAGGGCCACGTGTTTGCTATAAAATAGAAACAGATGCTAAAATATTATTTTGTTGCTAATTTCTCTTCTAACAAAATAGTAAATTAAGACCTCAAAAAATACAACTTAAGAGGAGATTTTAAAGATTCTAATGGCCACCTCATGCAAAGAGTTGACTCACTGGAAAAGACCCTGATGCTGGGAGGGAGTAGGGGCAGGAGGAGTAGGGGATGACAGAGGATGAGATGGCTGGATGGCATCACCGACTCGATGGACATGAGTTTGGGTGAACTCCAGGAGTTGGTGATGGACAGGGAGGCCTGGTGTGCTGCAATTCATGGGGTCGCAAAGAGTCAGACACGACTGAGCAACTGAAATGAACTGAATCCCATGTATGCTGTAGTAAGTCTTCATATGTAATTTATTGGCTTACTGCCTTAAATGTCTACTCCTTGTGAAACATGAGAAAATTCATTTGACATGGCTCAAGACTGTATAAAATAAGTTCAGGTGTCCAGAAAAATCACAGAATAGTTCACAGCAAGATTGAGTTTTTTAGAAAGCATGTTGTGTATGGGATAAACCTTATTTTTAATAGGAATTTGTCTTCTTTGTTAGCTACCTAATATTTTCCCCAAGACCACTAGTGGGGTTCTTGTAAGCATTCTCAGTCACTAGAGGCAATTATGTGTCTCCTGTAAATGCTGATTTCACACATGAGAAAAATGACTATAACTACTTCCCATTTATGTCACTTTCTGTTTTCTAAATGCTTTACAGTCTCATGTTTTTCAAATAAGCGGAGAAGAAAGGCATGGGAACAGAGACAAGGCTGAGTACTTACAAAGAAAAGCAGATCCTTAAAAGATAATATTGCACTGAAAAGCAAGAAAACAGAATGTGACATCAGCAAAAATCCAAGTTAATTCCCCAAAGCTCTGTGGCCATTTACTGAAGTGGAGGGCAAAATATATGCCCGAGGTCAAGCTCAGTCGATGGTGATGCCAGAAACAAATGCAAGATCTGTTGACTTTCAACGTGACATTTCAGGCCATGGAAGAAGATGGTGCGCCAATGACCTACGGAACTGCTAAGTAGTGGTAAAAACTGTAAATAAGTCTTCTGAGTTTTCCCAAAATGCTTGCAAATTTTTCATTTAAAGGTTATACTCAATATTCCAGAATAAATGAAGGCTACATTCGCTTACTCCTTGGAAGAACATTTATGACCAACCTAGATAGCATATTAAAAAAGCAGAGACATTACTTTGCCAACAAAGGTCTGTCTAGTCAAGGCTATGGTTTTTCTAGTGGTCATGTATGGATGTGAAAGTTGGACTGTGAAGAAAGCTGAGTGCCGAAGAATTGATGCTTTTGAACTGTGGTGTTGGAGAAGACTCTTGCGAGTCCCTTGGACTGCAAGGAGGTCCAACCAGTCCATCCTAAAAATCAGTCCTGGGTGTTCATTGGAAGGACTGATGCTGAAGCTGACTCCAATACTTTGGCCATCTCACGCACAGAGTTGACTCATTGGAAAAGACCCTGATGCTGGGAGGGATTGGGGGCAGGAGGAAAAGGGGATGACAGAGGATGAGATGACTGGATGGCCTCACCGACTCAATGGATATGAGTTTGAGTAGACTCTGGGAGTTGGTGATGGACAGGGAGGCCTGGCGTGCTGCGATTCATGGGGTCACAAAGAGTTGGACACGACTGAGTGACTGAACTGAACTGAACATTCAGAATAATTCAAGGGCCTAAGGCATCAGGAGAAGTTTCCTGCCTCGGCAGGGGGAAGGGGATGGAGAGATACTTGCTGTCAAAGACCATTCCATAGCAGAACTGTGCCATCCAAACCTAATTAGCAAAACCAGATAGAAGGGCTGCTGTAATGTGATGGCTAGATCACAGCTCATTGCACACGGTACAAGAAATGAAGATGTGCTTTCGATAAGTTCCATAGAAAGAAAAGCTGACAGTGAAAAGAGGGCATGAAGAAAGGAAGAGCCTTTAGAGCTACTGAATGTATGGGCTGGGCAAGCATGTAGCGGACAAAAAGAGGACTATTTGCAGTAAATAAAATCTCAGCAGCCTGTCGCTTGTGTTAGTCACTCAGTCATGTCTGACCCTTTGTGACCCTATGGACTGTAGCCCATCAAGCTCCTATGTCCATGGAATTCTCCAGGCAAGAATATTGGAGTGGGTTGTCATTTCCTTCTCCTGGGGCTCTTCCCAAGCCAGAGATCAAACCCGGGTGTCCCGCATTGCTGGCAGATTGTTTACTGTCTGAACTACCAGGGAAGTCGCTTGTAAGTGCTATTAAAAATCTCATGCGGCCTCATTGGTTGACTCTTGTTCTTTTCCCTAGTCATAAAGAAGACAGTAGGAAATACTGGTGCATCCTGGGATGAGAGGTGTCAGGTACCCTGGTCCATCACCCACACACGTCAATCTGTAACCTTACAAATGCACAGGTCTCCTGATTATAAGGATGCTGCAGGCTTCCCTGAGATATGTGGCTCACAGGAAGTGAAGATGGATCAGTGGGAAGGTTTGGATCATTTTAAATCGCCTCTGACCACTCTACTCCCTGCTAACTCTGACACTGGCTTAATGAGGTATGTTAAGACTATGAGATTCAGTCTATGGGAGTTCCAGAATAGGTATGATTCCTTAGGCAAATAATTTCTTTCTGAAATGGTTATTGGAAGAGATGATATAATAATCTATAAGATCATGTTTCAAAGTGACCACCAGGTAAACAATTATTTGCAACAATTAATGATACAACAAGATCAGTACCATCCTGAACTATTTATTACATAACTGAACAGGACATTCCAGGCATTTTAAACAGATGTCTCACATATTTGCTTGGCAAAGCGTAATCACATCATGATTCACATGCCTTTCTATCATGTCTAAACATTCTTCAACATTGGGATTTCAACTATTAGAGTCCATTTGATCTCATTACAAGAACATTAAATGCCTTTCCTCTCTGTTGGTCTTTCATGCTGTTCTTAAAGTTCCATTTCATCTAAAATCCTTTCTCAGTTATGGGGACAATTATTTTTTATTTCCAAAATTTTTTGAATAAGTAAATTCCAGAGGCATCATACATACAAACATACCCACATCACTGCTCCTGAACAAAGGGACATAAGAACACAGATGACACCTAAAAGAATGATTATTCAATGATAAGTGATCAATTAATAAGTGAATACATAACTGGCAACAGCAAAAATGGGTAAAGATCCCAATGATCTTTGAATGTGCCTTAATATCTCTATTTCAACACTTCTAATTGCAGGACATTCATTTATTTGATATTTCTTGATTGAGCACCTACTATATTAGAAACTAGAAAAACAGTGGTGAATAAGACAGATTCTGTCCTTGACTTTAGGAAGTTTATATTCCAGTAGAAAAGACAGGTATGACCCCTGTACACATGCACACTCGTGCAAACACACAACACAAATGTGGACAGTGGGCAGACTGCATATTGCACTGAGTGTCACAAATGTCAACAAAACAGGAGCTGATGCAGATAGTAAAGGGTGGTTAGGGAACGCTGAGACATTTTAACAAAGACCTCAAGGAGGTCACCTGAAACAGGAAAAAGACCAGGAAGCGTCTGGGCAGAAGGAGTGGCAAGAAGCTGACCTTCGGAAAAACCTATGAGGAAACTGTCCCCCTTGGTTGATGGGGAGGGAGCCAATGGCAGGGATCATAAGAAAGGGTGATGAGAGAGCAGGGGCCATATGGGGAAGGATTTGCTGAAGAAGGGACTATTTGCATCTGATTCTGGCAAAAATGATAGTCACAAACATATGGGCTACTAATAAATTATGCTTTTAAATGACCATAGATGACATTATTATATTCTTCTCAGAAATACATTATACAACTTTTTGTATCTTAAGGCGACTGGAAACATTCAGATTGTGCTCAGTTTACCAGCTTCAGAGTGTGTGTGTGTGTGTGTGTGTGTGTGTGCACGCGCGCGCGCGCGCACTTGTGCATGAGAGAATTACTAACTAGACACTGTGGGAACTGTATGTAGGGTCTTTGTGTTTATACTGTTTACTCTGTCAAAATCATTTTATTCCACATGACAAATGAAAGAAGAAATAATGAGATTTAAGAATAAAACACAGAAAGAGCTGCAATAATTATGTAGAAGGTGGCAAGTTTTTTTCTCCAAAGGCCAGATGGTGGCATGGGAAAGTCCCAGGAAAGAATGACAAAGAGATCCTGCTGGACTGGACTGGCTAAATATTCTAATATTTTACTAGCCAAACATACAAAGTTATGTCATAGCATAAAAAAAATCCAGTTTCTATTGACTCTACATCAATGTTAGAGGAATACTTGTCAAACGTCTTATTTTTTTAAATGAGTGTGAACATTTCTGGCATTAAGTACAAAGTTGGCACAGAGGATCCCAATGCTCTGAGCCAGCTCTAAAATCCTATGATTCCAAATTTAAATTATAATACAATTACTAATATATGGCAGAATTTCAAACAGCAGTTGAAATGGTGTTTTATAACTTCTTTTTCCTGGCTTAACATTTGTGCAAATTCTAGAATGCTAATTTCTGAAGCTTGGCATTTTGAACAATAATTGACTATTTCCTAGTCACTTTGCAATTGCCTTCTTTTAATTGCAGATGAATCAGTACAGCATGTAAAATCTGAAAACTAAAACTGATTACTTTAGACAATGCATTTTTTTTCCACTGACATGAGTCAACCATCACTAAGTAATAATTCTACTTTTATACATCAGCTAGTGAATATCCTCAGTCATACCTCCCACTATCGTAAGAACACATTCACTGACCATCTATTAGAACCTGAAATCAACACTGATATAGTCGGTGGGCAATGATCGCCAACCTTTATGACGCCCAGGAGTGGTTTCATGGAAGACAGATTTTTCATGGACTGGAGTGGGGAGATGGTTTTGGGATGATTTAAGTGCATTAAATTTACTGTGTACTTTATTTCTAGTATATTACATCAACTCCACCTCAGATCATCAGATATTGATCCCAGAGGTTGGGGATCCTGGTCTAGGGTATAAAAATACTTTTTTTGATTTGCTTTTGTTTTTTTGGTTTTTAAAAATTTATTTTTTAATTGAAGGAAAATTGCTTTACAGAATTTTGTTGGTTTCTGCCAAACATCAACATAAAAATACTTCTTAATTGAGGGAGTGAACACAGACTCTGCATTGTGGTGGCAGCATTCAAATTCCAGCTCTGCCATTGACTAGGTGTGTGACCTTGGGGAATATAATTAACTTTTCTGTGACTTTCGTGCTTATTAGCAAAATGGTGTTAAAATAATACCTACTTCATAGGGTATGAGGAGAATAAAATAATATAGTCTGTAAAGTGAATGGCATAGAGCCGGCTACCTGGTCAAGTTTCCATAAAAGTTGATAATATTATTTCCACCTCTATTTTCATTCTACCAGGTCTGATAGTGATCGAGCATACAAACATCACATAATTCTAGGGCAAAAATGGCCTTCCTAGAGAGTCTGGCATTATACTAATTTCTGGCAAAAAGTATTCCCTTAAATCTTACTCTAAAGTATTTTGCATTCAAAATGATATAAATACAGGCAGATCTTTTTGTTTTTTTGCTGTGTTTGATTTTAATGCACTTCCCAGATATTGAGTTTATTTATTTGTTTTACATATTGAAGGTCTGTGCCAACCTGAGTTGAGCAAGTCTACTGGTGGTGTTTTTCCAACAGCATTTGCTCACTTGGGGTCTCTGTGTCACACTGGTAATTCTCACAATATTTCTAACATTTTCATTATTATTAACATTTGTTAGGTTGATTGGAGGTCAGTGATTTTTTATATTGCTGCTACAACTTGCTGAAAGCTCAAATGACGATTAACCTTTTTTTAGCAATAAAGTATATCTTTATTAAGGTAGGTACTTTTTTTTAAGACCTAATGCTATTGCATACTTACTAGAGTACAGTACAATGCATGTATCTTTTATGTGTACTGGGATACCAGAAACCTCCTGTGACTCACTTTTTTACACTATTTTCTTTATTGTGGTGGTCTGGAATGAAACCTGTAATACCTGAGGTCTGCCCACAACATAAAATAAAGACCTGTTAAGATAAGTAAAGCAAGTACTTTTATTTGCTTTTATGTAATGCAATACACTTTGTATTATGAGGTACTGCTGCTGCTGCTAAGTCGCTTCAGTTGTATGAGGTACTATGAGGGACGCAAATGCATGGGGGAAAACAATCAGTCCTGTTATCTAGGAGTTCACTTTTTTTTCATGCAATAAAACATATCAATATAAGCAGACATATCAATATATTTTAAATCACTCTATTCAGAATTAGGACATGATCATGTTAATTACATTTGCTAGGCTGAATCCTGAAACTTTCTTTTTCACTGTCCTGACAAAAACCAACCCTGTTCTCCTGGCTCTTAGCCTCCTCTGACCAATACTCGCCTTGTGACTAAGGAGTCCGTCTCCTTGAAGCCTAGAGGCCTTCCCCTTAGGCTCATTGGGTTTGCATCACCCAGTTGTAGCAAGAATTTTGCTAAGTCAGTTTAGTCAGAATACCCCACCTTCCGTAACTGATCGCCCTGTGATCTGATCAAATTCTTCACCTTTGATATCTGGTCACCCTGGTCTGCCTTTATCAAGAATCCTATCAGGCCTGTTTAACCAGAATCTTCCCTTGCTCCTGATGTTTCCTCTTAGTAATTTCCATCCACTGACTCCCATCTGCTTCTTACTTATAAGTCCTTTGTTTTTGTTAAGTGGAAGTCCCTCTTTGCAACCCCATGGACTGTGAATTCTCCAGGACAGAATACTAGAGTGGATAGCCTTTCCCTTCTCCAGAGGATCTTTCCAGCCCAGGGATCGAACCCAGGTCTCCCACATTGCAGGTGCACTCTTTACCAGCTGAGCCACAACAGAAACCCATACTTGTCCATAATTTATTTAAGTGTAAGTTCCTACTTGTCCATAATTTATTTGGAATTGAAACCAATTTGTTACCGAGGTCTGTTTGGCCCTACTGCAATAGTCCTGAATAAAATCCATTTTTAACTGCTTTAACCACTGTCTAGCTAATTTTAACTTCCCAGCTAATTTCTTCTTCTGACCCCTATAAGAGGGCCTTCCCTTGGAGTTCAATCTATAATTCTTCTCTGTTTTTCTGTTAACTGTCTCCCTGGGTTGGGAGGTTAGGGGGCACGGTTCCCCTTATTGTTAAAATCCTCCTGGGACTCAGGTCTTCAGTCTACTTGCCGGAGGCACCTTCCTTCATATGTTAACCAAGCAAAACTTCTCACACCTAGAAAAAGGTTCAAGTGAAAAATAATGACAATAAAATGATTGGGAAAGAAGCAGTAATTTACAGGTCAAGGAAGATACATTACTCAAACTTTTAATACTAATGCACACATTATTTTGCCAGTAACTTCTCTTAAATAAAAATAGAACAAAATATATGAAACCATCCATGTATCCCTCATGAAATATTTTCTTGTATGTAACATTTAGAGTTTCTTCATCTTCCTAGGAGATTAAAATACATGCCCAATTAAGCCCCACTATAAGTTTCCATTAGAAACTTTTGAGTTTCTTATTACTTAAGACCCAGGAAGTCTTTGATTAGGAAAGCTGCCTCACCAGGGGAGTGATTATTTTTTCCTGGGGGACATAATTAAAGAGGGCAATACTGCTGAGAGCTGTGTGTGCCAAAGGCCATACATGGTAACTTTCAACAAATCCAATGCCTTCATGGAGAGGAGAGAATCTCTCAGCTGTTCTACAGTGGATGTTCCCTGCATGTGTTACATGGAACACCAACAATACACCACCAGTAACAAAATGCAAAAACATAAACCCCGTACATGGGGATGGAACAATGTGGCCAGAAACCCAAACACGTGAGAAAACACGAGTATAATGTCTCATCACCACACTCTGACTGTAATCACCCGACCAGCTGGGCATTAGATGGGTAATATAGAACTTCATTCGACAAATTCATTTAAATTTTCCAAAAGTGGTGGGAAGAAGTGATTTCACAGACGACTCCTAGGTTTCCAGCTTAAGCAAGAGGGTGTATGGGTCATGGTGACATAGATGGGGACAGAGAGCCGCAGAGACGGCTGATGGACGAACAGATGGAAGGGGGCATTTATGGGTTGAGTACTGAAAATAATGAGTTTGACGTGACCGTGAAACATCAGTGGAATGTCCTCCTGTTTCACACACAGGAACCTAAACATGACCAATAATTCAGGGATGGGTTATTAACGAGAATGAATTTATAGTAATAATTCAATCTATGTCATTCTTGCTTTGCTTCTGCTATTTAAACATTTAGCAACTACTTAAATCTAATCTACTTTAATTTATGGTAGTGGCTTCCCAGGTCACACCATTGGTAAAGACTCTGCCTGCCAATGCAGGAGATACATGAGACATAGCTTCCATCCCCGGGTGAGGAAGATCCCCTGAATGGCAATCCACTCCAGTATTCTTGCCTGGGAAATCCCATGGACAGAAGAGCCTGGCAGCCTACAGTCCATGGGGTCGCAAAGAGTTGGGCATGACTGAGCGCACATCCCCCCCCAGTTGTGCAATGTGCCTATGTATTTGTATGTAGGCACGTGTGTATGCAAATAATCTATGGTGTGAATTTTCTCCTAAATCTAGTGTCACTATCACTGAAGAAGAACTGGTATTCTCTAACTGTTGATTTTAAACGTCCATTTATGACCATTAAATGAAGTTTCTTAGAGTGTGTTCATATCTTCTGTGTCTTTGGTGAGATTTTTATGAGTTTCCTCTAACAAGAAGAAAAATAGTTTGAAATCTATTTCCATGATGGTGGATTTGTCAATTTCTCCCTGAAGTTGTATAAAATGTTCTCATAGGTTAGAGTCAGGATTAAGTGAGGTCTCAGATAAAGTGCTCAAAACAATGCCTGGAAGGGAAATATGCCACTTTGGCATTAAGATTATTGAGTCAAAGGCACTGGAAAAACAGTAGGCACGAGGAGAACACTGTGTTCTGAGGTCCCTTCACTTGCTAAAAGCAGAAGATAAAACTCCCCTGTGGAAGATGCCCTCCCTGTACGGGGGGAAACCATCATTATTACCAGAGACAGGGCATGGGGGATGAGAGAATTCTATACAAAGAGACCTCGTTAAAATAACTCTTATCTTCCTTTAGGCCCCCTGTATATTTTAGTTATGTTTCCACAATTCTATCTCTTTGTTCAACGTAGTATATAAACACTTAGATTCCGCTACTTGTTTTCATCTTTATTTTCTTATGAAGACATTTAAGTCACATAAAACTTATACTGAATTCATTTGTGCAATTTTCTGTTCACTTACCTTACATCAACTTAATTCTCAGGCCAAGTCAAAGACCCTAAAAGGGTAGATATAAAATTATGTCCCCCCCCGTACAGGTAAAAATCTACGTATTTGACATATGTTTGCTATTGTATTTTTAATCATAAATAAATACAAAGACCTCAAACATTTGACATGCCAGAGAGAAATAAATTGTGTATCACTGCAGCTATTTTGTCAAATTTGTACTTTACATGATTTATAATTCCCAGATCATATTGGAATGGCAAGAAAAATCCCTGCATTCATGATGGTTGTTTTAAGTGGGATCACCTTTGCCCTAAATTTAGCTTTAAGTAAATATTTTAGATGAAAATTTCTAGCACATTATGAGATTACAACAGGAATGAAAAAAACTTTGCCAATATGCATTTTGTTTTTTTCCCTATAATTCATATCAAGCTGCATCTTTTTGTTGCTCAGTCGCTCAGTTGTGTCTGACTCTTTGCAACCCCATGGACTATAGCCTGCCAGGCTTCCCTGTCCACCATCTCTGGGAGTTTGCTCAGACTTAGGTTCATTGAGTCGTGATGCCATCCAACCATCTCATCCTCTGTCGCCCCCTTCTCCTCCTGCCTTCAATCTTTCCCAGCATCAGGGTCTTTTCCAATGATGCAACTCTTCACATTAGGTGGCCAAAGTATTGGAGCTTCAGCATCAGTCTTTCCAATGAATATTCAGGGTTGATTTCCTTTAGGACTGACTGGTTTATGTCCTTGCTGTCCGAGGGACTCTCAAGAGTCTTCTCCAGCACCACAATTCAAAAGCATCAATTCTTCTGCACTCAGCCTTCTTTAGAGTCCAACCCTTTTACTACAGACTAAATGCTGTCCTTGGGGATTTTCAAAACGTCAACAAATACTAAAAAAAGATGTGAGCTGTGATCAATTCTATTATACTCTGCTTTACAAAGAAATGATTCTATCATACAATGGAGAACATGTGTCCTTCAGATAGTACTTAATAGATCTTTTAATAGAAAAGGCCAATTTTGGTAATAATTGATTTATGCAGAAATTAAATACACTACTGTGGATGACTAGGTTGCTAAATAGACACCACCACACCATCATCTCCACCATGACCATCACCACACACTGACTGAGTAGGTGGTATGCTGACACATATATGTATCTATCTCCCAGAGCTTGAAACAGCCTCATCAGTATGATTTTCATCTTCGCGGTGAAATGTCTCAGAGACATGACAAATAAACACAACGACCCACAATTAGATTTTAGTTATCTTATAGGCGTCTAAAGTAATCAATGTACTCAAACAGCACCAGCAATTCCTGGCTCTAAATCATTTCTCATGAAAAAGCACAGAGGAATAAAATATAGTAAGCTTTATCTCAAAAGACATTAACTTGCAGAGGATTTATAAAATATTGATAGAGTAAAGAAGCCCACAGGGTTAAACCCTCTGCTAAGATTGATGAAATTGTCCACCAAAACTTTATTGATCTATTCCTATTAAGGAGGAAGTTCTGAATTTCTGCTGAGAAAGGACTGAGGTTAACCAGTATCAAAGGGACACTTCAACCTCAAAAAATTAATTAATGAAAAGAGCAGAAAAATATTCCATAGTTGCATGGATCCTATGGTAAACAAATCATCTTTGCCCCAAATGTAATTTATCTGGGTACAAATTGGCTATAAACATAAATTTTCAGAGGACAAGAAAGAAAAAAGTAAGGCATACCTTTGAACTTACCGGAATCAGATATAAATCAAGAGCACAGCAACATTTATTCAGGCTAAACCGAAGTCTTAAAGAGGCTTTCGTTTCTGCCCAAACTGTGGCCACATAACAAAGTCAGAGTCAGAATGCAATTTGCAAACCTTAAGCTTTGACACTGAAGGAGTCAGTCTTGATGAAAAGAGCCTTGCTTGCTCTGTATAAATTACTCACAATGTATGGAACCAGATATCCTGTCAAGCTGAAAACCTACTGCTGAATTTTCCTATTTGTCTTGCCAGGTTTCAGATGACTAAATTACAGGTACATTTTCCAAACTGAGTTTATCTTTTAAAGTCACAGATATAAATTTCTTAGCCTTGTAGAATTATAGTGAAGAAGAACAGAATTTCCACTAACCTCTGAAACCATGGTGTGGGCTCAAGCTGGCTTAGAGGCCTGGAGAGATCCTTAGAGCTCAGTGTGCTCAGTTGGTAAGTGCTGGATATTCTTCAGATTATCCCATTTTTAAAGCTACTGGCAGATGATGACAACACTGCCCCCATTTTACAGATGAAGAAACTGAGGCACACCAAAGGGTGCAGTCAGTTCTCCAAGCTCATGCTCTTAATATATGGATGAGCTGAGTTTTGAACACAGATCTTTCTGCACCCTAAACCATGTTCTTTCAACTTTACCTCCAAAGGTTACCGTATTAGTTGATGAACTGACTCACTCATATTCTCATACCTGATTTTAAGCAGAATTTCATGTGACCTACATCTTGACATTACAAGATGAGGAACCAGAATGAACCCCTTAGTGACATTTATCCTAAATCCTTCTTTTTATAATGGAGGTAGCTGAGGCCTGAGGACTCAGCCAAGGACACACATCAAGGTAACAACAAAGTTGGAACTAGTCCTTTCTTCGAAGCTTAACACCAGCTATGCTGTAGCAGCAGCTGACTGTTTTAATTTTCTACCATTAAAGTAAATGATGAAATCAATTTTTAAAATAAATTTTCAAGATTCCTGTTTTCATTCATTGTTATTATTTATGCTGATACATAATTATAAGAGGCTCTTTCAAGGGCGCATTTTGAAGCTGGTGCCAACACAGAACCTATAACAGAAATAAACAAGTAGGAACCTGGTTTAAAAACATACAGAATAAATTTCATGCTGAGCTCTAAAAGTAGGCCTTGAGCCCAATTTCAGGACTAAATCAAAGAGCAGGCAGAAAGCAGACAGCAGGAACAGTTATTTTAGTAAGAAAAGTAGGATAAATTTACAAGCCAATCACGGGATGATGTGCGCAGATAAAAGATGTAGAGAAAGAATTTGCAACAGTGATACACGAACACATCTGAACGCAAGAAAGCAAAATCCCAGAAAGCACAATTGTCCAAAATGTGAATAAACATTCAAATGATGCTGCAGCTGCAAAATTTAAACTCAAGGAAGAGACATTTGCAAAGGAATTCATTAAATAGACGTGATTTCCTGCTTGCACATAGCCAGTGGCTCTTTTATAAAGTAAAATGCACAATTTGTCTTGATAGAAATGACATCTCTCCTCTGCTGAACTCAATCAAACAGCAAAGTCTTTTGTGAAAGACTCTGCTTATTATAGAGCACAATACTATTGATACCCAGATGCTCAGGCTCTGACTCCATAGTTATTCCACCTAATCAAATGCATGAAATATGGAGGATGTTCTTATACAATAAGGAGGTTTTCGTGTGACGGTAATTAGTCTTTCCCTAATGGCAATTACCACAGCAATTTCTTTGTAGGCATGAAGTTTCTTGCTGAAATCAACACTTGCTTGCCAAACCTGTCTGTCTGTTCCTCTCTCCTTCTTCCCTTCCTTTCCTTCCATCCACCCATCCATCCAATAAACATTTATAAGCCTATAACACAGCAGGGGATATAGAAATGTATCAAGAGGCTTCCTGTGGGGGATTTTATGACACTAAGATGGTATTTGACCAGGAGACAGACTCTGTTCTTAATCTAGTACCCAGCACAACAATGGTGGTGCTGGCAAGCGAGCCCTTTTATTGCAATCAGTCTTTGATTTAAACTGCAATGTAGAAACCATAGTGCCAGCCTGGATAATTTGTTTTTCCAGGGTGATTCTCAAAGTGAGGTTCCTGGACCAGCAATAGTGACCCAGCTGGGAACATTTTAACAAGGCAAATTCTTGGGTCCGGTCCTAGACTAGACTCAGCTATGTTTGAGAACCCAAATGCACCCAAATCACTTGGAAGATACATTACAGAATTTGCAGTACTAATCAATGGTCTAGACATTGAGTGGCATCAAGAAATAAGAAAGTGAAGCCTGAAAACAGAGTGGCAGGTTTTAAATATCTGATTAAGAAGTCTGGACAATGATGACTTGGTAAATAAGGGAATATTTTCTGAGCAAAGAGCAAATGTGATCAGAGCTTTTTTATTCAGGAGGCTTTGGAATCTAAGGAGACCACATACAGGAAGACAAAGGAGACAACTGTGCTGTTTAGGTGAGAAGACACATTAATTGATTCTTTCCGTGATGACCCAGGAATTTATCAGGCCTCAGCTGAACTGAGACCATTTGCTCAGTCTGCATCCTGAGCTCAAGATGAGGTCTGCTCTAAGAGGTTATCTCTCCACCGCTTTATGATTCTCTTATTTCTGCAGTTTCATTCTGTCCACTTTGGGCATTTCTGTCTCGCCACGTGTCACTGTTTTTGTGGTCCCCCTGCCCTGCCTCTTCTGGCCACCCTTTCCCTTCTTCTACCATTTTCATTTCCCGCATTAGGAATTTGCATGTTAATTTTATCAGTTGAAATGTTGCTTATTCATGTGATTGCAGAGTTGCTCCTTAGAGTTCCCTGGTAACATCTCTCCTCTGAACAAAGGATCTTCTAGGTCACAAAAAACCACAGCCTTTACCTGGCTTTATTTTCATCTGCTGAATGTCCTCATTGCCAAAAACCAACCAACAAACAAACCCTGATTCACTTTAATGTGTTAAATCTATTTTGTCAGCTGACCGTCCTTGTAATTTTATGCTCGGACATGCATAATTACAGTCACGCTTTTCACACCAATAATGACACAGCTAATGGGGCTATTTCCAAATAGGAAAAACAATAATTCTATTTTTGTGCATCCACAGACACCTTCCCGTACGAAATCAATATACAGTGAATAATATGTATAGGCACTATAAAGTCTAATTCCATTATCTCTTTTCCAATATTTTGGTCATACTTCAAATCTTACTACATAATATCCAAAGTACACATGGACCAGGATGTACTTTTCACCTCTGAACATGGACAATTTATTAAATAAGAAGTTAGTTTTGAAACAGAGTTCCTTTAGGTTCTATGCCATTTGGATATCACTGATCAACGTCTTTAAAACACAAGACATATTCTTCCTGGAAATGGTTCATTTAAGAGGATTATGTGATTTATTTGACTATTGGAAATAAAGTAAAAAGAACTACAATAGACACTTCTGGTCCCTGTATCATACCCTGTTGGTCCACCTCTGATTTCAGCCATGGCTGCACAGATGGACAGTTCTGAACCAACTCAGATTCTCTTTGCCTTCACAGTGTCCACAAGTGACCAGTGCCAGCACTGCTCAGCACTGTGGGGGATTTAATGACCCAGGAGCTTCCACAACCAAAGGGAAAAAGCCAATGAGCGAACCTTTGGCTATACGTCCTTCAGGTGGAAATTCCAGGGGGGATCTCATAGCCTCTTGGAAGTCCCAGGGGAACCATGGTCCCACGTCCACCTTGGAGAACTCATTCATTTGCTCTTATTTTGGTCTTTGTTTCTTCCCCCATTCACTGTCCCCAATCCTTGGAATTAACTCCCCAGTAAACAACCATGCTCAAGTAGTTGTCCCAGGCAAGCAATCATAACAAAGACAATCAATTATTAACATATTTGGCAATATCAATTCCTTTTAGATCTTACATCACATATTGTCAAGACCATTCTTTTTTCTTTCCATAAACTATACAATAAAATGAAAGGAGTGGAGACCATACCATTACTTCAAGTGTTTCCATTGTCTTTCTTACCTCACATAAATCAAGTTGATCAGTTTGTGGTGATAAATTCAAATCCGTCCAACACTCCCAAGAAGAAAGAAGCTGATACTGCATCACCTACTTCCATGATTCCATGCCTAACCTAAAGTGCAACATTTTAGCCCAAAGACTTACAAAAGTGCATCGCCCTGCTCTGCCACTCTAGATCAACACCAAGAATGAAAATTAAACATATAAAACACATTTGGTCCAAATTCTGAGCAGGCAATTAAGGAGTTAAAACAATAGAGGATTATGTCAGTAGCATATTAATATACTTAGAATTATAAGCCAGAAATATGTCTGTTAAACTTCACCACACAATCATAAAAGAAAAAATTGCTTCACACACAGTGACTGAAAAGGGAGCTGTAGGAATATATGATTTAAAGGAAAAGGAGATAGTTTTACCTTTGATGATCAATTTTCCATTTTTCTTGCTTCTAGTGCAGGAAAAGATCCAAACTTTACAGCTTTTGTTTTTTAACCCGATGTGCCTTTTGGTGTGTGATGCTCAACTGTTCTGAAATATAACAAAATGCAGTAATTAGATGCAGTGTGTGTGTGTCTTAACTCACTCAGTTGTGTCCAACTCTTTGTAATTCCATGAACTACAGTTTGCCAGGCTCTTCTGACTATTGAATTCTCCAGGCAAGAATACTGGAGTGGGTTGCCATTTCCTTCTCCAGGGCATCTTCCCAACCCTGGGATCAAACCTGGGTCTCCCACATTGCAGGCAGATTCTTTACAGTCTGAACCACCAGGGAAGCCCAGATACAAAGCCCTGAAACAAAAAGTTACTTAAGAAGATCACAATGACTCTGGCAGCCGTTAAATTCAATGATGTGAGAAGAGTGTTTCATAGAAAATTAGCCTGGTAGAGTTCTCGCACAATGGTACATTTTCCTTTTATGCTTTTCAAAAGAAAATCAACCCTAAAAAATACAAAATAATGTCACCATAATAAATAGGTTTGCTACTCTACCGTCTATTAATACCTTTCTACCATTAACGCTTATATTCTCTTTAAAAAGTAATAAAATGCAAGCATTGGTCATGTCATTTTGTAAGATATATTATACACAAGGTTGTGTTCACTTCCTGTGCAATATTTGTTTTACAATGCAGCAACTAAATAACTGTAACTAAAAAAAAGGGGGGGGGTTAACAAGTATCCTTTCCAGGGTAATTCCTTTGATATCACAAGAGGACACCAATCATGGCAGACTCTTCCTAGGAGTATCACTAGATCTAGGTGCTGTGCGTGCTCAGTCACATCTGACTCTTTGCAACCCTTATAGACCATAACCCGCTAGGCTCTTTGGTCCATGGAATTTTCCAGGCAAGAATGCTGGAGTGGGTAGTCCTTTCCTTCTGCAGGGGATCTTCCTGACTCAAGGATAGAACCACACATCCTGCCCTGGCAGGCAGATTCTTTATTACTGAGTCACCTGGGAAGCCCCTACTAGATACTGGCTGAGGCCTAAACCAAACCATTAGCTCCAACTAGTAACAATATTTTCTCATGAAAGCAATAAAATGGAACTTCTAATTGGACCCAGACTTAAGGAGGGGGATACCTATTATGGTCATATCACATGCTTTATGCTGACCTATGCTTTTCCTTTCTGAAAAGTCATGGAGGCAAGGCCTTGTGTTACAGGCACAAATGATTGGTGTTGAAAAATGAAGGTACCAACAGAGTTCTGTTCCTGTTTGCTTCTAAGCAATATGATTTTGTGGCTTGTGGTAGCACATTCAAATAATGTCAGAGGCACTATGACAGTGTCTGAATAAATGGAGAAATCACTTCACAGAAGAGGAACTAGAGGCCAGAAGAGGTGACAAGGCTTGACTAATTTTATTAAGAGACACAAAGGCAGAATGACATCTCAGAATTTCTGCCTCCAAGTTCAATCCCTTTTGAAACCCATGAGACTGTATTTGTTTCCACAAATCACACTGGTCATTCAAAAAGTTCAGGGCTAATACAATTCTCTGCAGAAGTTGTCCCAGCAAGACTGTGAGGCTGGCAAAGTTGACAGGTTGAGAATTAGGATGCCATGGGTGGCTGAAAACAAGAACAATAGGAGCACAAAAATATCACATATTTTCATAGCACATAAAGCACATAGCACATAAAGCACATAGCACATAGCACATTGGGAATAGAATATTTTCACATGCATCTCGTTTATCTATACTATAAAGGATAGAAATAGTTTTCCATTATCAAAAATGTTCAAGTATAACTATCATTATGAGTCTTCGTTTATATATAATTATTTTGCTAAGTATTCTTAGTGTTGAAGGATACCAGATGAACTCTGAATTTTTTTCCTACATATAAGAAATAGGTTACCCAAGGAGATACTAAAAATATCAATTTTTTAAACATTTGGAACTGATCACTTATTCATTCATAAATATTTAGGAACTATCTTGTGCTAGACATTGTTCTTAATTTTCTATAGAAAAAAATGAAAAGATTATGCAGTTTTTGACAGAAACACCCAGAGAAACAATAAAAGTCAATCTTACTACAATTGTGATATTTTCTGATTTGAATATTTAGGTAAACAAATATCTTAAACAATGGAACACTGGGAGGTTGTCTTAAATGTCATCAAATCTAGTGATTCCAGAGTGGTTGATCATCACAATTGTCTGGAAAACTGGTAAAAAATACAAACTACAGAATTTCATGTAAGATTGATTAAATCAGTCTGTTCATGAGTAGATTCAGGGAAATGTGCATTTTGCAAAGGTGCCCTGGCTCATTCTCCTGATCAAGTTGAGAAACTTACCGATTCCTGCCCAATCTCCTTATTCTACAGCTAAACAAACTGAAACCAAGGAAATGACTTGCTCAAGGCATTGGCCTTTGGTGACAGAATTGAGATTAGAATGAAGAATTCCTGACTCTCTGGTATTTTCTTCCTTTCCCAGAGTCCCTTTTAAATTTTTTTCTTCCTGCTTTTTTTTTTTCCTCTGTCACGGAGTAGCAATATTTAGTCTCTATATCTGAGAAAGAACAAGAGCAAAGGAAAGGTAAACAAAACTCTCTCTCTCTCTCTCTCTCTCTCTCACACACACACACACACACACAGTGAAATTTGACCTTAAGTTGCTTGATTCAATGGCAAGCTTTCTGCTACCCCAACTGTGTTGTTACAGAGTCAACCGCTTGGGCCATCTGCTTGGCCCCTTTCTCTAGGATCTGCCCAGCATCCTACCACCTTCCTCAACCTTCAAAGGCGCCCACTATCCATGTGTGTCACTGAATCCTCACCTCTGGCCTTTGTTGCCTGCGGGGTGGTAAGGGGACCTCAGTAAAAAGGTGCCATGAAACCAAGCCCTTGGAGGATGTGAGGGGGTTAGTCATGGGCAAGATTAGGGTGTTTCAGCAGACAGAATGGCCAAGGTTAAGGCCCGAAGGTGGGAGTGTCCCCAGGGGCTGTTCCTGGAATTGCGAGAGGATCAGTGGGAATGGAGTGACACTGGGAAGTGGGGATCAAAGGCACAGGAATGAAGGGGTAGCAGGGGGGCTACTGTGTGGGCAGAGGTGGAGGGAGGGTGAATCAAAGGCAGCTCGAGGCTTTTTGGCTTTTACTCTGAAAGTGAAATGGGAGCCACTGCAGGAGGTTGAGCTCAGAATTGATATTAGTTCTGTTTCTATAACCTTATTCTAGCTGCTGCATGGGAAGAGACCACAGGGCCGGCTGCCAGGGTGGAGGCAGGTGGAAAGATCATCTTCTTGGACAGAGATGTCAGCTCAGACTCAGTGGGTGCTGCTAAGGAGGGCTCAGGTCCAGGCTGGGCTTCTTCTGAAGGAGAGTCAAGAGCATCTCCTTATGGACCGGGTGGAGGAGATAAGGAAGGAGGGTGGCAAGGCTGTCCTCAAGGGTTTTAGCCCGCACAATCGGAAGAGGGCAGTACCATCGCTTAGATGAGAAAGGCTGTGGCTAGAGAAGGGGCTTCCCATGTGGTGTTAGTGGCAAAGAACCTGCCTGCCAACCCAGGAGATACAAGAGACACAGGTTCAACCCCTTAGGCAGGAAGATCCCCTGGAGGAGGACATGGCAACCCACTCCAGTATTCTTGCCTGGAGAATCCCATGGACAGAGGAGGCTGGCAGGCTACAATCCATGGAGTCGCAAAGAGCTGGACACAAAGCGACTAGAGAAGGCTTTGTGGGGAAAAGGTGAGCTTAATTTGGCCACACTGGCTTTGAGAAGTCAGTACTAAGCAGGCTTCTCAGGTAGGCCTTGGACATACAATACTGGAATGGAAGCTTCCAGATGGGTTTCTGGCCTCACATGGACAGTATTCTTATTTTCACCTACCACAATGACTATGTGGATGTTAAACACAAAAATACATGTAAAGAACAGTAACTGGTACATAACAGAACTCAGCACATTTTAATTCTCTTTTTCCAGCTTTTACTTTCAAATATTTATTTCTCTATTGACTATAAGATTAAGTCTATCTCTGTGTGAAAAAAAATCAATTTTCCACAAGATGTAATAAAAACCATGCTCTACATTGTGGCAGTCCTTTCTTAAATATGGAGAAGAAACTCTTACGAAATATTAATAATGCTACTCAATAAGTCATAAAGTAGAACTTTCAGGGAGCAAGGTAAATTGTGGTTGGGGCACAAGACTTCTCTCAAATCTTCCTCGATTTTTAGCAACAATCATCCGTCCTTTGGGATAAGAAGATGTGGAAATGGGAGAGATGTGGTCACTGAGCCATAGAAACCAGTGCACAGTTGACGAAGTATAGCTGGGAGCTCTGGAAATTCTAGGAACAATTCTTTAAAGTCTACTATTGTATCTTTAACATGGATTTCTTGATTTATAAGTGCCTCTTCAACTGAACACGTTAAACTCAAAACCATCCAAGTTCATTTTTTGAAGTCTCATGTTTTACTGTAAAATTTTACTCAAATGCATAGACCATAAAACATGGTGTTTGTTTGAAGACCACGTTAAACTAGCCATCTGCCCCCAGGTCCTCTTACCCTTGCAGATCTTGGAGTAAGAATCAATTTCAGAAGTAGGTCTGCAATTATTCTGTGACTCCCAGATGTCTGAGGCAGCCTCTGATCAAATAAAAAGCAAACGAGGAAGACTAGCGAGTTGCCACTTCCTTTGCAAACCCCTTTGCTACTTGTGTCCTCATCTGTGTTTAGGAAACTTCAAAGCAGGGCGGGACGCGTGGATGCACCTCCTGGGCAGCTCCATGGGGCTCCATGCTCAGAACAGCCCTATGCTCTGCTTAATGCTTTTTATATTTGAACCAGAGTTCTGTGGGTGCAGTCCAATGGGGTAATGGAGCATAAACGGGAGCAGGGGCATCAATACCCCTGAACAATAATACACCTGTCCCAGACCTTACTGCCTTATCCACATATAACATGCAAGAAGTTGAATTCCGGTAGACCCGTGATTCCTGGGAGGTCAGTGAGATTTGTATGACTATGGCTGAGGAAGTGAGGAAGCTGATCATCCACCAGCCACGCTTTTCATGGGAACGAGAATCTGCATCCGACTTTGAGAAGGCAACGCTATTCAAAGAAACACAGATGACCAAGAAACCCTATCACAGCCTTTGTTTATTGCATTTTCTCCCTTGTATTAGCCAGCTGCTTATGTTGAAAATGATACATAAAAAGAGAAAGAAAGGGAAATCCACAGTTCTTTTTCTCTTTCAGTCATCAGGAAGCCTAAGGGAGACTGTGCTTGTATCAAGACACGAAATAAAAATGGTAGAATAAGTTTTGTGCAGTGTTTCCATTGTTCTGCTAAGAAAGATGCACATATGCATGATCTATGACATACAAATTGCATGACTCTGCATGAAAGTTAGATAGCCTTATATTTGCATCGCACAGTATAAAGATGAATGGTTAAATTTATGCTAATAATTTAAACTTGTGCTTTTCTTTATACTTGGAACTACATTAGCCAATAAAAAAATGTTATGACAAGCTGAGAGAGATGGTGGAAGAAAGGAAATGGTTTTAGATGTTTGCACACGTAACAACTCTCTGCCTTGCTTTTTTCGGCTGTGCTGTGTCTTCACTGCTGCGCAGGCTTTTCTCTAGCTGCGTGAGTGGGTTTCTCTCTACTCTCCAGTTGCAGTGCATGCGCTTCTCATTGCAGTGGTTTCTCTTGTTGTGGGCCACAGGCTCTAGGGCATGTGAGCTCAGCAGCTGTGGCTTCCAGACTCTAGAGCACAGGCTCAGGAGTTGTGAAGCATGGGCTTAGTTGCTCCAAGGCATGTGGGATCTTCCTGGACCAGGGATTGAACCGGTGTCTCCTGCATTGGCGGGCAGTTTCTTTACCACTGAGTCACCAGGGATGCCCTGTCCTGCTTTTTGAATCTAAGGGCCCTGCCCTTAGATTTTGCCCTGGCCCCTGCTAATTACTTAGTCATTTACACTCACCCTGTTGTAATGAGCTGGCACAGACTCTAACAAGAGCTTCAAGCATTATTAAATTATGGTTTAAGCACTGTATAAAGAATTTTGGAAATGGACCATCTGCTTCTGAAAATCCTGGAATAAATGTGAATTAAATGAATCTAGTCTCTCTTCTCCTCAAATGTCCCAATGTCTTCTTTACCAGTTGACTCTTTGAACATTTGATCAAAGTTCCCTACTGAAAGCCAACTCACCTTAGATGTCCCTCAGTTTTAATTTCTAATTTACTTTAATTTTAATCTTCCATTTGAAACTCCATTGCCTTCAAGGTCAAATCCTCAGTTGGAGAAGAGAGAAAAGTAAAAAATGAAAGTGATTTACTTTGAAGTGTAAACAATGTAGACATCTGACACCTTCAAAGGATATTTACATTCTAAAGCTGAGCTTATGTATTGTACTTTGTAAGAAACAATGCTTGTAAAGGAGAAAATTTTCTATTACTCTCTGCTAAGAAGGCCCTTCTACCCTGATCTACTTGAATAATAAGCCAACCTATTTCTGAAAAAGTACGTTTTGCTTTTTATTGAAGTATAGTTACTGCACAATATTATGCAGTATAGTTGCTGCATAATATTATGTAAGTTATGGGTGTATGATATAGTAATTCACAACTTTTAAAGGTTATATTACCTTTACAGTAATTGTAATTGGTTATCCTCCACGTGTTGTAAAATATATCCTTGTAGTTTATTTTATAGCTAGTTTGTACTTCCCAATCCCTTACCCTTCTCTTGTCCCTCTCCACTTTCCTTTCCCCACTGGTAACCACTAGTTTCTTCTCTTTATCTGTGAATCTGCTTTTGTTATATTCACTATTTTGTTATATTTTTAAGATTCCATAAGAGTGATATCATATAGTATTTGTCTCTCTCTGACCTATTTCATCTAACATCATGCCCTCCAAGTCCATCCAAATAGCTACAAGTGGCAAGACTTCATTCTTTTTCATGGCTGAGTAGTATTCCACTATGCATATGTGCATGCACACAAAAACACACATATACTATGTTTTCTTTATCCATTCATCTGTTGATGGACACTCAGGTTGCTTCTATGTCTTGGCTATTGCAAATAATGCTGCTATGAACACTGGAATGCGTGTATCTTTTTGAACTACTGTTTTGAGGGGATATATATCCAGGAATGGAATTGCTGGGTCATACAGTAGTTCCATTTTCAGTTTTTTGAGAAACCTCCACAGTGTTTCCACAGTGCCTATTCCAATTTATATTCTCACCAATAGAGTATGAGAGTTCCCCTTCCTCCACATTCTCACCAACATTTTTTGTTATGATGGCCATTCTGACAGGTGCTATCAGTGAGGTGTTATCTCATTGTGGTTTTGGTTTACATTTCCCTAATGATTAGCCATGTTGAGCATATTTTCACGTTCCTGTTGGCCATCAGCATGTCCTCTTTGGAAAAATGTCTATTCATTTCTTCTGACCATTTTTAATTGGGTTGTTTTTGTATACAATTTTTTAAAAAATGAGGTGTGCTCAGACATATCCAAAATTTCCCAATCAACTGGAAAAGGATTCAGTCATGAAACACACAGGCTTTCTTCATGTCTCTTTAAAGCTTACCACAAAGAAATACACTTAAAGTGCTAGCTGCAAACTTAGCCTCTATTTTATTCTTTAATTGATCTGCATTCTTTCCATCCTGTCTTCACATCTCAACTTATTTTGTGACAGCTTTGCAGCTTCAAGAATTTGGCTAAACGGCCCTCTGTGCTGAGATGTCTGGGCACTGCCCCCGCCCCCAACTCACTTCTCTACACAGAATAATTTGGGGCTCACTGGTAAACCCATGGTAGGTAATGACTCCCTGTGGTATCACAGCTACTGCCTGATTACAAAAAGACTGATAATCTGTTTACAACTAACTGTTAGGGCACGATTAAGCCATATCTTTTAACCCACATAGCTGATGACAAAAAGACCTTTTCTGTATGGCAGCTTTCTTAAAACATGTTTCACCACCCAAGAATAAACTAGAGACTCTGTGATATTTATCATCCATGATCCAACATCTTAGATGTGCACAGCTTTTCTTTTCTCCTATCTCAAAGTTCAGTATGTTTACAAGTAATTTTTAAAAAACTGCAAACAAACAACCCCCGAGCCTCTCCCAAGCCCCTAGACTATGATAACCTCCTTGGTCCTACTGGATCCGCACTGCTTTCTCTTCATTCACCAGGCTAGCAGTCTTCTCCGTCCCTTTCAATTTCCCCTCCCTCTGTGTGAACTTAATGGAACAAAATAAGAATAGCTTCATTTATTGAGTGCTGATTATCCACTAGACATTGCTCTAAACACATTACATGGATTGTTCCACTGAAAATTCACAATAACCCTAAGAGGGAGGTGCTATTATTAGCTCCATTTTATGGATGAGAAAACTGAGATGCAGAGATGGTTAGAAACTGACCAAATTATTAATGTTAGTGAGTAAAGATACTGATCTCGTCACATGTACCCAACCACTACTTAACCTCTTGGTGGTTGCCTCCAGCCAAATATACAGATTTATCTTTCATCGATTCATTTCTATCCACCTGCCTAATTCCTTTATATCAGCCTGGCTGTAAGACTTTAAAAGCTTACCCTGTCCCTAAAACTATCAATAAATTATTTCATTCAGATATTGTCATTATTCCATTTTATTGATGCCAAAATGGAGGCACAGAAATTAAATTACTTGGCCAAGGTCACAGAAAATATTGGAACTAGGATTTAAATCTAGTTCTTTTTTTTTTTTTAATCATTGTGCTATATTTTACTCTTCTGTGTCAGATTCAGTTTTCCTTATTCTTAAAAATCACTATTCCATGCCAGAGTATACAAAAGCCTTTTCTTTTTTTCCCCTTTCTTTTAGTAAGCTGATGATTAGTTCAATTGTTAGAGCCAAAATTTTAGTAGCCAGGGACCCAAGTCTTAGTTCCAAACGCCAGACATGCCAGTTGGCAAAACGGGTTCCAGGGCCACAAATTCTACTTTTGTTTCTAAGCAGTCACTTCCCAAAACCACCCTGCAAATCACCAATCAGTGTGTTATGTACTTTTAAACATGGACTGGGCTTTATCATTCATAAAATCTAATTTCTTCATTTCAGAGATAAGAAAGGCACAGAGAGATTGAGTATCATACTTGAGATCACACAGCAGATTAGTAGCAGAGCCAAGACAATCATTAAGATTTCCTAACATGAAAACTGGGGTCTTCATCCTATACAAAGGCAGCCTTAAAAAATATATTCATACATTCAACAAAGATCTAGGGGTTACTATGTGCCAAGTGCTGTTCCACGTACTGGGGAAGGGATAGTAAATAAAAAAGAAAAATTCCTTTCCTGGTGGAGTTTTATAATCTGGCATCACGAGTAGGAAATGGCAACCCGCTCCAGTATTCGTGCCTGGAAAATTCCATGGACAAAGCAGCCCGGCAGGCTATAATCCATGGAGTCGCAGAGCTGGACATGACTGAGTGACGGCACACATATCATAATGGTACAATAAACTATTAAAAAATTATAGTTGCTTTACAATGCTATATTAGTTTCTGCTGTACAGCAAAGTGAATCAGCTGTATGAAAAGAATATCCCCTCTTTTTTGGATGTCCTTCCCATTTAGGTCACCACAGCGCTGTGTAGAGTTCTCTGTGCTTTACAGTAGGTTCTCATTAGGTATCTGTTTTGGACATGGTAGTGTATATGTATCAATCCCAGTCTCCCAATTCATCCCACCCCCCGCCCCCTTGGTATCCATATGCTTGTTCTCTACATCTGTGTCTCTATTTCTGCCTTGCAAACAAATTCATTGCTATCATTTTCTAGATTCCACATATATGCCTTAATATATTTGCAGCACTAATTACAATAGCTTAGGACATGGCAGCAACCTAAATGTCCATCAACAGAGGAATGGATAAAGATGATATCAGTCAGTTAGTTCAGTCATGTCCAACTCCCTGCAACCCTATGGACTGCAGCATGCCAGGTTTCCGTGTCCATCACCAACTCCCAGAGCTTAAAGATGATGTCACACACACACACACACACACACACACACACACACACACACGAATATTACTCAGCCATAAAAAGGAATGAAATTGTACAATTTGCAGAGACATGGATGAACCTAGAGACTGTCATACAGATCTAAGTAAGTCTGAAAGGGAAAAACAAGTATTATATATGGACTTCATTTTAAAATAATATGACATTACATAATTTAAGTTAGTTTGAATCTAATCATTGGTTTTTTAAAAAGCGGTTATTGAAGAAGCACTGGCTTGAAATATGGAAGCCATCATAGTTGGAAGAACCTATCTATCTACTACTTTGTACATATACTCAAAGCCCAGTCATTACACATAAATAGGGGTGGTGTGGGTTTCGTGGTACCAACAGAGAGATGGAAAAGATAAGGTGCCTGCCCTCAAGGAGTTTTAAGATGAAGCATGAGCCACCTCGATTAGAGGAGAGGGTTTCCCCTTAGATTAAACCTCTTTAAGCAAATTCTTTAACATTTAAAAATCATCTTTCACTCTGTAACAGTTAAAACTCATTCTCTATCACTTCAGTTCAGTGCAGTCGCTCAGTTATGTCTGACTCTTTGTGACCCCACAAATCGCAGCATGCCATGCCTCCCTGTCCATCACCAACTCCTGGAGTTCACCTCAGACTCATGTGCATCGAGTCAGTGATGCCATCCAGCCATCTCATCCTTTGTCGTCCCCTTCTCCTCTTGCCCCCAATCCCTCCCAGCATCAGAGTCTTTTCCAATGAGTCAGCTCTTCGCATGAGGTGGACAAAGTCCTGGAGTTTCAGCTTTAGCATCATTCCTTCCAAAGAAATCCCAGGGCTGATCTCCTTCAGAATGGACTGGCTCGATCTCCTTGCAGTCCAAGGGGCTCTCAAGAGTCTTCTCCAACACCACAGTTCAAAAGCATCAATTCTTCAGCACTCAGCCTTCTTCACAGTTCAATTCTCACATCCATATTCTCTACAGCTGCTGTTAATTGCAACTATAGTCAGACAAATCACCTGAAATCCTGAAGCCCCAGTTAAAATTTTCTGAAACTGATCTAGTTAAAGTCTTTTTAAATGATGCATACCTTATTTTGTGTCAACTTGGACAGTGGCAGAAAGATAACAACAGTAAAATGTAAATTGCCTTTGAATTCAACATACCACCTCTTCCTCTTGCCAGTAATTATTGTAACAAAGTCACAAAATTGAGCTCTTGGTCACAAAGGCTGACTGCATTTGCTGTTAGTCTGAAAAGAAACAGCCATTCTAAAGCTATTTCAATAATAGAAAACAAAAAAGTGTGATTTAAAGTACTATACTAAGCCTATTCTTTAATTACAATATTTTGCAATGTCAGTAACACCATTATCTGCAGTAACCAGGGATTAAAAAATATATGATATAGTTATGCTTTGATCACAAACTAGGCTTTGGTTGTCTTCCAAGATACTAAATGCTTCAGTCCATCTCTCCCACTTAATAAGTATGTCGAGTAGATGAGACTGATATCATGTTCCCTTGAAGTCTCTGAAGAGAGGGTCAATACTAAAACATCCTGATTAAATCCCAGCAACAGAGACACATCAGAAGCCAGTATGTATGCTGTTACCAGTTCCTAACCGCCTTTGCTTCCGAGCCCACATACATGCAGAGCTACAGAGGATGTGCTATTCACAATATGTTTTCATCTCTCATGAATGCCTTATTTGCTGCTTCTGAAAGTGAAAGTCTCTCAGTTGTGTCCGACTCTTTGCAGCCTTGTAGACTATACAGTCCATGGAATTCTCCAGGCCAGAATCCTGGAGTGGATAGCCTTTCCCTTCTGCAGCAGATCTTCCCAACCTAGGGATTGACTCAAGGTCTCCCATATTGCAGGTGTATTTTTCACTAGCTGAGCCACAAGAGAAGACCATGAATACTGGAGTGGGTAGCCTATCCCTTCTCCAGCAGATCTTCCTGACCCAGGAATTGAACTGGGGTCTCCTGAATTGCAGGCAGATTCTTTACCAACTGAGCTACCAGGGAAACCCTTCTGAGGGGGTAAATATACAAGAATTCACACTCAGAAAATGTCCTGAATGGCAACTTTTGGAGAAACATCTAAAGAGTTAGCAAATGTGGTTGAATGAACTTTTATCATTCATTCTTACATTCTTCACTGTGTCTTTAAAAAACCCAGCAAGGGAACCATGTTTCAGATGGCAAGGCTAGCTAATCTGTGTGAAAGCATCCTGGGAAAAACTGAAGACAAAAGGATGGCAGGAGGCAGAGGATAAGATGGTTAGACAGCATCACTGACTGAATGGACGTGAATTTGAGTAAACTCCAGGAGATAATGGAGGACAGGGAAGCCTGGTGAGCTGCAGTCCATGGGGTTGCAAAGAGTCGGACACAATTTAGTGCCTAAACAATAAAAATGCTTAACTGTCAAGTGCCCATTATAAACAAAAGAAAACAAAGCCCCAGAAAATGACAAGTGTTCACAATATTGTGGAAAAATTGGAACCGATGTGCATGGTTCATGAGATTCAGTAGTGAAAAGCCAAGCAATCTGATTAAAAATGGGCAGAAGAACTGAATATACATTTTCCAAAGAAGACATACAGATGGTCAACGGGCACATGGAGAAAGTACTAAACGTCATTAATCATCACGGAATGCAAATAAAAGCACCATGAGACAGCACCTCAAATCTGTTAGAGTGGCGATCATGAAAATATAAGAGAGAAGTGTTCATGAGGATGTGGAGAAAAAGAACACTGGCGCACTGTTGATGGAAATGTATGGAAAGAGTTGGAGATTATTGAAAATATTAAATACAGAACTTTCATATGATCCAGGAGCCCCACTTCCGGGTATGTTCCAAGGAAATGAAAATTGGATTGCAAACACGTATCTGCACTCCCATGTTCACAGCAGCATCATTAACAATAGCCAAGATGTGCAAACAACTGTCCATCAACGGATGAATGGATACACACACACAAATGAAATAGTCCTCAGTCATGATAAAGAAGAAAATCTTCCCATTACTGACAATATGGATGGACCTTGAGGACACTGTGCTAAGTGAAACAAGTCAGACAAGAAAAAGAGAATACTACAGGATATCACTTAAACGATTTGTGGAGTCTAAAATAACTGAACTCATAGAAATAGAGAGTAGATGAGTATTTGCCAAGGGCTGAGAGGTGTAGGAAATGGAGAGATGTTAGTCAAGTACAAAGCTTCAGTTATAGGATGAGTAAGTTCTGGGGATCTAATGTACAGTATGGTTGGTATAACCAATAATACTGTGTTGTATATTCAAAAGTTACGAAGAGAGTAGACATTAAAAGTTCTTAGCACAAAAAATGGAAAGGCAATCATGTGACATGACAGAACTGTCAATCAACATTATGGTGATAACCATTCAGTAATATGTAAGTTTACCAAATCAACCATTTGTATAACTTACATTTACATAATGTTATATGTAATTACAGGCTTCCCTGGTGGCTCAGCAGTAAAGAACTTACCTGAAATGTAGGAGACATAGGTTCAATCCCTAGGTTGGGAAGATCCCCTGGAGTAGTAAATGGCAACCCCCTCTAGTATTCTTGCCTGGGAAGTTCCATGGATGGAGGAGCCTGGTGGGGTATACAGTCCATGGGGTCACAAAAGAGTCATAAGTGACTCAACACCAACAATATGTAAGGGTATCTCAATAAAGTTGGAAATAAAATAACAAAACGCTGAAGCCACTGCAAAAAACAATATGGTGCTTCCCCCAAAAGCTAAATACTAAATTAGCATGTGATCCAAGAATTCTCCTCTAAGTCTATACCCGAAAGAATCAAAAGTAGGGACTCAAAGAGATATTCACAGCAGCATTACTCGAAAAAGCCAAAAGGTGAAAATAACTCACATATCCATTAATGAATGAAAAACAAACATAATCCTAGAATGGAATATTGTTCAGCCTTATGAAGTGCTGATGCATGCTACAGCATGGGTACACTCAGAAGACACTGAGTGAAATGAGCCAGACACAAAATGACACATACTGCAAGATTCCACTTATATGAGGTTCCTAGAACAAACACTTTCATCAAGAGGCTCTTTAGTTCCTCCTCACTTTCTGCCATAAGGGTGGTGTCATCTGCATATCTGAGGTTATTGATATTTCTCCTGGCAACCCTGATTCCAGCTTGTGTTTCTTCCAGTCCAGCATTTCTCATGATGTACTCTGCATATAAGTTAAATAAACAGGGTGACAATATACAGCCTTGACGAACTCCTTTTCCTATTTGGAACCAGTCTGTTGTTCCACGTCCAGTTCTAACTGTTGCTTCCTGACCTGAAATTGCATACAAATTTCTCAAGAGGCAGATCAGGTGGTCTGGTATTCCCATCTCTTTCAGAATTTTCCACAGTTTATTGTGATCCACACAGTCAAAGGCTTTGGCATAGTCAATAAAGCAGAAATAGATGCTTTTCTGGAACTCTCTTGCTTTTTCCATGATCCAGCAGATGTTGGCAATTTGATCTTTGGTTCCTCTGCCTTTTCTAAAAGCAGCTTGAACATCAGGAAGTTCACCGTTCACGTATTGTTGAAGCCTGGCTTGGAGAGTTTTGAGCATTACTTTACTAGCGTTGGCTTAAAGCTCAACATTCAGAAAATGAAGATCATGGCATCTGGTCCCATAACTTCATGGGAAATAGATGGGGTAACAGTGGAAACAGTGTCAGACTTTATTTTTCTGGGCTCCAAAATCACTACAGATGGTGACGGCAGCGATGAAATTAAAAGACGCTTACTCCTTGGAAGAAAAGTTATGACCAACCTAGATAGCATATTCAAAAGCAGAGACATTACTTTGCCAACAAAGGTCTGTCTAGTCAAGGCTATGGTTTTTCCTGTGGTCATGTATGGATGTGAGAGTTGGACTGTGAAGAAGGCTGAGCGCCGAAGAATTGATGGTTTTGAACTGTGTTGTTGGAGAAGACTCTTGAGAGTCCCTTAGACTGCAAGGAGATCCAACCAGTCCATTCTGAAGGAGATCAGCCCTGGGATTTCTTTGGAAGGAATGATGCTGAAGCTGAAACTCCAGTACTTTGGCCACCTCATGCGAAGAGTTGACTCATTGGAAAAGACTCTGATGCTGGGAGGGATTGGGGGCAGGAGGAGAAGGGGATGACAGAGGATGAGATGGCTGGATGGCATCACTGTCTCGATGGAAGTGAGTCTGAGTGAACTCCGGGAGTTGGTGATGGACAGGGAGGCCTGGCGTGCTGCAATTCATGGGGTCACAAAGAGTCGGACACGACTGAGCGACTGATCTGAACTGATCTGAGAACAAACAAATTCACACAGAGAGAAAGAATAGCGAGAGAAATGGAGAATTTAGTGATACAGAATTTCAGTCTGGGATAATGCAAAAGTTCTGGAATGAAAGTGATGATCATGAATGTATTTAACACCACTGAACTGGATATACTTAAACGTGGTTAAAATGGTGACTGTTAATGTATATTTTACCACAATAAAAACAATATAAATAAATCAAGAAAAATGCAAAACTAATTAATCTACAGAAAGGCAAGAAAAGACAAATAGGAGAACAAGAACGAGAGGAAACAAGCAGAAAACAAGTAAAGAAATGGCCAATTTATACACCACCATTTCAGCAAGTATCTTAATTACACATTGTCTAAATACACTACCTAAAAGATGGAGATTTATAGACTGAATGAATACATGACCCAACTAAACGCCATTTATAAGAAACCCACTTTGAGTCCAATAGAAAAAAATATAGCATGTGAACATTAATTTTAAAAAACAGGTGTGGTTATATTGATATTGGATAAAGTAGTCATCAGAACAAGGACAATTACTAGAGAAAAAGAGAGACATAACAAAATGATGCAAACACCAATCTGGTAGGAAGACATAATATCCTATTCCTACATGTGTACTCAACAAATAGAGCTTGAAAACATGACTCTGAATATCAGAGAAACTGATGTTACTCTAAAGAAAAATAGAGAAACCCGAATTATGGTTGATGACTTCCAATACCGTCCTCTCAAAACTGATAAAATGGTTTTAAGAAAATCAGCAAAAATATAGGGGATCTAAGCAACACAGTCAACTAACTGAGCCAAGCTGCCATATGAGAACACTACACCCAACAACAGCTGAGCACAGTTTTTTTTCTCGAAACACTCACTGGACCTTTACCAAGACTGACCAGCTCCTGGCCATAAAACCAACTTCAACAAAATTATAAAGTAGTGAAATCACACACAGTGTGTTTTCTGATCTATGGAATCAAATCAGAAATTAGTGATAGAAGGCTAACAAAATTTCTAAATGTGCCAATATTAAAATAGAGACTTCTAAATAATCCATGTGTCAAAGAGCAAGTCTCAAAGAAGTTTTTAAAAATATCAGGCTGAACGAAAATAAAAACTTAAAATACATGGGATGCAGTTAAATCCATGCTCAGAGAGAAATTTCTATTCTTTCACTAGAAATGAGGAAAGGTCTTAAATCAGTAATCTAAATTCCCATGTGAGAAACTAGAAAAAGATGAGCCAAATAAACCCAAAGCAGAAAAGCAGAAATAGAGATATCAGTGAAACAGAAAGCTTATTGTTTAGTGGGGGGAAAATCAACAAAATTCATAAAGTTTTAACAAGACTGACAAAGATAAAGCATGCATATCACAAAGTTCAAAAATGACACAAATAATAACAGATTCTGAAACTGTTAAAAAGAAAATAAAAGATTACAATGGAAACTTCTAAGAAATTCAACAACTTGGGGAAAAAAGGACCAATTTCCTCGAAGACTATAAGCCTACAAAACAGCTTAGAGGTGACAAATAATATCAATAGCCCTATAACCAAAGAAACTCATTTCATAATTTCAAACTACTAAAAAAGATATCGCCAAATCCAGATAGATTCCCGGGAAAATCATACCATACATTTAAAGACAGAGCCAATTTTCACAATCTTCTCTAGAAAACAGAAACACAAGGAGGAAGTCCCTCCTTATTTTATAAAATCAAAACCAAAGAAAGCACAAAATAATAAAACTTCAGACCAATATCTCTCATGAATATAAATGCAAAAGTCCTCAACAAGAGTTGTTCTGCCATGTTACACAACTCATACTTCAGGCCATCTAAAAAGCACTTATGGGAGTAAATAAGAATAACATCATGTCCTTCCCTCCCAAATACTGTCCTCCCGATAGAATCACTCATGTTATTTTGCACATCTTGAAATAAAATACTAGTGTTTGTCAGATCTTTACATTTCTTTGTCTGCTTTTGTGGGGAGGGTAGACGGAAGGGGGAGATGAGGACACAGCTTGAGACCAACATATGTTTCTGTTCTTATTCCTTCACTGAGCTCGGCTTCTAAATATACCATAATTTTAAGGCTTAAATATGCAGAGGAATAAATACATTATACCATCATGAATTGGATATGGAAACTATTCATGCTTTGAAGTTCTTTTCAGTTATCATTTTCTATCTAGAAGGCAAAAATCTTACCTTTTATTCAAGAATACAATATTTTTATTGCAAAAAATTTATGTATATTTACATATATGTGTATACCTCACTCAGATGTTAAAGAAAATGCCTACAGTACAGGAGACCCGGGTTTGATCCCTGGGTTGGGAAGATCCCCTGGAGAAGGGCATGGCAACCCACTTCAGCATTCTTTCCTGGAGAATTCCATGGATAGAGGAGCCTATTGCGCCATAGTCCATGGGGTCACAGAGAGTCAGACATTACTGAGCGACTAACACTTTCACTGTGTATCTCAGTAGTCTGAAAAGACCTATATGTATAAAAAATTTCTTGAAATTAATGTTCAATTGTGTTCTCTGCAACCCGAATACATTCAGCCCCTTTAACTGCTAAAGGCAGAAAGCAATTTGGGGGCAGGGATTATTGAGATAAGAAAAAAAAAATCCACTCAGCAGCTGAGAAGCAATGTTTTTAGGAAGTGATTCAATGTATTTGCTAAAATAAATTTTACTTTGGAAATGTCAAATTCACTCAGAAACATATTTTCCAGCACAGTAACAACAAGCGATGGTCCTTATATGCTTCTAAGAAGTAATATCTACATTCCTCAATATTAAGCCAATTTACTTATGTCCCATTTATAAGCCTACTTGTGAATATATATGTAGAAAAATTACACATTCAGGTCCTGTCCTGTTTAAATAAACAGACTAGTGACTAAGTCACTAGGGCACAGAAGCTCCCAGATCTTGTTTTCCAACGGTTGTTTCTCCTGGCATTTGGGGAAAAAAGAAAGATCAAGAAGGGAGATGATCATCATCATAATGAATTTCTTTTTCTAATTTTTTCTCTCTTGAAAGAGTTTCAGATTTTGACAATTTGTAAGTTTGGCATTTGTCTGAAATATTCAATTAATGTCACCATATCATGGAGACAAGAAGAACTCATTAGAAAATTGGTTTGATAGTACAGAAGATTTACCAGAGACACATGTTATCTTGAAGGCAGAGAGGAGAGCAGAGAATTGCGTTTATGGCAAATAAATCCCAAACAGCAGTCATTATATTCGTTTTCACAGCTGCGAATGAAGGTGATGGAACGTGAACCCCTCCAACTTGAAATAACTTTTCTGTTCATGAGAACTGTGTAAACATCAGCATTCATCCCTTTCTCTCTCTCTGCATCTCATGACTGAAGAGTCCCACGTCCTGCATACAGGCACATTCCTAAATACACCCCCACCTAGTGCTGCATGTGAGTCTATGTTCCTGTGCCCTGCACAGACCACTTGAATTCTTAATAAGTTTTCTAAAGAGAGAAACAGGCGGATTCCTTTGTGTCTAATTTCAGTTTTTTCAAAGCTGATCAACATTATTGAGCTTACCCATCGAATTAAGATAAAACAGCATGATTCAACACAGAAAAATGTCAACTGCTGAACATAAGGGTGCTGAAATAACCAATCCTAGTCTGGCAAACACCCAAGGCAACCTCCATAGCAACAGAGCTGATGGCATAGCAACGACAGCTGCCTCACCACACAAAAATTAGAAGAAATATTCTTGGAAAAAAGTGTAATCCACGTTAAAGTCAAATATGACATTTTTCTTCAACAATTAAAAAAACCCTAGTGAGAATGCATATGTTCAACGATACTATTCCTTAGCAACTGTAAATGCTCCAGTGCAGGGTGAAAGCCATTTGATGACAGCACTCAAGACCAAGAGCTTTGAAGCAAAAACTTCCTAGGTTGTTCTCAGCCAAATTGTTATGTGCCTTGAAAAGTTAGAGCACAATTTTTTAACTATTTTGCTAAGATAAAAAGTTTTCCATAATTTTTTAAGGAATCATTTCAAAGAAAAAAAAATTACTGTAGTTACAAATCTACTTCATCAGCACCTGAGGAATATTAAGATCTAAAATGAAATATATTGATTAAAAAATCAATATTCTATAATTTCATTACCATGAAAATAGGGAGAATTTGATTTGACAGGCCTAAGAGCTGAGGATTTGCACCTATTATAGCCACATTTCACATCTGATCACTGGACATTTCCAGAGGGCAGGCAACTCTGATTCTTTCCCTTGGGATTCAAAGGCCAATGTAGCCATCCATAACACAGTCTCAATCTTGGAAGGAACAATGCCTGTGAACACCAGCTCTTTTCTGAGTTTGGATGAAAATGTCATCCTGAGGGATCCAGGGCATCTGAAGGTGAGACAGCAGCTAGAAGAGCCAAGAGCAGAATGAGTTTAACGTTCTTGGATAGACCATCACATCACCTAAGCTGTATGGGACTCAAGGTCTTATGCAGAGCCTTCCGTGGGTATTCCATGCTGATTTTATCTAGAAGCCCCTACGATTATAGGGGACTCGAGGCAGACTTTCAAACTTGTCTCCGAAATGGATCGGGTCCTTTCTCACTAGGGGAGGTGAGGTGGCCATGGAATGTCTCTCTTTCCAGGGTTAGTAAGTGTGTGGGTAGACTGGGAAGATGTCCAACCACTTCAAGCATTCATTATTTTAATCAATTAATTTTCCTCTTCTTCTATCTGAAAATTAGTAAATCCAAGTTCTACTTCCTAAAGTTTGAAGAGTACCTCAAATACTCTTCCTATGAAACATGACCCCACAGCCCACTCCAACCTCAAAGTCTCAACCAAAAGGAGGAAGAGAATGCACACGTGAAGCCAGTGAGACTGCGGCCTGGGAAACCAGCTCGAGCTGACGAGAGATAAGGTAATGAAGTGAATGGAAGCTGGTGGTAACATGATATCTGTAACGGCTACTCAGAGTTCTCTCCCACACAAAAAGGCAATTTCAAAGGTATGGTCCTTTCCCTCCCTTCTCCCATGACTGCACCCAACTGGATCCACTCAGAGCTTCTCCTGGCTTCCGGGATATCTCTAGTTTCTTTATCCACAGAGGAAAAACCTGTGTCGATATTCGTATAAATTCCACTTTACTTTCTGCACCCCTACCTCTGACTTCCATTTCTTTCACCTTCCACTCTGAGAGAGAGAAATATATTATTCCTTTAGAAGTAGGATTTACCGGGTCTCTACCCTCTGCCCCTAACCTCTTCGGATGAACCGGACATCTGATTCTTCGTCTGCAGGCTTCCCTTGTGGCTCAGTGGTAAAGAATCTGCCTGCCAGTGCAGGACATGCGGGTTCAATCCCTGGTCAGAAAGATCACCTGGAGGAGGAAAATGGCAAACCTGCTCCAGTATTCTTGCCTGGAAAATTCCATGGATAGAGGAGCCTGGTCGATGGACCAAGGGCTAGAGTCCTTAGGGTTGCAAATAGTAGGACATGACTTGGCAACTGAGCACACACGCATGCCGCAGGGTGCAAGTCCTAGGTGTCTTGAACTACCCACAATATTCCTAACCATCTTAACCCTAATTATATCCTAGCCCATACTGGAGCCCATCTTTTTCCCGGAAAGAGGTCTCCCATCTGTCTCGTGAAGTCCACTCGTTAGGTCAGGGACTGACGGCTGCCCTGAGTTGCCTGGACTCACTCTTTAATTTTACCCATTCTTCGGTTCTCCAGGTAAACCTAGAACCTGTTTCTCCAGGTAAACGTGGGTCAGAAGCTCGTATTATCTGACTTTCCTTCTGGCCACATGTTCAAATTGACAGTGACATAAAAGACACTATGTCTAGTATGAAAATCACAGTATGTTAGAAACTTGGTTCCTATCACCAAAACTATGAAAAGTTTGCATCTGAGGTGTGATCTGTATAAAGGTAGCTCCTTTGATTTTATCTTTGTTAACAGTCAATCGGCAGTCAACAGAGCAGGGACTAAAAGGGAAGTCCGCCTTCAAACTTAAAAAAAGTAGAATTTTAATTTATCAGCTATGGTACATCTGTTATTTTTCTTTTTAGCCTTCCAACTGATAGGGATTATGGAACATGAAAATGTCATCACAAGTGAGACTGTCATTGTTCCTGGGAATTATCTGTGAGTGCTCTGTATTCTGCTAAATGACATCAGCAGCTGGAACAGCTGTCTGAAGTAACAGGCCTGAGGATGCTCCATAGGCAGTAATGCTCACTGTTCATCAAATGCACACAGCTAGTTTCTGCATCAGTGAAAATTCCTACTCATCTCCTCTTAACATTAAAATAGTTCTGACTACTTGCTATTATTGTGCTCAGTGAGTTAGTGCTACTACTGCCCACTACGTACTGTGGAATGTTTTACACTCACTACAGGAAGGATTACTATCATTTCATGAGAGTCATGGAAAATGAAATAGGGGGTAATTTCTTCGAGGTCACACAGTTAGTGGAGCTGGCACTTTGACCCAGATTGACACATTTGCCCAAGGTCTGGCCTCTGGAAGCCTCATTCTAGCCTCTGTGGCTTCAGAAGCTTGATGATTTTATCTTTAATAAAATCAAAATTAATGACAGCTCTGTCCCATCTCTATTTAGAACCTGAATCTTTGACTCAAAACTTCATGCAATTTGTTATCTTTTTCCCCAGGGCCTCACCAAACACGTAGCTAGCCATTTATTAAATCACACTTATTCCTGAAATCTCTTTCTTCACTTCTATTCCAGTGAATGACTGTATATAATAAATCTTTATTTACTAAACAAACACATGTTCAAAACAGGGCTTGGACTTAAAAGAGGGGGAGAAATGCAAGACAAATTTTTGCTCTTCATAGCATTATCATTTCATTGGTGGCAATGGTCAAATACCATGTTAAGTCATCTTTTACATACTTGTTATTTTTTAATAGTAATTCTATAAATAATGTAATCCTACAAATAATGTAAATTTGTATCAATTTTATGTACAATAAAAGAAGTTGGAAGCTCTAATAGCACAGATTCTCAGACCAAGGCCACAGGCTACCTCTCCTGTGATCAAGGAGCTCTTGAATTTAACCTAGATGAAACACACTCCATATTCTCTAACCCATTATACTGTTTTTCAATTAACTATCCAAAAGGGAAGGACTATGTGAATGATACAAATAAAACATACTAGGTGTTCAGAAGGCAGAGAAATCAGTTCTAGCTGCATTAGTATCAGAATTCACATGGAGGGAGCATGATTTAAGGCTGGGTAGGTTTTGGTGGGTGGAGCCTGAGGAGGACACACCCCCTGGGACTGCCTGCACCCCAGCTAGGAAGTGGTGAGAGGTATGGCAAGCGCAGGGCTTTCTATGGGAAAGTTATAACCCATAAACCTGGGACAGAAAAGCAAGAATCTGGAGGCAGAGAGTAGCGTGACTTCTAATTCTGCAAGGGCAGCTGGGTTTCTTTGGGTGTGGGCACTTCAAGTCTCTGACCTTTCAGTTTCCATGTCTGCAAACTAGGCATATTAATACTAACCTTACAAAGTTAAGTTTGGGGCTTGATGCTGAGGAAGAGTTAATTAGATAGCCCTGGATATGTGACAGTTCTTATAAACAAGTCCTTCCTTCTGAGTCAAGGAGCCTGGATTCACTGAGTAGGCAGTGGGAATCTATGAACAACAGAGCAACACAGATCTTTGACCTGGTCTCCTTCTCTAAACAATCATGTGAATCAATGATTACAATCCATTACAATAATGAATTACTTTTCCATTAACACAACTTACACTTCCTAAAACACAACTCTCTCCCGTTGCACCTCAAGCTTAATGGTTTTCCCACTCTGCAGGGAATGAAGCTGAAATGCCTTTGCTGGGAATGTATGGTTCTGCTCAAGCCCTGTCTCCCAGTTCTCCTGACACTGGCTTTTGGCATCAGCTATATTCATTTGTTCAGAGTCCCCTTAAGGTACGGTGACCAACTCATCCATCCCCATTTGTCTAGGGTTTCATACATCTAGTACTGAAACTCTTGTGCCTGTGATCCCCTCTGTCCCAAGGAAACTGGGCAAGTTGGTCACCCTCTCTCAGAAGCATTCCACTTTCCAAAATTTCCCCGTGTTTGACTTTTCCCCTGTGGTGCTTCGTGAGACACGGACACCTTGCAAGGCTTAATCCGAACACAACATGATAATCACGTGGATCGCCTGGGGTAAGTAGAGCAGGTGGCTCTTACAAATCCCTCTTACTGAGTTTGATGGATTGGGATCAGATACTGAATGTATTTTTCTTTTAACCATTTGCTTGGAAATAAAATTTAAATACAAAAAAGTTGCCAGAATAAGTATAATACAGTAACCTCTTGGCATCCAATGGGAATTGATTCCAGGACCACCACAGATACCAAAATTCACAGATGCTGAAGTCCCTAATATAAATATATATGGCATATCATTTGCATATAACCTATGTTACATGTACTTCAAATCATCTATAGATTACTTAAAGTATGTGATAAAATATAAATAATATGCAAATTCAGCTGACCCTTTCAGTAACAACTTCAAGGGCCTGCTTACAAAAAGAGTTTTTTCACTAACCACTGTACTATAGAACCACATGTGACTAGGCTGATTAAAGGTGAAGATGGAGAATGTGGATACAGGGGTGACTGTAAAGTTATACTTAGATTTACAACCTCAAGGAAGGTCAGTGCCCCTAACCTTGGCATTGTTTAAGAGTCCACTGTAATTGTTAAAACAATGTAAATGCTACCTAAAGGGCCGTAAATAAAATGTAAATGGTTGCCAGTGCAGCAAATTCAAGTCTTCCTTTTTGAAACTTCCTGGAATTCTTCCCCCCTCCAATATTTTCCATCCCCAGTTGGTTGAATCTGTGGATACAGAAACCATACAGATGCAGATATGGAAGGCAGACTGCACAAAGAATATTCATAGACTTTTTACCCAGATTCCCCAGACAAATGTTAATACGTCTTACCCTCTATCGTATGTGTTCTCTCTGTCACACGTAATAGTCTTTTAGTATTTTTTTTAGACCAGTTCCGGTCTGAACAATGTGTTCACAGTGTGGTCTTCTAGTGGCTCACGGTAAAGAATCCACCTGCCAATGCAGGACCCCTGAGCTCGATCCCTGCATCGTGAAGACTCCCTGGAGAAGGAAACGACAACCCACTCCAGGATTCTTGCCTGGAGAATCCAAGGACAAAGAAGCCTAGTGGGGTACAGTCCATGGGGTCACAAAGAGTCAGACGTGACTTAGAGACTAAACAACACAGTGCAGGCAGATTCAGAGGCGGGAGACGTCACTTCTAACCAGGAGGAACTGGCCGTAAGTAAAGAGTTACTGGGAGGTTAAAAGTTCCAAGTTCTGCTTTAGGAAGATGACAGCGCAAGGTGTCTAGCATGAGGTCTAGAGGGAAGAAAAATCTGGCAACAGAGAGCCTAATCAGCAGAGAGCCCAGCAGTTTCAGCCCCCAAAACCTCTGCTGATGGACAGGAGCTACTGCTGGTTGGAGTGAAAATGAAATCATGTCCTCTTTCTGCCCAGCTTCGATAAGAATGCCTCACATCTCCTCGACTGTTTGACCTGACTTACAAAGATGACTTTCATCTAAGCTTTTTCCCATTTCTCTTAAGAAACAAACCCATTTCTCATAGCCATTTTCTCGCCTTGGCTGTTGAGAAATGGAGTGACAAAATTAAGGACCATGGAAAGAATTAGGTCCCTGTTACTTTGTGCGATGGACTGGCTTCTTGGCAGAGTGACATGGGGTGAGTTAAGTACAATAACTGCAAATATTCATCACTCCTGAAACACTGGAATTCTGCTTTTAATTATCACTGAAATGCCATGGAGGTGCACTGAGCAGTTTTTGATCAGATACAAACTAACAAAGTGTATCCAACTGCTTCAGGGAGAATTTTTTAATTTCACAGTTGATTGAAAAATATACAGTCACAGTATAAAGGAGTAAATTCAACAAGGGCTACCTGAGCTACGAGAATATACATCAGCAAATGAGAAGAAACATTAGCATCCTATCAAAAACATTTTAATCCAAAACAAAACCTGAAGTTCCTGTATCTTATCTGCTAATACAACTTTACGGATCCACTTTGTGTTTTTTTACTGCTCTATCTGGACAAAAAAAATCAACCTTTCATTTACTTTATTGCTCCCTTGTTAAACATCTCTTTGGATTTCTTTTCTCTCTCTTTTTTAAAGTGTCTGGTATTTGGCACTTTCACTTCTCACACAGGCCTGATGTATAGTTTGTTCTAACAAATACATCTACAGCTGGCACTTTGGGTTGATAACATTCTGTTCGCTCCAAGGAAAGAAATTATAGGAGATCTTACTGAGAAAGCAGCAGCAGTGGTTCTAATAAATCCAGGGTCTATTTCGCTCTAAGAGAAGACACATCAATAGCAACATGTATATCCCAATTCCTAGTACTACAACCCAAAAATTCTCTTTAGAAATAAAAAGTACATTAAATAAAATTCTTGGCACCTGATTATGCAAGAAAGTTGAATATACAAGACCTGCTGAAAGTTATCAGTTCCTTTAATTATAGACCAGGTTTAATTCTCACACAAAACAGAATGACTTGATTGGTTTAATGTGAGAGACAAATTGAGGAAATATTTAGAAAGAAGAGGGATATGTCAGGATTTCTTAGATGATGTGAGACTAGACAGATAAAAGATAAAATTTGTGTGTTGTGCATATTGTGTGTATATATTTACACAAACATATAAATTATGACTTCCCTGGTGGCTCAGACGGTAAAGCGTCTGTCTACAATGTGGGAGACCTGGGTTCGATCCCTAGGTCGGGAAGATCCGCTGGAGAAGGAAATGGCAATCCACTCCAGTACTATTGCCTGGAAAATCCCATGGACAGAGGAGCCTGGTAGGCTGCAGTCCATGGGGTTGCAAAGAGTCAGACACGACTGAGCTACTTCACTTTCCTTTCCTTTCTTATATATAAATTATAATGTTTACCAAAAGTAGGCAGTGTTGAGAAATAAAAGATTATTTCATGATAAAGTCACATCAACAAAACTCTCATCTCATTATTCTTTAGAAATTATGCTCTGGCTGCTTCATTGTGGCCGTTATCTTTTTTCCTTCTAAGATTCATGGATTTCAATTTTTCTTCTAAAAGCCAAGAACTAAGCTCCATGTAAATTCCCATGAAAACCATCGAATAATTCCCATGAGTTGCACACAGAATCATTTCTTTAACAATGCAAATCATTCTGCCTCCTAGATTCCTACTAAGATCTGCAAAACACTTGTTCTTCACATCAAATATGGTCTTAGTAGTTTTCCATTTTATTTTTCCAGAAAACTTTCACAGTCAAAAAGAGAGACCTAAGGGTATTTTCTCATCTTGTTACAGACGGTGACAGAACAAAATGTGCATAAATGCCCACACAGGAAAGTTAATAATACTCTATGCAGAGTCTATTTTTAGATTAATAGAACTAGTTTACGCAAAGCAAATCTGTACTGAGAAAAGATCTTCAAATATTTGAAATAATTCTGGATAAACATTTAGAGAAAAGTAACCTTTTCTTTTCCCACATTGGATCTAAAATAATTAAATGAATTCAAAGGCTGAGCCACTTTACAAAGACTTTCTAATGGCCCATATTGATCACAATCTAAATTTGCTTTTGCAGTAAGTTTGTAGAGCTGCATTAAGCACCAGAGCCAAAGCCTTGAAGAAAGAAAATCCACAGCCATCCTAGTAGTACCAAACAGCAGAACAACTGTTTACATTTGTTAATACGGAGACAAAGATCATTTGGGAGGAGACGAGATAACTAGGCTCTACTGGTTAATGCTGTATTAAAATTTACTGTTTCCAAAGCCAAGAATTCTCCCACCAGGCTTTTGGCCACTCATAATTTTACCTTGCCCAGAAAAGACAAATCTCTCAATGTGAAGGCAAGGTCGTTATTCTGAGTTGATTCAATAAACTGGAATTATACAAGGCCCTCACAAATGTGTAATCTGGCATTATACACGAAGCACTGATTTTGTTCACTGGTGGCATTTCTAGCTATCCACAGCCCTCTACCTTTTTTTTTTTTTTTTAATTGTAAAAGGGAAATTTAATGTGCTTTTTTTTATTGCTTTTTTCCCTAAACTTACTTTATATTGGGGTATAGCTGATTAACAATGTTGTTTCATGTTAATAGTGAAGGGATTTAGCCACACATATACACGTATCCTGGAGAAGGAAACAGCAACCCACTCCAGTATTCATGCCTGGAAAATCCCATGGACCGAGGAGCCTGGTGGGCTACAATCCATGGGGTCGCAAAGAGTCGGACACGACTGAGCGACTTCTGTGTGTGTGTGTATACACGTATCCATTCTCCCCCAAACTCCCCTCCCATCCAGGCTGCCACATAACATTGAGCAGAGTTCCCCATGCCACACAGTAAATCTTTGTTAGTTATCCACTTTAAATACCGCAGTGTGCACATGCCCATCCCAAACTCCCGAACTATCCCTTTCACCCACCCCTGCTTCCCCCCTGGCAACCACTGCTTTTCTTACTTGTAACATAGAACTGTAATTCTAAATCCTGTTGTGCTCTTATGCAAACTACCATGTGTATCCAGCTTTTTAAATTTTTTTTAAAAAATTTTATTTTATTTAACTTTATAATATTTTACTGGTTTTGCCATATATCAAAATGAATCTGTCACAGGTGTGCATGTGTTCCTCATCCTGAACCCTCCTCCCTGCTCCCTCCCCATACCATCCCTCTGGGTCGTCCCAGTGCACCAGCCCCAAGCATCCAGTATTGTGAATAGAGGAATGTTTGCTTCCAGGAACCTTCCAAAAGCCATCTATATTTTGAGGACTGAATATGCGTGACACAGTATCCAGCACCCAGACTCAGAGATTCTTCCCTTCCCCCAGCAACCACCTGGGTCCTTTGACGTTCTGGGAAGGAACGTACATCAGATCACTTAATACAGTTTATCTGAATGATCTGCACAGATTCCTGCCTTCCTATTAGACTATGTACTTCTTTACTCATCCTTACATTTTTTATCTTTTCATTCCCAGGCTCTGGACAGTGCCCCTTAGATATTGTGATCTCAATGTTTAGTGAATATATAAGACACAAGCTCTAACTGCACTTCCAAGATATGTACCATACAAGTATTTGTTTTTAAAGTTTTAATTTTCTCTAAAATATTTTACTTGATATATTAGATGGAAATTTTAGATGCTGAAGTATTAAAAACTAAAGCCAGTTCTGAGAAAACCACTTTTGAATTCTTAGCACATTAATACTGCACATATATTATACACATATAATATATATGCAGGTCATGAAGCAACAGTTAGAATGGACATGGAACAACAGTCTGGTTCCAAATAGGAAAAGGAGTACATCAAGGCTGTATATTGTCACCTTGCTTATTTAACTTATATGCAGAGTACATCTTGAGAAATGCTGGGCTGGAAGAAGCACAAGCTGGAATCAAGATTGCGGGGAGAAATATCAATAACCTCAGATATGCAGATGACACCACCCTTATGGCAGAAAGTGAAGAGGAACTAAAAAGCCTCTTGATGAAAGTGAAAGAAGAGAGTGAAAAAGTTGGCTTAAAGCTCAACATTCAGAAAACGAAGATCATGGCATCTGGTTCCATCACTTCATGGGAAATAGAGGGGGAAACAGTGGAAACAGTGTCAGACTTTATTTTTGGGGGCTCAAAAATTATTGCACATGGTGACTGCAGCCATGGAATTAAAAGACACTTACTCCTTGGAAGGGAAGTTATGACCAACCTAGATAGCATATTCAAAAGCAGAGACATTACTTTGCCAACAAAGGTTCGTCTAGTCAAGGCTATGGTTTTTCCTGTGGTCATGTATGGATGTGAGAGTTGGACTGTGAAGAAAGCTGAGTGTTGAAGAATTGATGCTTTTGAACTGTGGTGTTGGAGAAGACTCTTGAGAGTCCCTTGGACTGCAAGGAGATCCAACCAGTCCATTCTAAAGAGATGGGTCCTGGGTGTTCATTGGAAGGACTGATGCTAAAGCTGAAACTCCAATACTTTGGCTACTTCATGCGGAGAGTTGACTCATTGGAAAAAGACTCTGATGCTGGGAGGGATTGGGGGCAGGAGGAGAAGGGGACGACAGAAGATGAGATGGTTGGAAAGGCATCACTGACTCGATGGACATGAATTTGAGTAAACTCTGGGAGTTGGTGATGGACAGGGAGGCCTGGCATGCTGTGATTCATGGGATCGCAAAGAGTCGGACACGACGGAGCGACTGAACTGAACCATACATATCATTTATTATACATATACACACAATGCACAGAGATATATGATTCATTTAGTGTGAATATTATTGGAGAAGGAAATGGCAACCCCACTCCAGTAGTCTTGCCTGGAGGATCCCAGGGACGGGAGCCTGGTGGGCTGCCATCTATGGGGTCACACAGAGTCAGACATGACTGATGTGACTTAGCAGCAGCAGTGTGAATATTATTATCCATTTTCTGTATTATTGGTGTGAGATTTGGCCTATTCCTATACAAAATTATTTTACTAAAAGTATGACTGCAAAAGACTCATCTTTTGAAATACATTTTAAAAATTCAATCAGCAATTCAATTGAGTTTGATTTAGAGTAAATTGTATAACTAGAATTTATATCTAAAGAGCAGTGGTATCTGATTATCTTTCCCTCTTTGTTTTGATTGATCAGATAATTCTAGTAACTTTTCAAAAATTTAAGTTATGGGGACTTTCGTGGTGGTCCAGTGGCTCAGACTACTCATGCCTGAAGCAGGGCACCCGGTTTGATTCCTGATCAGGGAACTAGACCCTGCATGATACAACTAAGATCTTGCATGCTGCAACTAAAGATCTCATGTGCAGCCAAATAAATAGACAAATATCTTTTTGTAATGCATGTTTCTGTTACTTGGCTACATTGTTTTCATCTGAAAAACTGGTCAGTACTATCTTTCTGTCCCTATTATTATTTACTTTAAAATGCAATCACTTACTTAGTATCAAAACGTGTACTGAAAACCAACTACTCTCTAAATATTAGTTTCCAAGTAGATTCATTCACTTAAATTACCTCAGATTCTCTTTGCAACAGAGCAAAATGGCATTTAAAGTCACTGACAGATTAAATCAAATAAACAGACCTTTTAATCACTGAGGTCCTTTTGCAGAAATAATATCTTTGCAGGTATTTAGTTTTGAATGATGTTGTCAGTGGTTTATTATTTCACATTTAGTCATATTAAAGTTCATCCGTCTCAGGGGAAAGACTCAATAATTATGAACTATGACTTTTTTTCAGGTTCCTTTCTAATTTGTAGAGGAACAGATATTATAAATATCCAAGAATCACAACAACAGAAGTAAAAACTATCATCTCTGTGCAATGAATGCTGTGAAACTAGGGCCTTGTCATCAATGACTATGTTATTATAAAAATTATGAAGGAAATTGTTTCTTGTTAATTCATAATTATTGGTGACTCCCGTGGTAGCTCAGATGGTAAAGAAATCTGCCTGCAATGCAGGAGACCTGGGTTTAATCCCTGGGTTAGGAAGATCGCCAGGAGAAGGGAATGGCAACCCACTCCAATATCGTTGTCTGGAGAATTCCATGGATAGACCATAGGGTCGCAGAGTCAGACGTGCCTAAGCCACTAACACTTTCAATTCATAATTGTTACTGATACAGGTCTGATTTTTATTTTATTAAGACCTTCCCAGATGCTTCAACTTTTGTTTTTGTTTTGATGACTAGAGAATACGATTGGTATTTTAAAATATAGTGGTTTATAAATGAGGTTCTACCTCATGCTGGTGAGAATGACCATCATTAAAGAGTTGACAATTAGTAAATGTTTCAGAGGGTGTTGAGAAAAGGAAACCTTCCTGCTATTAGTGGGAATATAAATTGGTGCAGTCACTACGGAAAACAGTATGAAGGTTCCGAAAATAAAATGGTTCCCATATGATCCAACAACACCACTCTTAGGCATATATCCAGACAAAACTATAATTCAAAAAGACACATGCACCCCTAGGTTCATGGAAGCATTATTTAGAATAGCCGAGATGTGGAAACAGCCTAAATACCCATCAACAAATAAATGGATGAAGAAGATGTGGTGCACATGCACACACACACGTGCATGCACACACGCGCGTGCACACACCCATAAGCACAGTAGAATGCTAGTCACAAAAAAGAATGAAATAATGGCATTTGCTGGAACAGGGATGAAAACAGAGGTGACCATACTAAGTGAAGTCATACAGAGAAAGAAAAATATCGTATGATACGACTTCTATGTGCAATCTAAAATATGACACAAATGAACACATCACAAAACAGACAGATGCACAGCCACAGAGAATACACTTGTGATTGCCAAGGAAGAGGTGGGTGGGGAGAGGGACGGACTGGGAGTCTGGGATTAGCAGATGCAAACTATTATATATAGAATGGATAAACAACAAGATCCTACTGTACAGCATATATTCAACATCTTGTGATAAACCATAAGGAAAGAACATGAAAATAATATATATAAGTATAACTGAACCACTTTTCTGTACAGCAGAAATTAATAAAACATTATAAGTCAACTATACTTCAATAAACTAAAAAAAAAAACCAGTGGTAGTTTACAAGTTTTAACAAAATGATATCATATTTAGGTTGAAAAATTTTAACTTCCATAACAGGTCACCTACAAGATAAACATTGAAAAGTGCAAAACTTTAACACAAGATATCAAAGAAGATCTAAATAAATCACAAAAAACATAATATTATCAAGGTGCCAATTTTCACCCAACTAGATCTGTAGGTTCAACAGAATCCTAACCAAAACCTTAAATTATTTTATGGATACTGATAAACTGGTTCTAAAGTGTATCCGCAAAAGCTAAGACCCAGAATAGCCAACACAATGTTCAAAGAGAAAAACAAAATTGAAAGACTAAGTCTACCTGACTCTAGGATTTACTAAGGAACTACAGTGATTAAAACAGTGCAGTATATGTGAAAGATCAGACAGAAAGATTAGATCAACAGAGCAGATTAGAGAACCCAGAAACAGACCAACACAAAAACAGTCAACTGATCTTCGACAAAGAGCAAAGGCAACTCAATGAAAAGGACAGACTTTGCAACAAATGGTACTGGGACAACTAGACATCGATATGCCAAAAAAACAAAAAAAAACAAGGAATCTAGACCTTACAGTGTAACAGGAACTCTCATCACTGCTCACAGGAACGCAAAATGCCACAGCCACTATGCAACACCAGCTAGCAATTTCGTACAAAGCTTAACATAAGCTTAGCATACAACCCAGCAAGAGCACTCCCGGGTATTTATTCAAAGTAGCTGAAAACTTATGTCCTCATAAAAACTTGCACACAAATATTTATAGCAGCTTTATTCATAACTGCCTAAACTGGAAGCAACCAAGATGTTTTTAATTGATGAATGGATAAACAAATTATGGTGCATTTATGCAATGGAATATCACTCAGCAATGTAAGAAATGAGCTATCAAGCTATAGAAAAAGATAGAAAAAGACATGGAGGAACTTACCTATTGCTGAGTGAAAGAAGCCAGTCTTCAAAAACAACTCTGGTTCTAATTATTTGTCATTCTGGAAAAGGGAAAACTATGGAAATAATCAAATAGTCCTGGTTGCCAGGTACTCAAGGGGTCAGGAGGTGGGGATAAAGAGCAGAAACACAAGTAGATTTTTAGGGCAGCGACACTACTGGGCATGACACTGTGATGGTGGATGTATGATATTTTATACTCGTCACAACTCATAAGAAGAGTGAGCCCTAACATGAACTAAGGAATTTAGTTAATATATACATATCGGCTTGTCAATTGTGAAAAAATATAACACTCTAATGCAAGATGCTAATAATAACATCAACTATATGAAGAAGGAAGCAGGGTATGTGGGAACTTTCTGTACTTTCTGCATAATTTTTTTGGTAAATGTGAAAGTGCTCCAAGAAAATAAAATCTATAAAAAAGTAAATATTGTTTCCTGCTTCATATGTAATGAATTTTCAGTGAAACCTTGCCTCCAGATTTGGAGGTAAGAAGAAAGTAAGTTCATGTAAGTTCTAAGGGCTGGGATTTTCTTCTCTTTCAATAAAGGAAAGTAAGTGTTAGTCACTCAGTCGTGTCTGACTCTTTATGATTCTATGGACTGTAGTCCTCCAAGATCCTCTGTCCATGGGATTCTCCAGGCAAGAATACTGGAGTGGTAGCCATTTCCTACTCCAGGGGATCTTCCCCACCCAGGGATTGAACTCAAGTCTCCTGCATTGGCAGGTGGGTTCTTTACCATCTGAGCCAACAAGGAAGCCCTTGGAGCCACCAGGTAAGTGGAGTTAATTTGTTTTCTGAAATAATACGCAATTATTCTTGGAATAGAGAAATTTTATTTGTGAACAATTTTCATTTAAAATATTTCAAAGTTTAGTAAACCTCATATGTACGATATATACTAAATAAGAAACTAATGATAAAAATGAATCTTTTTTATTAATCTCTAATTTAGAAAGAAAAATTATCTAGAAAGTATGTGTTTTATATATATCCTTATTAAAAGTTATCACAAGTTACAAATTTTCCTTCATGAAGGTGTTTTTAAAATTGATGTTTTTTTCCATTAAATAACCATTTTGTTATATTTAGCACATCAAAATACATTTCCATAATGACAGATCAGATGACATTTTCCTACAGTCTTACATTTATTTCTGTATCTTTTAGGAGTGCATCATGAATTTTTGATTACTCTATGAGATGGGATAAACCAAGCATATTTCTCAATGTTTTTTTCAATTCAACACACACCTTTGTATGAACTTTACTCTAAATAAAGCCTGACTGCTACATGATGAAAACCACAGTGCCTGTGTGTGGTAAGTCGCTTCAGTTGTGTCCAACTCTTGGCAACCCTATGGATCGTGGCCCACCAGGCTCTTTTGTCCACGGGATTCTCCAGGCAAGAATACTGGAGTGGGTTGCCATGCTCTACTCCAGGTGATCTTCCCTATCCAGGGACTGAACCCTAGTATCCTATGGCTCCTGCATTGCAGACGTATTCTTTACTGTTGGGCCACCAGGGAAGCCCTATTCCAGAGGAGGTTAGGACACCTTTTATAGTCTCTGCTTCCTCTAGAGCACTTGTCAAAAAGTTAGGATGCAGTGATATGTAGAATTTATCTTTTCCAGTGGAAAGTAAGCTCCACGGGTGCACAAGATGTGCATTTATCCTTCAAATCCAGCCCAGGGCCCAGCACCTATATGCCCAATACATATTTCTTGAATGACTCACTCATCAAGAACAACAAAAAGTAACACAAGAATTCACTGTAAAGATATGATAGAAAGACAGGGATAATCAAATTTAGATAATATAATTAACTAAATGGGGAAAGAATCAATAATACATTTACTTTGGGACATCTTTTTTTCCCTGACCACCAAAAAAACTCTTTTATATAAAATTTCCTAAGGGTAAGGGAATGTCACAATCAAATGTCACAATCAAACATGATCCTCAGAAAAACATTAAAAATATCCCCCAAATTCTGGGGTGAATATGTATTCTATTCCAAAGTGCATGATGAGTCCAGTGACTGAGTAAAAAAAAGCTGAGTGAATAAAACAATCATGGATTGTGTAAAGGTATCTTTCAAAGGATGGGGATATTCGAAGTATGTGATTTGATAATGTCTGTAACTTATTCTTCTCCCTAGAAGAACCAGTCCTTAGAAGTGGTATTGGAATAAAAGGAAGTAATCTAACTCTTAAAAGCAGAAGCTATCACGGCAACATATTTACCCTGAAACCTTAACTGGTCTGAACTCTGCTGTCTGCACTGCTCTTTTAGGGTCCCATTAGAAGGACGGAGCAGGAATAGACTTGGTGAAGGCAGAATCTGTTGATCTGTTTCTATTTCTCTGATGTGTAACAATATTATGTGCCTCTGAGAGGAAGAAACATTGAAGCCAAGAGGAGAGGCCAAGAGAAAATACAGAGAAAGCAAAATCCAGGCAAAGGGAAGAGTGAGTGTTTCCGTAAGGTGGGAATCAAAGGCGACCAGGGTGGCTGCTGCAGATGGAGGGAGAATGTGGAAGCTTTGTGGGCAGATCAAGTCACGGGTTTTACAGGCTTAGGAGGAATTCAGGTTATATTTTGGGTAAAGAGTTGACACGAACTGCTGTCAAATTGCAGGTGAGAAAGGAGGTGAAGAGAGGAAACAACTGCTGATTGAAGAAAGGCAGGCACTGATGGCCCAGGTCCCAGGACCAGGCATCCTGGTCACCCTGGAAGGGTAAAGGAAAAATACACAGGACAGTAGATTTTCATGTCTCTCCTTGTGGGTGTTCCCTTTCAATTTCTGATGTGTATCCTGTTTGCAGGCTGCTCAGGCAGCCATGGAACAGAACCGGAAGCCAGAGCCATCACAAACACCCTCAGGGGAGAGGTATGAGGAGCTATCTTCACGCCCCCTGAGATGACAACGTGGCTCTTCTGAAACAGGCTGCAGCGAAAAGGCTGAGCTGGACGCAGGCCTGGCTTGGATTTCATGACTGGGAAACAGCCAGTGCTGTGGCAAGAATCCATTTTTGATCTCATTTTTTAATGTGTTTTCTTTATATTTTCCAAATTATGCATAAATTATTGAAACTAGGTCAAACGAAATCATGAGCTAAATAGAGTTTACTAATTCACCTTCGCAATTTGTCCTATGCCAATCTAAATGCTCAGGGAAGGCCCGTAGTTGTACTAAAGTGGAGCCAACATCACGACTTTGTGAAATGGCCTCAAACCCACAGCTTTATGGAAAAAAAAGTCAGGCCTTGGACTGACACCAATTTAATCCTGGAATCTATGAAAAATTAATTTAACAACAAATCAAATGAAGCAGCTTTGTGGTTTTTCATTTTAAAAAGGACATGATTTTAGCAATGACTATATATTGTAGGATTTTATAAATGGATGTTTTGATGATGCTTGGAGAAAAAACATGTGTCTTGTTAAGTGTTTTATAAATATTGGTTAAATCAAATAATGAATGAGTGTGAGACAGAAAATTCAGAGAAATAAAGCCAAAAGCCAGAGTTTTGAATATTCTCCTCTACATTGGCTTCTTGACTTAAAAAAAAAAAATTAAGATTTTTTTTTGGATGTGGACCGTTAAAAAAAAATCTATATTGAATTTGTTACAATATTACTTCTGTTTTATGGGTTTTTTTTTTTTTTGTTTTTGTTTTTTTTTTGGCTTTTTGGCCACAAAACTTGTGGGATCTTAGCTCCCCAGCCAAGGATCGAACCTGTGCTTCTGCACTAAAAGGTGAAGTCTTAATCACTAAGCCACCTGGGAAGTCCCTCCTTGACTTTTCTGTTTTGAGTATATTTTTGAAATCTAGATAAATTCAAAAGCACCCCCAGAAATAAAGAGGCCTGTCAATGGCTCAGATTCTAAAGCTCAAGGGAAAAACTGGAAGTTTAACTGAATAGCTTAGGTATAGAAAAGATTAACTTCCAGAAGTTGTTATTTTAAAGATTTTTCTTGGTTTCTCTTTTTCTAATGTTGAAACTAAAGTTGAAATTTTGAAATGGTTTATAAGATTATTGAAAGATGCAGCAATAAAAGGATTAACATGCATATATATTCTTCAAGCTTTAAATCAGTAGCTTAGCTACTGGTGAAAAATCTCATCAAGTTTTAAAAATAAATTCAATGCTAAAGATATATTGAAATTGTTTAGAACACCAAGAAAGACTTCATATTAATAATTATATGTATTCATTAAAAACATGTCCTAATGTTTCACTTAATATTTTCTAGATTTATAAATTATTTTTGAGTCAAAACCTAATAAGAACTCTATATAGTTATTAATTCTGCCTTTAAATTTAAAAAAATTTAAGTATATTATCCCAGTTTCAATATGTAGGGATACCTTCTATTATTTAATAGAGTTTATAAGGATTTGTCATTTTCACTCACAAAGATCATTTGAAGGATAAAAAAAATTGAAATTGTTGTCACTAATGACTACATTTTCAGAAAAGCAGGAATACAGAATATAGTAAAGTAGAAAATTTTATCACAGACAGTCCAAAGGCACTGGAAGACTACTAAATTAAGCCATTTCCATTCAAGATTCACGAGACATACAATATAAGAGATTATAAAAATCCCTATCAGATTGATAGGACTTGCAATTAGTTAAACATGGAGAATAAGAGGGAGCATGAAGTTACAGAAGGTCCCGATGTTTCCAGCCTGGATTACTGAGATGACAGTAATGTTTCACATGAGATACACAACAGAGAAGGGGCAGGTATGAAGAGGGACGATGACTCCACTCATACAGAGTTCAAGAGGTCAGCAGAATATATATAGGACTAGGATTTCTAGAAGTTAGGATGCGAAGACTTGAAAACCATTTACATTCAGGAGTCAGCTGAAACTCTTGAGTACTGGAGATGAAGCAGGGAGAATACGCTGACTGAGATGGGTAGGAAGACAGCGCTGCTTGCCCAGAGCCCCACAGCTGCTTCACTATATGGGAAACTGAAAAGTTTTGTGGAGAAAGTCACTGAAACAGATTCCTGGACTCCTAAGAGAGGGCTGCGATCTATTTGAGATACACCCCACATCTGGAGACAAAACCAGAACTCAAGAGCATCTCAAATCTGGCTTTTATCAATAAAAGCAGTCAACCTTTGTCTCCATAAAAGCCCTGACGTTTGCTTCTTTTTCAATACTAAAACAATTAGTGTGCCCACTAAACGATAGTAGAGATCAAAGAATAATGCATATTTAAATAATGCATCAGACAGATGTCACTCTCATCTTTTAAAAACATACTTGGATTGTCACTGATGATACTATAAAAACTCTAACCTCAAAAATGAAGTGCCTCAAATTTCATAGGATACAAGAGTTTTACTCATTGCTAGCGATGTCAGCAAACTGCTAGACTCTGAAGTGACCAAGTTTTTGTAAAAGGCTCCAAATTTGCAATTAAAAAAAAAATTACCTCTTTAACAGGACCACCTGACTTAGGGCAGGATATTTACCATGTCTGGCCTCAAGCTACAATTCACCTTTCTCCCTGAACTCCTTAAAGATACATATCGAATGCTTTGTTACACACTGAAGTTTCTCAAGGATATACTTAAAACCAATTAAGATACATTTAGCGTTATTCTTAGAACAAAGGCATCCTCACTTACCACATTGGAGTTAGGGAGTAACAGGCAAACAACACAGTATCTTGGATAGGACTCAAGAAAAGCAGGGATTGTGGTCAGAGGAGGAACCTGTAACTGAAAGGGAGGGGGTCACCAAGAAGTAGGCTCCACCCCCACTTGCTCATTTCCCAGCACACGTGAGTGGAGCTCTGAATAAGGGGCGCCACTTTGCACCTGCCCTGTTCTTATTGGCAATGAATGGTGATGGGGTACTTAAGAGTGGAAACCAATGCAAAAGCAATTTAAGCCCATGGGCAAACGGCTCAGGGAAGAGCACAGAAGTTCTGATTCCCCTTTAAGGAGATGTGGCCTCCTGCCTGCCCTAGTGGCTTACATCTCTGGCTTCTCTTGCTAGCATTCAGACATCTATTCCTGAGTAGGGTAAAGGAGGAGTCACTATCAGCAAGCTAGACTCATTGTTTTCATCCATTTTAGAAATACTTCAGTGTCTACGAAATAGGGTAATTCTTAAAACCAGTGGTATGTCACAGTTTAAACATAAACTTTTTTTTTTCCCCCGAGTCACGGGGTACCTATGGTGTGATTTACAACTGGAATAAGATGTGGTGAATTAAGATAATTAGATAATATCTTATAAACTTTCTAATAAGATTAGAAAATAAGATAATTCCCAGGAGGTGCTAGTGGTCAAGAAACCGCTTGCCAATGCAGGAGTTATAAGAGATGTGGGTTTGATCCCTGGGTCAGGAAGATACCCTGGAGAAGAGAATGACAACCAACTCCTGTATTCTTGCCTGGGAAATATCATGAACAGAGGAGCCTGGCGGGCTACAGTCCAAGGGGTTGTAAAGAGTCGGACACAACTGAATGACTAACACTTTCACTTTTTTTTCCCATTGTATGTATAGTCAGTTTTCTACCTTGTGTCTACTTAGTTAAAACTGGATTACAAGTATTTACTTAGTGGTATGCAGACTTTGTTAAAGGTCACCTTTAAGGGGTGCTCAATAGTTTCTTAAATGAATACTGTACCTTATATGTAATTTCCCCTATCGTTTCCTAAAAACTATTGGATTGGCCAGAAAGTTCATTTGGGTTTTTCTGTAAGATCAGAAAACCCCAAATGAACTTTTGGGCAACCCAATAGAACATTCATGTATTTTGAAATATTTAGACAGAATTTAAGAAACAAGTTTAGAAGTTTAAAAATAAAATAAAATTAAAAAAAAAAAAAGAAACAAGTTTAGGATGTCAATGGCTACTCATTTTATTATGACTTTTGTATCACAAATATACTTGTATCTGTATCAGTTCAGTTCAGTCGCTTGGTCATGTCTGACTCTTTGCGACCCCATGAATTGCAGCACTCCAGGCCTCCCTGTCCATCACCAACTCCTGGAGTTCACCCAGACTCACGTCCATCGAGTCAGTGATGCCATCCAGCCATCTCATCCTCTGTCGTCCCCTTCTCCTCCTGCCCTCAATCCCTCCCAGCATCAGAGTCTTTTCCAATGAGTCAACTCTTCGCATGAGGTGGCCAAAGTACTGCAGTTTCAGCTTTAGCATCATTCCTTCCAAAGAAATCCCAGGGCTGATCTCCTTCCAAATGGACTGGTTGGATCTCCTTGCAGTCCAAGGGACTCTCAAGAGTCTTCTCCAACACCACAGGTCAAAAGCATCAATTCTTCGGCACTCAACCTTCTTCACAGTTCAACTCTCACATCCATACATGACCACTGGAAAAACCATAGCCTTGACTAGACGGACCTTTGTTGGCAAAGTAATGTCTCTGCTTTTGAATATGCTATCTAGGTTGGTCATAACTTTCCTTCCAAGGAGTAAGCGTCTTTTAATTTCATGGCTGCAGTCACCATGTGCAGTGATTTTGGAGCCCAAAAAATAAAGTCTGACACTGTTTCCCCATCTATTTCCCATGAAGTGATGGGACTAGATGCCATAATCTTCGTTTTCTGAATGTTGAGCTTTAAGCCAACTTTTTCACTCTCCACTTTCACTTTTATCAAGAGGCTTTTGAGTTCCTCTTCACTTTCTGCCATAAGGGTGGTGTCATCTGCATATATGAGGTGATTGATATTTCTCCTGGCAATCTTGATTCCAGCTTGTGTTTCTTCCAGTCCAGCGCTTCTCATGATGTACTCTGCATATAAGTTAAATAAGCAGGGTGACAATATACAGCCTTGATGTACTCCTTTTCCTGTTTGGAACCAGTCTGTTGTTCCATGTCCAGTTCTAACTGTTGCTTCCTGACCTGCATATAGATTTCTCAAAAGGCAGATCAGGTGGTCTGGTATTCCCATCTCTTTCAGAATTTTCCACAGTTTATTGTGATCCACACAGTCAAAGGCTTTGGCATAGTCAATAAAGCATAAACAGATGTTTTTCTGGAACTCTCTTGCTTTTTCCATGATCCAGTGGATGTTGGCAATTTGATCTCTGGTTCCTCTGACTTTTCTAAAACCAGCTTGGACTCTAGTTAGCAAAGTTGATTGGTTTCACTTTAATTGTGAGCTTTTTTTAATGGATGAGAAATTAACCCTAACTTCATTTCTTAATTAAACGTTGAGTAACTTCCCACAGGTTTTCTGTTTATCGGTTGTCTCTGTTTTGAGTTAGTTTTCTCATTCAAATTGTTATAGTATTTTTGCATAAATATTAAACATTTTCAAAGGGCTCAGATTTGTCTTAGGGAAATACTTTAGGAACAGGTAGAATCTAGTTCCATTTTCAGATCTTTAATATAGAAGTGATTATTAATTAATCTGCTAAAATATCCATTGGTTTTGCCATGGGTTTTAAAGGCTTCTACTTTAACACACTTTAAAACTTTTAGGTCTCATGTAATTTAATAGGAATATTTTCATCATTCACGGTGCCCAGAAAATAATCCTATCCTTCCTCTCTTCTTCCTGTTCTTCCTCCCCAACACAAAATATGAGTCTCTGTCTAAATTAAGGCTGTGTGTAAGGCTCTTGAGAATGTACTGGTGACTAATTGTACATGATACTCTTCTTAAAGAAGTTCATAGGCCAGTGAGGATGCAGAAATATACACATCTAACTACCACATATCCTGGTACGTTCAGTGATACATACATGTCTACAAAGGGTGCTTTGGAGCAGAAAGCAAGGTGCTTTCACAGAATTGGAAGAGGTCAAAAAGGAATAAAAGAGGAGGAAGCTGGGTTAACACTTAAATTCTTCCTCAGCATTCATTCTTGATACCATTCCCATAAAATCAAGAGATTTAAGATTACAACCATTTCTAGACTTGACTGTCAGTCCAGAAATGGTTCCTAATTTCAAATTTGGTTGACTATAGAACTCTTCATAATAAAAACAGGAAGTAACAGAAATACAGTCATTATGTATTCACTTTCTATAATATTAAACTCTGCTTAATAGCCATAATTCTTTCAACTGTCTGTACATAATAGTGTCAATGAAATTAGAATGGCCTGAATAGGTACCAAGGAACAGATTCTTTTAAATCATCATTTATTTTAAATGGTAATAACAGCATCCTCAGAAACACAGCAGATTGCTTTGTTTTCCATAAAATCAGGACAAGAAGAATGCTATTCTCTTCACCCTCCAGTGAGCTCAAAAGGTGGGAATGTTGCCAAGATAATTCAGTGAGAAAAGAAGTCATTCTCCCAGGAAATTTTGAAAATATCATTAATTCACTTTGAGTTTTTACAATGATTATAAAACATTTATAAGACTGGCTGTATCTAGTCGTTTTAACTGACAGGATTTTTTTTTTCCTCTACTGGAGTGCATCACTTTAAAAATATCCTTCCTTCTACTACCCACCTCCCCCCGCCCAACAATTTCACGATGGCAAATCCAGGCAAAGTGTTTTATTCTTGCTTAACCTTGAAAGATATATGGTGTACTCAATGAAAAAAAAATCTATCATTTAATTAGCTTTTAGAGATTTGACATCAAGCAGAACACATCTGAAATACAGACAAAGGAAGAAGCAAAAAAAATTCAGTTTGGAATTGTAAAGGAAAATGTTAGATGTTCTATGAAGGTCAAAGTCAACTCATTCCCTTAAATTCCTCCAAAAGACTTCTATGCACCGAGTAGGCAGTGGTGATCACTGGGGTGCTCCTCTTCCCACTTTATTTTCATTGTTCCTTTTCACAATTCATTTGAAATTTAGCTCGAATCTTTTTTCCCTTTCAATATAGTTAGTATCTATCATAAGTAATAATTTTGAAACTGACTTTCTAATTGACTGCTTAAGCAGAAAATTAAATTTAGGATAACAGCTAAGGAAATAAATAACTGCCGTTCAGTAGTTGATGCTTTATTAAGGGATATACGTATTTTTATGGGAGCCCTGAAAAAAGAAGTCAATGGATGCCTGAGGAGGTGGAAGAAGACTTTTCAGAAGTCACATTTAAGCATTCTTTCAGGGCTTATAGGTGCTCACGTGGGCTTCCCTCATAGCTCAGTTGGTAAAGAATCCACCTGCAATGCAGGTGACCCCACTTCGGTTCCTGGGTTGGGAAGATCTCCTGGAAAAGGGAAAGGCTACCCACTCCAGTATTCTGGCCTGGAGAACTCCATGGATACAGTCCATGGGGTCGCAAAGAGTCAGACACGACTGAGCGACTTTCACTTCATGGGAGGTTAAGAGAAAGAATGTACCAGATAAACACACACACAAATCAAGGCACACACAGAACAAGTCAGAACATGAGGTCCTTTTTGAGCTCTCAGGAGATAAGAAACCATGTGAGTCTACAGCGTATGTACCGAGTGGGTGAGACAGAGATAGGAAAGCTGTGGGTAGTCCGGGAAGGATCTTACACACCATGCCAATAATTCTGGATTTTATCCCTTCATCATTCTCCAATATGACAGCCACTGTCTACCTATGGCTCTTTAAATTTAAATTAAAATAAACCCAAGCAACATTTCAACTCCTTAGTTGACCTAGTCACATTTCAAATGCTCAATCGCAATGTGTAACTAGCAGCTACCATATTAGACAGAAGGATACAGAAGGTTTATCACTGAAAGTTCTATTGGACAGTGATGTTTTCAGTTCAGTTGCTCAGTTGTGTCTGACTCTTGGCGGCCCCATGAACCTCAGCACACCAGGCTTCCCTGTCCATCACCAACTCCTGGAGTTCACTCAAACTCATGTCCATTGAGTCGGTGATGCCATCCAGCCATCTCATCCTGTCGTCCCCTTCTCCTCCTGCCCTCAATCTTTCCTAGCATCAGGCTCTTTTCCAATGAGTCAGCTCTTCACATCAGGTGGCCAAAGTATTGGAGTTTCAGCTTCAACATCAGTCCTTCCAATGAACAACCAGGACTGATCTCCTTTAGGATGGACTGGTTGGATCTCCTTGCAGTCCAAGGGACTCTCAAGAGTCTTCTCCAACACCACAGTTCAAAAGCATCAATTCTTCAGTGCAGTCCAATTCTCACATCCATACATGAGTACTGGAAGAACCATAGCTGTGACTAGACGAACTTTTGTTGGCAAAATAATGTCTCTGTTTTTTAACTTTCCTTCCAAGGAGTAAATGTCTTTTAATTTCATGGCTGCAATCACCATCTGCAATGATTTTGGAGCCCAGAAAAATAAAGTCAGCCACTGTTTCCACATCTATATCCCATGAAGTGATGGGACTGGATGCCATGATCTTAGTTTTCTGAATGTGGAGCTTTAAGCCAACTATTTCATTCTCCTCTTTCACTTTTATCAAGAGGCTCTTTAGTTCTTCTTCACTTTCTGCCATAAGGGTGATGTCATCTGCATATCTGAGGTTATTGATATTTCTCCCAGCAATCTTGATTCCAGCCTGTGCTTCTTCCAGCCCAGCGTTTCTCATGATGTACTCTGCATATAAGTTAAATAAGCAGGGTGACAATATACAGCCTTGATGTACTCCTTTTCCTATTTGGAACCAGTCTGTTGCTCCATATCCAGTTCTAACTGTTGCTTCCTGACCTGCATACAGGTTTCTCAAGAGGCAGGTCAGGTGGTCTGGTATTCCCATCTCTTTCATGTTCAATCTGGTTTTAGAAAAGGCAGAGGAAACAGATCAAACTGCCAACATCTGCTGGATCACTGAAAAAGCAAAAGAGTTCCAAAAAAACATCTATTTCTGCTTTATTGACTATGCCAAAGCCTTTGACCATGTGGATCACAATAAACTGTGGAAAATTCTGAAAAAGATGAGTGATGTCTTAGAACAGGATAAAGTGAAAGTGTTAGTCGCTTAGTAGTGTCTGACTCTTTGCAACCCCCATGGACTAGCTGCTGTGAATGGAATTCTCCAGGCCAGAATACTGGAGTGGGTAGCCATTCCCTTCTCCAGGGGATTTTCCCAACCTAGGGATCAAGAATCTCCATTGTAGGGAGATTCTTTACCATCTGAGCCACCAGGGAAGCCCAGAATAGGAGAAATCACATCCAATTGCTAATTTCTAAGCAAGAAATTGACCTGATTAAAACTTTGCTTGATTAAAAAAGGTAACTCATAGAGTGTGAAAGATCAGCATAAAGGGTCAAGAGAAGGAAGCTGTGTAGTGACTGAATTCAAACTGTAGTTGTGGGAAAGTGGAGGGAAGTCACCTATTTCAGAAGATTTGGAGGGGCAGAACCAAGAGGACCATGCAGAGTTCCTAGTGAAGATGACTGGGAGGAAGGTGTTACCTCAGTTGGAAGATGTCAGAGGAACGCAGTGGGCTAGGGAGTGCAGAGAGTTAATTCTCGACCTATTGAGATGTAGGTGCCTGGAACTTAGGGGGTTTGGGCCAATAGGTTGCAAAAGCACTATGTTGCCCTTTTCCCTTCACAGTGGACTTGCTTTCACAATGACCTAAGCAAGCATTCTAAAACAAGCGATCTCTGCCACTACAATTTCCTGTACAGGCTGTCTCCACCTGCACTGCTGTGATTGGAAGTTCACTTATAAATTATGTGTTTGGAAGAGAGAACCTAATTTTCATGGAAAAATATTACAAATTATAATTAAGTCTCTAAGCCAACTGAGACAAGCAAAGTTGAGACACGGTGTACCTGAAATACCATATATTTGCATGAAATCATAGAAAAGAGCATATGGAATCATAGTTTGTTTTCCTTTATGTTCATGGAAACACATTTTGAACCAATGCAAAAACAGTGTTTCCTCAGCCTGACTGACTGAATGCTGGGGTCTTAGTCACAGGTGGAGCTGGGAGCACATGTGGGCCCGTTTCCATCACACCAGTAACATAATACAGTATTGGAATTTAGGAGGAATGGGATAATAAGAGAAAACATGTTGATTTCCACAAACGTTAAACTCCAAATAACGAAGATGGTCCCCTTGCTCACCAGGACCAACTGGGTGGGGGTGGGGGACAGAGAAAGAGAGAGAGAGAAACAGAAGTGGGAAAGACAGAGGAAGAGAGAAGAAGGGAGCAAGGGATGGTGAGAGTTGTGAAAACAGGTAACTATTTGGGCGTGCCCTCAGGTGGCAGGTAAAACGGCGGTTACCATAGGCAGAGAGGAGGAAGATCCTACAGACCCCAACATAGCTGTGGATGGTGATTAAGCTGCCCAATAGTGGGAAGAGAAGTAAAGAACAGTAACTGTCCTCAGGTGACAAAAATCCGAGGAAAGAAGAAAAAAAACTGCCCCCTCCATAAAACTACCATATAACCCAGCAAGCCCACCACTGGGCATATACCCTGAGAAAACCATAACTCAAAAAAGATACATGTACCCCAAAGTTCACGGCAGCACTGCTTACAATAGCCGGGACATGGAAGCAACCTAAGTGTCCATCTACAGATGAACGGGTAAGGAGGATGTGGTATGCATACACAATGGAATATTGTTCAACCATAAACACGAATGAAATTGGGTCAACTGCAGTGATATGGGTGACCCTAGAGCCTGTTACACAGACTGAAGTACGTCAGAACGAGAAAAACAAATACTGCACATCAAAGCAGATATATGGGATTTGGGAAAATGGTAGAGATGAACCTATCTTCAGGACAGGGATAGAGGGAGATGTCGAGAATGGACTCGCAGATGCAGTGGAGAAAGAGAGGGCAGGATGAGTTGAGAGAGTAGCACTGACATATATATGCTTGTGCTGGTGGTGCAGTCACTCAGTCATGTCCAAACTCTTTGCGACCCCATGGTCTATAGCCTGCCAGGCTCCTCTGTCCTTTCTTGGATTTCCCAAGAAAGAATACTGGAGAGGGTTGCCATTTCTTTCTCCAGGGGATCTTCGCAACCCAGGAATTGAACCCAGTCTTCTGCATTGCAGGCAGATTCTTTATGGACTGAGCTTCCACAGAAGTCCCACATACACACTACAATGTGTAAAACAGATAGCTAGTGGGAAGCTGCTATATAGCACAGGGAGCTCAGCGCAATGCTCTGTAATGACTTAGAACGGTAGGAGGGAGGCTCACAAGGGGGCAGATATATGTATATGCATAGCTAATTCATGCTGTTGTACACCAGAGATGAACACAACATTCTAAGGAAATTACATTCCAATTAAAAAATTAAAAAACAATTAATGACTAGGAAATGAGAAGATGTAGAAACAAAGAACAGCTGTTGGCTAGGAGGCTGGTAACAATTAAATGGCAACCCACTCCAGTGTTCTTGCCTGGAGAATCCCAGGGACGGGGGAGCCTGGTGGGCTGCCGTCTATTGGATCGCACAGAGTCGGACACAACTGAAGTGACTTAGCAGCAGCAGCAGCAGGAGGCTGGTAACAATTTATAGACTATAAACCAGCCACATAGCAGAATGACCAAGCTACCAGTTCCCTGAAGCCATGAAGACCTGACACACACTCCTAAGTTGTTTTTACAGGAAGCAGACTGCCACCAGATGAAAACTGCTGACCACAGAACACAGACCCTAGACTGGTTGAAACTAGAGGCTGATGACCTTGAAACTTCATCTTGATGCCAATCAATCCAGAATTGTCCATGAGCTGATCACACACCCAGCAGCCCCCTCCCTAACACTGCATTTAAAACCTCTTCCCAGAAAGTCATCTAAGAATTTGGGTCTTTTCAACATGATCTGCCCCTTCTCCATGCTTGGTGCCCTGCAGTCAACACTGTATTTTCCTTCCCCACAGCCAGGTGTCAGTAGATTGGCTTTACTGCACATGAGCAAGCAGACCTGACTTTGGTTCAGTAACAGGTGGAAGCAGAGTGTGCAAACACACATTTCTAATTTCAATGCCATCTGTGATAAATTCAGCATTGATTTATAGCGTGCAATGAGTAGAGAAAAGCCCTATATACCTTCCTACCCTGAATCCACCTAATACAAATGCAAATCACGATCTCATACATGTTGACCACTGGATGGCTAAACTAGTTATTAATTTAGCCAGGAAACTGGAATTAATTAACCTTAGCAGTGAACTGCATTTTGACCTTGGTCTAATCAGGCCAATTTTCCACTCTGGAGAATATGATTAATTATCTGGTTCATTCAGGGAAGGAACCCCAACAGAACAAAACATACACACGCCAGAATTTTTACTTTAATTGTTAGGATTATAATGCAATTATTGATAGTGTCTTTCTTCTGATAAGGAAATGCACAATAAAATAAACACTTTAGACTTACAAACAGTTAAGGAAAGAGAAGTGGAAAATTCAGGCTAATTTATCAGGAAAGCTGTGATTTATTTTACTATAATATCAGATGCATTCTTATCATTCTCTTTATTTCATTGTATTTTGCACCAGCCACCTTTTATGTGGACTTCTCAGGTGGCGCGGTGGTAAAGAACCGTCTGCCAATGTAGGAGACAGGGGTTCAATCCCTAGGTTGGGAAGATCCTCTAGAGAAGGAAATGGCAACCCACTCCAGTGTTCTTGCCTGGAAAATTCCATGGAGAGAGGAACCTGGCAGGCTACAGTTCATAGGTCACAAAGAGTTGGACATGACTGAGTGATTGAACACACACACACACCATTTATGTAAGATGCAAAATAATTTTGTGCTATTCATATCCTATTATACCTAACAGAGAATATGGTAAACTCTTCTAAAATACTTAAAAACTCTGCCATATATAAAAATTATTTTTATTGTATACATTTAATTAGCACCCCTGATTTTAAAAAGCTTAAATGTTATGAAAAATAAGGATATTATCTAGATGTACACCAACTGAGAGAGATCATGATAAAATATCTTAAAACAAAGGTTGCTGCTGCTGCTAAATCGCTTCAGTCATGTCCGACTCTGTGCGATCCCATGGACTGCAGCCTACCAGGCTTCTCTGTCCATGGGATTCTCCAGGCAAGAACACTGGAGGGGGTTGCCATTTCCTTCTCCAAAACAAAGCCTAGGTAGGACAAAACGCTATTTTATGTAGCATTTATGCTACTAACAATGACCTATGTCAATATTCAAAGAAAAATTCACACAACTTCTAGGACTGTCGAGAGAAAGACTGAACATATGAACAGATACTGAAAGGGTACACAGAGTCTCATTCTTTGTACATTCATAAGACCCAGGTTTCTGCCAGCTACACTGCGTGCTTTTATTAAACTGACTGACCAAATAAGCCTGCAAAGTAAATACTCTTGGAAATAAAGCCACCATTCTGCTACTTAAGTCAGTATTTCTGGTTCTACATGGCAAGTAAAAGGCACATTTTCCTGCCCCGCCCCATCATTAAAACAGACTGGCTCACTTACTGACCAAAAGTGATGAGGCTCAGCTCTAATCTAGAGCATCCTTTCTCTGCCAAGGATGTTGGCAGGTATTAAACACACAAATAATGGCTTGATATGTTTTTAAAACAAGCTCTAATGCAGTTTCCACAGCAAAGGTAAAACATCACGTTACTGGCAGGGCAGCCTCTCTGCAGGTCAGTGTGGCTTTTCTTCGCCAAGCATGTGAGTAGGAATTGGTTTTGGAAGGAGGAAGGACATTGGGAATTCACTGGACCGAGTCAGGGTTTATACCAAAGGAGAAACAAAAAGGAATATGCCTGGAGCAACTTTACAACATGCTGCTTCCGCACATTCACTGCCTCTTACCAACTGATAGTAAGTTAGCTGTTCTTTCTCTTTACTTTTCTTCCTTATTATCTTTTATCCATACTCATGAACTGTTTAAGGAGTATTTCAAATACTTAGGAGAGACACATGCCATGTCATACACAAACATCTCTAGACACATTCACGTTTATTTTGCTGAGCATTAAGAAATATATCATAGCTTAATATACACTGAATAAAATGAATGAGTTTTGCTTGTGTACCTTGCCTCTATCATTGGAAGATTTGGTTTTTGAGACAAGTACAAAACACTTAAGAGGAGGTAATAGCTATCTGATTCTTCCAAACGGTGGGTTAAGGAATTGGATTAGTATTGATTTTTCATGTTGATACACTATTGTTGGAGCAGTTCAAGGTTTATAGAAAAATTCAACAGAAAGTATACAAAGTCCCCTTCTCATCCTCCACGGTTTCCCCTATAATTAACATCTCCCATTAGCATGGTCCATTTGTTACAACTGATGAACCAACACTGACATGTTATTAATCACCAACGTCTATAGCTTGCATTAAGGTTCATTCTTTATGTTTTACAGTCTATGTTTTACAGTCTACAGTTTTCACATGTCTATGACATGCATCCACCATCACAGTATCTTGCAGAATAGTTTCAGTGCCCCAAACATTGTCTGTGCGCTGTCTTACTCATTCCTCCTTTACTCTCCAAGAATTCCTGGCAACCAGTGACCTTTTAACTGTCTCCATAGTTTTACCTTCTTCAGAGCATCATTTATAGTTGGCCTTTGTACCACATGGGTTTGAATTGCATTAGTTCAGTTGCTCAGTCATGTCTGACTCTTTGCAACTCTATGGACTACAGCACACACCGGGCTTCCCTGTCCATCAGTAACTCCTGGAGCTTGCTCAAACTCATATCCATCTGAGTCAGTGATGCCATGCAACCATCTCAGCCTCTGTCATCCCCTTCTCTTTCCACCTTCAATCTTTCCCAGCATCAGGGTCTTTTCCAATGAGTCAGTTCTTCGCATCAGGTGGCCAAAGTATTGGAGCTTCAGCATCACTCCTTCCAATGAATATTCAAGACTGATTTCCTTTAGGATTTATTGGTTGTATCTCCTGGCAGTTCAAGGGACTCTCAAGAGTCTTCTCCAACAACACGGTTCAAAAGCATCAATTCTTGGCACTCAGCTTTCTTTATAGTCCAAATCTTACATCCATACATGACTACTGGAAAAACCGTAGCCTTGACTAGATGGACCTTTGTTGGCAAAGTAATATCTATGAATTTTAATATGCTGTCTAGGTTGGTCAAAGCTTTTCTTCCAAGGAGCAAGCAACTTTTAATTTCATGGCTGCAGTCACCATCTGCAGTGATTTTGGAGCCCAAGAAAACAAAGTCTGTCACTGTTTCCTTTGTTTCCCCATCTATTTGCCATGAAGTGATGGGACCGGATGCCATGATCTTTGTTTTCTGAATGCTGAATTTTAAGCCAGCTTTTTCACTCTCCTCTTTCACTTTCATCAAGAGGCTCTCTAGTTCCTCTTTGCTTTCTGCCACAAGGGTGGTGCTATCTGCATATCTGAGGTTACTGGTATATCTCCCAGCAATCTTGATTCTAGCTTGTGTTTCATTCAGCCCGGCATTTCGCATCATGTGTTCTGCATATAAGTTAAATAAGCAGAGTGACAATATAGAGCCTTGATGTACTCCTTTCCCAATCTGGAACCAGTCCATTGTTCCATGTCCAGTTCTAACTGTTGTTTCTTGACCTGCATACGGATTTCTCAGGAGGCAGGTAGGGTGGCCTGGTATTCCCATCACTTTAAGAATTTTCCAGTTTGTTGTGATCCACAATCAAAGGCTTTAGTGTAGTCAATGAAGCAGATATTTTTCTAGAACTCTCTTGCTTTTTTCAACAGCAGATCTTGAACTGCATAGGTTGTCTTATAACCATGTTTTTTTCAATAGTAAATACTACACCACTACATGATCTGCTATTGGGTGGATCCATGGATGTGGAACTGCAGAGTCGGGGGAAGAATCATATATATGAAGGACTAACTGTTAAGTTATACTCAGATTTTTTATTGCAAAGAAGGTCAGCAACCCTAACCCCTGCTTTGTTCAAGGGCCAACTATAATTGAAATTATATAGCATGCCATCTTTTCAGTCTGGCTTCTTTTACTTAATAATATGCAATTAATGTTACTCTGTGTCTTTTCATGGCTTAATAGATCATATTTTCAGCAGTGAATATTATTTTATTGCCTGATATTCTATCATTTATTTATGCGTTCACTACTCAAGGATATCTTGGTTGCTTCCAAGTTTTGGCCATTGTGAACAAGCTGCTATAAACATCTGTGGGCACGTTTTTGTGTGGATGTTGGTTTTCTACTCATTTGGGAGCACAATTACTGGATCATATGCTAAAAATATATTTTTTATTAAAAAACTGCCCATATACTGTTTTGCATTCCTACTAGCAATGAATGTTGTTCATATTAATCCATATCCTCACCAGCAGTTGGTGTTGCCTGTGTTCTGAATTTTGGCCATTCTAAGATGTAGTGGTAACTGTTTTAATTTGCATTTCCCTAAGGCATGATGATGGGTTTCCCTGGTGGCTCAGTGGAAGAACCCAGCTCTAAATGCAGGAGACATGGGTTCAATGCCTGGGTCTGGGAAAATCCCCTGGAGAAGGAAATGGCAACTCACTCCAATATTCCTTCCTGGAGAATTCCATGGACAGAGGAGCCTGGCGGGCTACAGTCTATGGGTCACAAAGAATCGGATACACTTAGTGACTAAATAAAAACAAAGCATGATACAAGACATGGAGCATCTTTTTATATGATTATTTGCCATCTGTATATATTCTTTCCTGCAGTATCTGTTCTAGTCGTTTGCTCATTTTTAAATTCAGATTGTGTGGGTTTTAAGAGTTCTTTGTATATTTTGTATAACAGTCCTTTATTAGATACATCTTTTGCAAATATTTTCCCTCAGTCTGTGGCTTTTCTTCTCTTGACAATGTCTTCAACAGAGCAGATGTTTTTCATTTTAGTAAATCCCAACTTAATATTTTCTTCCATAGATGGTGCTTTTGGTACTACATCTAAAAAATCATCATCAAACCCAAGGTCACCTAGCTTACTCTCTTGTTAATTTCTAGAAGTATTATAGTTTTGTGATTTACATTTTTGTCTATGATCCATTTTTACTTATTTTTTTGTGAAAAGTGTAAGGTCTGTATAGATTATTATTTTTGTATATGCATGTCCAATTGTTAAGATACCATTTGTTGAAAAGTCAATTCTGCCTCCATCGAACTGCTTTTTCTCTCTTGTAAAATGTCAGTTGATTATAAATGGATAAATCTATTTCTGGACTCTCTATTTTATTCCATTGATGTATTATTTCTATTCTTTTACCACCACTACGCCATCTCACTTACCATAGCTTTATATTAAGTTTTGAAGTCAAGCAGTATTAATTTGTCAGTTCTCTGGCTTTGTTCTTTTTCTTTAGTATCGTATTGGCTATTCTTGACCTTTTGCCTTTCCATGCATACTTTAGAATCAGTTGGTAGATAGCCCCCAAAAAACTTGCTGGGAATTTATTTGGATTCTGTTAAATCGCCTGACCAAATTAGAAAGGAAAGGAGTCTTAACCATAGAGACTCTTCCTATCCATGGACATGGGATACCCATCTATTTAGACCTTTGATTTCTTTCATCAGGGCTTATAGTTTTCCTCATACAAATTCTGAACATGGTTTTTAGATTTATATCTAAGTATTTTAAGTTTTCTGGTGCTAATTTAAATGCTACTGTATTTTAAGTTTCAAATTCCAACTGTTCATTGCTGGTATATTAAAAAGATGACTTTTGTACATTAATATTATATCTTGTAACCTTGATATAATTGCTTATTAGTTCCACTAGTGCTTTTGTCAATTCTTTTTGTGATTTTCTACGTAGACAATCATGTCATCTGTGAAGAGACAGCTTTATTTCCTCTTTCTCGATGTGTATGAATTTTATTTCATCTTCCTCAGTTTGTATGAATTTTATTCCCTTTTTAGTCTTATTTCATTAGCAGGGACTTCCAGTACAGTATTGAGTAGGAGTGGTGGAGATTACTGGCTTGGTCTCAGTTTTAAGGATAAAAGCTTCTAGTTTCTCACCATTAAGTATAATGTTAGCTGTGGGAAGTTTGTAGAGGTTCTTATCAAGTTGAAGAATTTCTCTATATTCCTAGCTTGCTGATAGTTTTCTTTATCATGAATGGGTGTTGGATTTTGTCAAGTGCTTTTTCTGAAGATTAGATTTTTTTTGTTGTTCTCTGTTTCTATCTACAATTACTCCTCCAAGTTTCTTGGGGAAAAAGAACTATTCATTGAAAAGTATTCTGGAAGTCCAGTAAGTCTCTCTTCTTGTCACCAGAAGCTAAAGATAACCAGATCACTCTTTATTCACCAAAGCTATTGTCAGCAGCACACAGGCTCTCTCCTATGTCTTCAGAACACAGTGGGTAAACCATCCAACTTCATAGTCTCCTAATCCACCCACTTCTTCACATTCTAAAACTTGTCACCACCCTAAACTCCTCAAATCCCAAATGACTGACTGTAAGCCACTCACTTCCTATACCTCCTCTCTGAGTTTATATGTTGGATAACATCTACTGTTCCCTCATCATCAATCTCCAGTTTGATCTGCCTTCATCTCAGTGCATCAGATCTTTCGTATTTCGGCTGCACTCTTTTCAGCTTAGATTTCATGGGTCATAATTTCAATTACACTCTTGCCAAGAACTTAATATCCTTTGCCCTTCTTATTTCTTCACTTCCATCTGGCAAGACCCCAACTGGATGAATACAATTCAACTGCCTTATTCTTCCTGCACCTGAGCAAATATAGCAAGAGAAAAAAACAAGAGGGTAGATGATGACACTGTAAATTTATAATCAGAAAAATCAAATTTATTCTCAGGACCATTTAGCAATTTGAGTATATCTTTTGTTCCATTCTTTCTAGTCTTCTCCACAGTATTTCAAAACTTCTCCACTTTCCTAGATGTAGGACACCTTCCTTAATTTCCCCCATTGTCTTCGTATATTTCTTGTATTCTACTTCACAAAGCAAAGAGAAAATCTCATATATATTGGGATTCTATCTAGCATGCTCTAAAAAACCTACAAATCTATTTAGAGGAGTTCTTATCCCTTTTTAAAATTTTGTTTCATTACTGAGGGAGAAACTTTTCCTATCTAGGGCCAGGGCCACCCTTCATAAATTGGATCCTGTTTCTTATAAACCTCAAAATACCAACCAGACCCTGTTTTCCCAATACAGTCAATAATTCTCTTACAGCTAGATTCATTCCCATGGCAATTAAGCACTATTAATTATCTCACATAAAAAACCTCTCAATCATATGGTCTCTCATTTCCCACTGTCCTCACTTAAAATAAAAATAGTGGAAAAAAATTCGATACACATGAGATTTTAACCATATTAGATTACATATTTAATGAAAATATTCCCTCCCCATTCACATTAAGTCTGGCCATGTGACTTTCTTTAGTTAATGAAATTAGATGTGAACATGGGGCTTCCCTGGTGGCTCACATGGTAGAGTCTGCCTGCAATGCCAGAGACCTGGGTTCAATCCCTAGATTGGGAAGATCCCCTGGAGAAGGAAATGGCAATCCACTCCAGTATTTTTGCCTGAAAAATCCTATGGATGGAGGAGTCTGGCAGGCTATAGTCATGGGGTCACAAAGAGCTGGACACAACTGAGCGACTAACACTTTCACTTTTCCTTTCATTTTTATGTGACTGTGATAGGTGACACTTTCAAGAAGAAGCTTCTACAACAGTTGCATGGTCCTGTTACTTTCTTTGTTTTCCCCACTATGAGACCAACAATGTCCCTGATAATAGCCACCACTTACTACTAGTTCTAAGTGATTCAAGACATCAGCAGAGTTGACATTAACCCATAGTGGATTAACAGTTGAGCACCGAATCAACCTTTGTCATCTTGTGCTCATCGAAATTGCTTTTTATTGCCTCATACTTTAGCCTACACTGCCTTGCGTAAGACATCATGCCTCCACTTTCTTGCTCTCCCTTACTCCTCAAACCACTGTAGTCTGATTTCAGGGCCATCTTAGTTAAACAGTGTACTATAATCTGCGAACACAGACTATTCCTGTTTTCTCCCTAATTCCTTGTTACTTCCTCTCAGTCTTCATTCCCCATTTCCTTGGCAAGTGAATAGTGGAATTTCTCAAGATCTATCCTAAGACTTCATCTCTTCTCACTCTACACAATGATTTTAAGCTCTCAATCATCTATGATATTTTCTTCCTTTATACAATGTCCAAACTTAACATGTCCAATCCAAATTTCTCTGAGTTTATATATGCATACACACACATACATACATATACACACACACACATATATATATATATAATGCACTTTGTACCTCCACTTAAAAACTTTCAAGATGCATCATATTCAATATACCAAAAAACCAGGTTTGTTTCTAGTATTTATTTCATTTTCTCTCATTTCTTCACAAGCTTCATGATACAGAGCCCATGTCTGTTTTTGACTCTTACAGTGAGCACCTTTGAGAAGGTACAAAACTTCCTAGCATGATAAAAAAAAAATAACAATTACACACAGGGTGGAACTGCAGAGTAAGACACAATTTGAAAAGTGAAAAGAGAAGGTGTCTGTCATTAGAGGATTGACTATAAACAGCTGATTTCTCAGAAATGACAGTGACAGCCAAAAGTTAGTTGAACTGTATATTTCAGGGGCTACAAGAACACACTCTCTACCTAGAACTGTATAATCAGTGAAAATATCTTTCAAGAACAAAACAGAATTAGGTACTTATTCATATGAAATAAAAATTAAAGAAGATGTAGTGCCAGTGGCTACTCTCTAAAAGTAATTTAAAAAGATACATTTTAGGCAGAAGAAAAATGCTGCCAGATGGAATCTGAGATGTAAGAATAATGTGGGATAGGAAAGTGGCGAATATGTGGGTAAATCTACACAAAGAGTTACTGAAAAAAAAACGTAATGTCTACTATGGAGAAGCTAATAGGAGGCAAAATAAAAGGACATAATTCAAGACCGGAGTGACAAAGAATATCAAGGGAATAGAATACATCTAGAATGTTACCATTTTCTTTTACAACTGTATAGATTACATAAATAATTCGTGTATTTTTTCTTTAACAGCTGTTTTATAAACATTGCTTTCTTTTGACTAACACTTAATAAAACTTAACTTTCTTCTCTCCAACTGAGTGAGACATGTCTACAGAGAACTAAAATAATTAATTCTTTAGGAAGGAAAACTGACCTAATTTAGTCTTCCTCACATTTCCTAAATTACAGAAAAATTCCAAGAACTGATCCATGTTTTGAAACCCTTTAGTTTAGGGACTTAGTGTACAATTCTGCACTAAAATAGTTGTAGCCTTCTATGCACTGATCTGAAGTATAGCATTATTGGGTGTTTCTGATAACTGGACATGTGTGTGTGTCTCAGTCACTCAATCATGTCCATCTCTTTGCAACCCTATGGACTGTAGCCCATCAGGCTCTGCTGTCCATGGGATTATTCAGGTAAGAATACTGGAGTGGGTTGCCATTCCTTTCTCCAGGAGATATGTGGACAGTTCAGCTCAGTCGTGTCAGACTCTCTGTGACCCCATGGACTGCAGCACGCCAGTCCTTCCTGTCCATCACCAACTCCCGGAGTTTACTCAAACTCATGTCCCATCCAACCATCTTATCCTCTGGCTTCCCCTTCTCCACCTGTATTCAATCCTTCCCAGCATTACGGTCTTTTCAAATGAGTCAGCTCTTCGCATCAGGTGGCCAAAATATTGGAACTTCAGCTTCAGCATCAGTCCTTCCAATTCAGGACTGATTTCATTAGGATGGACTGGTTGGCTCTCCCTGCTATACACGGGACTCTCAAGAGTCTTCTCCAACACCACAGTTCAAAAGCATCAATTCTTTGGTGCTTAGCTTTCTTAACAGTCCAACTCTCATATCCATACATGACTACTGGAAAAACCATGGCTTTGACTAGACTGATCCTTGTTGGCAAAGTAATGTCTCTGCTTTTGAATATGCTGTCTAGGTTGGTCACAACTTTTCTTCCAAGGAGCAAGCATCTGTTAATTTCATGGCTACAGTTACCAACCGCAGTTGATTTTGGAGCTCCCAAAAATAAAATCTGTCACTGTTTCCATTGTTTCCCCAACTATTTGCCATGAAGTGATGGGACCAGATGTTATGATCTTAGTTTTCTGAATGTTGAGTTTTAAGCCAACTTTTTCTCTCTCCTCTTTCAGTTTCATCAAGAGACTCTTTAGTTCTTTCCTTTCTGCTGTAAAGTGGTATCATCTATGTATCTGAGGCTATTGATATTTTTCCCAACAATCCTGATTCCACCTTGTGCTTCATCAAGTCCAGCATTTCTCATGATGTACTCTGCATGTAAGTTAAATAAGCAGGGTGACAATATACAGCCTTGACGTATTCCTTTCCCGATTTGGAACCAGTCTGTTGTTCCATGTCCAGTTCTAACTGTTGCTTCCTGACCTGCATACAGATGTCTCAGGAGGCACGTAAGGTAGTCTGGTATTCCCATCTCTTTCAGAATTTTCCACAATTTGTTGTGATCCACACAGTCAAAGGCTTTGGTGTAGTCAATAAAGCAGAAATAGATGTTTTTCTGGAACTCTTGTTTTTTCGATGATCCAAAGGATGTTGGCAATTTGATCTCTGGTTCCTCTGCCTTTTCTAAATCCAGTTTGAATCTGGAAATTCACAGTTCACATACTGCTGAAACCTGGCTTGGAAAATTTTGAGCATTATTTTGCTAGCATGTGAGATGAGTGCAATTGTGTGGTACTTTGAGCATTCTTTGGCATTGCCTCTCTTTGGGATTGGAATGAACACTCACCTTTTCCAGTCCTGTGGCCACTGCTGAGTTTTCCAAATTTGCTAACATATTGAGTGCAGCACTTCCACAGCATCATCTTTTAGAATCTGAAATCTCAACTGGCATTCCATCACCTCCACCAGCTTTGTTCGTAGTGATGCTTTCTAAGGTCCACTTGCCTTCACATTCCAGGATGTCTGGCTCTAGTGAGTGATCACACCATCATGATTATCTGGGTCATGAAGATCTTTTTTGTACAGTTCTTCTGTGTATTCTTGACACCTTATCTTAATATTTTCTGCTTCTGTTAGGTCCATACCATTTCTGTCCTTTATTGAGCCCATCTTTGCATGAAATGTTCCCTTGGTATCTCTAATTTTCTTGAAGAGATCTCTAGTCTTCCCTGTTCTATTGTTTTCCTCTATTTCTTTGCATTGATCGCTGAGGAAGACTTTCTTATCTCTCCTTGCTATTCTTTGGACCTCTGCATTCAATTGGGAATATCTTTCCTTTTCTCCTTTGCTTTTTGCTTCTCGTCTTTTCACAGCTATTTGTAAGGCCTCCTCAGACAGCCATTTTGCTTTTTTGCATTTCTTTTTCTTGGGGATGGTCCTGATTCCTGTCTCCTGTACAATGTCATGAACCTCTGTCCATAGTTTTTCAGGCAATCTATCAGATCTAATCTCTTGAATCTATTTCTCACTTCCACTGTATAATCGTAAGGAATTTGATTTAGGTCATACCTGAATGGTCTAGTGGTTTTCCCTACTTTTTTCAATTTAAGTCTGAATTTGGCAAAAGGAGTTCATGATTTGAGCCACAGTCAGCTCCCAGTTTTGTTTTTGCTGACTGTATAGAGCTTCTCCACCTTTGGCTGCAAATAACATAATCAATCTGATTTTGGTATTATTATCTGGTGATGTCCGTGTGTAGAGTCTTCTCTTGTGTTGTTGGAGGAGGGTGTTTGCTATGACCAGTGTGTTCTCTTTGCAAAACTCTATTAGCCTTTGCCCTCCTTCATTCTGTACTCCAAGGCCAATTTTGCCTGTTACTCCAGGTATGTCTTCACCTCCTACTTTTGCACTCCTGTCCCCTGTAATGAAAAGGACATCTTTTTTGGGTTAGTTCTAGAAGGTCTTGTAGGTCTTCACAGAACCATTCAACTTCATCAGTGTTACTTGTCAGGGCATAGACTTGGATTACTGTGATACTGAATGGTTTGCCTTGGAAACGAACAGAGATCATTCTGTCGCTTTTAAGACTGCATCTAAGTACTGCATTTCAGACTCTTGTTTACTGTGATGGGTACTCCATTTCTTCTAAGGGATTCCTGCCCACAGTAGTAGATATATTGGTCATCTGAGTTAAATTCACCCAGTCCATTCCATTTTAGTTCGCTGATTCCTAAATTATCGATGTTCACTCTTGCCATCTCATGTTTGACCACTTCCAATTTGCCTTGATTCATGGACCTAACATTCCAGGTTCCTATGTAATAGTGCTCTTTACAGCATTGGACTTTACTTTTATCACCAGTCACATCCAGAACTGGCTACTGCTTTTGCTATGGCTCCATCTCTTCATTCTTTCCGGAGTTATTTTTCCACTGATCTCCAGTAGCATTTTGGGCACCTACCAACCTGGGGACTTCATCTCTCTGTGTCCTATCTTTTTTGCCTTTTCATACTGTTCATGGGGTTCTCAAGGCAAGAATACTGAAGTGGTTTGCCATTCCCTTCTCCAGTGGATCACGTTTTGTCAGAACCCTCCACCATGATCCGTGAGTCTTGCTTGACCCTACATGGCATGGCTCATAGTTTCACTGAGTTAGACAAGGCTGTGGTCCATGTGATCAGATTGGTTAGTTTTCTGTGATTGTCATTTCCATTCTGTCTGCCCTCTGATGGAGAAGGATAAGAGGCTTATGGAAGCTTCCTGATGGGAGACACTGATTGAGGGGGAAACTGGGTCTTGTTCTGATGGGCCATGCTCAGTGAATCTTTAACCCAATTTTCTGTTGATAGGCCGGACTGTGTTCCCTCCCTGTTATTTGACCTGAGGCCAAACTGTGGTGGAGGTAATGAAGATAATGGTGACCTCCTTCAAAAAGTCCCACACACGCACTGCTGCACACAGAGCCCCCAACCCTGCAGCAGGCCACCACCGACCCATGCCTCCACCAACGACTCCTGGACACTCACGGGCAAGTCTGGGTCAGTCTCTTATGGGGTCACTGCTCCTGTCTCCTGGGTCCTGGTGCACACAAGGTTTTGTTTGTGGCCTCCAAGAGTCTATTTCCCAGTCCTGTGTAAGTTCTGGCGGCTCTGTGGTGGGGATAATGGTGACCTCCTCCAAGACGGCTTATGCCATACTCAGGTCTCCTGCACCCAGAGCCCCTGTCCCTGTGGCAGTCCACTGCTGACCCATACGTCTGCAGGAGATGCTCAAACACAGTTCTGTCTCAGTCTCTGTGGGGTCTCTGGGTCCTGGTGCACACAACGTTTGTTTGGGTCCTCTGAGCATCTCTGGCAGGTATGAGGTTTGATTCTAAACGTGATTTTGCCCCTCCTACTGTCTTGCTGGTATGTGGACAAGATGGGCTAAATGCAAAACACCCCAGTATTATACTTTTTTGTTTTAAAGGAAATGATCTAGTCAATATAGTTGGGAAAATGTGCTTAGTGAGGTCATCTGGAATTGCATTATCTATAATGATCCTAATAAATCTCAAGATTATGTAACAACAGTTGAAGGTCACTTGCTATTTAAAGCCATTACCATAGTTCTAAAAGCTTCTCCAAATTATTACAATATTGTGCCAGAAATGCAAATTTTCTTGAAGCTGTAGTGGTGAAAAACTTTTCCAGCACCCAGTTCTGCAACACAAAACATCATCTTTCACAATTTATATACAGAAGAGATTTAGTCTTAAGAGGATCATCATGGCAGATGCTCACAGGTCCTGCCATAAGAGAGAAAACATATAGAACAAAGAGCCTGATCATTTTAACTAAGTTTTTAGCTGTAATCTCATAACATGTTTATAAAACCAGACAATAGCTTCAATCATTTCAATATAACTTGAGAAATTAAGCTAGAGAAATAGAAAATGCACAATATACTGTTGAAAGCCAGAGAGCAACTGTGTGAGCTCTGTCCATGATCCTGAAGAGGCCACCCACTGGGGTTTGTTTTTTGTATGGTCAACACTTACATCAAGATTACTTATCACTAACTTTATATTACTTACCTATTTTCTGAAATATATATGTCATATTCAGGGATACTGTAATTATTTCAATTTATATTAATATTTGAAAAAAATCTCAAACAACTACAATTTTTTCTTCTACTTATGTACATTTTCAGTATGACCTAAGAAGATCAGAATGCCTGTTACCTATAAAGCAATTTCATACGAAGGTATGCTGGTTGTCCCCCATTATTCAAAATCCTTTCCAAGCTCCCTTCTTCATACTTCTTTGCTCTGCTTTGAAGACCTGGGTGGCTGACCTCTAGGATATATTGTTATGTTGGCATCTGATTGGATATTGTATGTAAGAAGCATCTGCAGGACAGCAGATCAGCAAGTAGGGTGAGAGAGACTGAGGTATTCCTTCCTTGCATATTCATTGCTCAGGCAAAATTTTTAGAAACAATTGTAACTTTTAAAGACCATAGCTTCAACTGAATGATCTCTTCTAAGGCTCTAGTCCTCTCTAGTCCTCTCTGGGCTCATCCCCCTGTTTCTTAGTTTTTAACAGATGTAACTTTTTCCTACCATTGCTATTCTCTGGGTGCTGCAACATCTTTTGTTTCCTTAGTCCTGCCAACCACGCCACAAGTAGACTTTTACTTTGAAAAGTTTCTTCATTTAAACCACCTGAGTGCAACTTACTTCCTGCCAGAACCATGAGTAATACAGAAAGTATTTAAATCATAGCTAATATCAATATACCCAATTGAGAAGGCAGAATATCAGTAGGCAAGAAGTGAACATTAAATGTCCATAAAATATACAAGTTAGTACGGAAAAGGCTGTAAGCACAGTGAATGCAAACATCTGTCTACTTTTCTATGTAAGTCAAGATTGACTCGTGTCTATTATAAATAGTAGATATCAGTAAATACTTTAAAAAATATTTGGAGTGTACCAAATAGCTCAAAATTTTAGCATAAGGTGTTACTAAACTCAATACTTTGTTTAGTTATACTTAGGCTAAATTTACTCATTAATTTACTTAATTTTATGTATTAGTTTCACAAAGAGAAAACAATTGGGCATAGAACTACCCCCAGAATTCCTGCCACCTAACACATAAACAGATGCCATTGGTAAAGAATGCAATATTAGTTACAGGAAAATTTTATCTGATGTCTTACTCTATTGATGAATTGCTCACATTCAAAAACATTCTTCATACTTGAAAGAAGCGCAACTGAAGGTTAATGTGGCTTAAGGTGCAACCTTGTGGACTATAACCCACCAGGCTCCTCTGGTGGTCCATGGAATTCTCCAGGCAAGAATACTGGAGTGGGTAACAATTCCCTTCTCCAGGGATCTTCCCAACTCAGTGACCTAACCTGGCTCTCCAGTATTGCAGGCAGATTATTTTTACTGTCTGAGCCACCAGGGAAGCCCTTAAGTAACTGTATTTATCATCAATTAGTGCTCAGCTTCTAAGTCATGTCCGACTATTTATGACACCATGGACTAGAGTCTTCCAGGCTCCTCTGTCCATGGGATTTTCCAGGTAAGAATATTGATCAGTCTGCCATTTGCTCCTTCAGGGCATCTTCCAATGCCCAGGGATCAAACCCAGGGATCGAACATGCATCTCCTGCATTGCCTGAATTGAAGGCAGATTTTTCACCATCTGTGCCACCCAGGAAGCCTTAAGTAATTGTATTCATCATCAATAAATGCATAACCAAATAGTCCAAAGATTAATAGCTTAAAACAATAAAGTGAAAGTTGCTTAGTCATGTCCAAGTCTTTGCAACCCCACAGACTGTCCATGGAATTCTCTGAGCCAGAATACTGGAGTGGGTAGCCTTTCCCTTCTCCAGGGGATCTTCCCAACCCAGGGATTGAACCCAGGTCTCCCACATTGCAGGCAGATTCTTTACCAGCTGAGCCACAAGGAAAGCCCCAAAATACTGGAGTGGGTAGCCTATCCCTTCTCCAGGGGACGTTCTTGACCCAGGAATCAAACTGGGGTCTCCTGTATTGCAGGTGGATTCTTTACCAACTGAGCTATCAGTGAAGCCCTGCTTAAAACAGTCGTCATTATCAATTTGATATTTTTGATGCAAAGTCACTCATGAGATTAAAGACAGATGTTGGCTGGGCTCTGGACATGTGAAAGCCTAACTGAGGCTAGAAAATCATTTATTAGGTGGTTCACACACAGGCTTAATTAGTAGGTTGGTGCTGCCTATTAGATAGAAGTCTTACTCCTTTCTACACAGGATTTCCCACAGGTTTGCAAAGAGTCTTCACACACCTGAAGCCAACTTCCTCCTAGAGCAAGTAACCCAGGAGATCAAGATGAAAGCCACAATATCTTTTGAGGATCTAACCTTGGAAAGCACAAATTATGCTTTTTGTAGTATACTGGTACACAGCTCAGTCCTGACTCAACAAGAAAGGAATGTGCACAAGCATGGGAACACAGAAGGCAAAGATTATATAGACAGCCATCTTGGAGTTTGTCTACCAGGGTAACTAATCATAAGAACCATGACGTCTCATGAATTGCATATATCTCATGAATTGCAAATATCTTTAAAAATAAAGATATTTTAAAAAATTTTTTATCTTGAAATAATTTTAGATTTATAAGACTTAGTACAAAAAGTTTCTAACAATCTTCACCTAGTTTCTCTGAAGTTATCCTACATAACCAGAGAACAAACAAGAGCTAAGAAGCATTGGTACAATACTATGACCGAAACTAAGGACTTTACTTGAATTTGCACAGTTTTCCCACTGTTCATTTCTGGTCTTAATCTCTGCCAGAAAAAAACACTTTGAATTTTGTTGTCTCGTCACCTTTGTCTACCATACTCCACGTGAGTTCCTTGGTCTTTCCTTCTCCTTCCAAACCTTGAAAATTCGGAAAAGTAATGATCTGATATATTGCAGAAATGTCCCTTCATTTGGAAATTTCTGGTATTTTTTGCACAAATAGACTGGAGATGTGGGTTTGGGGAAAGGTGAAACAGCACATGTGTTGGGGTGCCTGATGACAACATGACATCACTGGTGGGGTAAGGCATTTATCTAAACTTGGTTAAGATGATGGATACCAATTCTCTGCACTCTAATTACAGTTTTTCCCTTTTCATACTCTGCATGTCATTAAGCCCCACCACACTCAAGGAGACAGAAGTTAAGCATCCCTGCCTGGAGGGAGTATTCCCAAGGAATTTGTGCATATATGTTAAACCTACAATAGTGATCAATTCATTTTTGACTGGAGAGAGAATATAGTTTTTGGTGGAGATAGAGAATTGCATAGGAAATAGATAATACCATAGGACATCTGGGAAAAATATTTCTATTTCTTTATGATTACTCATAGCCTATCACCATTTCTTTATTCCTATTCTTATGTTAATACAAGTAAACACAGTACACATAAGTTATATCTTCCTCCTGTCATGACTCCAGTATACCAAAAAAAATTTGTAGTGTTTTGATAAGCATGGTTTTGAAGCCCACGTATCTCAGTTTTCACCTCAAATTCAACGTGAGAAGTATTTAACATGTTTATAAACAATCACACCCCCCCAAAAAAACCCTCAAAACAAAACTGTTCTCCAAACTCAAGATATGTAAAGTTTCTTCTTTTCTTTGTTTTTTGTTTCTTGGATGGAAGGTCAACTAGACAGAACTAGAATGGTCCCAAATGAATACAAATAACAGTACCCAGGACATCTCGACCAACTACTGGAGAGGTTCCCAGACAGCAGATTCTTAAGACAGCAAATTATATTAGCAGCTAATTAAAATTCAATTTTAATTAGCTATGACACTTATATATACTTTAGAACTGATGAAGTGCTCTTCAGACTAACAATTCTTAATAAGATCTGCTTAAATTTAATTTCTATTTCCATTCGACAGTAACCAAGGAAAATTTATGATTCAACCCAATGCTCAATACCACCTAGTTCAAGGGCTCTAAGTCTTCAGTCTGCTCTTACTTATTCACCCAATTTAATTTCCAAACCACAAATTCTTCCATTTTCCCTGCTGAGAACAAGAATTTCCTTTGGAACATTTCTATAAGTTTTCAACTTTGATTACAAAGACTACATCAAATGGAAAACATTTTAGATTATCCAGTCCTTCTGTTTTACAAGTTATCAAACTACACACCCTTCTTTGAATTATATTTTAGCAGATATATAGTCCTTTAGAAAAACTATGATGAGTAAATGAATGCAGTGCTCCTCTGATAACTAGCAGTTATGTAAGAGGGAGAAATAGTTTCAGCCTTACACTCAGGAATGACACCCCTCTCTCCTCACTGAGATCTAATACATCTTGACATTCTTTGTCTCTTTTCTTACTGAATTATAAAAATTAATCTAAAAAGAAGAGTTAGGGTGTTTACTGCAGAAGGAAGGGAAAAGCTTGCTGATCCTAGAATTTACTGTTTAAACTCTTTTTTTGGTACAGGATGAAAAAGAAAACTTCAGAGTCTGTTTTACCTCATCTGCCAACGGTATCCTGACTTCTGCCCAGGTCAGTGCTGTTCCCTTTGCTGAGCGCATCCAGGGCCTTTTCATTCTTCTCTTCTAAGACACGTCCTCCTCAGGCCTATTTTCCAGCTCACTGGAAGCACATCTTCTTCTGCCACTTGATGAAGTGTTTCTTGGAACCAAAGGGCACAGTGCATTCATCTTGTACCCTCACAGTGTCCAAAACACAGTGGACACCCATTAAATACGTGTTAAATGGAACTCTAAAAGCATGTTTTTTAAGAAAAAAACTCAAAATCACACATATTTAATGAAGAAAAATAACTGCCGTAAGAGAAGAAAAAAAATGACCCATAAAGTGAGTACTATCATTATCCCTTTCACAGATGTAGAAATTAAGGCTAAGAAACGTTACATGGCCCAAGGAAGCACCTCCAATGTCAGTTTCTCAATCACCGTGTGATACTGAAAAGGGTTATAAGTGTTGCTAGCCAATGGGTATTAATAAACCATCTGACACTGGAAGACATAAATGTGCAACAGCCGGTTAGGAGAGATGTTGTGTCTTTTTCATGCATTTATTGACTCATAAATCATATATTTAATATCTCCCTGCCAAATATTAGAAATTGTGTATAGTAGATACTCTCTAGCTGTTTAAAACAGAAGCAGAAGGGAAATTGTGGTTGGATTTAAGATTAGGATCAGGAAGTGTCAAGTCCAGTGCCTATGGGATAAAGGAGTTGAGGGAGCTGTTGCAAATCCTAATGAAATAACTAGTCAGGGAGGAAATAAAATTATCCAGGAGAGACTGAGAGTCCAGAAAAATAAGAAGTGGAGTGATGGCGCGGCAGTGTCAGTTAAATTTTAAAAAGAAAAGGAATAATAAGAATAAAAGACAGGAATACTATCGCAACAGTTTGCGGTCAATTAAAAATTTCACACATGGAGTTGTTGGGTAATGGCAAGGTTCAAGGTGCTCTAATATGGGAAAATTAGTAAAATAAGGTGCAGGTGAAATAAGGTTGGAATCAGGGAAAGGAAATGCGATCCTGTCCCCTGTGCTCGTCACGCATTGCAGAGGAAATGAGCCTGGTGCCTTTCCTTTCACCATCATATGTGCGGAAGCGACCTAAAGGCCAGGGGTGACATCAGGACAGAACAGGGTATTAAAAGCAGATGAACCACACGAAAACTGTTAATGTTTGAAGGATTGACATATGCACACTATTGATACTATGTACAAAATAGACAACTAATGACGACCTCCTGTATAGCACAGGGAAGTGTATTATAATAACCTATAATGGAAAAGAATCTAAAAAGAATATACACATATGTATAACCAAAGAAAAAATGCAAACACTTTGCTGTACTCTTGAAACAACACTGTGAATTAACTACACTTTAATTTTTAAAAACGGTTAAAAAAGTATAAGCCGCAAAGTCTGCCTACAAACAAGAGGGGATTACACAGAAGTGTGGCCACTAGGGCAGTAAGAATTACTAGTGCCATGTTAGAAGTATGCCTGTGACACACACAGACATGGAGAGGAATACAAGTTCTCGATGGATAGTCCTTTGACTCATTTTGCTTTTTGAAGTATGAGAATTTATCACTCAAAAATAAAATTTTAAATCTTTGGGGAAAGAAGACTATGATAACTCCACTATTTCCCATAGGATGAAAGAAGACTGAATGCCAAAGAGCTGATGCTTTCAAATTGTGGCTGGATAAGACTCCTGAGAGTCCCGTGGACTGCAAGGAGATCAAACCAGTCAATCCTAAAGGAAATCAACTTTGAATACTCATTGGAAGGACTGATGCTGAAGCCAAAGATCTAATACTTTGGTCACCTGCTGCGAAGAGCCAACTCATTGGAAAAGAACTTGATGCTGGGAAAGATTGAGGGCAGGAGGAGCAGGGGGCAACAGAGCACAAGATGACTAGAGAGCATCACCTAGACTGAATGGACATGAACGTGAGCAAGCACCAGGAGATAGTGGAGGACAGAGGAGCCTGGCAGGCTACAGCCCGTGGGGTCGCAAAGAGTTGAACATGACTTAGCAACTGAACAACAAGAAAGTGGTCAATGGCTACCGAGTGGCTCAGGCTTAGGATGGAGGAAGCCCCCGGGACGGGGATGCTCAGGGTGACTTGCTTATTAGTCCCCAACTCACCAATTATCAAATTAAGCCAAGGTCCTCCCCAGTTGTAATCCAGTGTAGTTCCTTCACTGGAAACTTTTTCAATTCATATTGTAACAATTTACTCCCACCACTCCCTTGAATCATGGCTTCACTGGTGTAGATATGTGGTGAAGTGAGCAGGCTCCAGTATGATACTTGCGTTCTCCTGTGTGTCTCTAGGAAATTACTTAAGCTCTTTGCTCCCAGAGATTATACCCTCTACTTGGTTAATTTGTAATAGAGACAAATACTACCATATAGTTAAAACACAGTAATGGCCACCATTTTTTTGATTTATGAGCAGTTTTGTACTCCCTTCCTGATACAAGTGAAGAATCAGGGTTCTTCTTTATTCTCTTGTATTCAGAGATGTATACTGTGGTCAGAGTTCCAATTTAATGTAATGTTTTTAAATAGTTTGGAACCAGACTGGAGGAACTCTGATCCTCAAAATCATCATCTAAGGAATGAACACAGTAATTGTGGTTGCAAGGATTGTTGCAGGATTCAGTTACATAATATAGGTGGACCATCTAGCATATAATACAAACTATTAAATTGCCATTCTCCTATAACACTTGTGTTTTTTTTATTTTCTTGACTTTGTAAAGTCACATGTCATGGTGGGGTGGGACACATAGGACGTGGCATAGATGCATCTCACTAACATTTTTTCATTCTTACTTTCTTCATCTGTAAAGTTGAGGAACAGGATAAGATGGTCTCTAGCTAAGAAGACAGGTAACACTGTCATCGCACGGATGCTGTGAAACCAACACAATGCACGGCCATTGCCACTGGTAGCTCTGCCCATTTGCAAAGTCCCTCTCTCAGGATTCTACAGACAAAAGCATCACCTCTTAGAACATCTCTGTAATCATCCTTAGAAACCCTATCGGTTTCACCTTTTAGAGAGCTGGTCCCCCCACAATCCTCAACAAAAGGTAAAATGTTATTAAATGTTGTTCCAAAAATCCATGCGCCAAGTACAGTTAAGACTTAATTCTTATGTATGCGTATGATGTGTTAAGATGTGTGTTAAAATAAAAGTTAAGACAGATAGGCATGCATATGTACCTAAAAATCTAAAATGAAAAGAGCACGACCATCAAAATGTTAACATTGTCTTTTAGGGAGTGGCAGTATTATGAAAAAGTTTCATTTTGTTATTTGTACCTTTCTTTATTGACTTGGAGTTAATACTGTGAAAGAATCATCTTTATGATACAAAAAATTAAACTTATAATGGACATTGTTCAGTGAGTGGCCTTGAATTCCCTGGACTCATGTTTTGGTGAAAAGATTCCTGCTAGAATAGCAGCATCTGGTTTTTTCCCCACATGCCTCCCCATAGCAAAAGGGATGAATCTTGGTGGGTAATGTGAGGGAAGGAAGGAAGCAGGCTCACACAGCCTCTGCCCCTTCTTTCTTTTGGGTTCATCTGCCAGGGAGAAGGCCACCTGCTGGTCTGCATGCTGCCTTGCAATCGGGGCCTCTGCTGGGGGCGCTGGAACTCACAGCTTCACAAGTGTCCATGCGGATTAAGAGGGGAGTCTGGTAAGGCCCACCGGCTGCAGTCCTGAGTGGATTCCACTCACTGAGGCTAGTGGACCTCATTCTCCAGTCCATTTTATTGTGGTTTAAAGAGTGACACTGTTGCTTCTGGTCTGTGCGTGTGTGTGTGCATGTGTATATATGTGAACGTGTGTGTGCGGATGCATGTATACACGTTTATATGCAAATGTGCACGTGTGCACACAGAAGCGTGTACATGTTGTGTGCATGTGCATATATGCACATTTATGTGTCTGTGTATGCATGTATGTATGTATGCATGTGTGCATACACATGTGCATGAAATTCAGGGGAGTAACAAAGAGTTTATTACTGTTTCCCTCAGTTGGGAGAGATCTGCTCTCTTCTTCTTCACCAGCTAACATTCATACCCCTTCTTAACAGTATTTATAGTTCCTTTTGGGGGAATTTCCCTACCTCCAAAGGGTCTAGTCCTAGGGAGACGGTAAGTCCTGGAAGCTAGAAGGGCCCCCGGAAGTCTCCTGTTAGGAAGCAGAACGGAGCAGAGAAACCTAAGACAGAAGGCATGGTGAGCATTAACGCCTTGACTCTGAGAGTCGGGTACTTGGTGCTTCAGTCACAACGGCCCTGCCACCAAGAGCTCTGGAGCATCCAGGTCCTGCCTGTCTGACACTGACTCTGCCTTCCCTTCAAATGTATTACTTTCCCCAAGATCCTTCTAATGAATTCCTGATGTGCTTACATTCGAATCAGTTTCTGTTTGTAGCAAGAAATCCTAAACAATGCCCTTTGGGGAACAAAAAAAGAAAGCAATTGCTGCCTGAGTTTTGAGTAGAAGAAATTCATATGTGCAAATGGCTCCACTGACAGCATAAATGATGAAACTTAAACTAAGTTATGTTAACATGAATCACTTTGTAATTACTTCCTATCGCTGATCATGACTAGCGTGAAATGAGTTATGAGTTGTAAAGCTATAATGAAAATATTATGGAGCAATATTATTATATATGCCAAATGAAAAACGCATTAGGATTCCTTACCTGCAAAAACAATCTGTAGATGACATGTACCATTTAGAGTATTTCAGGTATATCATCCTTCTATTTGCAGAAGGCAGGCTGCCTCTTAGTCTATTTCATCATTCGTAGGAGAATGCCACCTTCCTCAGAGTACCTTGAGTTAAATGAGATTATATCTATAGAAGTTCTTAGCAGACCCTCCATAAATTATGACCCAAATCTAAACAGCAATTCCAAACTATTTTCTATTGATAACCTAACATGTATACCTTTGTCAAGTAGAAAAAAAGAAGCTGACATCTGAAGTTAGAATCTAAAAAAGAAAAAAGTTAGCCTTTTAAGTCAATTTGACAATTCCAGAAAACATTCTGATGGATTGTGTTCTTTTTTAATTAAGCAGAAGCAGCAAAATTTTTTTGGTGTTTAAAAAATTTTTTTTTCAACTGTTCAAATATACAGTGGAAGTTTGAGAAATCATCTCATCTCACTCTTCATTTTTGGTCTGCTTCCTTAAAAAATTAGATCCAATAACTACTGAGAAGATTTATTTAGTAAAAAAAGAACATGATGATATAATATAATGGATTGTACAATTATAGTAGCATCATTAATTCTAATTGAAATACGTAGCTGCCCCTACTGGCCACTGACAGCAAATGCATGGGCAACTGAAGCTGCTCTTTTCAGATGATTGGAAATAAATAACCTTCAGGAAAAGATCGCCGAGAATAATCCACAGACCCCCTGTGTCTAAATTACTTGGAGTAACTTTCTGGCAGACTGGATGTGTGAAATGTCCCCCAAGCCTCTGACTTATGAAATTACAACTTCTTGAGAAGTAGAAACAAGAATGAACACTGATAACAAATGATCCATGTATTTTCCCAAACATCTAAATTTGATCTTCCTGGATGACTTGCTGAGTAAAGAATCTGCCTGCAATGCAAGAAACATAGGAGACTCAAGTTCGATCCCTGGGTGGGGAAGATCACCTGGAGAAGGCAATGGCACCCCACTTCAGTAACCTTGCCTGGAAAATCCCATGGACAGAGGAGCCTAGTGGGCTATAGTCCATAGGGTCGCAAAAGAGTCGAACATGACTGAGTGACTAAATAACAGCAAGAAAGCCTCAGTGATGAATGTCATTAAGCATGGGATGTATGAAGGGTTGCACTGTGATCTACCCTCTATATGTTAAATAAAATATTGACAGTGTTTGGGAGATTCATTTGATGGAACCTAGGTTTTAAAACAAGGAGCTAGAGAAATAAAAATACTTTGTTAGAAAGTTTTGACCATTAAAGTATTGATTAAGCAATTTTAGCTAGTGGGCACGGTCGGTTTTTAGTCTATAGTTACTTAGTATACACTTAGAAGATCTCCGAAGATCAAAAGAAAAAAAAACTATTTTAAAAATACATATCTCCTTTTGGAAATATTACCAAAACTCAGTGTGCTTCTTTAAACAACAGTCTCACATTATAAAAAAGAGCCAGTAGTGAAGTGATAATCAGGGTCAGTGGCTCTGAGACATACAATCAGAACTGCAGCATCTCAACACCTGTTTTTCTCAAATCGCATGCTAAGCAAAGTGTCTTCAATTTAAAATCGAACTACACAAGCCTTCTTGGTTATCTGCATATTCATGGATATTTTCAACAATAGAGTCTAAAATAATATTGCTTCAGAAAGGAAAAATATGTCTTCAATTTAAAATCGAACTACACAAGCCTTCTTGGTTATCTGCATATTCATGGATATTTTCAACAATAAAGTCTAAAATAATATTGCTTCAGAAAGGAAAAAAAATAATATCCTTCCTCTTGGCAGGTCATCCAACCTGGTCCGATTCAAATGTGTTGTTCAGTCTGGATGTAGTTCAACAAATCAACACTGAATCTGCCCGGACCTTTCATAGCATTTCCTTACCCGTATCTTTTATCCTCTTTTTCCATGCTCTGTTTATCTAAATATCTTCTTTTATCTTCTTAGCTCTTCAAGCATGTCAAGTTTGCCCTCTAAAGCGATACTTCCTTTGTCATGTCATTTACTTTTGTGAGAAATTCTCAGGTAGGCAAAAAATGTAGTACTAGTAATCAGATTCAAGCTGTTGTTTTTAATAGTAAAGAAATCCCAATGAATGACTGTTTCTTTGGTTTTCACAGTATTTATATATATGCATGTGTGTGTGTGCTAGTCGTGTCTGACTTTTTGCAACCCCATGGACTGCAGCCTGCCAGGCTCCTCCGTACTCTGAGGTATAGATATATTTATATTACAATTTTTTTCTTATACCCCTGGCAATGTACTTTTATCACATAGGTATTTATACATCAAAATGAAGTTGGTCTATTTTATCAGTTAGAATAAGCTAATTGATAATATTTAGCCATGACTTTATTATATATTACTGCAGATATGCTACTGGATTTAAATATTACTAGATTTAAATATTGTTGTTCAGTCGCTGAGTCATATCTGACTCTTTTGTGACCCCATGGACTATAGACTGCCTGGCTCCTCTGGTGGAATTCCCCAAGCAAGAATACTGAAGTGGGTTGCCATTTCCTTCTCCAAGGGATCTTCCCAACTCCGGGATTGAACCCATGTCACCTATATTGGCAGGTGGGTTTTACACCACTGAAACACCAGAGAAGTCCAACTTAAATATTATCAGATTTAAATACACTATTACAGAACAAAAGTTACCATAAAATATATCTTAGCAAAGAATTGAGAATTGAGAGGAAAAGGATTTAGGATCCTCAGAAAACAACCTATTAATTTAAAAGTTTCTAGAAAATCAGTATCAGACTAATAACAATAATATCAGATCATAACATCAGGCTAATAATAAATAATTGTTGTTGCTGTTCAGTCATTCAGTCATGTCTGATTCTTTGTGACCCCATGAATTGCAGCATGCCAGGATTCTCTATTTTTCATGATCTTCAGAGTTTGCACAAACTCATGTCCACTGACTTGGTGATGCTATCTAACCATCTCATCCTCTGCCAACCCCTTCCTCTTCTTGCCCTCAATCTTTCTCAGCATCAGAGTCTTTTCCAAAGAGTCAGCTCTTCGCACCAGGTAGCCAAAGTATTGGAGCTACAGCATCAGTCCTTCCAATGAATAATCAGGACTGATTTCCATTGGGATTGACTGGTTTGATCTCCTTGCAGTCCAAAGGGCTCTCAAGAGTCTTCTCCAGCACCACATTTCAGAAGCACCAATTCTTCAGCACTCTGCCTTTTTTATGGTCTAACTTTCTCATCCATACATGACTACTGGGAAAACTATAGCTTTGACTATAGGACCTTTGTCGGCAATGACACCAGACTAATAATCTTGTAATCAGATTTTCTGATAAGTAAAATTTACATAAAATGATAGTAAACCTAGAGAAAAAAGATTAAGCCATGTAATAATTTTCTCTTCCTAAACATGGATAAATGTGAAAATAAGACAATTACAGTAAAATCATAAATATTCTAGCATGACACACATAATCAGATCCTTCTGGATAATTCTAGCTATGATCCATGGAAATTACTTTATCTTTTATGATGTACACTGAGTTGCTCAGAGTACTGAAATATAAAAAGTATTTTATTGGAAATTGGCAAAATTTTAGAATCCATTTCAAGGTATGCTAAAAGATCAACAATTCATGGGATTCTTGTATGAAACATGTGGCTTCCAGGCCACCACTGTGGCTCAGTGATGATGGAGAGCAAATATTCTACAAGATGCACACGGCCTCTGATCTCACTGCTCGCTGGGTCATCATTATCACTTACTTCCCATTTTTATGGAGACACTGACAACTAGAGCAGAAAAAAAGCAGCCTTTTCTCCTCTTCTTGGTTAAGTTGAGAAAATCACTTTTGTTCTATTCATAGTCTAGGCAATACATCACCAGACCCTGGGTCACGTCTTCCACCACTGTTCAAAATCTCCCATGTTGCTGGCTGCTTCTACTACACTTTCTGGGGATGGGGTTCAGTCTGTGTGACTGAGCAAACCTCCAAGGGACTCTAGTACTTGGTGGTCTTCAAATATTGTATTTCTGATTCCTAATCAGTGGGTCTAAGGTTAGGTCCCCAAATTTGCATTTCTAACACATTTCTAGACCTCCCTGGTGGCTCAGTGGTAAAGAATCTGCTTGCCAATGTAGGAGAGGAAATGGCAACCCACTCCAGTATTCTTGCCTGGAGAACCCCATGGACAGACTTGCCTGGATGGCTACAGTCCATGGGGTCTCAAAGAGTTGGACACGACTGAGCTACTGAACAACAACACATTTCCAGGTGACACTGATGCTGCCGCCTGGGAAGCACATGCTGGTTGTTGCACAGAGTGAAACCAATCTGTGAATTTTCCTGGAGTGCCTTTCATTTGCATTAAGTTATTACGATGAAATCTCACCATGAGTCTGGAGATACAACAAGACAAGAATACACCAGATCAGCTTAAAATACAACTCTTAGAAAAAATGGTTTTATTTAAACCCTACTACACTGTTGGTGGAAATATGAATTGGTGCAGCCACTAAGGAAAACAGTAGGAAGGTTCCTCAAAAAACTGAAACTAGAACTACCATATGATCCAGCAATTCTACTCTTGAGCAGAATCTATCTGAAGATTCTGAAATAAAAATGCCAATCCCAAAAGATACATGCATCATCTCAGTGTTTATCACAGCACTGTTTACAATAGCCAAGATCTGGAAACAACTGAAGTGTCGATCATCAGATGAATGGATAAAGAAGATGTGGCATACACATACATGCATGCGCGTGCACACACACACACACACACACACAGATATTACTAAGCCATAGAAGAATGAAATTTTGCCACATGGATGGACCTGGAGGATATTATGCTTAGTGAAATAAGTCAGACAGAGAAAGAGAAATACTGTTATCAGTTATATGTGGATATATATCACTTATATCAGAGAAGGCAATGGCACCCCAGTCCAGTACTCTTGCCTGGAAAATTCCATGGACGGAGGAGCCTGGTAGGCTACAGTCCATGGGGTCTCGAAGAGTCAGACACGACTGAGCGACTTCACTTTCACTTTTCACTCTCATGCATTGGAGAAGGAAATGGCAACGCACTTCAGTGTTCTTGCCTGGAGAATCCCAGGGATGGCAGAGCCTGGTGGGCTGCCGTCTATGGGGTCGCACAGAGTCAGATACGACTGATGCGGCTTAGCAGCAGCAGCATATCACTTATATATATACTGTTGTCATTTATGCTTCCCTGGTCGATCAGACAGACAGTAAAGATTCTGCCTGCAATGTAGGAGGCCTGGGTTCAATCCTTGGGTCGGAAGATCCCCTGCAGAAGGAAATGACAACCCACTCCATTATTCTTGCCTGAAAAATTCCATGGACAGGTAAGCCTGGCATGCTACAGTTCATGGGGTCACAAAGAGTCGGACATGACTGAGTGACACTTTATATGTGGAATCTAAAAAATAAAACGAATGAATATAATGAAATAGAAACATTCACAGATATAGAGAACGAACTAGTGCTCACCAGTGGGGAGCGGGGTGGGGGAAGGGCAAGACAAGGGTAGGAATTAAGAAGTATAAACCACTGTGAGTGTGTGTGTGCTCAGTCGTGCCCAATTCTCTGTGACCCGATGGACTGTAGCCCGCCAGGCTCCTCTGTCCATAGGATTCTCCAGGCAAGAATACTGGCGTGGGTTGCCATTGCCTCCCGCAGGGGATCTTCCCAACTCAGGGATGGAACCCACATCCCCTATGCCTCCTGCAACGCAGGTGGACTCTTCACCCTGAGGCATATACCTTTCCTCTGGCTAAGCCATCAGGGAAGTTCATAAACTACTGCGCATAAAATAAATAAGATACAGGACATATTGTACAGCACAGGAAACACAGCCAGTATTTTATAACTTTAAAGAGGGAAAGGATATGTGTGTACATATAGCTGATTCACTTTGTTGCACAGTAGAAACACAACACTGTAAAGAAATTATACACTAATACAAATAAATGAAAAAAAATGAAGTATAATTTATAAAAATGTTGAATCACTACATTGTTTACCCGAACTATTATAAATCAACTCTGCATTAATAAAAAAAATTTAATGGTTTCATATAAAATGTAAACACACAACAGAAGTTACACAGCACCTACAAACAGGTAAATTTTTACTGAATGGATGAATGAGGAAAAGGAAATAATTTGCTGCCAATTTGAAACTAACAGAAAAGCAAAATTCCAAAGCCCTGGCTGTAAGAGAGGGAGTGACACCAGCAATAAAGAGGATATCACCTCATTCCTCCCTTTACTCAACCTTTTTAAAGCACGGCTTTTGTGCACAGCATTATACTGCTATACATCAGTGCGTGCCTGAGCAGTTTGGATTCTGTAAGCATACTGAGAGGCCAGAGATGTTATCTGGGGACTTTCTCCCTTAATCATCTGGGATGGTCACCTGCCCTTATGCAGAAAAAAGGCCTTCCTTCATGGAAACCATGAGGTACCGATATATCTGCTACTCAAAAATGGTTCCCCTTTATCCTTCTAGCATTTGATCGATCCTTGCATAATTCTGATTTTTTTTATAGACTGTGGCTTTCCATAACAACAAAATTCATTCCATTTTATAGCTTCCTCCCCAGTCTTTTTAGAGGCCAAAGGAATACTCTCTACATGATCACTTTACCAAGATTCATCTTCAACTATTTCATGCATTCTACTTTTTTTTTACATTCAGGGAATTAACTTGGTCTGTGTGGATCACCTTTTCAAGGACACTAGCTGTTCACTTAGCTGACTGCTCCAGTGTATGTGAGCATCTATGCCCAGCATTCCAGAAGACAAATCTGAAATGATGGAGAACACCAGTGGCCAGATGTGAAGGATAGCTGCGTACAGAGCTGGCCCTGAAAGTAAATACGAGCTTAGGAAAAAAAAATCTGTTATCTTATAAAAGAGTCACGATTTCATTTAAGATGTGGGCAGGGAACAAAGAGATTTTGCTAATTTGCTCGTTGAAAAGTTCTTTTCAGAAACAGGACATGAGGGGACTTCCCTGGCAGTGCAGTGGTTAAGACTTGGCCTTCCAACGCAGGGATATGGGTTCAGTTCCTGGTCAGGGAGCTAGCATCCCTCATGCCTCGTGGCCGAAAAACCAAAACATAAGAGAGAAGCAATACTGTAACAAATTCAATAAAGATTTTAAAGATGGTCCACATTGAAAGAGAATCAAAAAATAAAAATAAAAAAACAGGACACCAGGGTGGAGACCAGGGGAGAGGGGTAGGCAGGACTGGGAATCAGGCAGTCTGGGCTGCCTGCCTGGGGCTGGAGATGTGGTTGTGCAACGCACCTTGAGCTGCTCAGTTGTTGCAGGTCACACGAGTGTGCTGACAACATACCACACAGAGCGGGAGAGTGCACACACATCTGTTAGCCTCTCCTCCCCCGCCCCACACCTTAGGCTGATCTTGTGGATGAAGCTGCCCTTAAGAGCAACACTTCATGAGGCTTGTGCACAGAAGGGCAGGGTGGGGGGTATATTTTAGAAAGATTATTTTGAGATTATTTTAGATTTTCAACATCTTCATATTACATTTATCTTTTGAAAAACTTATCTAATTCAGATGATTTATGTACACAAAATCATGTAGTACCTATTCTGCAGTAAATACTGCTTTAAATGCAACAGTAATCATATTTATACAGGTCACCAAGTCAGTGATAGGAGAAATGGCAATGACAAGAAAATAAATATCGTTGGTCATTCTCCACTGGTTTTGTTTCAAAGGCTGTCCCTCTCCCAAGCCTTATCTTGTGACTGTAGATAAGTTCCTGGGTTTGTGCATCGTTGTCTACAACTCTCAAACAGGAAGGATTATATCACTAGCTACATCCCAAAGATACTAAGAGGCTATAGAATATAGGATGAGACTGCTTTTAGTTCATACCTGATTGGGCATAACATCAATTCCAACTGTGTGTGTTTCAATGATGTCTGCTGGCGTCCAGTGTCACTGTGTGGGTCTCCGTCAAGTACACTGTGACAGCATTCCACGTTTGTGGAACTTTTCTTACAGACATGCAGCAAATGTCTGGTAGTACATTTTCTGAACAGTTCATAAAATTCCATAAACCTTCAGTCCATCTTTATTCTTATTATAACCGTAGTAACGTTAAGTCCTGTGAAATTACCGCTTTATAGATTAATGATCCAGCATTAGCAATTCTGTATTGTTCAGCCTGGCAGTTGTGAGAGCTGCATTCTGCTGCTACTATTCTAACGACTACTGCTATTACTTAGAACATTACTCAGATATTCAAATGGCGCTGCTGGTGGTAAAGAACCCGTCTGCCCATGCAGGAGATGTAAGAGATATGGGTTCAACCCCTGGGTCGGGAAGATCCCCTGGAGGAGGAAATGGCAACCCACTCCAGTATTCTTGCCTGGAGAATCCTATTGACAGAGGAACCTGGCGGACTATAGTCCACGAGGTCACAGTTGGACAGGACTGAAGTGACTCAGCACACACACACTGTATGTGCTTAGGAGAACACCAGGCCCAGTCATGAGCACTGTGGCTCAGTCTAGTAATTCTGCAGAGTCCAAATATTCCCATATTAACCTGCCACTGAAGCTCTAACATTTTATGCATACAGGTTCCTTCATCAGTATTACAAGTGTGTGTATATATATGTATGTATATATATATATAGTGTTGGGAGCTTCCCTGGTGGCTCCATGGTAAAGAACCTGCTTGCCAATGCAGGAGATGCAGGTTCAATTCCTGGGGCAGGAAGATCCCCTGGAGAAGGAAGCGGCAACCCACTCCTGTATTCTCGCCTGTGAAATCCCAAGGACAGAGGAGGCTGGCGGGCTATAGTCCATGTGCTCACCAGGAAGTCAGAAATGACTTAGCAACTACATAACAACAAATACTGTGATGCATTACACGTGTGGCCTGGCATCCACAAAAGACGTATGCTCACATTCAAAAGCTTATGTTACAAAGTGACTTTTCAGCACATTTCTTTAATAAAGTAAGCCATTTCAGGGGGAGAAAAGCAAAGCTTGCTGTTTTAGCAGGTATACTGCTCTGCTTAAAAAAAATGCAATAAAACAAACATTCAATCACTTAAAAGTCCTAATCCTAGCAAAGCTATTTTTCTTTATAAGCAATAGGCCCACAATGTAAAAGGAGCAGTAAGTTCTAGATAACAGCGGCGCAGAGATAATACACAGACTCCCAGAGCAATTCATTGCCCTTACAGCAGGAAATAATGATGTATCGTCAGAACCCACTTGGGCAGAATCACTTTGCAAAGAAGCATTAGGCTCCCTTTTCAAGTCAGATTTGACTTTGCTGCTATTTCTAGAGAGCTTGAGAGCATTTATATCAATGAAATGCACACATGTTCTTGATCCACCCAACATGATCACACCTACGTGCTGAAGAAAAAGCAAAGAGGTTGGGGAAAAGGTTCAGATCCATCATTTTTTTCCCCTGTATCCAAGGTTCCACTTTAAGTCTCTTCATGGAATGGGGAACCTTTGATAAAAATCCAATGCCTTAAGCGCATGTTCAAACATAAACACTGAAAACCTGTCATTTTTAGCTCCATTTGCTGATCAGAAGGGGTTTCTCATGTGGCTCAGTGGTAAAGAATCCACCTGCCCATGCAGAGGACACAGGTTCGATCCCACAACATCCTGTTCCCAGGGCCAGGCTGTGCCTCAATGGTCCACAGTATACACCCCACAGCCCCACCTCCACCCCCACCATTTACCTACAGCACACCTCCTTGGTTACCAAGACTTCAGTCCTGAGGGTAATCCTGCAGAAGAGCAAACCAGGTTCTTCTAGTTTATCACAGGATGAAAAAGAGTAACAAAGCTGAGACAGGTTGTCTAAGAATCCTGGTCTACCAGGCTCCTCTGTCCATGGAATTTTCCAGGCAAGAGTACTGGAGTGGGTTGCCATTTCCTTCTCCAGGGGGCTCTTCCCGACCGAGGGATTGAACCCGGGTCTCCCGCACTGCAGGCAGATGCTGCTAATTCTTTGTGATACTTGTTCACTCGTTTTACCTTTATTTCTCCATTCAGGAGAAAAAAAGACGGAGAGAGATACTAATTCTTTCATCACAATATCTTATTTCAGAACCGTGGAGCCCCACGAGGTAAGGTCTCTTATTTCAAACTGAAGTCTTATGATGTTCGTAGTGAAGCAGCTTAGGCAGGTTTAGAATTTCATGTACAGCAGCAGCTGGGTTGGGGGCAGGGGAGGCAGAGGAAGGGACCAGGAGCCCCGGGAGTGATCCTTACACCCAAGGAGGGATCCTCTTGTAAATCATGGCTGCAGGAACTCTTGAGTTTGGCGCTGTTATTTTTAGAATTAAGGCATACCATCTTCAGAACTGCCTGGGATAGTAGACAGAATACTCTCAGTCCTCATTTCTTCAGATGAGGAAACTGAAAACAGAGGTTAGAAAAACTTGGCCGAATTCACCTGGCTAGTAAGGAACAGAACCAAAATTTGAAAGCACATGGTTCAGCCTCAGCTTTCATGGTTTCAACAACTACAGTGTGCTGCTTCATTTCTACACCATATTACTGCAAAATAAAATAAAATTCCAAAACGTCCTTAGAAATGTTAACTTAGATGATCTTGACAGATGAATGGATAAAGAAGTTGTGGTACATATATATAATGGAATATATACAGTGGTACATATACACAAAGGTATATCACTTAGCCATAAAAAGGAATGAAGCTGAGTCAGTTCTAGTGAAGCAGATGAACCTAGAACCTGTAATACAGAGTGAAGTCAGTCAGAAAGAGAAAAACAAAATATCATACATTAACCAATACATATATCTAGACAAATGGTACTGATGAATCTATTTGTAGGGCAAGAATAGAGACACAGACATAGAGAACAGAGTTGTAGACACAGCAAGGGAAGGAGAAGGTGGGATGAACGGAGAAAGCGGCACTGACATATACATTAATACACCACCCTGGGTAAAACAGACGGCTGGCAGGAAGCTGCTGTCTAGCACAGGGAGCCCAGCTTGGTGCTCTGTGACAACCTAGGGTCTGGGATCGGGGGTGGTGGGAGAGAGGTTTAAGAGGGAGGGGATATATGTATACATGTAGCTGATTCATGCTGTTGCACAGCAGAAACTAACATAACATTGTAAAGCAATTATCCTCCAATTAAAAGATATATTTTTTTAAAAAGCAATATATGTTATCCTGTATGTGTTTCACAGCAAAGATTTGACAGATACAGATACTGCAGTCAAGACGACTGAATGCCATTTTCAAAGTCACTAAAGGAGAGAGATGGGAATGGAACCCAAGTTTTCATTGTTTCTGCTACATATTTACATCCCTATCTTCTAAGAATGCAATATATACTGAGATCTCAAATTCAATATGCTAGTGACAGACATAGCAAAATTATTTTAATTCCGCTGATGCAGGAGATGTAAGAGACTCAGGTTTGATCCTCATGTCGGGAAAAGCCCCTGGAGGAGGGAGGGCATGGCAACCCACTCCAGTATTCTTGCCTAGGAGAATCCCACGGACCAAGGAGTGTGGCGGGCTATAGTCTATGGGGTCTCAAAGAGCTGGACACCACTGAAGTGACTTAGCACACACGCACTCATGGGTTAATATTAACATGGCACTGGGGGATGCAGAGATGAACAAAACTTTGGTGATTTTGCTCAGAGTCACCCTCAAATGGCAGAGTAAGACATGGCCTCCTGGCTCCCTGGCCCTTCCCGCAGGAGCTCCAGTTGCCCGCCCTGTGCTGACTTCCGCAAGCCTGTCCCGGGGTTCCTATATTATGGCATTAATTAGCTTAGTAGGGAGGGGAAAAAAAAAAAAAACTTAAAGAAGCAAGCATGGATGTTGACTTTAAAACTCAAAGGAAACAATTAACAATGACCTTCACAGTGAAATAAAGAACACAAGACAGGAACTCTAACCATATCTTTAGTTCCTTAAGGCTATTTATGCCTTCAAGTCCATAACACTTGTGAACATTTCACTGCATAAGGATTTATTTTCTCCTGAAGTCAAACTTTCTCATTTATTTTCCAGCAAATCAGCCTCACAAATGGCTCTCTACTTTAATTAACTGCCTTTTATATCATTATCTTACCGAAGCTGCTGAATCTGGTTAATTATTCAAGGGGGCAGAGAGAAGATGTGTTAGACACACCACCATGATTATATATAAAAAAAAGAGAGAGATGGGAACATCAAGAGGAAGCTCCCCTGAACCCCGGGCTCATCCATCAAGCTGCCCCTTGCCATCTTCACCCAGATGTCTGTTCAAACAGTACATCTCAAGCTTACAAAAGACCTCATTTCTCTCTTTCAATCTATTTTCGGCCCAGTAGCCAGACTGAGCCTCTTAAAAAGTCAATCATTTCTAAAATGAATATCTTATATGTCAATTATACCTCAAAAAAAATATCAAATCACATTTCTCAAAACCAAGAAATGGCTTCCTTTCTCTCTGAGCATAAAGCTAAAGTCATCGCAGTACAATATAGGTCCAGGTCCTATCTGATGTCTGGGCCCTACTGGACTGAGCCCCCTCCATCACGCCTGCTGTATCACTGTACTGGTTTGCACTGGTCTTATCTGTTATCTGAGAGGGGAACTATTTAGGTAGGAGAAGTTATCATCCCATTCACCTTGGCAATAATAACTGGAAGAGAGCTCATGTCTGCTACTGGGGCTTCTCAGACGGCTCAGACAGTAAAAAATCAGCCTGCAATGTGGGAGACCCAGGTTTGATCTCTGGGTTGGGAAGATCCCCTGGAGAAGGGAATAGCACCACTCCAGTATTCTCATGGAGAAGGGAATGGCACCCCACTCCAGTACTCTTGCCTGGAAAATCCCATGGATGGAGGAGTCTGGTAGGCTGCGGTCCATGGGGTCACTGAGAGTCGGACATGGCTGAGCAACTTCACTTTCACTTTTCACTTTCATGCATTGGAGAAGGAAAAGGCAACCCACTCCAGTGTTCTTGCCTGGAGAATCCCAGGGACGGGAGAGCTTGGTGGGCTGAAGTCTATGGGGTCGCACAGAGTTGGACATGACTGAAGCGACTTAGCAGCAGTATTCTCATCTGGAGAATTCCATGGACAGAGAAGTCCATGGGATAGCAGAGAATTGGACACGACTGAGCAACTAACACTTTCACATTTGTGTTTGCTATTAGGCCCAACATTCACACTTGTCACCTCCCTGAGTAGTTAACAGGGACAAAAAAATACACTTAGCAGCTCTGGTGTCACATTCTCTGTACCTGAGAAAGTCCTCATCCCAACAGTTTTGAAGATGACCGTGAACATGTATTTTGCTATTGCTATACAGTTTCTGTTTAATTAGATTGTGTGTGTGCTCAGTCACGTCTGACTCTTTGCAACCCGATGGACTGTAGCGCACAAGGCTCCTCTGTCCACGTAATTCTCCAGGTAACTGGAGTGGGTTGCCATTTCCTCCTCCTCCAGGGGATCTTCCTGACTCAAGGATCAAAACCCATGTCTCATGTCTCCTGCATTGGCAAGTGGATTCTTTATGACAATTAGATTACTGAGGGGCTAATTTTTCAGCTCAAGAACATTTGTTCTTATAACTTTGTGTTTAGAATTAGTGATCTTGCCTCTTCTCATGCCTGTCACCATCATTCTTAAGCAGGATTTTCACTGGGAAATATCACTTCAAGGAGAAAAGCTGAATCTTCAGACCTGTTCCATGTGACTTCCTACTATGAATGGAGTGACAGTATGTCACCTACAGTCTCCATGCAGAGTTGACTATAAAGGAAGAATTTTTAAAGAAACATCTAATTGCCTAAGTCATTTATTTAAAAGCAGATAATACTGAAAAGAGAAAACAAAATCCTAAGGTATGGATTTAGGAAGAATATACCCACATAAATTGACTCAAGTGTCATATTTGATTCATTCTATACCCCAAAACGAAAAAGTCTACGATGGCCCAGGAAACCGAGTCAAACTGGAATGTTAGAGCACTAAACACTCCTAGAAACACAGAAGTGAAGGGGATTCTAAGAGAATCCAGCCTCCAGCAAAACATACTTAGATGCATTCACAAAGAAAGAAAGAGAGACGGGTTGGCTGCTTATCTTTCTCTCTAAAATCCTCATAGACATAAATCCTACAAATTGTTTATCTTTTTAGGAAAGTTTTCCAGGCAAGGGATTATATAACTTCTAGAGCTGGAAAGTCTGTCAAGTTCATTTAGTCTAAGAACTTGACCTTACAGATGGGAGCATAGGGCTCTGGAGGAGAAGAATTAGTCATGGTCAAGCAGATGGAATCAGAAGGGGCCCCCAACTCCACCCTCTGTGTTCTTCTCAGTAAGCAAAGTTGCAGAAAACCTGCCTTACCACGCTCTCTTTGCAGAATTTGCTTAGTGTTTAAAAAGACTAAGAATTCACTGTCTCATTCTGAAACTGTGAATGTGCAAATCATATCTATGCATTTAGGCCACGGTAAATAGGAACATGATATAAGAGCAATTAGGGATGGGGGTAATATTCTTATGAAAATAAATAAAACTCTCTTTTTTAGTACTGATAGGGGGACCTGGGAAAAGGTCTGAAGTTGGGGCTGGCCACGGCTTCGCTTAATCCACTGAAAATAATTTACATGGAAGCGACAGAAAGAAAAGAGAAAAAAATCAGCAATATTCTCATAAAGCATTGTATTCTAGACTCCTTTGTTAAACACAAAAGAACACTCCTCACTCTTAAAGCAGTGGGCTTTTAAAACACTTATGCTTTTCCTATAAACCAGCAGCCCAGAAAGAAGCTGAATATTCCACACTACACAAAGCAGTCAGGTTTACCTTCAGATTCAAATAGTATTTGCAGAATTCAAGTGCAGCCATTGAAGATAAAAATCGCTGTGGATGAGACAAGAGAACACTGTCCCAGATGTTTATCACTGGAGAGCTGGAGAATATCAGAAACCATTTCACAACTCACAATGGCTGCTCCTCTAATCATAAGCCACCTTTTTTTTTCCATAAACAAAACCTCATTTTTCTTACTTTTGAGAATTTCTGAAGCTGGATGCTTTCAAGACACTTGGAGATTGATCTTCAGACTCAAAGCACCAGAGCAGTTAAAGATTTTATCAACAAGCCCAGCGCTGGTGCTGGCATTTGAAATCCCTAGAAGAGGGTAAAGGCAGACAATTGATGCAGGAAGCACCTTATATGGTTATGAATCAGCACAGACTCAACCACTTGCTCTTCAAAGAACTGTTCATTGACTTGTAAAGTCTCATAAAAGAAAAATCCTCGGAAATACAGTCATCAATGTGGTAGGATTTTATGGCCATTCAACTCCATTCATCCATCCTAACTAACCTTTTCCAGGATGCTATAATGAGTTACACAGGAAAAGTTTCAGTGACAAAAGGAAAATAATATGAAACATTCAAACACAGTAGACAAAAGAGAGAATTCTTAGAACTCCTCTTATCAAAGGATATTATCTCTGCTTCTAAGGTGACGCCATTTAGGTTCTAGATACTAATAACTTAGGAGCAGAATAAGCACAAATACTTAACCAATCCCTGGTTGCTGAAGACAAGACTAAATTCCTCTGGAATTCAACTAAATGTCAGTAATTCCTTTCTTTTATGTCTGTACTTAGTACACCATTTCTACCTTTTAAAAATAATTTTGGGGTCTATTTAATTGAAGTGTAGTTGATTTACAATATTGTGTTAGTTTCAGCATGTAGCAAACTGATTCAGTTATATACACACATATATAAATGTATTCTTTTTCAGAGTCTTTTCCATTCTAAGTTATTACAAGATATTGATATAGTTCCCTGTGCTATACAGTGGGCCCTTGCTGGTTATCTATTTTATATATAGTAATGTGTGTGGTGCTAAGTTGCTTCAGTCATGTCCGACTCTTTGCGATCTTATAGACCGTAGCCAGGCTCTTCTGTCCATGGGATTCTCTCAGCAAGAATACTGGAATGGGTTGCCATGCCCTCCTCCAGGGGACCATCCCATCTCTGCATTGCAAGCAGGTTCTTTACCACTAGCACCACCTGGGAAATCCATATGTAATAGTGTATATATGTTAATCCCAAACTCGTAATTTATTCCTTCCCTCATTCCCCTTTGGTAAGCCCAAGTTAGTTTTCTATGTCTGTGGGTCTTCTTCTGTTTTATAAATAACTTCATTTGTAGAATTCTTTTGGATTTCACATATAAGTGTGTTTCTACCTTCTTTTGTTCTCAGGTTTGACTTTGGGTCAGTCCCTTCCTGTTTCCATCGCCTCTCTAACATTTACATGCTTCAGAGAAGACAAAAATAAGACTCTGTGGCACTAGTGGTAAAGAACCCACCTGCTAATGCAAGAGACCTAAGAGATGCGGATTTGATCCCTGGGTCAGGAAGATCCCTTGGAGGAGGGCATGGCAACCTACTCCAGTATTCTTGCCTGGAGAATTCCATGGACAGAGGGGCCCGAAGGGCTAAAGTCCACGGGGTCACAAAGAGTCGGACACAACTGAATGGCATAGCACAGGTGACATCTCACATTTCATCCTTCCTCCCCCTCTTTCTCCCCTCTTGACCCACAACAGCTTTGAAGATCAGCACAAATACATTGAGTCCATGTTGTGCTACGTTAAGGAGACAGCTGACCAGAGAGAGGGAAGACTCATCTGTGGCAAGTGGTACCCAGGAGATTCCTTCTTCTCAAGACCTAAATTTGGCATCCTAATTCCTAGAAATGATTCTTCTAAGTGTCATGATCCACAGGTACCCTATTTTGCACAAAAAGTTACTTCTATTGATGATTGCAGTTATCAACAATAAAACAAAAACCACAACTTTGGAGCTGCAAGTTTGATCAGAGACGGATAAACTGGTACAAACTGTCTTGGAGTTGAAGACATTCGTAACCAGAGAAGGTAATGTCAGCTCAAAAAATAGTCACAACCTAAAGGTGAGAGTTTGTTTTATTCAGTAGAAATTTTTAGGACTTCAAGCCCAGGAGATAACATCTCAAGTAACCCAGAGAGAACTGCTCCCAGGAGAAGCGGGGAGGACTCATGTTATTTAGAAGTTTGCAACCAAGGGCAGGTAGTCTGAACATCAAAAGTATTTTTGTGAATTAAAGTAGACCAGATATCTTCAAGGAATTTAGTGCTTCTCTATGTATTGAAAGATGCAAGAGTCTGCTGCTACTGCTAAGTTGCATCAGTCGTGTCCGACTCTGTGCGACCCCAGAGACGGCAGCCCACCAGGCTCCTCTGTCCCTGGGATTCTCCAGGCAGGAACGCTGGAGTGGGTTGCCATTTCCTTCTCCAACGCATGAAAGTGAAAAGTGAAAGTGAAGTTGCTCAGTCGTGTCCGACTCTTAGTGACCCCATGGACTGCAGCCTACCAGGCTCCTCCATCCATGGGATTTTCCAGGCTAGAGTACTGGAGTGGGGTGCCATTGCAAGAGTCTGGGCTCACTCAAATCATTCCTTTCATATGCATCTCAGCTATCTACCCTGAGTTTTTCAAGTCCTAAGTCCCTCAGTACTCACCTTAGGGAGTGGCTGCAGCCTGATCATAGGTACTGTTATCCTTTCTGAGTGCCCAGCGGAGCTGGAATCCCTGATGACTGTGACATCCTTGCTTATTTACAGGGTAGGAAATACTCCATTTCTCAGTAAATACCATGCCCGTGATCACCAAACTTATGAATAGAAAATTGACAGCTCAAGATGTTAATACTGAGATACTCAACAGCTGGTAATCGAGTCAGATCTAATATCTTACATATTACTAGACTCAATCATGACCCATCCAAGACATCACTCTTATCTCTAGTCAACTTGTCCTGTGTTTTGGGAGCACATTCAGAATCTAAAATAATGCTTGTCAATCCCATTGCTTATATTTTGCAGAAGACACACAATGATATCACATTCTGAGGTCAAAAGGAAGAAATCATTAAGATTTTAGCACATTTTTACATCAACATGCACATCTTGGCCTGCTCCAGCTTATGGAAATTGGGTAACAGTTGAAGTTAAAAACAATTTTTCCCATCTATTTCCTAATTCTCACAGAAACACCTAGAATCAGGGACTGTTGATTCATTGACAGCTGCAGAAACACAAATGAATAAGACGTGACCTGAAGTAGCTCTCTCACAGGAAGATATTAACATACAAAAACATTTATCATGACAGTCTGCCATCAGGAGCTACACTTTCAGGAAAAGAATGCAGTTCAACAGAACAAACTCTACGAAGACAGGCAGAGCCTTTAAAAGGTGGAAAGGAAGAATAAATAATAATAATAAATAAAGGCCCCAAATTAGCAGGACCAACTAGTGAGGAAATCAAACCAAGCTGGACAAAGCAGAAAAGAGGTGCTGGGACAGAGTGGGAAATAAAGGCAGGAATTCATTCCAGGCAGACCAGACTGAAAGCCCAGCACAGGGATTGAGACTGAATATATTTTGGAATATGGTACACATTTAGGTTTATCTATCCCTTAGGACTGACCTCTGCCACAGTTTACTGAACTTGTTTGGGACGCATTGGTACAAACCAGGGAACTGACAAAGGAACATGAAAACCTGTTTTCACTGAGATCTAAGAGGCAGATTTCTGCAGTTTTTAACTCATGCCTTTATTAAAAGAAAAGTTTTCTTCTCCATCATCTTGCCAAAGAAATTATTTTTTCTCACCCTTGGCTTTGACTTTCTTTCAAACTGACTTTACTTATATTATATATAAATGCTTTTAACTTCAACTGTTTCCAATTTCCATAAATAGCAACAGGCCAAGATGTGCGCATTTATGTAAAAGTATGCTAAAATTTTATTGATTTCTTGCTTATTGACCTCAGAATGTAGTATCATAGTTGTCTGCCAAATAAACAATGTGATTGACAATAAGCCTTATTTTAGACCCTGGATGTGCTTCCAAATGCAGAAAAGTTGACTAGAGGTAAGAGTGGTGTCTTGGATGGGTCATGATTGAGTCTAACAGTATGTAGATATTAAGTATATATCTTTTTCCTTTTTCGAAGCAAACTCATTAGTGACCATTGTTCTCCCCATCCTGCAAAGTGCCAGATTTGAGCATGAAAAGAACAGCATCACCACCAAAACTCAGCATCCTTCTAACACTGTTAGACCAGCCCTAAAGTCTGAGCCATTTTATATACATCACTTCCATATGCCCCAGATTTAAAAACCAAGGCTGAGAGATGTTACTCCTTAAATCTCAGTTGAGGTGATATAAATTAAGCTTTTCCCCAAATAAACTAAATATAAACAATTTTTGTTGCCAAAGAAAATACAAAGACCATGAAGTTTAAGGTCAAATGCTGTAAACTTTTTATCTAGAAATTTTCAACAAATCCTAAGGAAACTCAAGATCAATCATTCTAATTTGGTTTCTTTGGCAGAAGAATGAAAGATTAGATTCTACTGCGCCACCCAGTCACTCACCTTATGTTCACATGCAGGAACACGGACTGCAGGAAAGCACGGAACGCTGACAACTCAGGGCAACGCACAAGTGTGCAGACGCTAATGCAAGCTGAACTCCTGACTCTCCACATTACTCAAGCAAAGCATTGGGTGCTCTGCCCTCTGGCCAGCCCTGTGGCAACACCTCCTCAAACACAATCCTAGCAAATAAAAATCATACATTTGTACACAAGTTCTGCTACTTCAAAAGAATTCATTTCACTTTAGTATGTTTTGCTAAATTTCCTCTGACTTGTTCAGCTTGTAATTCTCAGGGGAAGAGTGTGAGTGAATGAGTGAGTGTGAGGCATGCACATCTTGACTGACAAGGTTTACGTTTTACAATCATGTCTTTTATGTTAAAGCTTTGAAAAAGTAAGTTGGATTGTATTAACAATCTCTCTTGAGAGAACTTGAAGTACTGAAATTATATAAACCACTGAAAATGTATCCTCCTTGAAAAGCAGAGAGAGCTATGAATACAACTGGACTATTGGTGGTCTTGAATGCAAGGCCTTCTTGATAGCGCAAGGACACAAGGGAAAAATGCCATGATGAAGAGAAAGGATGAAGACGGCTGGGAAGAAAGAGTAAGAGCCCATGTCTGGGTCCTTTCCCCAGCACAGAACAAATGTCAGAGCTCCCACAATGAGGCTGTGGCATTGGTTCTGACCAAGAGAAGGAGCAAAAATAAGACACTGCTAGGGACTGTATTGTGGTCGTTCAGTCGCTAAGTTGTGTCTGACTCTTCATGACCCCGTGACTGCAGCACATCAGGCTTCCCTGTGCTTCACTGTCTCCCAGAGCTTGCTCAAATTCATGTCCATTGAGTCAGTGATGCTATCCAACCATCTCATCCTCTGTCGCCCCCTTCTCCTCCTGCCTTCAGTCTTTCCCAGCATCAGTGTCTTTTCCAATGAGTCGGTTCTTCACATCAGGTGGTCAAAGTATTGGAGCCTTGGCATCAGTCCTTTCAGTGAATATTCAGTGTTGATTTCCTTTAGGATTGACTGTTTTGATCTCCTTGCTATCCAAGGGACTCTCAAAGAGTCTTCTCCAGCACCACAATTTGAAAGCAGCAATTAAAAGACACTTGCTCCTTGGAAGAAAAGCTATGACAAAACTAGACAGCGTACTAAAAAAACAGAGACGTCACTTTGCCGACAAAGGTCTGTTTAAGTTAAATCTCTGGTTTCTCCAGTAGTCATGTAAGGATGTGAGAGCTGGATCATAAAGGAGGCTAAGCGCCAAAGAATTGGTGCTTTCGAGGGACTGTATAATAGTGATGTATTTCTTCTCCTTTAAGGGGAGGAGAACCGTGCAGAGTAAAGAGATGACTTATGTTTACACTTTGAGAACCTTGGAAGTACAGGGTACTGAACAGTCAGGGTAAGCAGAAAGGTGTGGTGATCCATAACAATCAGATGAGAGAAGTGGTGAACAAAATGTCCACGTGGTATAAACAATGCCTAAAGCATCAACGCGGCCAGATGGACCACTATCTGACTTAGGGCCTGAGGAGGAGGACACTCAGCTGAAGTCCTAGAGGTCCAAAGGAAAAGACAGCCCAATGCCAACTCACCAGGTTGTTACATCTACAATTCCGCATTTATAATACACACTAATGTACACACCATGTGACTTAGCAGGACCTGGCTAAACACCTAGGATTTAATATGGAATTGTGTTATTTTAGAATTCTGAACAAAACCTTGTTTTAAAAGCATAATTGGAACTCTCTGACAGTCCCGTGGACTCCATGCTTCCACTGCAGAAGGCCTGGGTCCTATTCTTGTTTGGAGAACTAAGATCCTGCAGGCCTCAGGGTACAAAAAATGCAATTAAAAAATAATAAAGCCATAATTATTAAAGAAAGGTAGCAATAATTTACTTCTCTCAATAAACTGTCTCCCAGAATATTTATTGTTATTGTTGTTCAGTCACTAAGCCTTGTACAACTCTTTGCGACCCCAGAACACCAGGTGTGTTCAGCACACCAGGCTCCCATGTCCTTCACTATCTCCCGCAGTTTGCTCAGATTCGTGTCCATTGAATCGGTGATGCCATCCAATCATCTCATCCTCTGCCACTGCCTTCTCCTTTTGCCTTCAATCTTTCCCAGCATCAGGGTCTTTTCCAATAAGTCAGTTCTTTGCATCAGGTAGTCAAAGTATTGCAGCTTCAGCATCAGTCCTTTCAGTGAATATTCAGAGTTGATTTCCTTTAGGATTGACTGTTTTGATCTCCTTGCTGTCTAAGGGACTCTCAAGAGTCTTCTCCAGCACCACAGTTTGAAAGCATCAATTCTTTAGCACTCAGCCTTCTTTATGGTCCAACTCTGATTTAAGACCCAAAGCTCTATTTCTCTTCCTTGATTAATTTTACTTTCAGAATTTTCTGGTTTTATGCTACTCAATGACTTCCTATATTCCAAAATATAAACTAACCCAGCAAAGAGTAAACCCTTAGGAATTAATGTGATTCTCAACATGAAAGGAATTATTAAAAAAAGTATTTATTGGCCACTTCATTTTCTATTTCCTTATTAAGCAATTGCTCACTTTTCTCACAAAGGTCAATTACTCAAAGCTATGGGTTTTGCAGTAGTCATGTATGGATGTGAGAGTTGGCCTGGAGAATTCCATGGACTGTATAGTCCACTGGGTCGCAAAAAGTCTGACATGACTGAGCAACTTTCACTTTCTTTCCTTGTTATTATATAAAATTGTTTTCATCTTCAAAGGAGTTCTTGTCCTCATAATAACAAAGACATGATCTTAAACCAAGGAAACAGAATGTATAATTTCAGGATCATATAAGTTGGGAAAAAAAGGAGTATTTATTTTGGCATTAAATATTTAATGCCTTTACCTTTGTCTGAACTAGAAAATAAAACAAATTGACATCACTTTCTTTAGGGACATGTATTCCAGTTCATTTTGTTATGCGCTGACATATTAAATAAAAATGAATGTTTGATATGTTAAGTTGCTTTTGTTATGTAATAGTCATATTTTGAGATAAATATTAGATATATATTTTATATGGGGGAGAGGAGTGAGAATTCTCATTTCTTTTACAAAGCATCAAATTCTCAGAAGCAAACAGATCTGTGCTGCTTTGCCCCAAGATGCAATATCTATCATCAGATAGGTAAATAGCAAAAGCTAAATCTGAGATTTCATCAGAGACAAACTCTGAATTCTGATGATTTCATCAAGAAGCCAAGGTGAGGCACGGTGAACTGGGTGAAACCTAATATCATCAAGAAATGCACAGAGATTAATCAAAATAAAACAACATTAAGAAAGGACTGGAAAGCCTTGGCTAAAAATAGGCCATCTGAGAAAGACCAAACATTTTAAATGGCTATCCACTCAAATGCATTAAGAGTATGGCATGACTTATCAAAAAGGTAGCATAGACAGATGCCATTCATGGAATGAGAGTGGAAAGGAAAGACACAATCTCTTGGTACCCTGATTTTGTCAGGAGACAAAATTTGGTGCAGTTTGTTTGTTATGGATTATTTATGTGAAAAGTATTTTAAACCTATTACAATACAGTACTATACAGCTTACTGTGTTAACTGGGCACCTAGGCTAACTTCGTTGGAATTATGAACAAACTGGACTTACAAACATGCTCTTGGAATGGAACTCATTCATATGTAGGATATCTACTTTAATTACAATGATCCCTGTATAATTCTGTCTCTTAAGCCCCAAAACTGGAAAGCAGAGACTCAATCTTACTTCTAGTGGCTGTGAACAGCCATCAGTTGGATTGAGCTGAATAGTCACTGTGTTAAAAGGTGAATAAGCTTTCATCAACCATCAGAATATATTGCACTCTTATTAAGGGCCAAGCAGTGAGGCAGTGGCTACATTGGCTAATACCAGAGACAAAGAAAACGTGAGTAGAAACTCATCTCAATAATGGAATAACTTTTAAATAACTAGATCTGCTTGAAAATGGAACAGAACACCTAGTGAAGAAGTTTGTCCACCATCATTCAAAGTGCCAGGAATACTATATAAAAATTATTTCCTAATTGGAAGGCTGTATAAGAGCATTGTGTGTTAGTTGCCCAGTCGTGTCTCACTCTTTGCGACCCCATGGATTGTAGCCTGCCAGGCCCCTCTGTCCATACGATTCTCCAGGCAAGAATCTGGAGTGGGTTGTCATTTCCTCCTTCAGGGGATCTTCCTGACCCAGGGATCAAACTTAGGTCTCCTTCATTGGAGCCAGATTCTTTACTGTCAGAGCCACCAGGCAAGACCAAAGCCACTCCGTCATGTTTGACTCTTTGTGACCCCATGGACTATACAGTCCATGGAATTCTCCAGGCCAGAATACTGGAGTGGGTAACTGTTCCCTTCTCCAGGGGATTTTCCCAATCTAAGGGTAGAACCCAGGTATCCCGCATCGCAGGTAGATTCTTTACCAGCTGAAACACCAGGGAAGCCCAAGAATACTGGAGTGGGACCTTAGAAAGTACTTTTCTAAGTACTTTACTTTAGGTACCCTCTAAGGTCCCTTCTAACGGGAAGAGTCTATAGTCTCTTCTGCTATACCTCTTCTTCTTGTCAAAGGCAAAAGAAAAATATCCATTTAGATCTTTCAATAAGAGCAAGTGCCATGTAATTCTACATTTAGTTAAAGCTAAAGTATAAAAACTCAAAGAAAGATTTTGCTGCAGGGTGTCAGAATATAGCCAGAAAACAAACTGCTAAAATGTGAGCTAGTATTCAGCACTTCTGATTTCCTTAACTAACGAAGTAAAAGCATTTCCTGTGCAATTTCTGTGCATGCATGCATGCAAACAGGTAGTTGCATGTTTGTCTAAGTTCAATCATCAGAAAATACTGAGCACTTACAATATACTCCTGCATTATCACCAGTTGTCACATTTAAGATGAAAGAAAAGGAGTGAATGCATTTTATACCAAGTGACACTAAATTGAATAGCTGTTAGCATTTAATGACATGCAGTGAAATAGAAATAAAACTGGCTATTGTTCAAATGAACTACTGACTCAGTGTCCTGACAAGAAAGGGAACCAATTCAAAACCCTCAGGGATGCAGCAGAATGTGGGAAATTTGTGGGCAGAAAGGTAATAAGAATGGTAGAATGGTAATAAGCAAGCGCTGTATGTTCAGCCTCCCAGGGTGGGACCAGTGAACTACCAGTGTGTTTCTGGGCAGCTTACTTAACTCTAGTGTCCCTCAGTTTTCATGTCTGTAAAGTGAGCATAATATCACCTACCTAATAGATGTTTGAGAAGCACTGAACAAGATAAGTCGTGTAAAGCACTAAGAACAATGTTGACACACGATAAGGATTCACAAATATGAGCTGTCATGATTGTACCAGGACTTATTTTCATACTAGGTGGAACCACAGTTATCAACACAAAGTTAAATGTTATATTCACTGTAGCACTATTTACAACAGCCAAGACATGGAAGCAATCTAAATGTCCATTTACAGATAAAAAGATAAAGAGGATGTGGTATATATAGGCAATGGAATATTACTCAGACATATAAAAGAATGAGATAATACCATTTGTAGCAATATGGATGGACCTAGACATTATTATACTAAATGAAGTCAGACAGAGAAAGTAAGACTTTATACAGTGTCACTTATATGTGGAATCCAAAAAATGATACAACTGATCTTATTTCCAAAACAGAAAGAGACTCAGAGATATAGGAAACAAACTTAAGGTTCCAAGGGGGTGGGGAAAGGGACAAATTATACCCTTGTATCCACAACTAGACCTAGAGCCAAACATCCTGGAATGTGAAGTCAAGTGGGCCTTAGAAAGCATCACTATGAACAAAGCTAGTGGAGGTGATGGAATTCCAGTTGAGCTATTCCAAATCCTGAAAGATGATGCTGTGAAAGTGCTGCACTCAATATGCCAGCACATTTGGAAAACTCAGCAGTGGCCACAGGACTGGAAAAGGTCAGTTTTCATCCCAATCCCAAAGAAAGGCAATGCCAAAGAATGCTCAAACTACCGCACAATTGCACTCATCTCACATGCTAGTAAAGTAATGCTCAAAATTCTCCAAGCCAGGCTTCAGCAATACGTGAACCGTGAACTTCCAGATATTCAAGCTGGTTTTAGAAAAGGCAGAGGAACCAGAGATCAAATTGCCAACATCTGCTGGATCATGGAAAAAGCAAGAGAGTTCCAGAAAAGCATCTATTTCTGCTTTATTGACTATGCCAAAGCCTTTGAGTGTGTGGATCACAATAAACTGTGGCAAATTCTGAAAGAGATGGGAATACCAGACCACCTGATCTGCCTCTTGAGAAATTTGTATGCAGGTCAGGAAGCAAGAGTTAGAACTGGATATGGAACAACAGACTGGTTCCAAATAGGAAAAGGAGTACATCAAGGCTGTATATTGTCACCCTGCTTATTTAACTTATATGCAGAGTATTTCATGAGAAACGCTGGACTGGAAGAAACACAAGCTGGAATCAAGATTGCGGGGAGAAATATCAATCACCTCAGATATGCAGATGACACCACCCTTATGGCAGAAAGTGAAGAGGAACTCAAAAGCCTCTTGATGAAAGTGAAAGTGGAGAGTGAAAAAGTTGGCTTAAAGCTCAACATTCAGAAAACAAAGATCATGGCATCCGGTCCCATCACTTCATGGGAAATTGATGGGGAAACAGTGGAAACAGTGTCAGACTTTATTTTTTGGGGCTCCAAAATCACTGCAGATGGTGACTGCAGCCATGAAATTAAAAGACGCTTACTCCTTGGAAGGAAAGTTATGACCAACCTAGAGAGCATATTCAAAAGCAGAGACATTACTTTGCCAACAAAGGTCCATCTAGTCAAGGCTATGGTTTTTCCTGTGGTCATGTATGGATGTGAGAGTTGGACTGTGAAGAAGGCTGAGCGCCAAAGAATTGATGATTTTGGACTGTGGTGTTGGAGAAGACTCTTGAGAGTCCCTTGGACTGCAAGGAGATCTAACCAGTCCATTCTGAAGGAGATCAGCCCTGGGATTTCTTTGGAAGGAATGATGCTAAAGCTGAAACTCCAGTACTCTGTCCACCTCATGCGAAGAGTTGACTCATTGGAAAAGACTCTGATGCTGGGAGGGATTGGGGGCAGGAGGAGAAGGGGACGACAGAGGATGAGATGGCTGGATGGCATGACTGACTCGATGCACGTGAGTTTGAGTGAACTTTGGAAGTTGGTGATGGACAGGGAGGCCTGGCGTGCTGCGATTCATGGGGTCGCAAAGAGTCAGACACGACTGAGCGACTGATCTGAATCTGAATCTATAACTGGTTCATCAGATTCATTCTCCACCTACATCTACTCTTCAACTCTGCATTCCCCTCCATTTCACCCCTGCTTCTCCCCAGTCTGGACTTCTGCCCAGGCTGCCTGCCACTCAGCTTCTCAGCATCCCTGACTTGAACCAAATTCTGATACTATTCCTTAATCTCACTCGATTTTTTTCTTCAACTTGTCACAGTGAAGGATCAAAATATACAAGGAAATGCAAGTGATTCTGGTACGTCTAGATGAACCGGGCTAGTCCTTGGGGACTTTGAGATGAAGGGATAGAACCTAAGATGGTGAGCCTTTCCAATTGCTTCTGGAAGCTTACCTCCTACAGAGGCAAACTGGAAACAGGACGACAGCAGATGGTGGGGATTTCTCCAGGTACACCAACTGCTACCACGGCCCGAGGCAAAACTATGGAGAAGGCAGAGTTTGTCTATGGAAACTTCCACTCTCACCTGTGAATTTCCTTGTGTGTTTTTCACTTGCTTCCTCATGTTCCTCTGGCTGTGCAATAAACACCTACCTAGAACTCAGATTCCTCCTCCTCTCTCCTGGGCATCAGTTAAAAACCCTCCCTCTCAAAGAATGATAGATTTTTGGATAAGTCTTTAGCAGATTAATGCAATTAACACTGAATTGTTCTGTATGAGGTACTCTCTCATGATATTTTGCTTCCTACAATGTGATTACTAATCTCAACAATTTAATGGAATGTAAAATTTGTAGAATACATGAGAGATTATTTTGACCAGAGAGCTAATTTTTTATTAGCTGATTTCCTAAAATAAATGACACTGACTCTAACACAGCACAAACTCCCAGCATTTCTCTCGGTAAGTACCTCTTCATTCCACCTAACTGTTTGAACAAACAGCCCTCGATTTAAGAAAGAAGGGGAATTTGTGTTTGCCACAGATAAAGCATCCAGAGGTTTCATTAACTGCTTGCTTGGATGGTCGAGAAAACCATGATATCCTTTCATTTTCTGTGTCGGGAGCACAGAAAATCCATACAGTGGCAATGAGGGTAGAAATGCTCACCTTAAGGACTGGAGGACTCCTAGGAAACTGTGTGTGTCTGTGTGTCTGACTAGTTAAATGATCAGCATAGACCTGTTCAGGCTTCCTTTTGCTCTTCTCACTTTATCCCTATTTCACTGCTCATAGGCATGCCCGTTAAAAAGGACCTAGAAACTGTCATACAGAATGAAACAAATCAGAAAAAGAAAAAAAAAAACACTGTATATTAACACATATATGTGTAATCTAGAAAAATGGTACACATGAACCCATCTGCAGGGCAGGAAGACAGACAGGCATAGAGAACAACCATATGGACAATATCCAGATTTATCCTCCCAAGTCAGGGGGATAAATTGGGAGACTGGCACTGACATATATATACTACTATATACGAAACAGATAACTAACGAGAATCTACTGTATAGCACCTATTCAGTGCTCTGTGGTGACCTAAATGGGAAGAAAATCCAAAAAAGAGAAGAACACATAGAGCTGGTCGAATTTGCTATACAACAGAAACTAACAACATTGTAAAGCAACTATACTCCAATAATTTTTTTTTTCTTTTTTCAAAAAATGGCTAGAAGAAGAAGGGAGTCAAGGTAATTATTTCGATTGCTTTCTCATCCCTCCAGGGATCCAGGCAGGGAGAAAGTTAAAACCAAACTAAACATTTGTAAGGGAATTTCCGAAGATTACACTTATCTATGTATTGCAACAGCAGCCATCGAGGATCAACTGCCTTCCATGCAAAAAAAAAGGGCTCCTCATATTCCTACTTGAAGACTTCTGACATCAGCATGTGGGCTATATGTACAACCTTTAGTCATTTATTAGGTAATATAAACAAAATATCTGAGAGTAAACTTTATATAAATCTGACTTCCTAGATAAGTCTGATATCAGAGACTTAAGTCAGGCATAAGTTTGTTAATGTGCTCCCTCACACACTATGTAAATTATCTGAACAAACCTTACTCTAGTGCATCTATTCTCCATTTTTTCCCTTTTGTTTGAATTTTTCTTATGTTTATATATTGATATGGGGTATTTTTATGACAACAGGTTTAAACAAATATAAAGATCCTAGCAAGATAGTTAGGAGATCAATATTTGTTCTTATCACTGTAATGTAAGGTAAATACATATTTATTAATAATATATATCAGACAAAATATATTTCAGACAAATATCTAATTTTTTCAGATAAAAGCTGTCTGAATACTATGATTAATGTGAGGCTGTCTGCATACTAGCTCTCCTAATCTTTGGAATTTCTAATTTGTAGCAGAGATGAATAGGCTATCAGTAGGAAACCATAAAGATTTCTCGGTATTTATCTTTCCCTTTCAGAAACATTTTATTACCCATATAATTACTTCAGCTAAATCCTATCATTACAATTGTCTGCTTATCATGTGTAATGAGAAACTTCTCCCCACTTACATTTTTTTAAAAAACTACTACCAGAATGATATGTTGGCAACCGTAAAATTCAATTCTGCACCTGAAGGAAATATTTCTGTCAGATGGTGTGTTATTTATTGAAAGCTACAAAACAAATAAGTTCAAAACTCAGCAGCCTAAAACAGCCAAGGTTTGTTACAGTACACAGTTTCTGAGATTCAAGAATGTGGTGGTGGCCTAGAGCAGGATCTCTCACGGGGTTCCAGTTAAGCTATCAGCTCAGGATGTCATCATCTGAAGGCTAGACTGGGGCAGGAAGACCTGCTTCTAAGCTCACTCCGGAGGCTGCTGGTGGAAGGCTTCAGTCTGTCGAATACAAATGTTCCTCACCACACACATCCGTTCACAGAGCTGCTGACAACATGGCCGCCAGCTTCCCTCAGAGTCACTGATCCAACAAAGCAAGAACAACTGACCACAACAGATAATGCAGTGGCTTTTACAACCTAATCTTGGAAGTGACAAAATATTACTTCTGTTGGGTCCTATCTGTCACAAATAATGACTAAAATTTGGAATAGGACTACACAAGGGTATGACTACCAAAGGTCAATGGAAGCTGCTGGCAACCACAGATGCTTGTTCAGTTTCTGACAAGAACGATTACTACTACAGATGGCAGTGCATTCCACTTCTGTACCATCAGACAAGCTCTTAGGCAAACTCTTCAGTGAAGTGAAAGTTGCTCAGTCATGTCTGACTCTTTGTGACCCCATGGACTATACAGTTCACAGAATTCTCCCGGCCAGAATAAATACTGGAGTGTGTAGCCTTTCCCTTCTCCGGGGGAATCTTCACAACCCAGGGATCAAACCCAGGTCTCCTTCATTGCAGCCATATTCCTTACCAGCTGAGCCACAAGGGAAGCCCAACAATACTGGAGTGGGTAGCCTTTCCCTTCTCCAGCAGATCTTCCCAACCCAGGAATTGAACCAGGGTCTCCTGCATTGCAGGCAGATTCCTTACCAACTGAGCTATCGGAGATGGCTCAAATTCACCTTTGTAAGACCTGGATGGATAGCACACAGATAATTCACTAGATTTTAATAGATTTTAGATTTTTTAAATTATGGGAAAATGAGAGTTTCAATTTGATTGTTCTTTGGGGAACTCTTGAAAGGGAATAAGCATAGCATTTTCAAATAATTTTACTCTAAAGTATGACTAAATAAAAAAATATACCAGAGAAGGAAAAGAATCACAGATGAAGGAGAAAGGGAGATACAAATGTAGACAGAGGAGTAAAGGCTTATTTGATGGTAAAGCAGGTATTAGGTTGGGGCTTCCCTGATAGCTCAGTGGTAAAGAATCCATCTGCCAAAGCAGGAGATGTGGGTTCGATCCCTGGGTTGGGAAGATCCTCTGGAGAAGGAAATGGCAACTCAATCTAGTATTCATGCCTGGGAAATCCCATGGACAGAGGAGCCTGGCGGGCTACTGTCCATGGGGTAACAATGGCCGGACATCAGCACAGAGTCAGACATGGCTTAGAGACTAAGTGACAAAAAATTATACATATCAGAATGATGAATTATTAAAAATTGGTTTCTCAGAGTAGTCATAATGAATATTAACTATGCTGTAGTATCAGGGAGTTCTTTTTATAAATCTATTTCTATTCATTGAATTTCTGCCAAATTACTGCAAAATATCATCGTAAGTGAATCTAAGAATTACCAGTTTGACCTTTGAATATGTTTATTTCATTTTCACATGATATTAACTATAACTCTGACTCTCTTGTAAGTAGAAATAACTCCCCTTATGAAACAAATAACAATGCCATTCATTTTCTAATCTTTTATTTTCACTCAGAAATAAAAACCATGGGAAAGGAGCAATTGGAAGCATCTCTAATTATTGCTACAACTAGGAAGGAAAAATGTCAATGTCTACTTAATAAGCATCATAGACATGCTACATAGACATGCTACAAATGTATACAGTTATCTAGAAAGTTCAAACCATGAGAACTCATTGGATATTTGACCTCCAAAATAATTCCATCCTGAGCTGCTATTTAAAATTGTTTCTAATGCTCTCTAACTCTTCTTTGGAAATTGCTTCCCTATTGCACCTTGTTTCAAACTAATGATCAAAATGCAAACTCAAGCTATTCATGACAGAATCCTCCACATTTTATAGTAATATAATTTTATCAATAATTGTTCAGAAGCTCTGTGTTAACAGTGAGTTGCAGACAAAATGCTCAAAGTTGCTCTCACTAGGGGCACCAAATCTCATGCTCTGAAAACATCAGTTTTCTGGACGGAACACATAGCTGTACCGTTTAAAGTTTTAGGGAGTGACTGATACCCGGCAGATTCATTCACATGTGGCACCTCTTATACAGACCATTTTACAATGATTTTATTTTTCTGTCCTTTTCAAGGCTGCAGCCTATGCAAAGTACAATGCAAAGCCACGGCCCATGCTGCTACACCCCTGGAGGCATCTGCTTTCAGGAACAACTTTCCGCCTTGTGGCCTCTTGCATCAGTGCATCCCAGTGGTACAAATGGCACCCCTTTGGAGGAGAATAAAGAGGTCAGTATAGGACAGTTAACCTTTTCATTCCAAACCTCAGAAGTGAGTTTTTTATGATAATAATTTAGTGATAAATTAACATTCCGCCAAATGGACTGCTCTTTTAGTAGTTTCATCAGACAAAAGTAATAATTTTTAAATGTTTGCAATAATGATAACAGGAGCTCTTAGTGAAAACACAGGGCATTTAAAAAAACCCATACCACAGAAATGGAATTACTATTTTTTCCTAATAATAAAATAGCTTTCAGATTATATATTAAATGTAGAAGATGGAAGTTCCCAACTCTTCCTGCCCACCTCTCCCCCAATTAACTCCTCCAAACCAAAATTCTGTGGCTTTTACTAGTAGCTTTAGTTTTCTTTATTTAGTAATCAGATGTTCTTTTGCAAACTTAACTTTCCAAAAGTAAAATTCCAAGAACAATTTTCTACAAACTACAGTTACGCATTTTGTGCAATGTCTCAGACGCTGTTCTAAGAAGTTGACTTACACCTTAAATAGTTTTCGTGATAAATATTACTCCTTATTTGTCACATCCTTTTATTGTTTGATCCTGTTATTCCATTGTTTATGAAGTAACAGTTTTCATAAGGGAATCTTTCTATGGATTACTTTTAAAAGTCTTGATACAGGATTTCAGGGGCAACTCTCCTGACTCATTCTAGAAGGTACAAATGCCAACTGACTCAAAACCCCATCTTGTTGAGATCTTCCCAGATGCTACAACTTTTGCTCTTGCTTTTGTTTTGATAACTGGAAAACATTATGCCGTATTTTTAAATAGTGGTAGTTTACAGTGAAGTACCACCTCACACCAGTCAGGATGGCCATCAGTAAAAAGTCTACAGTAATAAATGCTGGGGAGGGTGTGGAGAAAAGGCAACTGTCCTATGCTGTTGGTAGGAATGTAAATTGGTGCAGTTACTACAGAGAACAGTATGGAGGTTCCTTAAAAAACTAAGCACATTTCTCCTTCCTCTGGAACCCCCTTCCCATCTCCCCCTCTATCCCACTAGGTATACCTGGGACACATGTATACCTGTGGCTGATTTCATGTTGATGTGTGGCAGAGGTCAATACAATTGTACAACACAGTTGAGAAGCAACTTTCCTCCATTAAAAAAAAAGAAAAAAGAAAAAACAACTAGAGTACATACATCATGTAATGACTATATACCATCAAAATTCTATGTGACATCTTGAACCTAAAAGTAACGCTTTAAAAAGTAATACAGTTTGTATGTATCTATTGCCGGGAGAAATATCAATAACCTCAGATACGCAGATGACACCTTTATGGCAGAAAGTGAAGAAAAACTAAAGAGCCTCTTGATGGAAGTGAAAGAGGAGAGTGAAAAAGTTGGCTTAAAACTCAAAATCCAGAAAACTAAGATCATGGCTTCTTGTCCCTGGCACTTCACGGCAAATAGATGGAGAAACAATGGAAATAGTGACAGACTTTATTTTGGGGGTCTCCAAAACCACTGCAGATGGTGAAATTAAATGATGCTTCTCCTTGGAAGAGAAGCTATGACCAACCTAGACAACATATTAAAAAGCAGAGACATTACTTTGCCAACAAAGGCCCGTCTAGTCAAAGCTATGGTTTTTCCAGTACTCATGTATGGATGTGAAAGTTGGACTATTAAGAAAGCTGAGCACCAAAGAATTGATGCTTTTGAACAGTGTTGTTGGAGAAAACTCTTGAGGGTCCCTTGGACTGCAAGGAGATCCAACCAGTCCATCCTAAAGGAAATCAGTCCTGAATATTCATTGGAAGGATTGATGCTGAAGCTGAAGCTCCAATACTTTGGCCACCTGATGTGAAGAACTGACTCATTTGAAAAGACCCTGATGCTGGGAAAGACTGAAGGCAGGAGGAGAAGGGAGCAACAGAGGATGAGATAGTTGGATGCCATCACCAACTCAATGGTCATGAGTCTGAGTAGGCTCTGGGAGTTGGTGATGGACAGGGAAGCCTGGTGTGCTGCAGTCCATGGGGTCACAAACAGTTGGACATGACTGAGTGACTGAACTGAACTGAAATAACATTTTTATTTGTGCACAAATATAAATATATACTACACATTACATATAATGTTAGTCACTTAGTCATGTTTGATTCTCTGCTACCTCATGAACTCTTGCCTGCCAGCCAGGCTCCTATGTCCATGGAATTCTCCAGGCAAGAATACTGGAGTGGGTAGCCATTTCCTTCTCCAGGGGATCTTCCTGGCCCAGGGATCAAACCAGGGTCTCCTGTATTCCAGGAAGATTCTTTATCATCTGAGCCACCAGGGAAGCCCATACATTACACAGGCATACATATATATTGAACATTTTATACATATATAAAATATTTAAGTAATATTTAAAGAAATATCTTATTTACTAAATATTCATAAATAATGATCTTAGTTTCATTATATATTTTCTTGCTTGTTAAACTTGGAAAATAGTTTCCAACCATAAAAAACTTTAACAAGTTAGCTCATGCTGGTTTTTAAAAAGGAGAAATAGTTGAAATAAAATGTTGTCACCAAAACAGTGGGAGGTTTCTCTTCCTCTCGATGTAGTGGTTTTTTTGATCATTTTACTATGCACGTAGGTAACATAGAGGATTGTGGAAAACAGACAGACTTTGATCCGGGACCGTGGAGAATGGAGGCTCTCCTAATCCAGTAACACTGCTTCTTCCACCCAAAAGAATTCCAATAAACACATGGAATTGCACAAAACTTGCCTATGAAATTCTTCGATTTTTATTTACAATCCAACTTCACACAGGGGTATGTGTTTATGTGTGCAAGCCAGTGTGCACTGTTTGATAATTTTTGGATGTGTCATGTTGACTCTGAACCCAAAGCATATTTGTATTCTGAAAGTAATAACAGTTTGTATGGGTTTCATGTGGGGGGAAGGTACACGTCATCTGCTCCATGAAGGATGTCTAGTAGATTAGTACATCAACCATAGACTATTTTCTGCATCTTTAAAAGAAAGCTGCTCAGAGCCAACTTGTATTAAAAAAGCCATTTTTTAAAATTGCACTGGCTGCTATGACTATCTTTTCTGGGGTTATTTAGTGCTAATTATGTGTAGCGGGTTGTTACCACATCCTACTGTAACCCAGTTTCTAGAGATACTATGGTGTCAGAACTCGGCAGGATAGCACAAAGCTATCTTCTACTTTCCCTTTATGTAGTTGGGCCGCCTGAATTTTTATTTGCCCAAATAGCAATAACATTGGCTTCAAATTCTATTTATGGAGTTTCAGTCATTAGAAATACAGTGTCTGCCCTGACTCTGTACCCAGTCCTCTAAAAGCCTTTTCCTCACCTTCTTTATCTTACAAATCTACTGTCCAATAGCCCTTTAGTTATGGGACCTGACACTGAAGACAGCTTTTGATTTTCTGATTTCTGGATATGTGCAAATTGATTTAGATGATAATAAAAGGCCTTCCTTACCTTTGGTTCTTTGTTATTTTTTTTTTAATTGGAGTATAACTGCTTTATAGTGTGATATTTCTACTGTACAGCAATGTGAATCAGCCATCCATATACATGTATCCCCTCCCTCTGGAACCTCCCCTCCAATCCCAGCCCTCTAGGTCATCACAGAGAACCAAGCCGAGCTCCCTGTGCTACACAACAGATTCCCACTAGTTATCTACTTCACACACAATATGTATACATGTCAATGCTCCTCTAACAATTCATCCCACCCTCCCCTTTCCCCCACTCCAGATCCACATGTCCATTCTTTACATCTGTATCTGTTCAGTAGCTGTTGTTTGTATTGATAATAATGTCCTCATTACAAACTATAGTTTATACAATATGGCACATTGTGTAAGATAAATATGCAAGGGAGGGTTATTTTGCATTGTAGTAACAGCACCTCCACTCTCAGAATGATGATCTGAAAGAGTGCTATGGTTCTCATAAGTGAACAAACAAATCTTTGCCTCTCCTCTCCAAAACAAGCGTAAAAGTATTCCTTATCCTTGGATGCAGGTGTAAACACTAGTAAGGTCTGTCTAGTCGCTGCTCAGGCAGTATAATCCTACCAGAAGCTGCCATATGTGAAGCCAATGCTTGTATGGGCCATGGTGACACAGGGAATAAGCAGGAAGCAAGCAGAAGCAGACCTGGATCTCAGTTCTTAAGGGTTCCTTGTAGCTGTGTGACTATATTTAGGTTACTTAAATTTTCTGTGCCTCTTCTTTCACCAAACAGAAGTAATAGCACTTCCCAGAGTCCTCTGAGTAACATATGTGGCAACAAACTATGAAATGATAAACTGAGTCCATTCTGAAGATCAGCCCTGGGATTTCTTTGGCAGGAATGATGCTAAAGCTGAAACTCCAGTGCTTCGGCCACCTCATGTGAAGAGTTGACTCATTGGAAAAGACTGATGCTGGGAGGGATTGGGGGCAGGAGGAGAAGGGGACGACAGAGGATGAGATGGCTGGATGGCATCGCTGACTCGATGGATGTGAGTCTGAGTGAACTCCGGGAGTTGGTGATGGACAGGGAGGCCTGGCGTGCTGCGATTCATAGGGTCGCAAAGAGTTGGACACGACTGAGCGACTGAACTTAACTGAACTGAAACATCCTTAAAGTTTGGACTTCCGACATTATTAGGGTAACTCCAAAAATGGCACTGGTATTAACACTTTTTTTTTTTGGCCAATAACCCCAATCTTGGGCATTTTAGATACACCAAGTAATGTCTTTTTACAGTGATTGCAAGAGGCTGTGAACATTTGGTTGTTTTCACCCAGCTTTTAAATCAATCGACATATAACACTGTGTAAGTTTAAGGTGTACAAGGTGATAATCTGATATGTGTAGATGGTGTGAAGTGTCTATCATAATTTTGGTTATCATAAGAGGTTGTAAGTTAGGCTAAGCATAAGGTACTAGCCAAAGGACCTTTTTATGTGGGAAAGATTTCATGGGCTTAAAAAACAAAATGTTGATTGAATCTTGGTTCTAGTGATAAAGTACATGATGAGTAAAATTCAGACATAATTGTAGGTAAACAAATTATCTGGTCTACCCATAGTCCAAATATTTGAATGCCTATATCTTTATTTTAAAAAATGATTTAAATGTGTTTAACATTCTAAGTATCATTCAGTTCAGTTCAGTCGCTGAACCCCATGAATCGCAGCATGCCAGGCCTCCCTGTCCATCACCATCTCCCGGAGTTCACTCAAACTCACGTCCATCGAGTTGGTGATGCCATCCAGCCATCTCATCCTCTGTCGTCTCCTTTTCCTCCTGCCCCAAATCTCTCCCAGCATCAGAGTCTTTTCCAATGAGTCAACTCATCGCATGAGGTGGCCAAAGTATTGGAGTTTCAGCTTTAGCATCAGTCCTTCCAATGAACACCCAGGACTGATCTCCTTCAGAATGGACTGGTTGGATCTCCTTGCAGTCCAAGGGACTCTCAAGAGTCTTCTCCAACACCACAGTTCAAAAGCATCAATTCTTCGGCCCTCAGCTTTCTTCACAGTCCAACTCTCACATCCATACATGACCACTGGAAAAACCATAGCCTTGACTAGATGGACCTTTGTTGGCAAAGTAATGTCTCTGCTTTTCAATACGCTATCTAGGTTGCTAAGTATCATTAAGAAAATTTAAATAAATTAGCTATTTTCTTAATTAAATACTTTTTGCAAAGCAGGTAAATCCTATTATATCAAATTTATAATAAAAAATGACTTTCAACTGTTCAAATACAGATAAAACTTAAGTATATAATGCCAATATTGTAATTCTCATTAAGTTTATATTTTATATATTCAACTAAAGCACATAAGACAATTTTATTGATGCTAATTCATATTACTACAATGAAAATTATCAAGGTATACCTGTGATTGCTTTTTAACCAAAAAAATGATTTATTCATAAAACAGTCATTATATAATATTTGACCAATTTCTTTTTCAATACAATGAATAAAAATAAGTTGACATTTTATAATTTCCAGGCACTGTTCTTAGTTCTTATTTTCTTGAAATATTGCTAACAGTTTTTTCTGACATTTACATTCTTCTCAATCGATTTTATCAGATAAGGAACACTGGCTTTTGGTTGCTATTTAACTTCAACAGGAACATCACATTCCTAATACTGAATGAAATCTTAATATCCGTATAAGATAGTTTTCAGATTTTTTAAACATGCATAAGTCCTGGCAACCCATCAAGGCAAAAATTAATTAAAGTATATAAGGGGAATCTAGGCTTCCCAGGTGGTGCTAGTGGTGAAGAACCCGCCTGCCAATGCAGGTTAGACATAAAAGACATAGGTTCGATCCTTAGGTCGGGAAGATCCCCTGGAGGAGGGCACAGCAACCCACTCCAGTAATTCTTGCCTGGAGAGTCCCCATGGACAGAGGAGCCTGGAGGTCTACAGTCCACGGGGTCACAGAGTCAGACACACCTGAATGTGAATCCACCTACCTACTCTGGCAATCATTCATTCATTCATCTATTCAACAAATGTAGTGCACTGGGACGACCCAGAGGGAGGGTATGGGGAGGGAGGAGGGAGGAGGGTTCAGGATGGGGAACACATTTATACCTGTGGCGGATTCATTTTGATATTTGGCAAAACTAATACAATTATGTAAAGTTTAAAAATAAAATAAAATTTAAAAAATAAAATAAAATAAAGCAACAGGACCGATCGTAACTTAAAAAAAAAAAAATGTTAATGGAAAAACAATCTTGCCAGGCACTCATCTTAGTTCTATACTGCGTCAATGAACAAAACAGATTTTATCTCTGATTCATGGCTTCACTTAAGACAGATGAGAAAACTGAGGCCCAGCATGAATAAATTGCTTGTTCAAAAGCATGTGATTCGTCTATTTTTATGTGTTTTCCCAAGCTAGGGATACTCCCACAATTCTACACTGCTCCTCCCACTTCCCCCCTCACCAACCCCCTCACTGGCTTGTACTAAGTTTAAACATTAATTTATCAAATGTGGATGTACACTGTTCTACAGTTTGGTAAAAACAAATACAATGACACATTTCTTTTTAGATTTCTTTCTATAGAAGGTTCCCTGTGTCTTATCTTGCCAATTATAAAATAAGAACCCTCATCTTATACTTGGGCGAATCTGACAGTAATGGGCAGAGAGAGAGAGAGAATTGACAGGACATACTCAGTGATGGATTCCTTCTGACACAAAATTATTTGGAAAATTTTAAGCTATCATTACTAATCCAACCACTGCATTCTTCTAAAATAAGCCTATTTTCCGTTTTTATGGCCTCAGTAGAAATATCCATTTCCCTCTAATCCTAAAATTGCCTTTGGTTAAATAGTGACACAGCCTATAAGAAATATATTAGTTCTACCTGCTAATATATTAATAATTATATTAGTAATACATTAATTTTGAAATAAACTATCAACCTAATTTTATCCTAGTTTTTGCTTTCATGATTTGAAATCTCCAAAAGGAAAGAATACCTGTTAGGTGATCAAAATTTATATCAATGCTATGTCAATGGGCCTGAAGGCAGCTGCTTCTGAGATACCAAAAAAACTGGAGGAATGTTAGAGTACATTGTAGTATTTTGTTTGTTTGCTTGCTTTCAAATTTTAGAAAATGTATTACATCTACAAAGCTTGCAAGGATGCTGGTTATATTTACCATAATTTGTTTTGACTCACTACTATGTGTCAGCTTCTGTTTTATATTATTTCCCACATCACAGCTATTTTTCTACAGTAAGTAGAAAAGTAAGTATTTGGAGTTTCTCTGGAAAACACAAAGTTGAGCTCACTTCTTAAATTCCTTAGGTTAATACATACACACACACTACATAGAAATAAAAATATGGATAAATGCATGCACGAATATATAGAAATACATACACTTCCTATATTTGTGATTTTGTCTTGTATCACAGATTTTTTTTTGAGTGAAAGTCCTATAAGAATGGTGGTTAATTTAATGAACTAAAAAATCATCCTACTTTATCACAAGTACTTATGACACTAGTAAAACTTTTCATTAATAATCTGCCTGATCAGTATTCCTAGTTGCTAAAAATATTTACAATGTTTTTTACAAAAGTAAACATGATAAATTTTTCTGATGATGAGACAAAATGATTCATGAATACAGTTGGTACAGGCAAGTAAGGACAACATTCACTCCAATAAATCAGTCCCTTGTAGAAATGAAAATAGTTGTACACAGCCATAAATTAACCTTAATTAAGCTCAAACTTCACTGCAATCTAACTGAAGGAATACGTTTGATATATGTTAAACGTTGCCAGCATTTCAGAAACAGTAAAATGCGAAAGATCTCAAAAAAGGGGTTTGCCATGGAAGACATTAATGCCATTGTTAAAACATTAACAAATCTTTAACAGTATTTGTTGAAAAACCAAAGTGTTTCTAAATTTATGCACTAATAAGGTAGAAGCAACATGATCTGTGGTCGTGGCACTGGTCCAGCATTGAAAGACAAGAGCATTCTCGCCAGTTCTGCCACAGCCGCTGCCTCTAATTTAAATTGTACAGAAGATGGATGTGATCACGGCAAATAATTATAGGAAATATGTCATAAGCCAGTCCACACTATAATAAACTCTCTTGACTGTTTGTCTGTTATGTCTTTTGATAATATTTACTTTCAGAAATAAGGGCTTCTCTGGTAGCTCATGTGGTGAAGACTCTGTCTGCAATGCAGGAGACCCTGGTTCAATTCCTGGGTTGGGAAGATGCACTGAAGAAGGGATAGGCTACCCACTCCAGGATTTTTGGGTTTCCCGGGCAGCTCAGAAAGGAAAGAATCCACCTGCAATGCAGGAGACCCTGGTTCTACTCCTGGGTCAGGAAGATCCCCTGGAGAAGGGATAGGCTACCATCTCCAGTATTCTTGGGCTTACTAGGTAGCTCAGATGGTAAAGAATCCACCTGCAATGTGGGAGACACGATTTTGATCCCTAGGTTGAGAAGATCCCCTGGAGATGGGAAAGGCTACCCACTCCGGTATTCTGGCCTGGAGAATTCCATGGACAGAGGACCCTGGCTGGCTACAGCCCATGGGGTCGCAAAGAGTTGGACATTACTAAGTGTCAAAAAGTGTAATGAGTTTATTTACAAGGTCAATCTTAGCCACATATAGGATGGGGAACACTTGTTTGGATAGCGGGTCAAGTGAAAAACAACAAAATGAGTGAGATGAGCAACAGGATATGGTTTTAGGGCTCAATATTGGTCTACTGTATACATGGCTGTCAAAAAGGGCTAATGAGGCGTTTGGCTGCAGAACCGAAGTAATAAACACAATAAGAACATGATTATCTCACTGGACTGCACAAATTGGACCCCATCTGGTGTACAATGCTAATTTCTGGGAGTCATTTTTTCAACGCGAACACTGATGACTTCAAGGGCTTTCCAAATTACATAAATGATCCTGAAACTTTGTAAAATGTGATACTTAAGAAAATATTTGTGTCTTTAAATATTTTAAGAGCTATTATCTATGATATGAGGAGGAGAAGGTTTAGGCTTACTAAGCCAGTGCTAACACCTAAATAGATTAGTTGTTATGTATGGGTTAAGATCCCTACAAAATCAATATTAAAATTAAAATAAAAACCAAGATGGATTGCCAACTCTGATGAGAATAATTTCATTATATTTCTCTCTACACAACTTTTCCTCAAGAATCCTTGTGTGCAACTCTAAATAGAATATGAAAGACTTCATCATGAATAGAGCTTGTAAAGTAAGTTTTCAAAAGATAAAGCAGTCTGGGGTAAGAACCTTTTGAAACATGCTAAATATGATAATGAAGACATAATTAGTAAGTAGGCATTGCCAAGAAGTCAGCCACATATCTGCACACATTTTATTCAATGATATTAACACATCAGTGTGAGAGTTGGACCATAAAGAAAGCTGAGCACCAAAGAATTGATGCTTTAGAATTGTGGTGCTGGAGAAGACTCTTGAGAGTCTCTTGGACAGCCAGGAAATCACACCAGTCAATCCTAAAGGAAATCAACCTTGAATATTCATTGGAAGGACTGACACTGAAGCTCCAATGTTTTGGCCACCTGATGTGAAGAGTCCACTCATTGGAAAAGACCCTGATGCTGGGAAAGATTGAAGGCAGAAGAGGAAGACGGAGGCAGAGGATGAGATAGTTGGATAGCATCACTGAGTCAACGGACATGAATTTGAGCAAACTATGGAAGATAGTGAAGGACAGAGCAGCCGGGGGTGCTGCAGTCCATGGGGTCGCAAACATTTTCAACATTAGAGGCTGGTTCCTCGTGAGGAGCAAAAAGGATGACCCAAGGACCTACTAAAAAGTAGCTTTCTATATTCTAGCTGTTAACCAGGTTTGATAGGTATATATTCCTTAAAGAATATATTTTGGATTATTTCTAATATATACATATACACAAATTTAATGCCAACGATAGGTCTCAGAAATTACAATAAGGGAGGTACAGTTGTGGCTCTTGTATGAAACAGAACTATGGTGCTACGTGATACTGTACACTTCACTATTAATTCACATTGAGTTGACAGTTAAAATCTTTTTTTTTCTTTATTGCTGCACCACGAGGCTTGTGAGATCTTAGTCCCTTGAAATGAAGTGAAATGAAAGTTTCTCAGTCATGTCTGACTCTTGGTTACCCCATGGACTACACAGTCCACGAAATTCTCCAGGCCAGAATACTGGAATGGGTAGTCTTTCCCTTCTCCAGGGGATCTTCCCAACCCAGGGATTGAACCCAGGTCTCCCACATTGCAGGCGAATGCTTGACCACCTGAGCCACAAGGGAAGCCCAAGTATACTAGAGTGGGTAGCCTATCCCTTATCTTCCCAACTCAGGAATCGAACCAGGATCTCCTGCATTGCAGGCCAATTCTTTACCAATTGAGCTATGAGGGAATCCCCTAATTCCCTGCTGCTATTGCTGCTAAGTCGCTTCAGTCGTGTCCAACTCTGTGTGACCCCATAGACGGCAGCCCACCAGGCTCCCCCGTCCCTGGGATTCTCCAGGCAAGAACACTGGGGTGGGTTGCCATTTCCTTCTCCAATGCATGAAAGTGAAAAGTGAAAGTGAAATCGCTCAGTCGTGTCTGACTCTTAGCGACCCCATGGACTGCCGCCTACCAGGCTCCTCCGTCCATGGGATTTTCCAGGCAAGAGTACTGGAGTGGGGTGTCATCACCTTCTTCTAAATTCCTAATTCTCCTTAATCTCCTAATTCCCTGATCAGCTATCAAACTCAGGCCCCCAGCAGTGGAAGCATGGTGACTTAACCACTGGACTACCAGGTAATTTTCGATAGCTGGAATTTTTTTCCTGGCAAAAGGAAGCCCAAGAAGATACTAGCTCTGTACACACTTAGAAATTTAATGAATACTGATAATCATAAGAAAAAATTATGAAGCATTGATCCTAAAGGGAGAAAAAGTTCAAACTGCAAAAAAATAAAATTAACAGAGGAAAAGTATTATGTCAAAGCTGCCTCTAGGCTAGTAGATCTCAAATTGGGGCTATATGTCAGAACTGCTGGGGGCACTGTTTAAGATACATTTGTCAGAGTCCTACACACAGACTCTGATTCAGTAGGTGACAAATATTTCTGCCAAAATCCCCACAATGTACTGAAATCACTGTTGAATGGTTTTCATTTAAAACATTACAAATAGGTGTTTTCAATCCATTTTCTGCCATTAATGAACTCAATGTTCAAAGCTAAATAGCACAAGTAATATGAAATTGCCCTAATTAAGCAGAGATAGCAACCATAAAAATGGGCCCAACCATGAAAAATATCCTTGTTACGGAAATTATTTTTTCTCATTGTTTAAATTTTTAATTACAAACATGATAAATGACTGGTCTTGGAAAACAGAAATAAAAGCAAAAAGCCTAATCACTCATTATCAAAATGTTCAGTAACTGCCACTGCTATGAAAATATCTTAGTATATTCTTAAAATCACTTAAAATACACTTAAAATCACTGCAGATGGTGACTGCAGCCATGAAATTAAAAGACTTGTGCTCCTTGGAAGAAAAGCTATGACAAACTTAGACAGCATATTAAAAAAACAGAGACATTACTTTGCTGACTAAGGTCTGTCTAGTCAAAGCTATGGTTTTTCCAGTGGTCATGTATGGATGTGAGAGTTGGACTATAAAGAAAGCTGAGTGCTGAAGAATTGATGCTTTTGAACTGTGGTGCTGGAGAAGGCTCTTGAGAGTCCCTTGGACTGCAAGGAGATCCAACCTGTCAATTCTAAAGGAAATCAGTCCTGAATAGTCACTAGAAGGACTGCTGCTGAAGCTGAAGGTCCAATACTTTGGTCACTTGATGCAAAGGGTCAACTCATTAGAAAAGCCCCTGATGCTGGGAAAGATTGAAGGCAGGAGGAGAAGGAGACAACAGAGGGTGAGATGGTTGGATGGCATCACCGACTCAATGGATATGAGTCTGAGCAAGCTTCAGGAGATGGTGAAGCAAAAGGAAGCCTGGCGTGCTGCAGTCCATTTTCTGGGGTCACAAAGAGTCAGACACAACTGAGCGACTGAACAACAGAATTTTATTGGATTATAGTTGATTTATATTAATTTTTGGCTGCTTGAATATATGTTTTTTAATCAGATTAGTAGACTTATTCTAGTGAGATGCTTATTTAATAAACATTGCTTATTTAACAAATAAACATTATTTGTTACAAATGTAACAAATAAACATTTTATATGTTGTCAGTCTCATAGTCTCATGATTTATCTTTGTTCATACAATAAAACAGTTCACTAGTTTCTCATTATTTACAAAATTAGAAGAAAAATATCTATTATAGTGCTGTTTGATTATGCCTCGAACAGCAAATATCTCCCTACATCTTTTAAATTAATATCTTTCTAGCAATGGGCTTGGGGGTTAAATACACACACACACACACCCCTATGGGCTTGGGGGTGACACCCCTGTATCACATTTTCTTATAAGCAAAAATTAGACCTGATAGAAATCTCAAGATGTTTTTCCCCCAAAGAGAAAAAGAGAGACACAGGCTAAAAAGATGGTGAGCTATACTGTGAGAAGGGACCAAACATCCCACAGCAAGGCCCAGCACTGCTTTCAATGCCTGAAGCCTGTCCCCATCCTCCTGGGGTCTAACAAGAGCCTAAGTGAGCAGAGGAGATTCTGTAGCCCACTTATGGGTTCCCACCAAAGGGACAGCTTTGGAATTGCGAATATTATCACTTACCCAGTTGGATAAAGCTGTCCTTACAATACACACAGTATTCCAAATGACAGTGACAGTCACTCAGTTGTGTCTGACTCTTTGTGGCCCCATGGGCTGTAGTCCACCAGGCTCCTCTGTCCACAGAATTTCCCAGGCCAGAACAGTGGAGTGGGTTGTCATTTCCTCTTCCAAGGGATCTTCTCAAACCTCAACAATCAAACCCGCATCTTATGCATTAGCAGGAGGATTCTTTACCATTGAGCCATCTGGGAAGCCCTTCTCCAGACTACATGTCATTATTAAGATTCATTTTTATCCATGTATGAATAAGACCATTTGGCATTTGTTAAAGATATTATGTTCGCATTCTTTTTCCTGAATACAGAATCAATATTTTTATGACAAAAAGGTTTAGCTCAGAAAAACCCTTATAGCACTGAAAATCATGAATGTAGCATTTCAATGGTTTTCTGTGGCCCATTTTCTATCCACCGTACCTGTAACCCTAGACTGTACCAAAAGGAGGATTTAATGCTTTAAGGAAAAGGTGATCACTATTAAAAACTACGTGCCTACTTCACTTCCTGAATTTAATACACATTTAGGAGACTTCTCACTCAGGAGGAGAACAGACTTCAAATTTAGTGCATAAAAGTAATGACTTCATTACAGTTGGTGAACCTGTAAAACTAATATCTACAAGGACAGATCAAATATATTAACTTACTAAGGGCCTAATCCACTTTAGGAATGCTGGCTAGACGAATCATAATTTACTTAAAATTATATAGTGTTATAATATAGTACAGTGTTAGTCACACTGTTGTGTCTGACTCTGCAACCCCATGGACTGTCACCTGCCAAGTTCCTCTGTCCATGGGATTTTCCAGGCAAGAAGACCCAGTGGGTTGCCACTCCCTTCTCCTTGTTCTATCAAACTAAGTCAGCAGATTAGATGCATGAAGCCTTCTCTCACGTTATAGAATGATTTAACCTGGGGGTACGCCAAAAATGTATTCTTTTAAACTTTTTACTTTCCATTTCTTTGTCTCCATCCAGTTCCTTCCCATCCCAAACTATAAACAAATCAGTGACAGAAATTCCAAGGGTTTAAACTGAGCCAAATGTTGGAGTATCTCATACTCACAGTTTGTAATCTTTTGAGACATGCCTTTGATTTTCACTTGTGAATCAAGCACTCTCCTAGCCATGACATTCACAGCCTTTTATCAGTTGAGTATAAATAACTCTCCCCACCTAACTTCCTGCTCATCCTTCTGAAAATATTATATTTTCTAATGAGGCCAAACCATATATTCTCCCCAGATGGACCACACTTGCTATGTTCTATTTCCAGATAAAGTGTTTCCCGGATATTTACCACTTATCCTTCTAGACTTCACCAACTCAACAGACATGAATTTGAGCAAACTCCGGGAGATAGTAAAGGACAGGGAAGCCTGGCATGCTGCAGTTCATGGGGTTGTAAAGAGTCAGACACAACCTAGCAACTGAACTGTTACCATACAGTTTTTTGACAGGCCTCTCCTGCACTCAGAAAAGGCTTTTATTAAATGTGTTTAAAGATGCTAATGATTAAAGTAAGACAGTCAGCTGAGTCAGTGTTTACTGAACGCTTACTATGGCCTAGTCATCCATCATTTCATTTATCTTTACTGTATTATACAATTTTAGTCATGAGGAATACAGGCCAAAAGGATAACAACAGGCCCAAGGTTAATCAAGAGGAAAGAGTACAGTCTGAGATTCTCATTTCATAATCTGAACTCTTAGCAAATATTGAACACTCAAGCCAACTTTTGTGAAGACAGACACACACTATGGCCCAGTCTCCCTTTGTCTTGATTTTGCTAAGACTTTGCCTTATTATCATTTTGTGCATTCCCTTCCTTTCCATTTCTCATCAACTGTAAATTCATTCAAGATAGAGATTGTGTCGCTGACCTTTACAGCCCTCCCAAAACCAGAGTACACCCGAGCGAGCACACATGTGCACACAACACACAGATGCATAATAGAAAAGGAGGTGGAAGACTGGCTCTATTTTGGTGGGAAAAAACAAGCAGACTGAAGGCTAGGCCAGTCTCAGAACCACACTGGCCATGAGCAAATAAATTAGACCACCCAAATGGAACACATGCTCACACTCAGAGTCACACATTCTCTGCTATAATGACTTGAATTTCCACAATCTAGAATTCAGTTAGTTCTTCTATTTTCAATTTTCAGTCACTTTATAGTTTAATTCCAGTTTCTTTCTCTCCTAAATCCTGCAGTTAATACCACTTTCAGCTTGGTTGCCTTGATGAATAGTTCTGTAATATGTACGTTCTCGGTTGGATAAAACATTTTGTGTTCCAAAGTAATTCTTTACAGCTAGATGTTGGCAACCTCAGCTTCAGGGGAATAATAACCACCTGGAACCACATTCGTGAGGCCAGGCGATGGTCCTTAGAAACCTTATTGTCCCATCTTCCCATCACCTGTGGACTAATGGGTAGAACAGGTGGCATCTGCCTGGGAAGTCTCCTGGCAAAGCAGCTGTTTCCTGCTCAGACAATGAATAGATTTAAACTTGCAACATCTTTAATCAAAGAGCACTTTTCCGTAAGTGGTGAGTCATCTGGAGTTATTCCAGGAAAGGCCACTCGTATTTCACATCAATTGGATGTGGGATAGGTCTGCGTGTTAGTTTGGAATAGCTGGGGACTCTGGCTATGGCACCCACAATCACTACTCAACACCTTTTATGTAGTAGGTATCATACAAAGCACTGTGTGTGTGTGTGTCTGTGTATGTTGTGTGTACGCACACTGTGTGTGTATGTGTGTGTTCAGCCACTCATTCCTGTCCAACTCTTTGTAACCCCCATGGATTGTAGTCCACCAGGCTCCTTTGTTCATGGAATTTTCCAGGGAAGAAAATTGGAGCAGGTTGTCATTTCCTTCTCCAGGGGAGGGGTCTTCCCAACCTAGGGATCAAACCTGCATTTCCTGTGGTCTCCTGCATTGGCAGGCAGATTCTTTACCACTAGTGCCACCTGGGAAGCCCATACAAAGCACTGCTGCTGCTGCTGCTAAGTCGCTTCAGTTGTGTCCGACTCTGTGCGACCCCACAGACGGCAGCCCACCAGGCTCCCCCGTCCCTGGGATTCTCCAGGCAAGAACATTGGAGTGGGTTGCCATTTCCTGCTCCGATGCATGAAAAGTGAAAAGTGAAAGTAAAGTCACTCAGGCATGTCCAACTCTATGCGACCCCATAGACAGCAGCCTACCAGGCTCCTCTGTCCAAGGGATTTTCCAGGCAAGAGTACTGGAGTGGGTTGCCATTGCCTTCTCTGATACAAAGCACTAGGTATATATTATTTTCATCTCCCAATAGAATAAGAATGACAAGGCGATGGCACCCCACTCCAGTACTCTTGCTTGGAAAATCCCATGGACGGAGGAGCCTGGTAGGCTGTAGTCCATGGGGTCGCTAGGAGTCGGACACGACTGAGTGACTTCACTTTCACTTTTCACTTTCATGCATTGGAGAAGGAAATGGCAACCCACTCCAGTGTTCTTGCCTGGAGAATCCCAGGGACAGTGGAGCCTGGCAGGCTGCAGTCTCTGGGTCGCACAGAGTTGGACACGACTGAAGCGACTTAGCAGCAGCAGAATAAGGTATGCCGGTTTTAGAAGGAATGAATCTGGGGTTCAGAGAGCTTACATAAGGTTTAGAATCCATAGAAGAGGTGAGCAAGTGGCAAAGAAGGCGTTCTCAAGCCAGTGAATCTGACCGTGTGGATGCTCTCTTTCAACCATGCAGCCGTGTGACCTGGAGAAAATGCACCTCCGCTGAACAGCACCTAAGAAACTATATAGTGGACAAAATAACATGGAAGTCTAACACATAAAGGCCTTCCCTGGTGGCTCAGCTGGTAAAGAATCCACCTGCAATACCGGAGACCCCAGTTTGATTCCTGGGTCGGGAAGATCCCCTGGAGAAGGGATAGGCTACCTGCTCCGGTATTCTTGGGCTTCCCTGGTGGCTCAGATGGTAAAGAATCACTTGCAATACAGGAGACCTGGGTTCAATCCCTGGGTTGGGAAGATTCCGTGGAGAAGGGAAAGGTTACCCACTTCAGTATTCTGGCCTGGAGAATTCCATGGATAGAGGGGCCTGGCAGGCTACAGTCCATGGGGTCCCAAAGAATCAGACACCACTGAGTGACTTTCATCTTTCATGTTTCATAATATACACATGAGAAAATGAGCAACTCCTTACTAAAACTTATTAATGAAGGGGAAATAAAAATATATTTAAATGTAAATTGTCAATGACTCTCTCTCACCTATCCACTATAACCACTGTGGAAACACTGGTCTCTGGTTATTTTATTATCCTGGGCTATTTTCACACTTTCATAGCATCCTGGGATTCTGAGCCAAGGGTACTATGGGGATCTCTGCATCTCAGACAGCCTGAGAAGGAGCGATAGGATCTCCATTAGGACAGAGAACACTGGAGACAAGACCTTCTCCTTCCTGAGCCTCTGGGAGAGATTCGCTTACCTTCCAGGATAAAGGAAAATCAATCTTTCTCTCCCTGTGATACAGGCAGGCAGATGGGCCAGCAGCCAACAAAAGCTCAGAGTCTCCTAACTGAGGTCTTCCTCTTCTAGGATACAAACCTACTGTAAGCCCAGGTGAACATCCATTCTCATAGCATCGCTGGGCTTCCCTGGTAGCTCAGCTGGTAAAGAATCCACCCCGGAACGCATGAGATGCCAGTTCAATTCCTAGGCTGGGAAGATCCTCGGGAGACAGGACAGGCTACCCACTCCAATATTCCTGGGCTTTCTTGGTGGCTCAGATGGTAAAGAATCCTCCTGTAATGTGGGAGACCTGGGTTCGATCCCTGGGTTGGGAAGATTCCCTGGAGAAGGGTATGGCAACACACTCCAGTGTTCTTGCTTGGAGAATCCCCATGGACAGAGGAGCCTGGCGGGGTATAGTCCGTGCAGTGACAGAGAGTCAGACATGACTGAGTGAACCAAACACAGCATAGGGTGGACTGTGGAAAGGTGGGGAGGGAACCAGAGGAAAGGCAGTTCTCAGGCTGTGACTTTTGCTATAATAAATCATCTGTGTCTCCAGGGTCTAGTGTCTTCTATGAGTATTTGTGCATGAAACTGTGACAGGCTCAGTTGCTAGCTTACAAGCAGGGTACCCTGAGTGCCTTCCCAGTGTCAGAATTAACATCAGAGGTTCTTAAAGTGGGTTCCTAGGCCAGCCATGTGAGTATCACTTGGAAACTTGTTGAAGTCATTAGCAAATGACTGGGCGTCAGCCCAGACCTACTGAATCAGTAACTCTGGGATTAAAGCTTAGCAATTTCTTCTTCAAAAAGCCATCTGAGTAATTCTGATACATAATATAATTTATGAACCACTGAAATATACTGTATTCATGTATTTCTAGTCATAATAATACCATCTAACAGCATCCTGCTCACATAAATTTATTTAACATCCAACAGGTCTATCTCTAAAACATTTTAGATTTCTTGGAAGAAATAACTCTTGTGTGTAAATCACTCCTATGTGTTTCAAGTTATTTGAAAACTCTCTAATGTAGTACAAATGCTAACTTCATGACCATGATTTAGCACCAAAGAGTTGCCTCAATTCTAAACATATTACTTAGTTGAGCCAAAAAGAGCCTGTAATGAGCATCTACAAAAATGAAAAGCTCCTTTTGTTTACTGTCTCTAAGTAGAAATGTCTTGCTTTTAAAAATATAACTGATTTTTAAAATTGTGATGACTCATCATAAAAACTCAGAGTATATGAAAAACAGTGGGGGGAAAAAAACATTATTAACATCTGTTCTACATTCTGCCAGAACGTTTTTGTAAAAAAAAAAAAAAAATTACCTAAGGATAATATCAGGTTTTAACGGCTGTATTCTTCTAAACTGTAATTTGTCTATAACCAATCCATCCTCTACTATATCACAGAAATTTTTCTATTTTTTAAACTTCTATCATAAAAAATATTGCCCAGGGGTATAAGTAATTCCTCAGGATAAGTTCAATTAGAAAATTATTAAAACTGCATGTAAATGTTTCATTACAAGCAATCATTAGCTTTCACATGTACCAACAAATCCTCTCAGAACATTCAGAAGAAACACAGTCTAACAAAATGGCTAAATTTCTTTCTCATTTGTGTGATAAAATTTTGCTCACTACTTTGTTAAAAAGAAAAAAGTGAGACCTTTCATTTTGGATAAGCTGTTTATACAAAATACACAGAAAGATATTGATTTTTGATTCATTTTAAGAGAGTTTGTCTTTTAATAGAGGATTTAACCTGCAACAGCAACAATATCTGATCTTACTCTTTCATCTTATTTATGACTTTGTTAATATAATTGTTATAATATCACTTTTGGCATTATTTTGCTACGATACTAGTTTTTTAAAAATCCGTAACCACTTACAAATTATGCCCACCAACTCTATTCTACCATGAAAGTGAAAGCAAAAGCATTAGCCGCTCAGCTGTGTCCAACTCTTTGCAACGCCACGGGCTGTAGCCTGCCAGGCTCCTCTGTCCATGGGATTCTCCAGCAACAATACTAGGGTTGGTTGTCATTTCCTTCTCCAAGTGATCTTCTCAACCCAGGGGATTGAACCCAGGTCTCCTGCATTTCAGGCAGATTCTTTACAATCTGAGTTACCACCACTGGTCAATAAATTTTTAAATCCTTTGATCTCTATCAAAGTCAAATAAAAAAACAAAACTTTGAGCGGAGTTTCCCTCAGGCTTTCCGCAATAGCTATCCTCACCCTGCATAAAAACATACTCACAAATACACATGCCATGCTCTTCCAGACTTTACAGTTTAAAAAAATTCTATATTTTCCCTCCAGGAATCCTTCTTTTAAATATTTGCATTAAACCTCACACCTGTATTAACAAAAACAATAGTCTAGACCTAGCTCTGAGCACTAATATTGTTCCTGTTTATCACTATTTTTGCTCTAAAATGACTTCTCTCTCAGAATATTTAGATCAGATAAAATAGTTCAAGTGTCTTATTCATTATATAGATGGAGATGCTATACCCTCTGAACTGTGGTGCTGGAGAAGACTCTTGAGAGTCACTTAGACAGCAAGGAGATCAAACCAGCCAATCCTAAAGGAAATCAACCCTGAATACTCATTGGAAGGGTTGAGGCTGAAGCTGAAGCTCCAATACTTTGGCCACCTGATGCAAAGAGCTGACTTATTGGAAAAGACCCTGATGCTGGGGAAGATTGAGGGCAGGAGGTGAAGGGGACAACAGAAGATGAGATGGTTGAATGGCATCACCGACTCAATGGACATGAGTTTGAACAAACTCTGGGAGATGGTGAAGGTCAGGGAAGCCTAGTGTACTGCAGTCCATGGGGGTAGCAAAGAGTTAGTCGGACATAACTTAGTGACTCTACAAAAATATATTCTGACTCCTAACGTATTGAAATCTATTTGTTTGTTTTTTTGTCATTGCCCATTGAATGATAGGTTATTGATCTGTAGGAATTCTTTATCTATTCTAGCCCATTAGGGTCTTCTAGCTGTTCCGTCTGGAAAAATACTCATTTCCAGAGTGAATTTCACAGTCAGGCAATTTTTGGTCATTCAATTGTCAGATCAAAGGCCACTTTCTTTGCTGACCACCGAATCCAAAGATACTCACTTTACAGGATCATTTGTTGTGTTTAATTTTCCTGGTGGCACTTACCACTAAGAAAAATGATCTCATTTATGTGTTTGTTTATACTTATTTCTGCCCACTAGAGTTTAAGAGCTGGAATCTTTTCTGTTGAGTGTTGGATTCCCATCTCCCAGAATAGTGATTGGTCCTTAGGAGGCGTGGGGAAAAAATCAATGAAGGAAAGAGTGGAGTCCAGTTAGTCCAATACTGGTAGATTATCTGAGTGGCTTTGATTCATTTCTTTCTCTCTGAGCTGAAGGAAGAAAGGTTTTAGTCTATTCAGTCTTAATGCTATTAAATAAATGCATTCATTAATTCAATAAATATTTCTTTTCTATCATGTGCCAAGCCCTGGAGTGGGGATACAGAAAAAAAAACAACACTTAACTCAAGAAGCTCCTGGCCTGAGTGTCCATGTAAGGCCAGATGAGGAGGTTAGCACTGGGGAAGAGGAAAGGAAGGAGAAAAGACAATGAGCACAGTTACAATAACAGTAACAAGAAGAAACAATCGTAACAATTAAGTCACACGGTGTCCATAAGGACACATGTTTAATACATATGCCCTCCCAGATAAGACTCTACAATTTTCTAAGTGAAGTACCATAGTTATTCCAACTTTACAAACAATAATGTCATGGTCAGAAAGAGATGATAACATTCTCAGTATCTGAAGCCAGTAATTTGAAGTATCCATTTCTGTCTTTCTGAGCCCAAAGCCCATGGTTTTAATCACTTCACAATATTACTCATCACGTTCAATGTTAAAACAACCCACAATGAAAAGAAGACTGTGTGGACACTAGGAGGAGAGTTCAGGGAAACTTGGCACAACAACTGTTTACTTGTCAGAGGAATTTTAGTTTTGTTTTTAGAGAAGTTGCTGAGTACAGTGATGTCAGTCTCATGAATGATGCCACTTCTGAAATATCAGAGAGAGGGAATTACAGAAGACAGAGCGAGAGCAAGGCAATTTTGAATCTGGAAGGTGACAGACGACTGATCAAGGCACAATCAGATTAGAGGAAGCCATTGCCTAGGCGCTAAGAGAAGGAAGCTTGCTGGCAAGTGGATTCACACGTCTGACCCCCAAGTTCTCAGGAAGGTGAGCACAGGGGTGCATAAGGAGGGGTGGATGGAAAGCCTGCACTGGAAGCAGGGAGACAACAGCTGGTTTTCCTTCTTCAAACAATCAGGCTACTGTCCCTCCACAAATTTTAACGTAAGTGGCTCAGAAGATGAGGAATCTGCCTGCAATGCAGCAGACCTGGGCTCGATAACTGGGTTGGGAAGATCCCCTGGAGCAGGGAATGGCTACCCACGCCAGTATTCTTGTCTGGAGAATTCCTTCAACAGAGGAACCTGGTGGGCTGCAGTCCATGGGGTGGCAGAGAGTTGGACACGTCTGAGAGACTAACACTAAAGCATATTAGAAGGATATGAGAATAAGAGAAGGAGAGAAAGAGAAGGAGAACGTCGAGGCGGGGAGTAACTTATGTTTTGCCATCTTGAGTCTCCTCAGGGTGTACCTTTGAGGGCTGGGGTGGGGTGGGGTAGGGTGGTGGGCCCCACTGGCTGAGGGCTTGACTGTGAGCATCCTCTTTCCATCCTGAGTCCCCTCAGGGTTCACCATGGGGCGAGGCAGCTGTCATGTGATGGCTTGATGGTTGCGACATCCTTTGTTTACTGATATGGCAGCAACATTTTTTATTCGCATTACTCATGTATGCACACGAGGAAAACAAGGGTTACTTAGACTATATAACTCGAGGAAGACTGTGCAGCTGACCAGTGGCCAAGTGGGCACAAGACGTGACCCCCCAGACTGTCCTAAGTCTGAGCCTCTTCCTGCTGGGCTGTTGCCTTCACCCTATGCTTAAGCTGCTTGCTGCCTAAATATCTGTAGCCAAATACAGGCACCCTATGGCCGTGAGCTGACTTCCACTAAGCACTTAATAAATACAGATTTATTTCGAGTCACATAAAAAGAAGGGCATGGCAACCTACTTCAGGATTCCTGCCTGGAGAATTCCATAGATAGAGGAGCCTGGTGGGCAACAGGCCATGGGGTCACAAAGAGTCGGACACAACTGAGTCACTAACACACAACAATACAACATATAAAAAGCAGCTATTAAATATACCAGAAACATGAAATAGGAGTCCAAATTACTGTATCTAACAGCTTGTAGCTGTCATAGCTACCTCAAGCGGTGTTTCCAATTTATGGAAGATAAATCGAATGAGAAAATCCTAAGTAAGAAGAGAATTCACTACTTTTGGACTATATGTATATATGTATATATGTGTGTGTGTGTGTGTGTGTGTGTATATATATATATATATATATATATATATATATATATAAAACTTTAAACATCTTTTTTTTCCCAGAAGAAAGAAAATCAAACCTTTCCATCAGATTAACAATAAAAATGCAGAGATTGTCCTGTGGTTACTCAACAAAGAATTCCAAAAGAAAGAACAGGCTGTGTTCACAAATTAAAGATTTAAATTCGCACAAATGTAACAGATCTATTACTGAACCTTCCGTAAGGAAAGAGACAAAGGAGGAAAACTCTAAAGGACAACTTCAATTTCAATGTGAAAAGCTGGCAGCAAACCTAATGAACAAAACAGGGAGCCTCAAGCTAAGAAAGTGCTATCACACGCTTTGCCAAGTAAGATGAACTTCACCTTGTAAACGCTCCAGCCAAGCTAAAATAAGTTACTAGACAGTAAGACACGTGAAATCCAAGCCTCTTCATGATGAAGAAACCAGAAGAACAAGTGTGATAGTTTCATTCATTAGCAAGTGAGTTGAAAAGTAAACATCTTCTGATCATTATCACAATGAAGTCATAGAAGTACATTTATTTGATGCAGTGTCAAATGATGCAATGCATATGGGGATATTTCACAAACTATAGACCTGTACCTAATCGGGTTAGATGTTGGTAGCCAAAATATGACAATACATACAATTTCAATTTTCACTTCGGGACTTGGTTACTGGTATCCTCTCTGACAAGAGCTTTCATTGAAAATGTGTGATCAGCATTGTGCTTCAGGGTCAGCAGTTAACAGCACCGTTTGTGCACACTGGGCCTTTAACCACACAGGGGAGTGAAAATAATGCACACAAATATAGTGCACACACAGAAATACATGGGAAATGAAAATAGTCTACAGAGAAAGAACGCAACATACATGGGGAGATATAAGTCAGAGCTGAATTTTGAAGGTCAGAAAAGACAAGTTTTAAAACACTGAGTTAGGTGTCAAAAGCAAGCGAGAACAAGGGAATTTGCACTGAGTTCTGCAGTCTGGCTGGGAATTTGAAGATACCAGAGCAGGCGTGGACGAGGAGGTCAGCTCTGAATGGCCAGTCACCATGGACTAAGCACTTCCTTCTAAACGGTAGCCTCTGCCTTCTCCAAAATTTTAATCAGAACTGAACTCTCAAGGGACATAAAGAAACTTCCGCTTAGCTCATGCTTTCTTCCTTAGCCCAAAGTCTTCAAGATAAACCAAGAAGGGAAGACAATTATGAAAGTCAATGAGGTAACACAGTGGAGTCAACCTGGCAGGTGACAAAAACCAACAGGGTTGACTCCTTAGGAATGAAGGCAAATCTTCACTCCAGAACTTTTACTTCTGCAACCTGCAAGTTATTTAGCATTTCTAAACCTCAGTTTTATTCTGTAAGACGGGGGCAATACGACTTCATTTGTAGGGTTTTGAAAAATGAAATTCTTAACATCTCCTTTCTCTTCACACCACTTCTCAAAGTCTAGAGAAGGAAGACCAGACTGTCTGCTCTGAGATAGTATGAGTGGTTTCTTGGATTTCTGTAATGATCTATGAAATCAGTTTTGTTTTCTTCTAAGCTACAGTTGGAAAGCTAAAAATGTGGTGATCTATCCATATTTTATCATCTAGTTAAAAGACAGGAGAAAAAGGAAAGCCTCAGATGACGCATTTTGCCATCTTTATTAGAATCCCTGGACTCTGTCCTTGTTTATAAGACAATGAAAATCTACCCCAGGGTTTGGTCTGCCTGGAATCCTTCCTGTGGGAAACGCTAGTACTCATTCAGAAGATCCTTCTCAATTCCTTGGCCACCAGTTTCTTTAACTGCCCTCAATTACACACTTTGTTTTCATCCTCTTTTTAGCACTGTTGTGTGTTTTTGTGTGTGTACAATGAGTGTACACAAGTATGTGTAGTTAATTTGGTGTTTTTCAAGTTATAACTCTATGATGAAGTTTGAATTGTTGTCTTCCCCAGGAAACTCTCCATTTCATTTTCTTTTAAATTGCAGTATAGTTGATTTTCAAGGTCATATTAGGTTCAGGTGTATAACGCAATGATTCAGTTATACACAGATAGAAACATGGATAGATGGATCTATCTATGCTTTTTCAAGATTCTTTTCCCTTATAGGTTGCTACTAAATGGCACTGGGTACTATAGCACTGGGTATAGTTCCTGTGCTATACAGTAGGTCATTGTTGGTTATCTATCTTATATATACTAGTGTGTGTATATATTAATTCCAAACTCCTAATTTATCCCTCCACAACCTCTGCCTTTCCCCTTGGGTTCCCATCTCATTCTTTATTAGCTCATCTGTCACTACTTCAAGAAGGTTCCCGGAACCCACTCCTCTCCTCCAATCTGACTAGAGGTCTCTTTCATTTCATAATCCCATGAGTATATCTTTAGCACTGTGCTTCCCATAGCATATCTGTTTTTATAGTCTTCCCTACACCAGGCTATGAGTTCTCTGAGGACAGGAACCATCTGTTTCCTCTTTGTATCCTGGGTTAAGTTCCCTGGCATGTAAACAGGCACTCACTTTAAGTAAGAATACAAGACACTCATCTCAAAGCAACAAAAATGTCACCTTCACTTTTACTATTTAAATAGTAAATATTATTCTATATACACAAAGGGAAAGGGTTCATTCATTCTTGCTTCCAGGCTTCTCCAAGTCACTCTGGAACATAAGATTCCCTACCCTGGGTGGGGGCAGGGAAGACATATGTGCACTTGTAGCTGATTCATATGGATGTATGGCAAAAACCACTACAATATCGTAAATAGCCACCAATTAAAATAAATTAATTAATTTGTTAAAAGGCAAAAAAAGAAGGGTTGGGAGGAAAGGTTTAGAATTCTTTTAGAATTCCAGAATGAGTTAGCTAATTGCCCCCATAGAGTAGGGGAGGAACCACAGGGGAACATTTGCACAGTGAATGCAGAATGTAGCCTGACTCGGCATCAGCTTCAGAATTAGTTATTCCTACTTGGGTGTTTTCCTTTTGCTCTGCAGAAAAGGGGGAAATGGGGATGGTTTCCAGAGGTGGGGGTGAAGGGGAGCAAAATGGGTGAAAGAAACCAAAAGGTACAAACTTCAGTTATAAAATAAGTCCTGGGGATGTGATGTACAGCCTGCTAACTGTAGTTACTAATTCTGTATTGTATATTTGAAAGTTGGTAAAAGAGTTGATATTAAAAGTTCTTATTACAAGAAGGAAAAATGTAAAAAAAAAAAAAAGAAAAAAGATTCCCTATCCTGGCTCTTCACAAATGTCAGCAATTCTCCAATCCCATGCCTAATGCACCATCTTAGCAATTCTCTCTTGGATTCAATTCTTTCACGCTCTTCTTTACTTGGGCCATTAAATGCACCTTTACCCTATGCTTGCATGCAAACATGCTGACTTCTTTCTTTCTCTAAAGTCTAGGTCTAAAGAGAAAAGCAACTCCAAAACCCTGCAGCAATAAACAAAGGAAGCCTAGGCATCAGTCAAAATTCCAATGCATTAGGCACAAGCATCCTATTTGATTAAGGAAGTGCTCTCCCTCTGGGCAAAATCCATCTGCATCTAGGCTCCTGGGCACTAACTATTCAGCATTTTATTGTATCAGCTAAACTTTGACAAAGACAAAATCTTTTTACCCTCTAACTCATAAAACCTCCTAATTTATGCCTCAGCCTCACTTTTTTAGAGTGCCCACTGGGATAATTATAGTGGTTGTTTCACTTCTGTCTGCTTTATTTAGATAATAAGCCCTAAAGGCCAGGGATGCCTTTCCAGTTTCTATCTATATCACCAAATACAATATATGAGAACAACGTTTGTGAAATAATAATATTAGGCTTTAATAGCTTTTGGTAACAAGTTCTGAACAATGCAGGCACCATATTAAAGTCAAGTTCTGTTTACTTCCTTCTTGAGATTTCTACATAGATCCCAATATAAGAAATTATAGGCCATTAGTGTATCATTCAGAAATTTTTATCCTTGAACATTTTTAGCTGCGCATTACTGGTACTTAATTCTATTTTTGTATCATACATATGGTTTTCTCTAGATCCAATGCCAAGAATTTCATTAAAATTTTTTTCTAAGGGATAGCTCAGTAATGAGTGTTCTTGGTACCAACACTTTGTCAGGCACTTTTAAAAGTGGTTTACATATAAAAAATTGAAAAATATTTAAAAACCTGTTCAGTATCCTACAACTAAGAGGATGCAGTCTGGGATTTGCAGACAGATTGACTCCAGAGTTCGCGGTCTTTACCACCACATTTCATGTAGTTTCAACTCCAATTTTGAAGAAAAAGGAGTTGAACATAATGGGTCATCATAATTACTAATCTAACCTCATACTGCATTTCATGATATACTAAATTCTACATCAACATACAGAATTTTTTATTATGTCTAGCGTTTATTAAAATATAAATGCTTTTAAAGCATAATAAAATGTTAGTTGCTCAATCATGTCTCCTAGTAGATGAGCTGCTGCTAAGTCGCTTCAGTCATGTCCGACTCTGTGCGACCCCATGGACGTCAGCCCACCAGGCTCCCCCGTCCCTGGGATTCACCAGGCAAGAATTCTGGAGTGGGTTGCCATTTCCTTCTCTGATGCATGAAAGTGAAAAGCAAAAGTGAAGTCGCTCAGTCGTATCCGACTCTTAGCGACCCCATGGACTGCAGCCCACCAGGCTCCTCCGTCCATGGGATTTTCCAGGCATGAGTACTGGAGTGGGGTGCCATTGCGTTCTCCGAGTAGATGAGCAACTAACTTAATTTCAAGTTCCTCATCTGCAAAACTGGATTAGTAACCATCAACTGAACCTTAGAGTTGTAAGAACATAATTATATATGTAACATGATTACATTAGTACCTGCCATATGGCAAGTGGTGTATACATTATTTCTATTAAATAAATACTTTTAGATAATAATGTGGACTGCATTGGCTACCATGTTACTTTTTAGACATTTTGCAATGAATTAAATGTGTATATGCTATAGAAATATCCCTGGAAATTCTTTCTCCTGTTAATAACCAGCTTTTGACAGGGCAGAAGGTGGTGCAGTGGTAAAGAAAATGCCTGCCAATGCAAGAGAGGCAAGAGACGCAGGTTCGATCCCTGGGTTGGAAAGATTCCCTGGAGGAGGAAATGGCAACCCCCTCCAGGATTCTTGCCTGGAAAATTCCATGGACAGAAGAACCTGGCAAGCTACAGTCCATGGGGTCACAAAGAGTCAGACATGACTGAGCAACTGAGCACACACAAGTCTTTTGAACAGTCTCTAATTATATTAATTTTCAGGAGTTTTAAAACAGTAAATTACCTCAAATTCTTTGTAGAATTAGACACTGGAAAAGCTATAATCTTTTAGGTTTTATGGATAAAATGATATTTATTATAATTACCAAGTCCACGGCAATTATATCTTTGAAATTAGACTGAAGGTCATCTAATTTTAAAAGAAAGTGATTTTTAAAGTTAAATTAATAAAAGTTAATTCAGCTCAGGTACCAGTTATTAAAGAAAAAAATAAATCTCATGAATCTTTTAAATATACTTCATAATATTCAGATTATCTCTAATATCTGCATGATATATCATATTAATTGTCTTACTCTGAAGCAGGAATGAGTCTAGAAGCACAAAATTTAGCACACAGAAAGCACTCAATGAAAGCTGACTGAATGAAGGTTTGACCTGAGAGATTTCACTTGTGATGGCTAATGCTTGTCTGTATATTATTAATCCATAGCATGGCATCCTCTAAAAGCAATAATAATCTCACACAGGCACCACAAGGAGCTCACAGTTATGGGTAACATGCTTAGTAGGTGACAAATGCCAATCATTCTGTGAGCTCCTTGGTATAAACATGTAAGGGAAAGCTTGGAAGAACTGACATAAGAAAACTATTTTAAGTTATTTTATTACAGTATAATACTTACACTGACTTAATACTTACACTACAGTATAATGACCTACAATGTTGTATTAATTTCTACTGTTCAGAAAAGTGATTCTGTTTTACATGCTGTTATTCTTGTTTAGTCGCTCAGTCGTGTCTGACTCTTCATGACCCCACGGACTGTAGCCCGCCGGGCTCCTCTGTCCATGGGATTTCCCAGGCAAGAACACTGGAGTGGGCTGCCATTTTCTTCTCCATCCGTTTTACATACGCATTCTTTTTTCATATTCTTTTCCATCAGGGTTTATCACAGGATGTTGAATATAGTTCCCTGTGCTGTACAGTGGGAAGAGCACAGGCACTAAAGAGAATTCTGTATGCTTTCCTACTTCCTACACACGGTCATCTGCATGTGCGCTCAGTCGTGTCTGACTGTTGAGACCCCATGGACTGTAGCCAGTCGGGCTTCTCTGACCATAGAATTTTTCTGGCAAGAATACTGAAGCAGGCTGCCATTTCCTACTCCAGGGGATCCTCCCAATCTGGAGATTGAACCTGCGTCTCATGCCTCTCCTGCATTGGCAGGTAGACTAGACCACAGTTTCCTTGCTACTCTGCCCTCCCACAGTGGGGACACCTATTTATGACTGGCTGTTGGATTTCTGTTAACACACAACTCCTAATCTGTTACTATCTTTCCTGAATTATATGGTCCACTCACATGACTCAATTTATTAGTATGTATGATTTGCTCTAATAATTTGCCAGACCATGAGCTACTAGAACATGAGGTATAAACATGATATACATAATTGCTTTCGATTAGTAGTATAATTTTTCAGGCATCAAGGAATGGAGTTATCTTTGAAAATTTATTCAATGTAGTTTCCTGTATATTCTAACAAATAAAGGAGCATTATTTCTTTTCATATATTCTTCTTCTGAAATTAAGAGTAAAGGATTGTAAAGAAAAGTTTTCTGGAGCCCTGGAGTCACTATTTTGTGAATAATTCTTACTGAATTCACAGATATTAAAAAGTCTGAAAGTTAACAACCTCCCAAAGTGGGCTGCATACTCGCTATTCATCCATGGTTTTGTTTCTATTTAAGTATCTTTGTATCCCTCCAGAATCTCAAATACAGATTGGGATGGAAGAGAAAGTCAGAGAGTTGACGAATAATTAGAATTTGATCCCCCAAATGATTTAACACAAACTTTAGCAGCTGCTGCAACTGGGAATGTACAAAAGAGTGACATTCAAATTTTAAACTTTTCTTTTTAATAGGGATATTACTCTACTCACAAGAAGTAACATTAAAAAGGAAAGATCTAGCCAAAAATAAAGAAACACAGCATAGCCTCCAGATATTGCAAATGATTCACACACTTCCCAGGATTCTTTCTTTTTCCGACATCATTAAAACAAGAATGTTTCAGCTATGGTTTCAACCTTCATAAATGGAAGGAAAATGTAGTGCATTGCAACTGCTTGACACAACAAAATTTATACATCTATATAAAGAATGAAGTGAAGTGAAGTCACTCAGTCGTGTCTGACTCTTTGCTCAGTGGTATTTGACTCCATGTACCCCATGGACTGCAGCCGGCCAGGCTCCTCCATCCATGGGATTTTCCAGGTAAGAATACTGGAGTGGGTTGCCATTTCCTTCTCTAAGAATTATTTAAGATGTGAACTGTTGGACCATAAAACTGTACAGCCTGAAAAATGGTAGGAAATCTGAACGTTTTAACATGATGTTAAAAATCAAAGCCCAATTCAAGTGCAGACAAACTCTAATAAAACAATACGCTAAGCCAACTCTCAGTGCAAGTTTTCAGTAACTCGATGTGGAATTGCTTTCCAAGTAGAGAACACGGTGGGGTAAATTACTGTGAGAATAAACTCAGAAAGGTCTTTATGGAGAAAATACTGAGAGTTCCATCTTGAGGCAAAAAAAAAACAAAAACAGAAATCTGGGAAAAGCAAGGTATCTTCTCTTTATATTTCAAAAATGTCATTTTCAATTTGCAAGTTCATTAAGAACTTATATGGTGACTTAAGGCACCATTCTTCAATGTTTTTAAAAACTGTATTTACCTGCCTAAATAAGAACAGTATCCTGAAGATAATCTTTCATATTCAAGTCCTGAAATGTCTTAGGTTTGCTATTAATATTTAAAATATTTCACTAGACTTCTGATTAATATAAAATTTTTCATCAAGACATATCTGAGTCTTGTTTTCTCCACAAGAAAACAAGCTCTGCTTGTCTTACCAATACTTGCCTCTGTCATATAAATTTTAAAACTTATAAATGCATCATCTTAAGAACAGCAAAGAACAGTAAGACTATCTTCCATAGCCTTAATTCCTTTTTGATCTTTTCTAATCATGACAACCATGTCTTAAATGATTTTCTTCTATATATTCAATTTTAAACATTTAGTGGTTATCTAATCATGCTGTAGTATAAATGCTAAGAATGAAGACAAGACAAAGAGAAAAAGCAGTACATAATCCAGCGTGGGGCCCAAAATGGATAAACCTAGTAAATGAGACAAACTCTATTATATATGAATTAACAAACCAGAAGGAAGGTTCCAGAACAGAAATTAACTTTACCTCTTACAGGGACTTATAAACTATTATGAAAGGCAGAAACATTTCAACTGGGTACATCAGGAACACAAGGTAGGGAAAGATATTCTTGAAAAGGTTCAAATCTTCTTGGTTACATAAAGGATGCAGCATCTCAAGGGACAGGCTAAATGTGAGAATGAGGAATAAGAGAAGGCTGATTGGTCATTTGTGTCCTTAATCCTCCATGTGGTCTATATACTACAGACAGTAGCCATTGAAATTTTTGAGTTGAAAGTAACAGCTGAACTTCAGACACAGAACTTGGCAGCACTTGGAGGAACTCTCACTCCCTGACTTCCATCCTTGTCATCTTCAATTCTGTGGCCACCTCCATCCACCCTTCTCAGGACTCAGCCCTCCAGGGGAATTTGACTCAACACTGGTCTCCTCTCTCCTCCACCTTCAACCTTGTCTTTGCCATTAATACTTCCTGGTAAGAATTTCATTATCAAGTTTTAATTACATTCCAGAAGAATCACTTTCAAAGATATTCTGGAAACAACGTAGAAGATCCCTAGGGTCCCTCTCCCCTGCTAACCACAGCATGCTATCGAAAGGCAGCAGTTCAAAGAAAGACAGAGTGAGATACTGCATAATTGCTCATATTTCTACTGTTTGTTCCTCCCACGATTTTACAGCTGTTTGCGTCATCTTAGCTGGTGGGCTGGCGGAAGTGACCACACCACCACCAAATATAGAAGAAGATACTTGAATGATGAACTCTGTTTTTCTTTCTAGATGCATTCAAGCTTAAGAGCTAAACTGAATGTACATTTTAAAGGTCTGTTTGAGTTAAATACATTTATTTTTTAATTTTAGCTCAAGAAACGGTATATTCTGTCATAGTCTGAAGAGCTGTAATTCTCTTGTTCTCTTGATCACACCCCCACAGTACATTCTGACTCTCTTCTTAGCCAAAGCGGTAGCAAAACTTGAGTAGGAGGCAAAAATACAAAACCAACAGGAAAGCTGTCAAGTGAGCGACTGTACACTCAATGGGCCGTAGTCCCCTATTCTCTCTTCTGGAAGCAAAATCAAAAACTATGATTTTAATTCATTCTTGCTCTCATTTATAATGGATTAAAGTTGCCCTTATCAGGCTTGAAATAAATTTAAGGTGGAAACCATAGTTATAATTTTACACACATACACACACACACAGCAAACATACAAACCCATAATGTTGAAAAGGACTAACTCATGATTCTTAAATGTTGTTTAAAAGTGAAAATTTACCAAACTTGCCATCCCCATATCTTTTATCCATTATGAAATTTAATGAAGCTTTTCTGAATGCTAACACTAAAATAACCTTTCAACACTTTCACTCTCAAGAGTTTCAGGATGGAAATGTAGATAGTTTTGAATAAATAGCCCTATATACAATTGGAATTAACAGTTATTTTGTCATTGGTCATAAAATAAAAAGGTTTACAAAGCAGTATCACTACCGTTTTCTCATCTTAATTTAAGGACTCTGCAGTCAAATACAGAAAATAATTTTCAACATGTAAAACCTAGATACTTCAATGTTGTCAGTAGTTATATTCACTCTAAATTTATAAACACAAGATTAATATTAAGATAATTAAGATGAGTTAGTAGAAATACAGAGTATGAGCATGCTCAGTTGCTAAGTCGTGTCCAACTCTTTTGCGAACCCATGGAGCCCGCCAGGCTCCTTGGTCCGTGGGATTTTCCAGGCAAGAATAGTGGAGCTGGAGTTGGTTGCCATTTCCTTCTCCAGGGAATATTCCCGACCCAGGGACCAAACCTGTGTCTTCTGCACTGGCAGATGGACTCTCTACCACTGAGCTACCAGGGAAGCCCAGAAATACAGCACACAGGATCAATCTGTGTTGGCCATACAAATACAATGTAATTATAAGTATTATGATGAATAATCATAAACATTTTACCAGTTACTGGGCTTCATGGTCATGGGAAGCATGCAGTCACTTGACAAGGAGGGGCCACTATAGCAAAATACTCAGTAACTCCAAGTCTGGGGGTGGGGATGATTTGTCACTGACCCTTTAGTTATGGTGGAAAATAGCCAAGCTGCTGTGTATGGTACTTGAGAGTTTATCTATCTCCACCCAACTTCCACATTCAAGTAACCTGCACCCCACAGACCACACTGTCTTTAAAATCTGCCTCTAAGATCACTGATGATTCCTCATCAGTGTCTATCCACATAGACACTAAAGACAGCTTTTGAACACCTAGAGAAAAGCAAGAGCAGATCAACAGAACATCACTTGGGGAAAACACTAAACCAATTTAGTTTGATGATTGAAAATAATAATGTGCTGGAAAGGATACGGAGAAAAAGGAATCCTTTTGCACTGCTGGTGGGAATGTAAGTTGATACAGCCACTATGGAGAATAGAAAGTTGATTTCTTTAAAAAGCTAGGAATAAAATTACAATATGACCCAGCAATCCCACTACTGGGCTTATACCCTGAGAAAATCATAATTGAAAAAAACACACGTACCCCAGTGTTCGCTGCAGCACTACTTACATTAGCCAGGACATGGAAGTAACCTAGATGTCCGTTAACAGGTTAATGGATAAAGAAGTTGTGGTACATATATACAATGGAATGTTACTCAGCCATAAAAAAAAGAACACATGTGAGTCAGTTCTAAGGAGGTGGATGAACCTATAGAGAATGAAGCAAGTCAGAAAGACAAAAACAAACATCATGTATTAACACATATATATGGAATCTAGTATTAACACATATATATGGAATCTGGAAAAAGGGTACTGATGAGCCTATCTTCAGGGCAGGCATAGACTCAGACACAGACAACAGACTTATGGACACAGCAAGGGAAGGAGAGGGCGGGACGAATTAAGAGAATAGCACTGAAACATATACGTTACCATCTGTAAGACAGATAGCTAAAGGGAAGCTGCTGTCCAGTACAGGGAGCTCAGCCTGCTGCTCTGTGACGCTGAAAGGGGTGGGATGGGGTGGGAGGTGGGAGGGAGGTTCAAGAGGGAAGGGACATGTGTATACCCACGGCTGACTCATGGTGATACATGGCAGAAATCAACACAACACTGTAAAGCAATTATCCTCTAATTAAAAAATAAATAACTTTTTTAAAAAAGGAAAATAATAATGGCAATGTAGAAACTATTGCAAGAACATGCTGTTTTACCACTTATGACATTTCTTGATTCTGGGTATTATGTAATAAAATGAGGAGGTAGCCAGGCATTAAGTGCCTTGTTTCTGATTTAACAATGAAAAGTAACTGTTAAATGTGGCATCCTTTATAAAGCTGAAGCATATCCCACCTATTTGCTGCAAGTTCTTGTTATGGATTTTGTTAAATTTTTTTGCATTTACTGAGATAACCATTTGAGTTATAATTTTTAAACTGTAATGATGAATTATACTGACTTCTGAATGTTAAATTAATCTCTCATCTTTGCAATGTAACCCAGTTATTCCATGTTATCTGTCTTTCCTAATAGTAACTTGTTTATTCTTTCTTCTCTGATCAGTCTGGCTAAAGATTTCCCAACCTCATTAGTATTTTTTAAAACCCTGCCTTTTTATTTTTCTGTTTCTATTTCACTGAGTTATTGATTTATGCTTATTACTTCCTTCCTTCTGCTCGCTTTGGGTTTAATTTTCTCATATTGCTATAGTCTCATTAGCAGTAGCTTAGCCCATTAATTTGATACTTCTGTTCTAACATAAGCATTTAATACAAAAAATTTCCCTCTAATTATTACTTAGCTGCATCTTACCCAGTTTGATCTGAAATTACTTCATTCTCAGTCAATTCAAAATATTTTCTCATTTCCCCTGTGATTTTGTCTTTGAAATATGGATTATTTATGTGTTGTTTGATCTCCAAGCATTTACCAAATTTTAAGATACTCTTACAAAGATTCAATTTAATTCTTTTGTGCTCAGAGACCATCCATTACATGGCTTCAATTTTCTTTAGTTTGTTAAGATTTGTCTTATAGCCCCGCATATGATCTCTCCCAGTGAACGTTCTGGGTGTATGTTCCCTGCTGCTATGTGAAATACTCAAACAGATCATGTACGACAGCAATGTTGATCAAGTCTTCTATGCCTTACCTAGCTCCTCCACCCATTCATCAGTTAAGGGAATAGAGTATTGAAATATCCGACTATGATTACAGACTTCTCTATTTCTCCTTTCCATCAAACTCACCTTCTTGTGATGGGAGGCTCTGTTCTCAGATACAGACACATTTAGGACTATTGATGAACTGACCTCTTTATCACTGTGAAATATTCCTGTTTTTCTCTGGGTAGTATTTCCTGTTCTAAAATCTCCTTATTGACAGTAATAAAGCCATCTTAGCTTTCTTTCCATTAATGCCTGTGTGGTACAGTGATTTCCATCTTTTCACTCACAGAACGGTGGTTTCTCCACCTCTATTCCAATGTATTGGCACCCCACACAGGTTTTCTAGCATCAGTGAATGAAACACCACTCAATCACTAAGGACAGAAACATGGGAAACATCGCAATTCCTCTTTATCTGTCAAGCACATCCCAATGATTCTTCAGAAAACATCACAAATTCATCTACCTTTCTCCATACTCTAAGCATGAACCAAGAAGAGGCCCAAACCCTAATTAGAGCTTCTGACCCACCTCCTAAGCTCCTCCCACTCTCTGCACAGGAGCAAGAGTGACCTCAGTACACATGACATCATCACCCTGTTTTAAATCCTGCAGTCTCTCCCCCACTGCACTTAAACACCAAGCTCTCACCATGACCCAGAAAGCCCCATATGAATATGGTCCTGACTCCCTCCCTGAACCCACGTTCCCCTGTGGATCACCTAGCTTTGGTTTTGCCTGGACTTGCTGCTGCTTGACTGTATTAAACTCTTTCCACTTAGGACCTCAGCTGTTGCCTCTGACCGGAATAAATTCATCTCACCTTTCCACTGTTAGCATTTAAACTGGGGCCCCATGGAAGCAAAAGAGCTATCTCTACATTAATACATTTTTTTCCTCCAAATATTTGTTCAGTTCCTAGTAGACGCCAGACACTGAGCTCCACACCAAGAACAAAACAGTAAATACAAAGATATTTGGTCATTGCTCTCAAAAAGCTTACAATTCAATGAAGACAACAGACTTCATTCAGTGAAAGTGCAAACAAACTCTGAAAGAAGTCCCAAAAAGTGAGCACAGCTCAATGAAAGCCCTAATAAAACTGAAATAGTTTGGTAAATAAGGCCTCTTTGAGGAGGTTTTTTGACCATATCTGAAGGAGAAGTAGAGTTAAACAGCATATTGTGAATTCAGTAGAAATAAAAAGCGTATTAATTGAATTTCAGCTCATATACATGTACTGTTAACAAGATATATTATGACAATTTTGATTAGACCCTGATTAGCAATTAGTTACAACAACTCTCAATTTGGCACAATCTTGTCATATATTGAAAAGCAAAAGCACGGGTTAATCATTTCAAATGCAGAAGAATGATATTTTGTGCACAGTAAGATAGAAGAGCTAAGAAAAGAGTAAAGCGAATGCTTCTTAACTAACTTCTCCTTCCTAACTTGTAAACTAGGTAAAGTAAAACCTCTTTACGTGACTGGAGAGACTGGTACAAGCACTTGCTTTTCCAAACACACTTTTTTAGGCCTCATCCAAATTTCACAACCCAATTAACCTGTTCTTTTGCTCTGAACTTAAAACTAGAAGCACAAAAGAAGGAATATAAGGGGCAGAAATATTAGAATATTCAGGTTTATTTCTGGGGCTATCACCTCAAGTGGCCTGGGCTGGAAGTAAGCTAGAACTTTCATGGAGGTTTGAGATCATTTGGGGATATTCCTCCAAATTAACTAAAAAGTTAAGATTTTACATTTAAGTCCCATGTTTCCTTCTCACCTCTCAGTTTTGTCTCATCATCTATCATGTCCTTTCTGCTCTCATATATACCCGAATTCTGCTCAGATTTTACAGTTAACCTTAAAACTAAACTCTTCTTCCCCAACTTCTGACATCTTTCTAAAATTCTCTGTCTGCAAACTCTGGTAATCTAAGCTTGATGATAGTATATGTTACCTGCCTTCCAATGGAACTGTTTTAAAGGAGTATTGCTCTCACATCCTATGTCAGCTAACCCCTGCTGTTTAATAAACCACCTCCAAATTCAATGGGTGAATACAATACACCCACCATTTATTTAGTTCAAATAAATGTTCTGGGCCAGGTTCAGCTGATCTCAGGTCATGCATTTCAGATCAGCTGGAGGGTCAACTGAGTCTGCTGGGTCACCATGTCCTCACTCACAGGTTTGGCAATTGGCTAGTGATGAGCCATGTGCTTCTCATCATCTAACAAGCTCCCCAGTGCTGCTTCTCATGGATACCAGGACCAGAAGCATCAAAAGGGACAGCTTCACCAAGCAAGAACCTTTCAAGCCTCTGTTTGCATCATTTTTGCTTATGTCCCATTGGCCCAAACAAACTACTTTTGGATGGGAACATTTACAGCTTCACCCTCAATCCCCAAGAGGACAAAAATTATGGTCATTTTGTAACTGACCACATCCTTAGATTAAAACAAGAGCAACAACAAGCTCTTCCTTTGAATCCACATCTGGGCCACTCATGTATGAAAGGCTCTCCACACGTATTTCCAGCTGAATACTTAAAATGAATGAATAGATGGATGAAAGCTCCCCATTTCAGCTCATTTCACATCTCAGTCTGTGACAATTTAAGTATCAATTGACATTTTCTATGTTTAATGCCATTTGTATATAAGATGACCAAAAGAAAGGAGGTAAGTCAACTTCGTGATTGGCCAACATGAAACCTGAGAATTAGCAATGATTTCCTGGCCTGATTTGACTGTCCAGAAGCATCTCACTATCACTGTATGTAGCAAATTAAGTTCTCCAGATCTAATGATGACTGGAAGCTTCTTGACCTCCGTTTGCAAAAGAGTTTATAGAACAAGAGAAAACAAACAAACAAAAATGTCCCAGCCTGAGTTTAGAGATGTGTCTTCACAGCATCAAGTCAAACAGGTGAAATTCAAACCTCATTTAACAGAGGGCTCAATTCTGGCGGAATAGTAGGTGCAGAAGAGAACAGAAGTTTCCAGTCTCCTTAAGGGAGACAGAGAAGAGGCTTGAAAATTACAACCTCAACCATTAATGATACCATATCTCACTTTGAGACCCACTTCTGTCTTCGTCTGGAACATGTATACATGTGGCGGATTCATTTCAATATTTGGCAAAACCAATACAAGATTGTAAAGTTTAAAAATAAAATAAAATTAAAAAAAAGAATGCTTTTAAATAAAAGCAATATATTCCTTTGAGTTTTGACTTTAAATTATAGAAAATATGACATTAGCAATACATCCTAATGGTACTCCAAATCCTTGGGGCAAAAAAAAAAAAAAAAAAAATCAATAAAGAATGCTACGAGGAATTTCTAAAGCTCAGTAATGCCTACATTTGACTTTGAACAAGTATTAATATTGTGTGCCAATCTGTATATCATTTAATGCAACAGATGTATAGACTCTAATACGATTAAAAGTAAACTCATTTAAGAATGACTTTATGAAATGTAGACCAAACAGCCACCAGAAGATATGATAATGCAGATAAAAGTTAACACCTCAAAATCAGAAAACATTTGGCTGGGCAATCAACAATGATCCTAATAGGGGTGAATTTCTAGAGTTGAAGCAGTTATCTTTATGTGGATGCCTTTAAAGTTATGTCCAAGAACAAGCAAGAACATTGAACTAAATGGCAAAGGTCGCAAATAGCAAAGTTGTTGTTTATCCCTCCCACAACACCATCCACAGAGGGGAAAAAGAGCAAGAATGACTACTAGGGCCTCAGCAATGAACTTAGAGCTCTGCATAGTAAAAGCAATAAAAACTGAATATGTAATTCAATAGTTCAAAAAGTCAAGAAGCCTCATCAAACCTCATTAAACAGCAATTTAAGCTTGTTTTAGTTGCACTTGGATTCTTAGGTTTATGTGGTAGATGAAAATTCAGACGATTGGGACTGAAATGAAACGTGCTGGAGTTTGACATAGTCGTGGTTTAAAAAAAAAAAAAAGGTAAGGAGACACTCAGCAGGAAATAAGGTCCATTTTCTAAGTAATGTGTCCAAGTCTGGACATCAAAGCGTATGAGCTAAACCTGAGAAGGTAAGAAGAGTGTGTGCATGCGTGCATGCTAAACTGCTTCAGTTGAGTCCGGCTCTTTGCTACCCTACGGACTCTAGCCCACAGAGCTCCTCTGTTCAAGGGATTCTCCAGGCAAGAATACTGGAGTGGGTTGCTGTACCCTCCTCCAGGGGATCTTCCTGTCCCAGGGGTCAAACTCCTGTCTCCTACATTGGCAGGTGGGTTCTTTTCCACTAGCACCACCTGGGAAGCCCATAAGATGGCCCATATCCTGTTTGAAGTCATCAAGAACCAAATATTCCAGATTTTTGGTGCAAGATGTACCCAAAGAAGGCAATCAGCCATGTCACAGAATTGAAATGCTATGGTGTTAGAGGAAGGATGAACATCATTCAACTCTTAAATTAAAAATTATACCAGCAATTTATCACATTCAAGTATTTAAAGTATGCATATTAAATATATGCCATGAATCACTTGTGACATTTTTATAATGTAGAAATACAAGATTATTGGTTGGTTTCTGCTGCTATTTAGGGAACAAATTGATGTATCAAAATATATGCTTTCTATTTATCATCTAAGAAGTACAAAAATCAACCATAAATGCTAATCTGCCTATAAATATTAAGACACTATGATTCATTTATTACTATACAGGAGCCAACCTGTCCCCACATTCCATTCTTGGGTCTCTGTGTTGCCCACTGGCATAGAGGGAGCTTATATATGCGCCATGTAACCCCTCTCTTCTAACTACTGCTTACTGGGTTTAAATGAATAATGATCAAGGTGTGTAAGTCACACTCATACAAGAAGTGGAATCAGGTCCACAGAGCTGGAGTCAGTTCTGGACAGCCATTCTGGAAAGTCTGTCTGAAATACATTTTGGAGACCAGTGTACTGGCCACATGTAAATACAGAAGGCGCAGTTCTGAGGGTAGAAAGATGACAATGAAGTAGATTTAAACCAAGTCCAAAAGAGGCGAGGCCATGTAACCCACAGAGACCATCAGCCAAGAGTCAGGGCTGCCTGTCTGCCAGGCTGAACTCCTCCAGCAAACCTACAGTAAACACTCCTCATGTGTCACCCCAGTAAATCCCCCTTATCTAAGCTAGCTAGAAAGGAATTCTGTTCCTTATAACAAAACGGACCTATGACGTCTAATTTCCTCTTTGCTCATACAAGGCATTGGCTCAATGGTTAATTCAAAGACTATCATCCACTCTATTTTAGATTAAATTTCACATTAACATTTGAGGGCTTTATTTTAGGAGCTGATTGCCAATGCCAATTAATAAAGAAATAAAGAGAGTTATCAGCCAGTCCAAATCAAAAATTAAATCAATACTTAAGTGGTAATCTCATTAACATTACTGATGGAATACTTGCATCCATCTGCTACTCTTGTATGTAAGCAATTTTAGCTTTTTAACATACCCTTTCATGGCTTAAGTGAAAATCTATTTAGATACTGTATTTCACAATGTTCCTTTCTATATCCTTTGCCACCAGTTTTTCTCCCCACCCACTGTCTCAGTATTTCCTTCTTTTTGTATGTATTTAATTATTAGTGGAATCTGAAACAGCACTATATTTAAAAACAGAGTTGAAAACTATGAAATAAAATATACTCTGCTGAACCTCTTAACGTAATGAATGCTGAACAGTGATTTAATCTTATCACTATGTTTAACATCACTTAAAAACCCAAGCAGTCTTAATTCATGGGCCATTGAGTATTTTGTGAAACTTTACATTTATTTTCCACTGTTATGGCAATTGCTTTTGAAACTACAGTCATAAATAACTTCTTGAAAAATTATGTTTTAATTTTATAAAAGGTTTAAAAGTTTGACCAGGTGTCCTTTTATTAGCTAGAATGCAAGACCCATTAAGGTTGGGCTTTTCATCAATTTTGCTTATTAATGTATCCTTGGTATCTAGGGAAGCACTGAGTACACAGTACACATCTAATAAATACTTCTTGAATAAATAAGTCACAGAATGTGTCAGTAGATGAGAAATAAAAAATAAGACTCTCACGATCGTTATGACCCTGACTTGTTATATGACCCTGGGCGTGTACTTGATTATTTTTATCCAGCTTTCATTTCCTAAATATTTACTGAGTGCCTATGGTGTGCCAGGAACTCTAGCTGGGAGCAAGGACACCAAGATGAATAGATCACAGACCATTCCCTCTAGGGGCTCACGATGAGAGGGTCACCGTCAAGTGTGCATTCTTTGTAAGACAAGACGGTAAGTAGGACACATGTTGAATAAATAAAATGTTAAGTGAACTTAGAGCATGGAGTTGCTTATTCTTCAAAATAATATTATGCAAATAAACTATTTCTCCTATGCAGTCATACATGAATCATTCTACAGGTCACCAAGGTACCAATCAAGACATTAAAAGGGTCATTTGTTAGATGTAAAAGGTCTAAAATTAGTAGCAGAGGTTTAAAAATATCTTTCTTGTTCATGCATTAAAATTTTCCTTCAAAACAACTTACTATAAGCACTTTACAATTTATATCATGCTGAGACTGTGTGAAACTGATGGAGACAGAAGAGTCTTCTGGCACACTGCAGATCATCCCCTCCTTTGTAATATACACGAAGAAGGTATGCCCGGTGCTCAAGAGCCTTGACTATGGACTCAGACAAAACCAGGTTTCGATACCACCTCCTGAATTTCCATGTCATCTAACTCAGTAAGTCAGGACCAAGTTTTTATCTACACCAGAAAAACTATCTCCTTGGTGTCTAGAAACATAGTTCATAAAGGCAAACTTATGCCTATTATAAATTACCTATCTTTCCTGATCACGTATCAATATGATATAAAAGGAGCTACATTTCACTCCAGTTTCCAATTTATATTATGGAACATAAATAATTTTAATTGACTTCATCAGCACTGCTGAATTTATACAGTCTTTACTATTCCTTGTTTAGAATTTTTCTGACATCAGTGACAGGGAACTCAAGTCTTCTGAATAATCTACCAAGGGTTTAATATTTAACAAAAAGCATTAAATGTCAGTATTTACCATTTACTCTGAACATACATGTTCTATCCACAAAAAACAGAAATCATCATGTGCTAGATGAAAGGAGACATGTAAGAGGAAGCATCATATTAAACCCACTGAAAATGCTTCTCTTTCTAATTCTTTAAATTGAAAGACGTAACAGAATTTTATACTCTCTAAACTCCTCTAATAAAAGCTCCCATGTCACACCACTGGTAACTGCAATATCCACATGCACCATTTTCAAAGAGCCTTAAAGTTCAAACACACTTTCACAAATACTAACTCATTTAATTCTGACAATAATCCAGTGAAGTGTGTTTGCTAAGGAAAAATAAACTAAATCTCATGAGGTCAAGAAACTGCGTGGCCTAAAATCAGAGTTAGCAACCTAGTCTTCTGACCTCATGTTCAGTGTTCAGTCCTCCCTTCACACTCAACATTTAGTTTCAGGGCAAACATAAAAGTTGGAAGATGTTTGTGGACCCACTTTATTCTTCGCTTGACAATCACCCTGACTTCTTAATTATACAGTCAGATTTTCAGTACACCTGAGTAGATCTCTTTGAGTAAATATGCCAAGAAACAGACTAAACATTTTGCTGTTCCTAGATAAAATCAACTTTTAGAAAGAATATAAAAGCAAAATTCACCAGGTCACAATCTTCTTAAAATTATATTATAAAAGTGAACCTGAATTAGAGACTACAGATGAAATGACTTTCCTAGAAAATTTTCTATATTGTTAAAAAAACTGGAGTTTTGATACTATTTAAGAACTAAGGTGAATATAAATGTTTCATAATTTATTTAATTCCAGGCCTGTATGAAATTCTATGCTCTTTCCTGACAATTCATACCAAGAATTATGAGTTACTGCTATTATCTATACACTTTCAGAATAAGAATATAAAAGTAAAGTAAGAAAAATGTACATAAGGGGAAAGACATAGGCTACCCACTCCAGTTTTCTGGCCTGGAGAATTCCATGAACTGTATAGTCTATGGCATCACAAAGAGGTGGACATGACTGAGCGACTTTCACTTTCACTGTAAAGTAGAAATAAAAATAAATAAGAACTTAGACTAAGTTGAATAATACATTATACCCTTTGGGGGGGAAAAAATCTTAAGTATGAGGTGCTTTCCGTCTCTGCAGACTTCCCAACACAATTCAAATTAATGAAACACAACATCTGGGTTATCAGAACACTGCAATAAACAATATAAATGTGATTAGGTAATGACTTAATGAGAGGTCACGGCACGTAAAGTTGACCTTAAATTTGTGTTAACCACCAATATCAATGGGCTCCCCAGGTGGCTCAATGGCTAAAGAATCCGCCTGCAATGCAGGAGACACGAGTTCGATCCCTGGGTCAGGAAGGTTCCCTGGAGAAGGAAATGGCAACCCTCTCCAGTCGTGCCTGGAGAATCCCATGGACAGAGGAACCTGGCTGGTTACAGTCCATAGGGTCACAAAGAGTTGGACGCTACTGAAGCGACTGAGCACACACACACACACACAATACCAATACCAAATATTTCGTTCCCTTCAGGACACTGGAGAATAGGATTTTTCTTCTCAGGAGCGGTTCTGGGATACACTAGAAGCATGCAATCAGACACGTCAGGTTTCTCCTCACACTCTCCCATTCTACAAAAAATGTCCTAATTTCCATTCCTCCCTTTCCTAGAAAACAATCAAAAGAGTCCTCAGAAACTAAATTAGGATGGATTGTCCAGAAACGTTAAGTGGCACTGACATGCTTGACACTGCTTATTTCTGTAAGACATCAAACACAAGAGAAATCACTGTCGACCTTACTTCGCAGGATGTCTTACCCTCAAGAAGTCTCTGATAAAACAGTGAAGTAGAAAACATGATAAAACGAAAGGCAGAGCTAAACACCTGGGGATGAAACACGCTCCACCTGACGCTCTCCTCTGATCGCCTCATTTTGCAGTGGAGTCTTTCTAGAAACACTGTTTCTATTTAGTAACAATGAGATCACCTAAAACAAATACCCTGCATCTGATAATGTTTGGAATTTAATGGTAGGCAATGAGATTTTTTTAAATTTCTTATTTTTTAACTATAAAAATTATACTGAAAGATATGAGTAGAAAATACACTGAATATTTGGATAAACACTCTTAAAGTTCTTCAGTTTTAAACATTAGGAAGGAAACATTTTATACTACTAAAAAGAAAAATTTTGCTGTCTTTTCAGTAAAAAGTTTCTAACTTTTATACATAATTTAAGTCCTTTTTTCTATACAGATACTTTAAGTGGCAAATGATCTAATGTTATCTTGCTGCCAACTTTAAAAGATGTTACGATATACCTACTTGTCAAAGCTTTAGTGAAATAATTGCATTGTTCTTGTCAAAAATCTGGTTCAGGCCCAGATTACATAAAAAGGTAAATTAGCTCTACTGAAAATTTATATTATTGGTTAATCCTACATATGCCATAAATCTTTAGAGGCATGCTGTTGAAACATTTGATACAGTCGTATTCCTATTTGCTCACACAACTTATTTAAAAACATTTTGGAAACAAAACCAGAGAAAAAAAATAAAATGGAGGAAAAAAATTTTTTTTAATTGATTTTACTGTTTACAACAGTTCATAGTGAACATTATCATGAACCCTGGAACATAGCGTTGCATGGTCATTATCAGATCTTAATATGAAAGAAGCCACTTTTTGCACTTTTCTAAAATTCACTGGTTATTTCAAACCTAGTACTGCATTATGACAAATATAACCTGAGTCAGATAAGGCTGGATTATGGAATCAAGTTCTAAACATTCAGAACCATGGAGATAAGACAGAGTGCAAAGTTAGAAAGATTGGATGGATAAAACAGACAAACTCTGATATTAAATATCACCAACATGTGAAACGATTTAAAATGTAAGTTTTAATTTTCCTCTAGTAAAGATCAAGTCTCAGGCGTTTTAAAAGCAGTTGTCCTTAGAGATTTAACAGCATCATGAAAATAAGATTGGTGTTCAAATGAAATACACTGTATTTCGAGGGAACAAAATGATGGTGAATCATGTTTTCAAAAGTTAAAAAGTGGTATAAGACTTTGCACATACCAGTATTTTAGTAACAACTGCTGAATATTCTGCTTAAAGTTCCACAAATTAAAGACTGACATCACAATCACATCAGAAGTAAATAAGTATGTGATTAAGAAGAATAAGAACAATAACGGTAGTAATAGTTATAGTAACCACATGTATTGAGTATTTTGGGGTCATGGACTGTAACTTACATATTTATTCCACACAAAAACTGTCATAAATATTCTACTGTTCCCATTTCAAAGATGAAACTATTTAGAAAAGTTAGACGATTTACCCTATACTAGATGCTAGAAAGTAGATTTGATATCATAAAATTTAAAATACCAATGATCTTGAGAAATATAATACATGCCATATTTGAAAGCCAACCATCTCCTCTTGAAAAATACAGTAATGTCTTTCTAACTGGGCTGGCCAGGTGAGATTAAGGAAAAATCAACACCGTAGGCAGGTTTACAGATAAGAAATTTAAGTCCTCACAGAGAAAATGATAATAAGATCAAGAATTGGTCAAACTGCAAAAGTCCTTACCAAAAAAAAAGTCCTTAAAAATACTTGCACAATCATACCCATTTTTGAACACTTATTGTGTGCTAATTTGAAAATTAGTTCAATTAATTTTCACAGCTACCACAGGTAGCAGTGTAGCAGCACTGTCAGTCGCTCAGTCGTGTCCGACTCTTTGCGACCCCATGAACTGTAGCCCGCCAGGCTCCTCCATCCATGGGATTCTCCAAGCAAGAATACTGGAGTGGATTGCCATTCCCTTGTCCAGAGGATCTTCCTGACCCAGGGATCAAACCCAGGTCTCCTGCACTGCAGGCGGATTCTTTACCATCTGAGCTACAGGGAAGATCTAAAGCAGTAGCAGCACTACCACAGGAGTTGTTGCCAAAAGGTGGCAGTATCAGGACGCAAGCCAGAAAAATTGATCTGGTCCCCTATAGCCCATGTAATCAGCCACCATGCTATGACCAGGGGCATTTTCCTCATTTTCATCTCCCAGGCTGTGCTCACTGGGAAATCTTCGTGACATCCCTTTCCCTACATTGTATATGAAATACTTGAACAACTGTTACACATTGTACATGAATATCCATTCCAAGAGGTCTAGTCCACGAAAATGTCTATTTCATTCTCAGAGGTACTGACTCACCTTGAATCTCGGATACCTGAGATGCAGAATAAGTCATATACTTAAGAAGGAAAACATTTCAATAACCTTTATTTCTCAACATCCATCCACCCAAGATAACCTCATGTCATGACCAAAACACCTATTTCATCCCTTCTTTTCTGCCCATATAGTGGCCACTGGACCATCTTTCTAAGTGATGCAAAGTCATCTTGCTCTTCTCTTCATCTCCCCAAACAATCCCAGCAGGAACTATTCTAACACTGCAACTCGATTCGATTTTACCACCTTTTCCCAGCCTCAATCCTGTTTCAATGATTAACCCCAAATGGACTGACTGGCAATTTCGTACATTGGAACAGAAAGTTTTAACCTTTAAGAAGAAGGTATGCAGAAGTAAAGTTACATGCACTACTAGTACGGGTAAGGAAAGCTCACAGTCAGGGCAGGATTTGCATAAAGATAATCATATTCGGTACATTTTTATCACAACCAGTTTCCAAGAGATAGCCTCTCCAGTTTCGTTACTGATTTTATAGCAGTAGAAACAGCATAGTTTGTAGCAATTACAGGTTTCATAAAATCAAACTGCAGTTATATTTTAAAAGAAGAATGCTTGTCATGAAATTCCCCTTGCAATAATGTTAACACACTATATTTTACATTAAGTAATAAAAAATATCTTCAAACATATCAGCACACGTTTATCTAATAAATATAGCAATCAATATACCAAAGTCTTTTTACAGTAGCCTATTTTTTCCCTCTGCCACGGCTCTATTTAGTTACTGTAACTTTCTGACTGATACCAAGGCAGAAATATTTCAGAAGAGGTCATGACATCAAAAATCATCCTCAAGAGGAAGTAAATATTCAAACATTCACCTTGTCTTAGTGAGACAAGCAGTTTCTGGTCTGCAGCAACCCCATGAATCTGAGATTGAACTGGATGCTTGCTGATCCTTTGGAGAAAGTATCCCCGGAACAGGTGTGAGTGGTACTCACAGAAGGTGCTCAAAAGCACCATTCACCTGCAACACAAGAAATGCAAATCTGTTAACCGAGTTTCCAACATTATTTATACACATGAATAGCAGCCTTACTCTCCTCTTTACACTCACAGCTCAGAGGCAGGCTCATTTAGACATCAAGAGCACGGTCTCCAGGTTAGAGGAACAAACTTCATGTCACAGCCCAGCCACCCATGCTATCTTTTCGAGAAGCTATATGTGCCCTCCACAGAGGGCTACGGAAAGAATCATGAATACAAATAAAATGCTTTTAACAGTGATCCATGAAGAGCAGGTATTTTATTCCTTCTTTTTTTTTTCCTATTCTTGGTTACAAGTTAGGAAGATTATCGTCCATTTACTGAGCACATAATACAAAGCACTGGGTTGGTGCTTTATAGAAATGACCTCACTTCATCCTCAGAATAGACGTTACTCCTTTTATTTTCTAGATAAGGAGACTGAGACTTGGGGAATTAGCAATTTGCTGAAGTTAGACAACAAAGTAGTAGCACTGGCACTTAAACCAGGTCTGATGCTCTTCAACATTCCTGTTGCATCTGAATGCTTTCATATTGGGGGGCTGCCTGTCATAGTTTGATGTTCTCCACAGAAAAGCAGGAAATATGGCAAGTTTAACTATTTAATATAAAATGCTATTTTTATAAATGTATCTCAAATTTACTAAGTTTTAGGAGACAGAGTGATTCAGAAACAAATTAGTAAGTTTCAGCACATGAAACAAACATATTAAAACAACATCCAAAGAAATTTCTCTCCCTCTCTATCATGAAGGATCTGATTCATGGTGTAATTTACCATCATGAAAAGATAAAAGGCAACTTTTTCAAATTGCTTACAGTCAAATTTACAGAACAAAGATGACTGTGTACTAAAGTCAAATTGATAAAAATTATGTTTTCATTGTAAAATTAGTATCTTCATTACAGATCTGCAGAGAATAAAATATAGTTAATACAAATATTTATAAAAATATTTAACTACATCATCATCAGATCAGATCAGTCGCTCAGTCGTGTCTGACTCTTTGTGACCCCATGAATCGCAGCACGCCAGGCCTCTCTGTCCATCACCAACTCCTGGAGTTCACTCAGACTCACGTCCATCGAGTCAGTGATGCCATCCAGCCATCTCATCCTCTGTCATCCCCTTCTCCTCTTGCCCCCAATCCCTCCCAGCATCAGAGTCTTTCCAATGAGTCAACTCTTCGCATGAGGTGGCCAAAGTACTGGAGTTTCAGCTTTAGCATCATTCCTTCCAAAGAAATCCCAGGGCTGATCTCCTTCACAATGGACTGGTTGGATCTCCTTGCAGTCCAAGGGACTCGCAAGAGTCTTCTCCAACACCACAGTTCAAAAGCATCAATTCTTCGGCGCTCAGCCTTCTTCACAGTCCAACTCTCACATCCATACATGACCACAGGAGAAACCATAGCCTTGACTAGACGGACCTTTGTTGGCAAAGTAATGTCTCTGCTTTTGAATATGCTATCTAGGTTGGTCATAACTTTCCTTCCAAGGAGTAAGCGTCTTTTAATTTCATGGCTGCAATCACCATCTGCAGTGATTTTGGAGCCCCGAAAAATAAAGTCTGACACTGTTTCTACTGTTTCCCCATCAATTTCCCATGAAGTGATGGGACCAGATGCCATGATCTTCGTTTTCTGAATGTTGAGCTTTAAGCCAATTTTTTCACTCTCCACTTTCACTTTCATCAAGAGGCTTTTTAGTTCCACTTCAATTTCGGCCATAATCATTGCTAATAATACGGTGCATTTTCTTCTAGACTGTTTTTCTATGGTTTCCTTTTTTTCTAGATACAACAATACCAAATCTTGTTTTCTTAATAGAACATAAACCAAAGTTTTAATAGTTTGTAAATATTTTATATTTACATTTTATATTTTCTGGAGGAGGTCCGGTAGCTCTATTATTTTTCACTTTATTATTAGTATTAGCAAATGCAATCAGATGAAATAAATCAAGAATAATAAGTGGTAAAACTATTTCTACTAGTTGATATGATACCTGGAAAATGCTAAAGAATCAATATAAACAGTACCTCAAATAATAAAAGAATTTGGTAAGGCAACAGAAGATGACAATATTCATAAATTAAGACCTTCCATAGACACTGCATTATAAATAAGTTATATAAGCATAATGAAAAAGATGGGGAACAACAGAACTAACCTAAGTAAACTTCAGAAACAGTGTTCTGATTGCATACGTTAAAGCTGAAGACAAAAAGAACTGTACGCATACTGCACTCTAGTTAAAGATTTGGTTTTTCACAGAGGTATACAATTGCAATTGTGAAACTACTTTATGTACATTTTCAGAGTGAGTTAATAAATACATTGAGGATAATAAACAAAGTTTCTTGGTGTTAAAAACAAGAGCTACTAGAAACAGAAATGGGCTAGAATGAACTCTGATGATGGACTAGAATCAGATACATCAATATGAACTCATGATTATGTGTGTGCGTGTGTATACACACAAATAGATGTAAGACAGATATAGACATGTGTATGTGCACATGTGTGTGTTTGTATATACACAACTATCTCCTATTTCTGTCAGGGGAGAGAAATCCTAGAAGCAATTGTGAAAATTTGTTGAACACACCAAGAACCCAGAACTTGGTTTCCAAGTATTCTTCTTCAATAAGAGGAACCCAAAATCCTGGGAGGAAGGCTGATCTCAGGATCGTGGCAGAGATGAGCGTGACAAGGGAATGGGGCAAGATAAGTCCTCAGGATCCTGTGGGGCCAGAAAGTCAGCACAGTGCTCAAATTGTGATGGCAGGTCAAAAGGAAGCAGGAGCCAGCCTGAAGGTGCTCCTGACGGCCAGATAATCATCATGAACTTTATCTCAAGCAATAACAAATATTCTTGAGTTCATACTCCACGTAAGTGATTGAACAAATAAATAAGGGTGAGATAGCTCACTCTTAGAGTAAAATTCAAATTAATAAATACAGAAGGAATGATGCAAATAGAAAAATCAACCTCTCATAACCACCACCGTAATAACTGTTACAGAGCCATGAGTCAGTGATGGAAGCTAAAATTAGTGGGCAAAGATATATGAGAAAACAGGATACCTGTGTATTTCAAACTGTCTTCCCACAAGAAACTTACGAACTACAAAGGGCAAAAAAATGTAAATTTAGAGTGCAGAAAAGTGATAAACTCCACCTCAATTAAGTGATCAAACTTATCACCACTAGGAATAAGGCACATCCACATCGTTTACCTCCTTATATGATTCACTGAGGTCACACCATCACTTCTGGGGTATTCTTGCCAAAAACGAGTAATCTAAATTTCATCATGAAGAAACATCAGACAAATACAAATTGTAAGACATTCCTCAAATTAACTGGCCAGCACTTTTCAGAAATGCCAAGGTCGTAAAGATAGACAAAGTCTAGAGAAGTTCCTCAAGTCAAAGGAGAATAGAGAGATGTGACAGCTAATACAATGTGTCATCCTAGATTTGATCCTGAAATAGGAAAAAGACATCTGTGGCACAACTGGAAAAATTTAAAGAAGGCTTATAAGTGGTACTGATTTTTATAGCTAATATTAATTTCATGATTTTTTAATTGTACTACAATTACGTAAGATGTCAACATGTAGTGAAGCTGGGGGATAAGTTTATAAGATCTCTATGTCCTACTTTTGCAAACGTTTTGTAACTCAACTTACTTCAAAATGAAAGTTTAAAAACATTTCAAAAGTACTTGGGAAGTAAATAGTAAACTAAATTCAAATAGGTGAAAGAAAAGAATAAAAATGAATATGAAAACAATTGAGTAGAAGCAAGTTTTATAATGGAAAAAAACAACTATGCCAAAAGTTGTTTTTTTAAACTCTTCATAAGACAAAGAAGGAAAATGAAATTGAGCAATACCACATCTCTACAGTAAATAAAAGGGTGTTGGAAATAGCTTTACATTACTAACTTATAAAACAGAACAGCTGGAAAGGACGTGGAGAAAAGGAAACCGTCTTGCACTGTTGGTAGGGATATAAACTGATATAGACACTATGGAGAAGGTCCATCTAATCAAAGCTATGGTTTTTCCAGTGGTCATGTATGGATGTGACAGTTGGGACTGTAAAGAATGCTGAATGCTGAAGAATTGATGTTTTTGAACTGTGGTGTTGGAGAAGACTCTTGAGAGTCCCTTGGACTGCAAGGAGATCCAACCAGTCCACCCTAAAGGAGATCAGTCCTGAATATTCATTGGAAGGACTGATGCTGAAGCTGTAACTCCAATACTTTGGCCACCTGATGAGAAGAACTGACTCATTAGAAAAGACCCTGAGGCTGGGAAAAATTGAAGGCAGGAAAAGAAGGGGACCACAGAGGATGAGATGGCTGAATGGCATCACTGACTCGATGAACATGAGTTTGAGCAAACTTCGGGAGTTGGTGATGGACAGGGAGGCCTGGCGTGCTGCAGTCCATGGGGTTGCAAAGAGTCGGACATGACTGAGCGACTGGACTGAAGTGATAGAGAACAGTATGAAGATTTCTTCAGAAAAACTAGGAATAAAACTACCATGTGACCCAGAAATCTCACTACAGAACATATACCCTGAGAAAACGATAACTGAAAAAGACATATGTACCCCAATGTTCACTGAAGCACTATTTACAATAGCTAGGACATGGAAGCAACCTAGATTCTACTGACAGATGAATGGATAAAGAAGATGTGGTACATATATACAATGGAATGTTACTCAGCTATTAAAAGGAACAAACTTGAGTCAGTTCTAGCGAGGTGGATGAACCTAGAGCCTGTTACAGAGATATCATATATTAACGCATATATACGGAAACCAGAAAAATGGTACTGATGAACGTATCTGAAGGGCAGCAATCGAGACTCAGAGAATGGACTTATGCACAGCCAGGGGCAGGAAAGTGTGGAACTAATTAAGAGAATAACATTAACATAATGTTATTATTATGTTATTATTAAGAGAATAGGTATTATTCATACATTATTGTATGAATAATAGTTAATGGGAAGTTGCTGTAGAACACAGGGAGCTCAATCTGGGCTCTGTGAAAACCTAGAGGAGTGCGATGAGTGGAAGGTGGGAGGGAGTTTTAAGAAGGAGGGAACATATATGTATCCTTATGGCTGATTTATGCTGATATTTGGCAGAAACCAATGCAACACCGTAAAGCAATTATCCTCCAATTAAAATAAATTTTAAAAATAAAAAATAGAACAAAGTCAAGAACTCACCACATATATGGCTGTCTCGTTTATGACAAAGATGCCATCCCATTCAGTATGGAAAACAACGAGTCAAGTTTTCCAATAAGTAGCACTTGATTGAAAATGAAAAAAAGGACTACTTCTCCCACACTATATCCAAAATGGAAAAAATAATTCCAAGTAGACTGTAGACTAACATGAGAGGTAAAACAAGACAGCTTCTAGAAAAATGGCTAAAATTACAAAAACCAAGTGTTGAAAATGATATAAAGGAAGTGGAATTCTTATATGACTGGTCCACGTGTAAATTGGACAGAAGAATCATCATAGCTGTTTTAGTCATAAAAGCCAAAACTTAGCATCAAAGCAAATGTCTATCAACAATAGAATCAGTTAATAAATTGCACCAGTTATAAAACTGACTGCTCTTTAGCCATAAAGAACAAACAACTGTTGCCTACTGCATAGAGCAACCAGACATACTACATAGTTAAAAAAATTCAAAAGAACACAGTTTATCATTCCAATGACATAAACTCAAGAAACCGATGACACTAATTTATAGTAAAAAAAAAAAAAATGCATTATACTGATTACTTCTGGAAGGTATTCAGAAATGCAACAAGGGAGTTCTTTGAGCTGGTGATAATGTTCTGTGTCTTCCTATCAGTAGGGGTTATATAGGTGTAGTAACACCTTGTGCCGGGAGCCGGTGAGGCATTCCACTCGTGACAAAGGTCATGAGGAAGGAGGCTCAGCATATGCAAAGGTGGGATCGAGCCTCAGGAGTCCACCCGGATATTCTCGAGGATCTACCCCCAAAAAAACCAGAGTCTGCCTACTTTATTGCTTTGTGCTCTCACCTCTGACTTTACTGGGGGCTGTCCCCCACCACCATCTCGCTCTCTCTGTCAAAGAGTTAACTTACAGCTCCAATTAATAAAGTTCCTGGGCAACTAGGAGTGTTTAAATCCAAACCCCTCAGATGGCTCTCTAACTCACCTGTCAAGTTTACCCAGACTCCTACAGCTATGCATACGATTGTTTACTGTCTCCCAGCCTCCAGAGGCACGGGAAGCTTAAGATATTCAAATAGCTTAGAGCCTCTCAGAGAATTAGAAACTGTCAGAATAAGACTAGTTAAGGATTTCATTGATGAGCCAATGCTTGTTGCCAAGTTTTCACATCCCCTGAATTGTATCCTTGAATATGTATTAATTGTTGGTATGTAGAAAAAATAAGTAGTGGCCTTGGTGTTAGTAAATTTAGACCCTTAAGGTAATAAATTCTTTCCTTTGTTGTAAACCCATTACACATCCGCCCTATAGGAATGCAATTTTATCTTCGGAAGATGGCGCCAAACCTTAAAATAATTACTCTTAGAGAAAATAAGTCTTTGTTTTTAAGTCTTTGTCAAGAGTCATAAAATGTTAGTAGGTCTTCTGGCCAGAAGATGATGTAAATCACCTAAACCATTTGTATACGATAAATTTGCAGGAAAGAAACCCTGGTTTTTGATAAGGATCAAAAACTGCTGACTTTGCATCCCCTATTATCCTCTATGTGTAACTTAGGGTATAAAAACCCCTGTTGAAAATAAAGCTATGGGCCTTGCTCACCAGCGCTTGGTCTCCCCATGTCATTCTTTTCACATTCTGGCTGAAGTCTCCATCTGCAGCGCGGAACCCACCACGCTTACTAATTATGCCTGGGCTTCTAAGACCCACTCGAGAAGGTGTCTAGGGTGAGGCACCTTCCGCTATTCGCGAGGGTGCCTGCGGCCTACGTAAGTGGTGCAAACTTCTTGTCTTGAAGTTTTATTGGTCTCCTGCATAAACCAAGCTACTCAGCCTCTTTTCTCCACTGAATTTTCCTACTGAGCTATCCTCATTCTATTATTTTTTATATCTCTAATTAGCATATAAATAGTCGCCTAGGCCATCTCTCCTTCGAATACCCTGGATCAGCTGGGGCTGGACCCCGGCAACCTTATATTCATTAAGCTGTACATTTTAACATTCATGTACATGCATGTGTCATATTGTATGTAAGTAATTAATCAGTAAAAATTAAAATTTTTTTTTCTTGAATGAATCCTCTTGTCTTCATTTTCATAGTTTAAATATTTTACCTATCAGACAGAGTTTTCCAAGGGATGCAATTAAAATTGGGTATTAATTTCTGAGAATCCATTTCTCCATCATATAACAGAAAAAAGGAAAAGAATGGTTTTTATTGTCCAGCTCCTTTGCTGAAAATGGATGCTTAGCTCTCTTCATTACTCTTAAGAGTGAGAAAAGATATTATCCTTTCTCTTATAGTAAATGCTGACTATTCCATCCATTCAAAGTGTTTATTTATTTTCCAAAAAATTAAGGGAAATGTTATTGGATACTCAACAGTTCAGTACTCTGGGATGTCTTAGAAAAAATATGTGTACCAAATCTGATTGTTTAGGAAAAAGACAAACTTAAAATGAGGCATAATAAAATAATGCATTATATTTTTTCTAAATAAATACTTCCAGCTATATAAAGCTACGAATGCAAAACATATTTAAATTCTCCTTAACATTAAAAAATGTAATCACATTTTCCCTCAATAATTGTGAAATTTCTAGAATTTTCCATTTCCACCAACTCAATCAACTAACATTTATTTGAAATCTTTTTGAACTGTAGTCCTCCATGATTTTTTCCTCTGAAAGTTATACTTTAAAAAAAGTGAATAATAAACAGTCCTTTTCTTTTTGGATTTCACATTCTGTCCCAGAAGACAAAATACTACAATATTTCTAAAGCCACACTTGACATAAGAAAAGTAGGGACTAGTCACAGAGGTACTGACATCTAGCAAGAGCATATAAAATGCTCAAGGTCTCCATCAGCCTCTATACTCACAGCTCCTATAATACAGTGTCTTGAGCATGGCCGGGTACCAATGTATTTTTTTTCTAAATTCCATAAAGGAAACACAAAAAGAAAAAGTTCAGTTACAAGCAATATCTTCTGTGAAGAGAAAAAACTGGGAAACACATACACAGTCAATTATAAAAAGCAAAATAATACAATAAATTCAATCTGGCAGCTGGGATATGTTTCCATTATCCAGAAATTTTACTTATTTATCACCCTTCTGTTCAACACAATTGCCAGGTAAGTGAGGCAATTACTAAAATGTCATTGCCAGACCCAGGAACAAAAAAGGAACTGTCACAGGACCATTTCAGTTCAGGTCAGTCACTGTCAGGTCCAACTCTTTGCAACCCATGGACTGCAGCAGGCCAGGCTTCTATGTCCGTCACCAACTCCTGGAGCTTGCTCAAATTCATGTCCATCAAGTTGGTGATGCCATCCAACCATCTCATCCTCTGTCGTGCCCTTTCCCTCTTGCTTTCAATCTTTCCCAGCATCGGGGTCTTTTCTAATGAGTCAGTTCTTCACATCAGGTAGCCAAAGTATTGGAGCTTCAGCTTCAGTCCTTCCAATGAATATTCAGTTGATTTCCTTTAGGATTGACTGGTTTGATCTCCTTGTAGTCCAAGGGACTCTCAAGAGTCTTCTCCAACACCACAGTTCAAAAGCATCAACTCTTCAGTGCTCAGCCTTCTTTATGGTCCAACTCTCGCATCCATACATGAGTACTGGAAAAACCATAGCTTTGACTAGATGGACCTCTGTCAGCAAAGTAACGTATTTGCTTTTTAATATGCTGTCCAGGTTGGTCATAGGTTTTCTTCCAAGGAGCAAGTGTCTTTTAATTTCATGGCTGCAGTCACCATCTGCAGTGATTTTGGAGCCCAAGAAAATAAAGCCTCTCACTGTTTCCATTGTTTCCCCATTTATTTGCCACGAAGTGATGGGACCAGATGCCATGATCTTATTAGTGCTTTGAATGTTGAGTTTTAAGCCAGCTTTTTCACTCTCCTCTTTCACTTTCATCAAGAGGCTCTTAGTTCCTCTTTGCTTTCTGCCATGAGGATGGTGTCATTTACCTCTGAGGTTATTGATATTTCTCCTGGCAATCTTGATTCCAGATCTCGCGTGATGTACTCTGCATATAAGTTAAATAAATAGGGTGACAATCTACAGCCTTGATGTACTCCTTTCCCGATTTGGAAACAGTCTGTTGTTCCATTTCTGGTTCTGTTGTTTCTTGTCTTGCATACAGATTTCTCAGGAGGCAGGTTAGGTGGTCTGGTATTCCCATATCTTTAAGAATTTTCCAGTTTGTTGTGATCCACACAGTCAAAGGCTTTAGCATAGTCAACGAAGAAGAAGTAGACGTTTTTCTGGAATTCTCTTGCTTTTTCTACAACCCAATGGATGTTGACAATTTTCTTTTTGGTTCCTCTGCCTTTTCTAAATCCATCTTAAACATAGGACCATTTTCTTATTTCCCCTAGAACTTGATAGAGTTTCATAATATATAAATATTTTGGTCCATTATATTTCAATAGTCCTCTTTTGACTTTTGATCTATTCTTTTCATATGGAGAAGGAAATGGCAACCCACTCCAGTATCCTTGCCTGGAAAATTCCAGAGACAGGGGAGCCTGACGGGCTACAATCCATGGGGGTCACAAAGAGTCGGACACCACTGAGCAACTAACACTTTTGCTTTTCTACTCTTTTCACACAATAGAGTTTCTCAGTTTCTCTGAATTCAATTCTTCCTAAGCCATTACCAATGTTTCAATTTGCAGGCTGGATCTAATTACTGAAGCATTTATCAGAACCCAGGTAGCAACGTGTTATTACCTTACTAATTAATGCTCCCCAGGAGACTCTGGAATGAATATAGGCCACTCTGCAAAAATAATGACCACTGAAATCATAGCCCTAACACACCATAAGGCTGCACATCTCAATACAGTCCATTTCATTAGGACTCTAGTAAAAGATGAAGAGGTTAACCCCAGAAACCTGCAGAGCAGCATAAACATGATATGGGCTTGTGGCTAAACCTTAGCACACAGTCCCCAGTTCTGCCTTTATGATTCTGATAGTGATGCAAACGCCACAGAAAGGAATATTAAAGAAGAATTACATAATCCTCTCTCCACCAATTGTTAGCTTGTTTGCTGTAGATTTAAACACTGCCACGGGCTTCTAGTGGTTGGCAGCTCACACTGCGGAAAATGTCACTGGCTTTTGCTATTCTACTAGCTGTGCTCCACAGAGCAGAAAATTAAGCCTGACATATTTGGGGGAGGAGTTTTCTGGTTTGTAAGAACTTATAAAAATAGCCATACTTATTTATTCCAGGGTCACATTTTTAAGTTCTTGGTCGTGCTGAAATAAACAATTTTAATACACGTGCTAAGTTCTTAGTTCCTTCCCTAAGGCAAACAGATTTTCATTTCTAACTTTAAAAGAAACACACACACAGTAAAAGAAAATATTTTTGTATCTATAGCTTATGAAAATTTTAAAAAACTATCTAAAACCATACATTTCTGCTTCAGTTTATTCTCCTTCTGAATAAAGTCTAAGTATTATAACTAGTCATTTATCAAAATATTAGCATTTCATGATGAATAACTTAGATTTGATGCACAAATATGATAGAATCCTGAATTTCCATCATACTTAAATTTACTTTGTTTCACACATTATTTGAATCATGCTACAATGTAAGACTAATGATCCCTCTTTAGCTGGAGGTTTGTTTTTGCATATTTGAAACATTTAGATGTGTTTTTTTCCTTCTGTTATAGGTGACATGTAGTTCTACCATAGGAATCACACAGGCTGCCTGACCAAACTTAATTTACAAATGTGGAATAAAACTATGAGTTACTGAAATGAGTCATAGAGTAAGATCCTCATTGAAGAAAAATACAGTAGTGTTTCTGGAAAAGTTTCTGGAAAAACGCAGACTTAATCATTCAGAGGCATCTGTCAACTTCATCAAAACAAGGACACACCTTCCTGCTGCTGCTGCTGCTGCTAAGTTGCTTCAGTCGTGTCTGACTCTTAGTGACCCGATGGACTGCAGCCTACCAGGCTCCTCCATCCATGGGATTTTCCAGGCAACAGTACTGGAGTGGGATGCCATTGCCTTCTCCACACACCTCCCTATCTCTTGCCAAATTTCTTTCTTCCCCAACTTTGTTCTTTCATGCAACCTCAAAGAAAGGAACTGTATCGGGCATCAAGATTCTATCTATAATAGGGACAAACCTGACTCCACATTGGATCTGTTTCTTTTACTTTAACCTTTGTATTCTGTTACTCTTTAAGTAATAGGGAGCTCAAATCTAGTGCTCTGTGACAACCTAGAGGGGTGGGATGGGGTGGGAGGGATGTACAAGAGCGAGGGGACACACACATATATATGGTTGATTCACATTGGTATTTGGCAGAAACTGGCACAAAATTGTAAAGCAATTATCCTCCAATCAAAAAAAAAAAAAATGTGGCCTAATAGCTTGAAATATTCAAGATAGCCCATTCTCAAGACTCTCACCTTTAAAGGTATAACACTTTTCCATTCTTGAAGAGACAAAAAGTTGCAGAATAGAGAACAACATGTGCCTGGCTGGAGGTTTACAGGCACATCATGACCTAACCTAGGAGGGCAGTGGCAAGAACACAGGATTCCAGCACCAAGAAGTTTGCAACAACCAACACCACCTTCTCCCTCTCTTAGCCTTTAAAAATGCTTTGCTGAAATCCTTCGAGGAGTTTGGGGTTTGGGGTGTGAGCCACCCATCTCCTTGTATGGCCTTGCAACAAACCTTTCTTTGCCCCCAACCTTGGTGTTTCAGTGTCTGGCCTCACTGTGTACTGGGCACACACATGCATTTGGTAACGTATCTGTCACATGACAGGTCCATTTTATTCTACGTGACAAGAATTACAGCCTTTGGAGAAAAAAGCTCCCAAAGTTCTGTCTTTCCCCAGCTCCTCATTTTTGTGCAAAGCCAGCAGTCTCACAGCACTGCTTTCTCTCACCGTGGCTTGGAAAGACATCTCTGTCTTTTTAAAGTTCTATTGATCACGCTAATGACATTTACTCAGCACCTGCTGAGCAAAAGTCACAGATCCACCTGCTCTAAGGACACAGAAACACACAGGCCATGGCATGGCTTTCCTTCAACAAAGATGAATGTCCTCTGATTGCTGTTTTATAAAGTAGCCCTGGATGCCTGACATGGTCCTAGCAGCCAAGAAATCTCTCATCCACTTACCCACACCTGTCATCTTGTCTTTCCCATCTTGCTTGCTTGCATGTTTGCTCCATTGTGTTAGACTCTTTGTGACCCCATGGACTGTAGCCCACTAGGCTCTTCTGTCCATGGAATTTTCCAGAGAAGAATACTGGAGTGGGTTGCCATCTCCAGGGAATCTTCCCAAGGGGAGAATCTCCAGGGGATCCAGGAGATCAAACCCACATCTCTTCCATCTCCTGCACTGGCAGGTGGATTCTTGACCACTGAACCAGCTGGTAAGCCCTATCTTTCCCATAAGTATTTCCATTCAAGTTAAGAAAAGCCAGCATTCCCTCCACGAACCACCACCATTCAAGCTGTACATGCTCTTTTCTTCAAATAGACACTGATGACAGTATTTTGCAGGAAATGTCTAAGCCTTAATTCTTATGTGATTTAATGCTTCTTCATCGATGATTCTCGGAGTGTGACTCCCCACTACCTTTGCATGAGTGATTGCAAATCCCTAGAGAAAAGAGATAGATTTTTGACTTTTTGAGCCCTCAACACAATTAAACACTAACGTCCTCTGTGATTATGAGGACGATCAACCCAGAATTACAGGTGCTCCTTTACTCACTCCAAAGCGTCTTCCAAGCAGAAACACAGGCCAAGAGGCTGTCTATGAAGTCCAGGGACCAAAGACAAGAAAGCAAGCATCTGGGTAACAATTCTGGTTCTTAGAAAACACCCCTGTTTTAAATGAGGTCAAGGATTTACTGCATTTAAAATACAAACTGACACACGCTGAAGCTCTCTGGTTTTTACTACCTTCAGAACCCTGGGCTGCTTATCTCCTATTTTGTTACAATTGCTTTATATTGTCTTGTTCTTTCTTTTTCTCTTTCTGGGTTCTGAGGTATGCCCTGGATCAGTGAAATCTTGCCCTGAACATAGGGCAGCAAGTCACAGGTTGTGTCCATCACCTTTCTCTAGCTGACATGTTTTAAATGGCCTGAAGTGTCTACATCTGTTCTCTTATGTCATTATAAGAAGCACCAAAAGGGAGCCCCACAACAAGCCAAACAAGCCCAGCCCAGCCTCCTCCGGGTCCTCAGGAGGCAGCAACCAACACTAGCAAGGTCCGTGTCTCCCATCACAAGACCATCCCTGCTCACTGTAAAAGGCTTTCTGTGGCCTTTGGCTCTTTGGTTGTTTTTTGTATGATGAGCAAATCTAGCTTAAAGAAAGCATTATTTTCAGACTGAGAAGTATTCTATGTCTTAAAAATGTAAAAATCTTGAAACTGTATATGTATAGTATACTTTATTTATACAGACACATCACAGAGATACTACAGGTCTGCTTCTAGGTCATTACAATAAGGCAAATAATCCAACAGAGCAAGTCACACACACTTTTTGGTTTCCTGGTGTGTATGAAAGTTACATTTGTACTACATTGTAGAGTATGAAGCATGCAACAACACTGTGCCTAGCAAAACAATGTACATGTCCAATTAAAAATACTTTATTGCTAAAAAATGCTAACCACCATCTGAACCTTCAGCAAGTTATAAATCTTTTTTGCAACATCAGAGATCACTGATCATAGATCATAACAAATATAACAACAATTAAAAGGTCTGAAATTGTGTGAGACAAAATGTGGCACAGAGACACAAAGGGAGCAAACCAAGAGAAAAGCAATAAAACTGGGATGTAGGGGCAGAATCCGAGGTCTCTGTATTATCTAAAATGTCCAGTTTTCAGCAAGAGACTTGAGACATGCAGAGAACAGGAAATTGTGAATTGTAGCCAGGAAAAGGGCTTCCCTGGTGGCTCAGCTGATGAAGAATCTGCCTGTAATGCCGGAGCCCCCAGATCGATTCCTGGGAAGGGAAGTTCCCCTGGAAAAGGGATAGGCTACCCACTCCAGTATTCTTGGGCTTCCCTGGTTTCTCACATGGTGAAGAATCTGCCTGCAATGTGGGAGACCTGGGTTTGATCCCTGAGTTGGGAAGAACCCCTGGAAGAGGGCATGGCAACCTACTGCAGTATTCCTGCCTGGAGAATCCCCATGGACAGAGGAGCCTGGCAGGTTACAGCCCCTGGGTTCGCAGTTGGACATGACTGAGTGACTAAGCAGCAGCAGCAGTCAGGAACAGGGCAGAAAACAGAAACTGAGTGAGTCTAGAGGTAGAGTTTAGAAGAAGAGACTGCAAAGTAGCTCTTACAAATATATTCAAGGAACTAAAGAAGCCAAATTAAAAGAAGTAAAGTATGATGACAATGAGATTTTTAACTAGAGAATATAAGAAAAATTGTAAAGAAAATGAAAAGTTGTAGAGTAAAAAAAATAGAGTAACTGCAACAAAAAGTCACAAAGGATTCAAAAGCATGTCTGAGGTGGCATACGAAAGAAAAAAACTTTAACAGAGGATCAATAGAAATGGTACAATATTAAAAACAGAAAGAAAAGAATGGGGAATGAACAGAGACCTAAAGCCTACCAACAAGAACACTAACAGATGTGCAAATCAGGGTCCCAGAAGGAGATGAGAGAGAAAAAGAAACAGACTATTTTTGAAGAAATAATGGCCAATAAATTCCCAAACTTGATGACAAACTTAATCCACAAAAAGCCTAAACGTTTCCAACAAACAAAAAGAGCTACAGCTAGGAACATCATGGACAAATGGCTGAAATGCCAACATAAAGATAAAATCTTGAAAGACACAAGAAAAAAGAAATGACTTATCACAGAGAGCTCAGGAGAAGGATGACGTATTTAGAATGTTGGGGATAAAAAAGTCAACTGAAAATCTTATATCCAGTAGGATTTCCCTTCAGACATGAAGATGTAGAAAAAATATTCACAGATAAGCAAGGGCTGAGATAACTCACTGTTAGCAGACCTGCCCTAGAAGAAATTCTAAAGAAAGTCTTTTGGCTGAAAGGAAATTACACCAGATGGTAACTTAAGTCCACAAGAAGAAATATAGTGCCAGAAAAGATAAATATATAGGATAATATATAAAAACTGTGTAAATATATTTTTTCTTCAACTAACAGTAAAGCTAACAGTATAAAATAAGTAATGCACATCTCTATTGTTGGATTTATAAGAGATGTAAAAATACGACAGTAGTAACACAAGGATATGGAAAGAAATGTAGCCATACTGCACCAAAGTTTTCCTCTTAAAAAACTAGAAACAGAACAGCAATCTAAACCCAAAGCAAGCAGATTCCATTACTTAGAGAAGTTTAGAAAAGGGAAATTTACAGAGACAGAAAGCAGCTTAGTGGCTGCCTGGGGTATAAATGCAGGAACAAGAATTGACTGCAAACAGCCTAAAGGGTCATTCTGATGTGATACAAAATAGCCTAAAACTGGATCAGAATGATGACTGTGTAACTCTATCAGTTCAGTTCAGTCGCTCAGTCGTGTCCGACTCTGCGACCCCATGAATCGCAGCATGCCAGGCCTCCCTGTCCATCACCAACTCCCAGAGTTCACTCAGACTCATGTCCATCAAGTCAGTGACGCCATCCAGCCATCTCATCCTGTCGTCCCCTTCTCTTCCTGCCCCCAGTCCCTCCCAGCATCAGAGTCTTTTCCACTGAGTCAATTCTTTGCATGAGGTGGCCAAAGTACTGGAGTTTCAGCTTTAGCATCATTCCTCCCAAAGAAATCCCAGGGCTGATCTCCTTCAGAATGGACTGGTTGGATCTCCTTGCAGTCCAAGGGACTCTCAAGAGTCTTCTCCAACACCACAGTTCAAAAGCATCAATTCTTTGGCGCTCAGCTTTCTTCACAGTCCAACTCTCACATCTATACATGACTACTGGAAAAATCATAGCCTTGACTAGACGAACCTTTGTTGGCAAAGTAATGTCTCTGCTTTTCAATATACTATCTAGGTTGGTCATAACTTTCCTTCCAAGGAGTAAGCGTCTTTTAATTTCATGGCTGCAATCACCATCTGCAGTGATTTTGGAGCCCAGAAAAATAAAGTCTGACACTGTTTCCAGTTTCTCCATCTATTTCCCATGAAGTGATGGGACCAGATGCCATGATCTTCGTTTTCTGAATGTTGAGCTTTAAGCCAACTTTTTCACTCTCCTCTTTCACTTTCATCAAGAGGCTTTTGAGTTCCTCTTCACTTTCTGCCATAAGGGTGGTGTCATCTGCATATCTGAGGTTATTGATATTTCTCCCAGCAATCTTGATTCCAGCTTGTGCTTCTTCCAGCCCAGCATTTCTCATGATGTATTCTGCATATAACTCTATAGGGGCACTTTAAAATCTCAGCCAAAATTAATGAATTTAATTGTATGCAATGTATACCTCAATAAAGCTATTAAAATATAAATTATTTGATTGGTAGTGGAAAAATATGCATGAGAATTGCACAAATAAATGAAAATCTGTGTTCCTAAACTGAAGTATCATAGGCAGAGACTTAAAAATAAAGAAATTCACTTGATCCTTTCTTTACAATATTATAGTCAATAAAATATCATCTAGTTTTATCCATTAGAAATGAAATACTTAAACTATTTGCCTGTTGTCTTTTGTCTTAACTATTGAAAGATTTTTTTTAATGTCAGTATAAATACATCTTGACTTTCCTCTTAAGCAAGATACTCTGTTTTTTTCAAGTAGAAAAACATTAAGATTGCAACAAATTTTGACAATTTTGGCCAAAAATCTATAAACATCTAGATATTGCCAAATGATGCAAATATATATATTCTGCAATAAAATGCCTTGTGATCTGGATTCTACTGAGCAAATTTCCAATATAAAATAACCTAAGTCATCCTGAAGCCTGAAAACAGACTATCTAGATCCCAAATAATCATCTCTTAAGATAGTTTTAGTTGTAAATAAATCTATGTTAAATCAAGCTATCAAAAATGGAAAAATCTGAACCATTATAAGGAATATGGGGAAGTTGAATTTTTCTTGGAAAATTGGAGTTCTGAGAAAACAAAATCTGATTTCGTTAATATAAAACTATCCATTTCTAAGTCTGCTAGAAAAAAACCTAAAGAAGTCATGTATCTTTACAAGAAACAAGGACTGTTTCTTGTAGGAAGTGAAAAATCTTAGCTACTTTACTCCAAGGGCCAGAGAATATGAATGGAACAGAGTCTAAATCATGTATTAAAATTTCATGAAGGAGTGATTAGAAAAAAAAAAAAAAGTCTATATATGGGTAAATGTCCTGAGTGTAGATGAACTTATACAAATGATTTCAAAAAATTTATTTGCTTCTTCCTTGATTCCTAATTCTTAAAGATTCTCACTATAGTAAGAACCTGTCAGTCACCCTTTCAAAAGTGAACTCTTCCAGCCTCAATTAAGACGCTTCCAGGCTTTCCATGCCTACTTCCAGGGGCAATATCCAAAGTCAGGAATGCCTCTGATCTTTCATGCCATGGATCAAACACAAACCAGACAAACATATAGACACGCAGCAAAGTAATCTTGTAGAAAAACTGATTTTTTGCTCTTCACTTTTGTAACATGTAAATGGTATGTAATAATTTAGGATATCGCTCGGTCAGTCCAGGAGGGAAGGACAAAGTTTTCGTATTCTGCAGCTGCTGAACAAAAACAGCTAAAACCATGCTAATCTAGTACACTGGCATTTTCTTTGCTGACCTAAATTACAAAGCACTTGCTTCAAGACGAGCAAGCAGACTAATTTTAAACACCAATTACATCTAACACATAATATAGTTAGTTATTCAGAGAGAGCAGTGTAGACACATCAGACAAACTGGCATAGTCTAATTTCAGAGAAATTAGCTGGCACATGGCTTTCAGAAGTCTTTGAAAAATCACCTGGTCAATGATTTGAGTCAATATTTTTAGATTCAAAAACGTATCCTTTATGATCACTTTCCTAATTTTATCTTATTTAAATTGCTTTCAGTTCATCTTACCAAATAAGTTTTCCTTTACAACAAAAACTGCGAACTTTCTAATTAAATTCAAAGTATCTACTTCTCTCAGAAGCACTGAGAAATCAAGTTAAGAAATTTAGCAATTCACCCAAATGTTATACAAAATTAAAATGATTTACAAGGACAGAGGGAACACTCAGAAACAGTAAATTAGCTTCTTAAGGAAACTTAAGCTTTTTTTTTTTTTTAAGGTACTACTTTAGCATTTAGCTGGTTACCTGCTTTGTTAAAAATTCTAAAAAGAATTGGTGAATCTTTTTTATCAACATGTATTTGTACAAAGGACATAAGCAATGTACAGTTTTCTTGGGCTCCAAAATCACTGTGGATGGTGACTGCAGCCATAAAATTAAAAGATGTTTGCTCCTTGGAAGAAAAGCTACGACAAACCTAGACAGCATATTAAAAAGCAGAGACATCACTTTGTTGACAAAGGTCTGAACAGTCAAAGCTATGGTTTTTCCAGTAGTCATGTACAGATGTGAGAGTCGGACCATAAAGAAGAATGAGAACCTAAGAACTGATGCTTTTGAGGTGCGGTGCCACAGAAGACTCTTGAGAGCCCCTTGGACAGCAAGGAGATCAACCCAGTCAATCCTAAAGGAAATCAACCCTGAATAATCAATGGAATGACTGATGCTAAAGCTCCAATACTTTGGTCACCTGATCCAAAGAGCCAACTCATCAGAAAAGACTGAGGGCAGAAGTAGAAGGGGGCGACAGAGGATGAGATGGTTGGATGGAGTCATCAACTCAATGGACAGGAGTTTGAGCAATGCCAAGAGACAGTGAAGGATACCGAAACCTAACACGCTGCAGTCCATGGAGTTACAGAGTCGGACACAGCTTAGCAACTGAACAACAAAAAATATACAATGTATTTTTAGCAAACTTAAAAACAAACATCAATACACACATGGTGTGACTACACTGGGGTAAATTCATGATCCTCAGAAAAAAACAATCCATTTAAATACAATACCAAAGACATAGCTCTAATGGTGGTAAAATCAGACATATCACCATGGCTACAGTTTTGTTCTGACGTATGAAGCATTTTCTAACTAATCTTTCCTTCCTATTCTCTCCCAATTGGGCCAATGATCCTTAAATTGTATGGTTTAGATATTGTGAGGTTTAATTTTGTGTCACATTGGCTAGGCCCCAGTATCCAGGTATTTGGTCAAACGTGTGTGGATGTTGGGCTTCCCTGATAACTCAGTTGGTCAAGAATCCACCTGCAATGCAGGAGACCCCGGTTTGATTCCTGGGTTGGGAAGATCTGCTGCAGAAGGGATAGGCTACGCACTCCAGTATTCTTGGAAGCTGCTATATTTTTCAATGAGGTTAACACAGAAAACATATTTTCCTCCATAAAGTGTATAGGCCCCTTCCCATCAGTTGAGGGACTTTAGAAAAAGACTTGCCCCAAGGAATTGGGAATTCTGCCAAGTGACTGTCTTGAGACTTCAATTGCAATGTCAACTCTTTTCTGGGTCTCCAGACTTCTGGTCAGCCCTGCAGACTTGCCAGCCCCAGGTTCTTAAAATAAAGCACTCGATACATAGATTATATCTAGATACATTTATTATTCTTTAAGTTCTATTTCTTTGGAGCATTCTGACTACTACAGATTTATAATGCTTTTTTAATTTTAACGGTGGTAAATATTACTGAAAGGTCTTTAATAGAGAAATGATTAACTCCTCCATGGAATGCCATTTGAAATAAAACTGTTATTAAAATTCATACTTCTCTTGGTTGATAAGAGGACAGGGAAAACTGAAGGCAGAAAACTGATCTTTCTTCCATTTCCTCTATTTCTCTATTGCAAACACTGATGCAGCAGTAAGTGTGGAGCCAAGTAAAAGACTACTACAAAATTTTAAGCAACGCAGCTGACCCCCACCCTATGTCAGAGAGAGCTAGCTATTCTTCTAGTGGAAGGAAATAGGTTCAGATAAGTAAAGACAAGTCTGGAAGGTCACAAAATCATCTGATGGGAGAGCCAGAAATAGAAATGCCCCTCCTGTGTCCGAGATGTACTCATCAGTTGGAATCATTCTCCAAGTTTTTGGTACATTTATGTGTGTGTATGTATTTCATTGAGAACAAATACTTGTTCTACTTTGTCTCTAGCTGAGAAGAAGCTACCAAGCCTTACATTCTAATGTGAACTGTCATCAAGAACTACAATCATTATGCAATTTCTTACTTGTCCACAACTTCTAGTTCTTTTTCCTTACTTCAAATAACTTAACGTTGTCGGTTTCCCCTAGAACTATGACAGCTGTCTAAGGACCCTGCCTTAGTCTTTCCACAGTCAAAATGAACAGCACAATGTCAAGAAGTAAAATCACAGGCTTCACTTTGATGCCACTGTGAGTGTTGGACAGAGAGTCAGGCCCAGGCTCCTGCAGACTGGAGAGGACAGGAATTTTGCCCAGAGTAAAAGGGAACAGAAATAAGTATGTGGATGGAGATGGGTGATTGGCAGGTAGATTTAGGGAAGAATATCTGGTACAACTCTTGCCTCAGTAAAAAAAAAAAAAAAAAAGGACGAGAGAATGGTATTCAAAGAAATGGGACTAACACAATTCAGTGATATAGACACAAATGACTAGGCAGGTGATCAGGCTGGAGCTTCCTTCAGTAGGGCAGTGATACAGAGGTGAATGTGCTGTTGTACCTATTCCTGTGACAGGAGTAGAATCAGGGAGCACAACAGCTGGCTGGAAACCACAGTTGTCTTTTGGAATCCATGGGGCATTGGTTCCAGGATGCCCCAAGAGTACCAAAATCCGGAAGCCACAGGCACCGAGGGCAGATTGTAATTAAGAGGACAGCACTATAGTCTAGGTGAGAAAGACAGAGACTTAAGTCTTAGGGAAAAGGTAGTAAGGCCAGAGGGAATGGGTGGATCTCATCAACTATCCAGGAGGCAAAATCAGCAGGATCTACTGAATATTCTGAATGTGGAGAAGAAAGATTTTGGCATGAAGCATGATCTGAAGATTTGAGCTGAGTTAGAGAAGGGAGATGAAACACAGATCTCAGGGAGAGGAAAATGAAGGAAGGAGATGGTAACATCATAAATACAAAGTTCTTACAAGATATTCACAAGGAAATGTTCATTCATTTACTGAAGATGGAGGCTCACGAAAGAAGTCGAGATAGTAATTTGAGAATCAATGATGCACAAGTAGGCAAAGCCACAGTCATTCATAAAACAGCTCAGGCAAAGCACCATTTTTAAGTGGAATGGTTTGTTGAGTTTTTCTCGTCTTTTTTTTTTTTTAATCACCATCATCTACCTAATCTTGCTTTAGAATTTAGTGACATTGAGAACTAATTCCAGTTTTGTGTTTCTGGACAGGAAAATGAAGCAAAGCTTGGGTTCTTGCTATTCAGTTGCTCAGTCATGTCTGACTCTTTGCAATCCCATGGACTGCAGCATGTCAGGCTTCCTGTCCTTCACTCCTGGAGTTCTTATCTCTCCTAGAAAAATGTGGATGGTAGAATTGCTAGGGGGCCTAATGAAGAAAGGTGAAAACGTAACTCTAAGGATACACTTTTTATTTCCTATCCCTATTCTCTGCTTCTCTATTCCCCAATTCTGTTGTGTATCGATATGCATGTATATTTTTTTCTCTTTCTCAAATCTAAGCATATTCGTGATATCCACCTGGAAAAATATGAAAAGAATTAAGATAACACTTATCTCCCCTTCCATCTTCTGAAGGAGATAATCAACTAATTCCATTTAATAATGCATTACCCAATAATCAACTAGTGTACTTTTTAGCCACAAATAACAACACAGCACACACACACACACACAATCAAACTCACTAGAAACAAAACGAACCCCACCTTCAAAGACAGATCAGCAAGTGTCATGTTCATTCATTCAAGAACAATTTGTTATATTAGGTTCGCTGCTAGACACAGAGACACAAGCATGGATAAGACTGTCAGTGTCCTTAGAGAGTTTATAGTCTAGCAAGGGAAACAGATAAAAAGTAATTTAAATAGACTCTGTTAAGTACAACTTATACGGCTGAGTGCAGGCAGAGAGAGAAGTGTAAGAAAACTCCATGACCTCTACTGCACAAAAGCACGGCACTGAGCTTGCATTTGGGCTTCCCTCATGGCTCAGATGGTAAAGAATCTGCCTGCAATGCAGGAGACCTGGGTTCGATCCTTGAGTCCGATCCCTGGGTTGGAAAGATTCCCCTGGAGGAGGGCACTGGCAACCCGCTCCAGTATTCTTCCCTGGAGAGTCCCCATGGACAGAGGAGCCTGGCAGGTTACTGTCCACAGGGTCGCAAAGGGTCAGACACGACTGAGCGACTAAGCACTGCACTGCACAGCACAAGCTTGCATTTAAGCATCATGGCTTTAAGAACTTACATTTTCCCACCTATCCATGTAATATTTATTAAGGCAAATCACGTCACATGCATTTGTGATTTAAACAGACAACTCTCCACCCACAAAGACTGGGATGACTCAAACCACATTTCACCTCCGATGTCATCTCCTGCTCTATTTCACCACTGCTCTAAGGGTTTTTAATCACCCTGTAACTTCTAGTTTTAATTATTCAGTCTGTAATCATTGTCTGTTAAAACTATGCTTTGTACATCTATTTCAGCTAGGAACAGAAAAATGCAGGAAGATTACAAATGCATGAGGCTTTCACACAGAGCAAATATTTTGGTATCTGCGATTAACCTGGGGCAAAATGGCAGAGCCAGTAAAATCCTATTTATCTCTGAATCCTCCTCCTCCTCCTCTGCCCTTTGAGAGAGCCCTCTTCATGTACAGGGGGCTGTATTTGAGCTTGGGCTGCCCCAAGACCTTGACCATCCAACTTGGATTAAAGTTCTCCTGTTTTAACGTCCTACATGCAGACAGACACATGAACAGGTGTTAATTCTTAACCTGAAATAATGCCTCTCTCTAAAGGTGGGATTTTTAAAACCAGGTTGCTATTCTCAAGTACAGAAAATAATCTCTTCCTTTAAATCACACCAGAACACACAATTCTAACCAGCTGGACATCAACAAGGTGATGTTGCCATATGATCCAGTCATCCCACTCCTGGTCATATATCTGGGCAAAACTTTTCATTCAAAAAAATACATGCATTCCCTGTGTCCAAAGCAGCACTATTCACAATAGCCAATGTCCTAAATGTCCTAATGACCTAAATGTCCTAATGTCCTAATGTGACACACAATAGCCAATGTCCTAAATGTCCTAAATGTCCTAATGACCTAAATGTCCACTGACAGATGAATAAAGATGTGGCATATAAACACAATGGAATATTACTCAGCCAATAAAAAAAGGATGAAATAATTCTATCTGCAGCTATGTGGATGGACTTGGAGATTATCACACTATGCAAGGCAGTCAGAAAAGTACCATATGATACGACTTACACGTGGAATTTAAAATATGGCACAAATGAACTTATTTAAGAAACAGAAACAGCCTCACAGACATAGAGAACAGACTTGGATGGGACAGGGATGCCTGTGCTGCCCAAGCTGGGTCTTGACGAAACAGACTGGCGGGGGGCGGGGTGGGCGGCGGCAGTGGGACACATCATTTGTAAAGATACATATCAAAGAAAGAAGAGATACATATATGAAATAAGACCATAACCCACATGATTGTGGTCGGCTGGAGCACAGAGAGCGTATAGGAGTTAGTCAGAAAAGAACGGGCTGACAGGTCCCACGCCATGCTCAAGAGATCAGCTCCAGCCTGTTTAGTACAGACAGTAGAGCGCTACCGGGAAAACTTCATCAGGAGACAGGTACATGTGCATTTTGGCACAATCACTCTAAGAATAAGGTTAAAAATTGATTAAAGGGGAAAAGGAAATAAAATGGCTACAGTAACAATCTAAGGGGGCAGGATGCAGGCCAGACAGACAAACGCAGGAACAAGGACAAGCAGTGATGATGGGCAGGAAAGGCCAGACCAGAAGCACAATCAGCCAACAGGGCTAATGTTCCAGGGGCAACGGGAGTGAGAAAATAAGGTGAGGAAATGGGAAGAACCCAAGTAGCCTCCCAGTGTTCTAACTTGGGTGCAAAAGGAACCCACGGGCCTAGGAGAGAAGCGTAGCCAGGAACCTCATGCCTCCCCTGATGACACACAGCGCCACCTGCAGGCCAGTCTTGTGATCACTGCATCCGCATGCGTGGGCGTGCGCGCAACACACACAGTTGATCAGTCTCTCTCTCCATTCCTCTTTTGTGTATCTTCTCCTTTTCCCAAGTCTCTCTAACACACACTCTGTAATTTTCTATTTATCCTTTTCCTATGTATCAGGATTTATTAGTCTTTTTTTCTTTTCTTCAGTTTCTTTCCCATCACCCTGCCCATTCAAAGAACGGATAGAACCCCTCTAGATCAGCATTTCTTGCACATCTGGGGAGTGGAAAAGTCAGTATAAATACCTGACTTAACACATTCATCTTGTCAAATCAGTGGAGGTTAAAAAGGAACAAATCTGTAAGCAAAGGTAAATATTTCTGTTTGAGATACTTTATTCCAGGTAGGCAATAATTGGAATCTCAAAAAAAAAAAAAAAAAAAAATCTTTTAAAGTATTTAACAATGTAAGTCAAGGAAAATTTCAAAAAAACATTTCAAATAATATTTGACTCCAAAGGTTCAAAGACACCCTCTTTTCTTACAAAAGTGAAACGGTCAACCCTGAGAAATGACCTAGTGGAGCTACTTTGAAATAGGGAAACTCTAAAATATAAGCATAAACATATAAGCTATAAAAATAAATATATGGAAAAGAGTATTTAGGAAGCAGAAAGACTTCTAAAAGAAAACACGGTGAGGTTGCCCACTGACTACTTCGGACCACTATCCAGAGGACAACAGAGTGATGCTTACAAATTCAATACACATACACGAAGAGAAAGAAAGTATGATTTGGCATTTACACTCTGCCAAGAAGGCATGTAAGTAAAAAAGCAACATACAAATATGTTTCAATATGCAAAAATATTTAGTAATACTTTTCCCATGAGCACTTATAATCAAAACTACTACAGCCATCCAAGAGATGAACGGAAAACTGTGGCAACAGACTGGCAGTGAGCACTGAAGCTACTCAAAAGAAGAACTGAGACTAAAAAAATGCAGGATCAGGATTATAGAAGACACTGAAAATACTACTGCCAAAGTTTAGAGAAAGTTTAAAAATGGGATGCAGGCTAAAGATTCTCATTTCCTTTCCTTTAGAGCTCAGGGATATGTCATTTGAATCTGATAAATCAAACCGTGGTGACTTTAAGTGTATTTACCAGTAAAGAGGTAACTGTCAGGAAACATAATCAAGTAACAAGAAAAAGAGTTAAGATATAAGAAATAGAAAATACAGTGATTTTAATATCAATTCATATGATGGCATAAAGAATACTATTTGAGATAATATGGGTAGAATGTAAATGTGTACTTTCAATATAACTAGTTGATTGGAAATAAAGAACAGGAAATATATAACTTTTGATTATTAATAAAAATTGACCAGAAAAAATTAAAATAGCACTTTTTTTCTAGTAATGTAGAGGGCTTAATACTTTTCAAACCAACAACTTCTGCATAATTTCCAGAGAAGAAATTTGATCCATTATTCTGGGAGAAAGTTCAGAAATTAAATTGTGCTTAAGTGCTTCATAATTATGAGCTCTTTTTCTTTTATATAATTTTATCATAACATACCAATGTTCACCATAACATTGTCCACCAATCCATGCATCTCAAAAGTGTCTTTAAGGAAATATTAATAAATGGATGCCAAAGGAACCAAAGGAAGTTACAGAATGACACTCTAAGGTCATACAGCAGAATTTGGAGTAAGTGGATTAGTACCCAAATTTAAATCCTATTGATACTTTTCAGCCAATTTGAGTTTCAACAAAAGTTTTATTACCAGCCATCAGTCAGCTGTTAACCAAACATATCAAAATACTCATTTGCTCAGTACCCTTTCATAGCAATATGCAATTCTAGAATTCAGCCGTCCCCTGTGTGATCTATACATGTAGGTATTTCAGACTAAGATCAAACAACCCAAGACCAAAAAGTTGAGTTCTTCATTCCAAGAACAAATTATTTTCTAAGCATTGTCTTATTTATTAGAGCCCCAGGATCAATCTGATGCAATATTACATTTAAAGAAAGCAATGGAGCGGTGTAATTCTCTCTCTACTGTAGGCATCATACTAGCTTGTAGATGCCGTGAGTGAAAGCAACTTTTTTGTCCCTTTCCTGTTTGCCCATTTCTGTCCCCATCTTTACCTTGCCTGGAAAATCCCATGGACAGAGTTAGAGGAGTCTGGTAGACTACACTGCATGGGGTTGCAAAAAGCTGGACATGACTAAGGGACCGAGCATCTGTACTAAACTTAAAAGAATATTATTATAGAAATAATTGAAACCCACTCCTGACTTACGCCTTCCTGAATGCACACCATGACTTGTCTGTCCTGTTGATTCTTTTCCTAGATAAAATTTAGTAAGAAAAAAGGATTAAGCAGTTCAAAAATGGCTATTCCTAACAGCCCGCTAAGTCACTGTGCAGGTAGATCACACAGGTGAGAAAATGTCTGAACAGAGTCAACCAGTCTGCTGCACTCAGTGGAGAAGGATGCAGAACCCAATCTCCCACCTGGATGAATCATTGAGATTCTCTCCTCCACAATCCCATTTCTCCCTTTAAAAACTGCCATGGCCGAGCAGCTTCGGAGGTGGTCTGTGGACATGAGTCCACCTTCTCCACAGATCACCAGTTTTTCTTATTAAAGGATCTTTTTTTCCTACTGACATTTGCTCTTGAATTACTGGCTTGTGAGTGGTGAGCAGCCAAACCTGTGTTCAATGACATGAGGACGAGGCTTCTGACTCTCCACACCCAGCCTCGCCCCAGGCACAGCACCTGGCATGTAATAGGATCTCAGAATGTATGGGTCCCAAGTCCAAGGCTGAAGAAGAAGCAATAGCATAAAATCCTTTAGATTAAATTATGACTTGAAAGTTGAATTTATCATATGAGGGCTTTTCTCAAACAGAGCAAACCCTTATTTCCATTTAATATTTATGAGTATATATGAGTCCTACTGATTCTAAGTATATGAAACCAACATTTTCTCTTTGTCGGTTTGAATTCAATTTATAAATGTTGATATAGAGACATTTGGAAAACATAGTTTTCATTTCTAATACACTTACACATAATATATCAATATAGAGAAATCGGTAGATTCTAAAGCAAGGAAAACCTTCTAGAAGAGTATGAAAACAAATGAAAAACACTGAATCATATCTGATCATAGAAAATATCAAATAGCTACATAAAACCATCCCAAGCATAAAGAACACTTGGCATATATAATGGCATTATTTCAATAAGAGTATGTGGTCCAAGGCAATAACCAGCTGTTAATATCACTGAGCTCTCCTATGCAACTTAATTAGTTTTCAGTACATCTAGTAATTACTGTTGGCACGCATTCGAGTTCCATATCTTGTTGTCTTCTATCTCAAGAGGTTTCAACCCGATTACATTTTTCCTGGTTTAAAACCATAACTCCTTTATTGGCATCCAAGTATCAAGAGCTGAATTCTGTGTCTTTCACCCTCTGCTTTTCCCTCATGTAGACTTATGCTGTTAGAAATGGTTACTTGAATTTCAGTAGACACTCAACTGATGTATCCCTACCACAATCTCAGTCGATAGGAACTCTACAGTCCCCATCTGAGGACTCTGATCTTCATCATCACTTATGAAGGAATACTCACCAACTTAGGAAGTCTTCGTTTTAGCCAAGATAGTATCAACGGGAAACTTTCCAAGTCAGAAGAGTAAATGGTCTTTTGTCTTCAAAGTGTAATCAAGCAGGATCCCACAGGTCCTCTCCAGGGAAGGTCCTATTCCCCATCCTCTCTGAAGTACCCAGGTAACAAAATGTGATGCATATTTCCTGAGTTGTTTTGCAGATGCTATTAATAAAACTCCCACCAAATGGAAGAAATTAACACAACCCCTCTGAAGTCTGACCAAACTAGGAACTATTTGCAATAGCTCATCATCTTTCCACTTCACCATCAACCGATCGGAGAATTGTGCATGAGCTGATCACGTATCCTGGATGCCCCTTTCTTGCCGCACCTTTAAAAATGTTTTGTGGAAACCCACAGAGGAGTTCAGGCTTTTTGAGCACTAGCTGTCCCTAACTCTTTGCATAGCACCCTGCAATAAACGCTGCACTTTCCTTCAGCACAACCTGATGTTAGTGGATTGGCTTTACTTCAGGTGAGGCAACCCAAGTTTTGGTTCAGTAACAAAGGGAGAGTTTCACAACATAGTTAGGGTTTATCTGACAGAAGATTCAGAGCACTTGGCCAGTAATTCTTAGTTAGCAACATTTCTCTCCTTTAGTCCTCCGTGGACATGAAATAAATTTTCTTTAACAGATTCCTCAAGTGCTTACTGGACACAAAGAACTTTCCTGGATTTTTTAGGTGTCTGGAGCCTGGCATGTGCTTCCGGGCACTGACAAGATCATCCCACAACCATCCAGAGTACTTAAAATACTATTTCTTCAATAAGTTAACTTAGATTCTTACTGCTTAGGTCATTTACAGTGAACGTAACTTTTGTTTGTTTGTTTGTTTCTGGCTGTGCCACTTGGCTTAACCCCTGGAGAAGGAAATGGCAACCCACTCCAGTATCCTTGCCTGGAAAATCTCACGGACTGAAGACAGAGGAGCCTGATGGGCTGCAGTCCATTGGCTCACAAAGAGTCAGGCACGACTGAGTGACTAACACTTACTTAACGGATCTTAGTCACCCAACTAGGGATTGAACCCAGGCCCTTGGCAGTGAAATCACCAAGTCCTAACCACTGGACCACCAGGGAATTCCCAAAGTGAGTATAAGTTTGATAGAGCTTTCTAATTCCATAAATTTTTACTCCATGTAGTGAGTTACTGGGAGGAACTATTCCCTTCCTAACACTGTATGTGTGTGTGTGTGTGTGTGTGTGTGTGTACATGTGCTCAGTCATGTCTGATTCTTTGCAACCCCAAGGACTGTAGCCCTCCAGGCTCCTCTGTCCATGCCATTTTCCAGGCAAGAACACTAGAGTGGGTTGCCATTTCCTACTCCAGTGGATCTTCCTGACTCAGGGATCAAACCCGTGTCTTGTGTGTCTCTTACATTAGCAGGCAATTCTTTACCACTGTGCCACTTGGGAAGCCCCCAACATAAGGACACTTCAAAGGTCTGGACTTTTTCCATGGAACCCACGCATTTCAAGAATTTTGGAGCACAATTCTGGATGTTTGTTATTCTTTCTACACACACACACATGTGTGTGTGTGCAGAGTTCAGGTATGATGCTTGCATTTGTAACTATTACTCCCTTCAGATATGAATATAGAAGAAGCAAAGGAAAGGTGAATGATGTGTTCTGTCTTTAGCAATTTGGAGAGATCATTTACTACCATTCTAATCATCTCAAGAAGAATCAAGTTCAGAATAGACAAGAACTGGCACATTCCTCTAACCTCATTATTCCCAGACTCTGAGCTAATTTTTTTCAGCAAAGACATTGCTTGAAAATGTCAAGTATTTATAAAAAGCTCTAAAACCCTTTAGTCATTGGCCATGTTTTTCTTGTTTAAGAAAAATATAGAGTATATTTTGATCTCAATGAGTTGGGTGTCATAAACATTTCCTTTTAAAGGATAAACAAGTTTGACTGAAGAGATTATAGTCCTTAGGGTTTTAAAATTAACTTAATCTTCAATCACACTTAAAAATTCTCTTACATCATCCTTCTACTGTGACATGTGCATGACCTTACTTTCTTATAAAATATATAACCCACACCACTACGGTAATATAAACACAATCATGACCCACTTTGAAAGGATAAGAAAACATTCTTCACAGAACTAGCATGAGAATAGAAAATAAACAATCTCACACACTGTTGGTTGGAGTGTAAGTTAGTACAGCTGTTTTGGAAGGCATCTTGGCTGTACGAAAATTTATGTCACCCTGTTTATTTAACTTATATGCAGAGTACATCATGAGAAACGCTGGACTGGAAGAAACACAAGCTGGAATCAAGATTGCCGGGAGAAATATCAATAACCTCAGATATGCAGATGACACCACCCTTATAGCAGAAAGTGAAGAGGAACTCAAAAGCTTCTTGATGAAAGTGAAAGTGGAGAGTGAAAAAGTTGGCTTAAAGCTCAACATTCAGAAAACGAAGATCATGGCATCCGATCCCATCACTTTATGGGAAATAGATGGGGAAACAGTGGAAACAGTGGCTGACTTTATTTTTCTGGGCTCCAAAATCACTGCAGATGGTGGCTGCAGCCATGAAATTAAAAGACGCTTACTCCTTGGAAGGAAAGTTATGACCAACCTAGATAGCATATTCAAAAGCAGAGACATTACTTTGCCAACAAAGGTTCGTCTAGTCAAGGCTATGGTTTTTCCTGTGGTCATGTATGGATGTGAGAGTTGGACTGTTAAGAAGGCTGAGCGCCGAAGAATTGATGCTTTTGAACTGTGGTGTTGGAGAAGACTCTTGCGAGTCCCTTGGACTGCAAGGAGATCCAACCAGTCCATTTGGAAGGAGATCAGCCCTGGGATTTCTTTGGAAAGAATGATGCTAAAGCTGAAACTCCAGTACTTTGGCCACCTCATGTGAAGAGTTGACTCATTGGAAAAGACTCTGATGCTGGGAGGGATTGGGGGCAAGAGGAGAAGGGGACGACAGAGGATGAGATGGGTGGATGGCATCACTGACTCGATGGATGTGAGTCTGAGTGAACTCCGGGAGTTGGTGATGGACAGGGAGGGCTGGCGTGCTGCAATTCATGGGGTCACAAAGAGTCGGACACGACTGAGCGACTGATCTGATCTGATGCTTTGATCCAAAACTTCTACAATTTGTAATCTATCATATCAGGTACAATTATATGTGCACATAAATATGTATAAGAGTGTACTGCATGAATACTGAGAGTATAATTCCTTAACTTTTATTAGGCATGAACCTAGGGCATGCCTAAATTAAATCCATATTATGAAATAATATGCAGCAGTTAAGTACAGTGACATAGAGACACAGGCACTGAACATGGAAAGACACACTGCTGAAAGAAAAGTAAAAGGCCAAGTTTAACAGGAATGTATCCAGCAGGATGTTATTTTTGTTTGTTTTTTTTACTTTTTATTTTTTTTTAATTTTATTTAACTTTACAATATTGTATTGGTTTTGCCATATATCAAAATGAATCTGCCACAGGTATACATGTGTTCCCCATCCTGAACCCTCCTCCCTCCTTATTAAAACTATTTATTTATCCACCCATCCATCCATGTGTTTGTTCTAATATACACATCCACTCACCCACATCAAGTCCAAAAGTACTATAAGCTATGGTTACCTACAGTGTATATAGCAGGTTGGAAAAGAGGAAATGGGGAAGCCAGGAAGCAGATGAGAACAAGGACTTTCACGTTTTACTTCTTACATTTCTCATTTAGTTCCGTACTACTTGAATGTTTTATAATAAACATAGAAGTATCACTTTCCAATTCAAAATTTAAAAGCAAGTTAACAGGAGCAATGCAATACACTGTAACAAAATCATGAGTACAGTTAAACATCTCAATTACATGCTGATGAAATGGAATTGCTACCTAAATTCAAGTGAGCAGTAGTGCTATAGTATTGGTAAGTTAGTCTGATAAGTGAAGTCTAAGTGAAGTCGCTCAGTCATGTCCGACTCTTTGCGACCCCATGGACTGTAGCCTACCAGGCTCTTCTCTCTATGGGATTCTCCAGGCAAGAATATTGGAGTGGGTTGCCATTTCCTCTAGACAAAATCAAGAGTTACTTTCTGTGAGTCTACAGCCTGAATTATAATTAAAAACAATAGAAAAATAAAAAGACAAAACCAGCTGCTCACATGCTAGTGGACTGGGGAGAAAGATGAGGAAGCACCCAATGCAGTTTTTAAGTACCCACAATGCTTGGTACATAGTATGCACAGTATTCAAAATTACAAAATATGTAATTTTGTACATATTAGTATAATGTTCTCTTGCACACTTTCACTTCCTGTTTAATGGGAACCCATTTTATCCATTTTTACTCCCTCCTTTTTCTAAAGACAGATATTGTCTTCTAACAGCTTGGTTATCTCACAGTTCCATCAACATCATGCCATTCTTCCTATGCATCTTCCTGATGCACTTGGGGTGCCTTCTCAGCAAACACTCCCTTTTCTGAGCGTCTTCAGATAACTGCACACCCATCACTTCCCTTGAGAGGCTGGGTCCCTACTTACATGTTTCTAACATGCGATTTCCTGTCTCCAATGGCTACCCCTAGTCCAAGTTGGGTGATCGGGTTGTTTCTTAGGAATTTCACCAAGCTAGTCATAGGCTCCAGGACTGAATCAATTACTGTGTTCCTGGGATTAGAAAATCATGTAGGATCAGAAGCCATGGAAGCTCCTGGGGCTACTTGTGCTAATTTCTAAACAGAGAGAGACTGCAGGCAATCAGAAGAAGAAACAAGAACCAAAGGATGAACAGTGAGGACAAGAAATGAAGTACACACCTCTGCATTAAAGGAAGCAGTACTGAGTTACTCATCGAAATGAAGTCACTGTGTTACAGATGAAAATTACTCCCAACTAAGCTTAACTCAGGAGGCACATACTATGTGGTGTTTTCAGGGAAGGAATAATTGGTGTAAATTGGAATTGTCTTTATCCACTCATATGATTCAAGACAAAAAAATCTGGTTGGGCCCTGAAAGATGGGTGGATTTAGAATTGATAGTGATATAAAGTCCAAGGGACATTCTCTATGGAGCATCTAAGTCAAGATTCGATCACTAACAAATTTATTATAAGATGAACTAATATAAACACAATCATGATTCACTTTGAATGATTATTTATAGAACTGGTGAGAAAATAGCAAACAAGTAATCTCACACACTGTTGGTGTGAGTGTAAATTCAGTTCAATTCAGTCGCTCAGTTGTGTCCGACTCTTTGCAACCCCATGAACTACAGCACGCCAGGCCTCCCTGTTCATCACCAACTCCCAGAGTCCACCCAAACCCATGTCCTCGAGTCAGTGATGCCATCCAACCATCTCATCCTCTGTCGTCCCCTTCTCCTCCTGCCCTCAATCTTTCCCAGCATCAGGGTCTTTTCAAATGAGTCAGCTCTTCGCATCAGGTGGCCAAAGTACTGGAGTTTCAGCTTCAACATCAGTCCTTCCAATGAACAACCAGGACTGATCTCTTTAGGATGGACTCGTTGGATCTCCTTGCAGTGAAAGGGACTCAAGAGTCTTCTCCAACACCTCAGTTCAAAAGCATTAATTCTTCGGCACTCAGCTTTCTTTATAGTCCAACTCTCACATCCATACATGACCACTGGAAAAACCATAGCTTGACTAGATGGACATTTGTTGACAAAGTAATATCTCGGCTTTAAAATATGCTGTCTAGGTTGGTCATAACTTTCCTTCCAAGGAGTAAGCGTCTTTTAATTTCATGGCTGCAATCACCATCTGCAGTGATTTTGGAGCCCAGAAAAATAAAAGTCAACCACTGTTTCCCCATCTAGCTGCCATGAAGTGATGGGACCGGATGCCATGATCTTAGTTTTCTGAATGTTGAGCTTTAAGCCAACTTTTTCACTCTCCTCTTTCACCTTCATCAAGAGGGTGGTGTCATCTACATATCTGAGGTTATTGATATTTCTCCCGGCAATCTTGATTCCAGCTTGTGCTTCTTCCAGCCCAGCATTTCTCATGATGTACTCTGCATATAAGTTAAATAAGCAGGGTGACAATAGACAGCCTTGACGAACTCCTTTTCCTATTTGGAACCAGTCTGTTGTTCCTTGTCCAGTTCTAACTCTTGTTTCCTGACCTGCACATAGGTTTCTCAAGAGGCAGGTCAGGTGGTCTGGTATTCCCATCTCTTTCAGAATTTTCCACAGTCTGTTGTGATCACACAGTCAAAGGCTTTGGCATAGTCAATAAAGCAGAAATAGATGTTTTTCTGGAACTCTCTTGCTTTTTCCATGATCCAGCAGATGTTGGCAATTTGATCTCTGGTTCCTCTGCCTTTTCTAAAACCAGTTTAAACATCTGGAAGTTCACGGTTCACGTATTGCTGAAGCCTGGCTTGGAGAATTTTGAGCATTACTATACTAGCGTGTGAGATGAGTGCAATAGTGCAGTAGTTTGAGCATTCTTTGGCATTGCCTTTCTTTGGGATTGGGATGAAAACTGACCTTTTCCAGTCCTGTGGCCACTGCTGAGTTTTCTAAATGTGCTGGCATATTGAGTGCAGCACTTTGACAGCATTATCTTCCAGGATTTGAAATAGCTCAACTGGAATTCCATCACCTCCAAAAGCTTTGTTCATAGTGATGCTTTCTAAGGCCCACTTGACTTCACATTCCTGGATGTCTGGCTCTAGGTGAGTGATCATACCATCATGATTATCTGGGTCATGAAGATCTTTTTTGTACATTTCTTCTGTGTATTCTTGCCACCTCTTCTTAATATCTTCTGCTTCTGTTAGGTCCATACCATTTCTGTCCTTTATTGTGCCCATCTTTGCATGAAATGTTCCCTTGGTATCTCACATTTTCTTGAAGAGATCTCTAGTCTTTCCCATTGTGTTGTTTTCCTCTATTTCTTTGCATTGATCACTGAGGAAGGCTCTCTTATATCTCCTTGCTATTCTTTGGAACTCTGCATTCAAATGGGTATATCTTTCCTTTTCTCCTTTGCTTTTCACTTCTCTTCTTTTCACAGCTATTTGTAAGGCCTCCTCAGACAGCCATTTTGCTTTTTTGCATTTCTTTTTCTTGGGGATGGTCTTGATTCCTGTCTCCTGTACAATGTCACGAACCTCCATCCACAGTTCATCAGGCACTCTGTCTATCAGATCTAGTCCCTTAAATGTATTTCTCACTTCCACTGTAGAGTCATAGGGGATTTGATTTAGGTCATACCTGAATGGTCTAGTGGTTTTCTCCACTTTCTTCAATTTAAGTCTGAATTTGGCAATAAGGAGTTCATGATCCAAGCCACAGTCAGCTCCTGGCCTTGTTTTTGCTGACTGTATAGAGCTTCTCCGTCTTTGGTTCCAAAGAATATAATCAATCTGATTTTGGTGTTGACCATCTGGTGATGTCCATGTGTAGAGTCTTCTCTTGTGTTGTTGGAAGAGGGTGTTTGCTATGACCAGTGCATTCCTTTGGCAGAACTCTATCAGCCTTTGCCCTGCTTCATTCTGTACTCCAAGGCCAAATTTGCCTGTTACTCTAGGTGTTTCTTGACTTCCTACTTTTGCATTCCAGTCCCCTATAATGAAAAGGACATCTTTTTGGGGTGTTAGTTCTAGAAAGTCTTGTAGGTCTTCATAGAACTTTTCAGCTTCTTCAGTATTACTGGTCGGGGCATAGACTTGGATTACCGTGATACTGGATTACCGTGAATACTGAGTGTAAATTAGCACAGCCTTTTTGGAAGGCATCTGCTGGTGCTGCTGCTAAATCACGTCAGTCATGTCTGACTCTGTGCGGCCCCATAGATGGCAGCCCACCAGGCTCCTCCGTCCCTAGGATTCTCCAGGCAAGACCTGGAGTGGGGTTGCCATTTCCTTCTCCAATGCATGAAAGTGAAAGTGAAGTCGGTCAGTCGTGTCTGACTCTTTGCGACCCCATGGACTGCAGCCTACCAGGCTCTTCCGTCCATGGAATTTTCCAGTCAAGAGTACTGGACTGGGGTGCATTGCCTTCTCCTTGGGAGGCATCTAGGCTGTATGAAAATTTAAAAGAGTACCTATGCTTTAATCCAAAAATTCATTCAACTTTAGTGATTAAGGCATGTATTCTACAACTGAGATCTAGTAAAAATATCTAAGTGAAAGAAGAGGTCTCTAAAGAGACACTATCTACTAGAAAATGGGAGTCAATTTCGAAAAAATGAATAAAGCAATATACACTGCTTAGACATGTAGTTTAAGTACACGTACAAGCACCCATTTCATGTTGAAAACCCAGATGCAATCTCATGGAAAAAGAAAGAAGGCAGATAAAATATTGTTGATGTACTGCATTCCTTATACACACATATTCTCCTGGGAACAGAGTAAATGAGATCAATGAAAATCTTAAGCAAAATTACACTCATGACTGTTAAAAGGAGTTGAGTCTAATGGGTAATACAAGGCATAACATACAATTCTTAATAACGTCCTAAACGTTATTCACTAGAAAATGAAGGGAATATATTTCAATTTTGAAAATTAGTCTTGCTCTAATTTTCACTACAACATAATACAATAGCTACCCCTTCAAAATTACAATGACCTTTAAACATCTGCCAATTCAACAAGCAGAATAGGAGGATAAGCACTCGTCTGCGGCTGGAAAAAAGTACTGATAGAATAAAAATGGGAGCTAAGGAGTCATAGAAGAAAGAAAACAAGATACACATTAACATATCTTCATCTTTCTCTTTCCCAGAGCACTCCCTCTTCCCATTGACTAAAGATGATCTATGTGCAGATGACAGACCTGTTCGCAGAAGCATGTAAGGTGGGCATTAAAGGACAGATTCAGAGTAGAATCTAACCGAACAGATACTCAGTGCCAACTATCTCTTCATCGTTATGAACCGCTAACTTTGGCCCATTCAAGCTTTGTCTTATCATTAATATGTTTCCCATGATCTCAACTCTCTTCACTATATGAGTTTACCAATCTCATCTCCTCTGCTCAAACAGAGCACTAATGAGATCTGTCTGCTTAGATCCACTGTCAGAGCATCAGTACTCAGCCTCCATGCAGATGTATTCCAGAAGGCAGCTTAACAACGCATGTACCAGTTCAGTTCTTCTCTGCTACACTCATACAATGTTCCTCATCGCCGACCTGATCAAAGCAGACAGTTCAAGTGTGAGGTATATTTAAGGAGCAAGACTCTTGAGAGTCCCTTGGACTGCAAGGAGATCCAACCAGTCCATTCTGAAGGAGATCAGCCCTGGGATTTCTTTGGAAGGACTGATGCTAAAGCTGAAACTCCAGTACTTTGGCCACCTCATGCGAAGAGTTGACTCACTGGAAAAGACTGATGATGGGAGGGATTGGGGGCAGGAGGAGAAGGGGACAACAGAGGATGAGATGGCTGAATGGCATCACTGACTTGATGGACATGAGTCTGAGTGAACTCTGGGAGTTGGTGATGGACAGGGAGGCCTGGCGTGCTGCGATTCATGGGGTCGCAAAGAGCAGGACATGATTGAGCGACTGAACTGAACTGAACAGACCATCAAGGATACTATTTCTTTAATTGTGTTTGTGTTTAGTTGCTCAGTCATCTCCGACTCTTTGCGACCCCATGGACTCTAGTTTGCCAGGCTCCTCTGTCCATGGAATTCTCCAAGCAAGAACCCAGGTCTCCTGCATTGCAGGTGAATTCTTTATTATCTGAGCCACCAATTAACTTCCCACAAATATTATAATCATTATTCCAACTAGCCTATCATGCAGCATTTTTAAGTGGTGAATACTGCTCAAAGACATAAGTATATACACACATATATATGCATATATATATACATAGTATTGGAGAAGGCAATGGCACCCCACTCCAGTAGTATACAAACCCATATACTATCCAAGATATACATAGTGTATATCTACTAGTGCATGTAGATATATGTATATCTTTGTGTAGTATATGTGTGTAATTTGTATACATATATATAATACATATTATATATATATAAACTTTGAATGGTTGACATATGACTTACTGCAAAGTTTTCTCATGCTAAAATGACCATGCTTCTACTCTCTTAAGGCCTAAAATTTTGAGACCATGTATGGTCATTACTGTATCTATTAATGTTAATAAATTCTATAAATATTAATATCTATAAATGTTAATAAGTTTATCTACAATTATTTTCAGAGATGGGTAGGTACACAGACATATAAAATGAAGGACTGATATTCAGAATCATATTTAATCTGTAAAACACAATCATAATGTTATCCAATTGCTAGAAGCCATTGGGAGTACATATCTCAAGAGTCAGGCCACTGGTCATATTCAATGAATCTGATTCTTCTCTCCAAATCTTCAAAAATCATCTTTCATGGAGCAAAGTGAAACGATCTGGTTCATTGGCATATTGTGCCTATTAGTTCATATTGAGTTGGCCACAAAAGTTCCATGGAAGAACCCAAAGGAACTTTTGTGGCCAACGCAATATTTAAGGTCCACTACATCATTTTCTAACTATCTGTCTCGATTTTCATTTCAGGTTCCAACAGACAGGAATGGGCTAGACAGAAGTCCCCAGTTTCCTATTCCTTTGGCATTTCACCTTTCCACTCACTGCTCTGCTGCTCAGTCCCTCAGTCGTGTCTGACTCTTTGCAGCCCCATGAACTGTAGCCTGCCAGGCTCCTCTGTCCATGGAATTCTCCAGGCAAGAATACTGGTTTAGGGGCCATTTCCTAATCCAGGGAATCTTCCTGACTCAGGGATCGAATTCACGTTTCTTGCATTGGCAGGCGGGTTCTTTAACACTGAGCCATGAGGGAAGCCTCTCCATTCACTAGGTTTAAAATTAAATGGAGACCTGGCCTGAGAATCTCCTACACTGACAAAACCAGTAAACCCTGTAAGCAAAACCTTAATCTAGCTTATTCTGCGTCACATGCAAAATTTAGGTTATCTTCTGTAAATGCCTCCAGTAATCATAAACAAAACTATAATCATAATCTAAAATGGTATTAGATATTCACTTTTCACCAATGCCCTGCATCTGTGAACCTCCAATGTGAGAACCAGCCACTGTAAAGGTTAAACAGCTTCTGCATTCTCACTTTACCAACTGACCTGTCATAGTGCACTTTGGGGCTTCATTCTCCTTTCGGTTTGCAGGCTCCCAGTTCATGAACTGTTTTTTTATGCACAATAAACTCTTAATTAAAATTTTAATTGTTCTGATGTTTTTTTAACTCTAGCATGTGTGTATTCGAATCCAATTCATCATTCAAAGTCACACTAAGCACCACTGTTTCTGTGACATCTTTCTCGACTCCTTTATACTGACAGCATCTCTTCCTATACTCTACACTACTAAGCACTTGTTTCTGTCTTTCTAATTGTTCTTCCCTCACACAGTCAGATACAGTGACTCAGTCCAAGCTCTGCACTTACTCACCTCACTTCCAAGCTCACCTCACTGAACTTTAGTTCATATATATGACTTACATATGTTATAAATGTAATAAACTTTATATAAATTTTATTTACATATACATTTATATATATTATAGATAACCAACAAAGACCTACTGCATAGCACTTGGAACTCTACTAAATACTCTGTCATACCTATAAGAAGAGTCTGAAAACAACTGTTGTTCTTGTTCAGTTGCTCAGTCATGTCTGACTCTTTGTGACCCCATGGACTGCAGCATGCCAGGCTTCCCTGTTCTTCACTATCTCCCGAAGCTTACTCAAACTCGCATCCATTGAGTCAGTGATGCCATCCAACCATTTAATCCTCTGTCGCCCCCTTCTCCTCATGCCCTCAATCTTTCCCAGAATCACGGTCTTTTCCAATGAGTCGTTTCTTTGCACTTGAAAAAGAATAGATATATGTGTAAATAATGTATACTTGAAACTAACACAACATTGTAACTATACTTCAATATAAAAATGTTTAAAAACTATTTATGTACATAAAAGGATAGTTGTAGGAATCATCTCTCAGAAGTGGTATTTTTGAAATATTAAGTTTTAGCCATTATTAACCGTTTGTATTTTGCATTACAGGAATGATTTTCATTATTATTTTTCTCAAGCTGAATTAATGGATTTTCCTGGTAGGCTAAATTTCAGAACATAGAAATAAGACTGAACAACCATGGGGATAATAAAAACAAAGCACTTTTTTCTTTTTAACAGAAATATTATATCTTGATACGAAACTGTTTTTGCAAAGTTTCATTCTATATGATGAATGCAAGTATAGCACTTCTATGGAGAAAAAATCAATTACTCTCCAATTTAAAATAAATTCTCTCTTTTGTAGATTTCTGGTCTTTAACTCTTGGTTTTAAATAAAATATTTGGAATGCTAATCCATTTTTGGGAAAAGACTACATAAAAAATGAAAGCTTTCCTGTATCATTGGTTTTATATTTTATGTTCTTTCATATATATACAGTTCTCACATCAAGCACAGTAATTAAGACAGCAAGAATTTAATAAAGATTGTTTAATGGCTCTTCTGAAATTTTTTTTGTATTTTTATTTTATATTGAGGTGCAATTGATTTATAATGTGTTATTTTCAGTTGTACATCAAAGTGATTCAGAGAAATAAATAGATGTATCTATTTTTTTTTCAAATTCTTTTCCATTTAGGTTATTATAAAATACTGAGTAGAGGTCCCTGTATTTATATACAAGAGGTCCTGTTGGTTATCTATTTTAAATATATTTGTGTGTATATGTTAATCCCAAAGAAGTTATTTAAATTAAACACGAATTTGACACATTTTTAGCACTACTGGGCTAAACAGCAACACACTGAATTACTTTAAGGCCAGGGCAACCACAAACCTTGGAAACCAAACATGGATGGGGCCAGTGGGTATTTCAGTAACAGTATTTAGAATTAGCAGATGATTCCTGACCATGTGTTTTGCCCAGTAGAGGTCACAGGATCCACCTGCCAGCTAACAGAGTTTAGCAAAGAAATCAGAGGCTAATTACCTTCATCCCCTCTTCTTACAAAGACTCCATGTCCTAGGAATGAAGTATCATCTTCCAGACAGCACAAAAGCACAAAGTGAACATCATCTGGGGAATGATGTTCTAATATTCATCCAACTGAAAGGTCATTATCTTTGGAATTTTAACTTTGAAAATTCAAGCATATTTTTGTTATTTGGTCACTAAGTTGCGTCTGACTCTCTAAGACTCCACGGACTGTAGTCAGTCAGGGTCCTCTGTCCTTCACTATCTCCCGGAGTTTGCTCAAATTCAGGTCCATCGAGTCAGTAATGCTAACTATCTCATCCTCTGCTGCCCCCTTCTCCTTTTGCCTTCAATCTTTCCCAGCATCAGGGTCTTTTCTAATGAGTTAGGCATATTTATTATGGAATAAAATATTACGTACTTAAACTCCAAATATTCAGTATACTAAGGAGATTCTAATGTTTCCATTGGTATTTTTTCTTATATAATTAAAGTTTGAAAAATTATCTAATAAAATTAGAATGTAAGACATCTCTCTCTGGTTTAATGACAGGAGGCTGTGCCAGCAATAAAACTTGGTGGGTAGTTAAGTGACCTGGGGTCTAAACTTAGAAAGGATTTGTACAAAACTAAGCACTCCTAGACATAAAATAAGGAAAACACATACTTCAAAGGAATATTTACTCATGAGGATCAAGCAGGATTGTTTGGGGACTCTTATGTAGGGTACAAAGTATTCAAATAGAATGGATTGTTATCCTTCCTTCTTTTTAATCCATATAATGTGGATTATTATATTATAATTGTATTATCCATATAATAATTATATATAATAATTATTATACTAGGTGGCCTTAAGTAACCAAATGGAGAAAACCCATGTAAGACAGTAAAAAAGCTACATTCTTCCATATCCATTGGAATCTACATAACCTGTACTGTGGCACTTCCCACGTGGCTCAGGGGGTAAAGAATCCGCAGGAGACATGGGTTCAATTCCTGGGTTGGGAAGATCCTCTAGAGGAGGAAATGGCAACCCGCTCCAGTATTCTTGCCAGAAGAATCCCATGGACTGAGGAGATGGGAGAGCTAGAGTCCACAGGGTCACAGAGAGCTGGACACGGCTGAAGCTACTGAACATGCGTGCATGCATACAATCTGTACTGTACATAACCTGCAACTGAGAGTAGTTAACTGAAATCATTTCAATGGTTCTTACCTATTCAATAAGAAAAAAAGATCAGTTCTCAGACACTCAATGATAATCTGAAAAGATCGGTGCAAAATGTCCTTCACTCTGGCAATAAAATGAGCAAAAGTCAATAAAGCTTCCAAACACTATGGTATAGCCATAAAATGGCAAATTATTCCCTGAAGTAACAAGCAATTTGCATCCCCAGAGGGAGCTTTGGTCAACAGGAACTGAGGGGTTTCCTCATAAATGGAGTACTAACATGAGAATGAAATGTGTGCTTCAATATTGTATCTGACAAATAATGAGAAGTAACTACCTAACCTACCTATTATCAGCTTAATCGAGGTTCCCTGGGGTCCAGTGAGGACATTTTTAAGGGCTAAATTTGCATTATGAACGTAACTGCCCACACTAAGTAGGATTTCAAAAGATCTCCCTTGTCAGACAAGTTACTGGCATACTGAAATTGATCAGAGTACTGCCTGGATTTTATGAAGAACTTAAGAAGTTGAGATCCTTAGGATTATTATTACTGATCTGTTTACTATTTGTGTTTTTGTTTAAAACCATAGGAGTTCACTTCAAAAACAGAAGAATTAATCTATTTTCACATACCATTTATTCATGGTATTTCACATACCATTTATTCATTCATCTCTGAAATACAAGTTGAACCTTAACACCAGCAGTGGCAAAACATATTTTTTAATATCAGGGCTGCCTCCAGCTCAAGTACTTTCTCTATATTTCCTCATTCTGACATGGCTAAAATTATCCCAATACCACTGATCATTTGGACACCCATAAAAAGGTAAGACTGACGGCCAAATCAAGAAAGACTATATTGCTGTCTCACAGTTAGATCTTGTAAAATTTCATCAGCAGTATCCTCTTAAAAGAGTATTCTATTGTTTTTTTCTTTTTTTTAACTATTAGAAAAATAAATAGAGCTACTTTATTGGCTTGCCTTAGTCAACATGAATCAAAATTTTCCATTCTCGGACATTTGAAATTAGACCACCTATGGGGCTTCGCCACATCCATCCTACATACCCCCACACTCCTCTCCCTTTATCTTTGCTGATTCGCAACTCCACTGTGGCTGTCACACCTCCCTGATGCCTAAAACGGTGCCCTGTTGCCATGGAAATAATCACTTTAAAAAACAATACAATAAAATAAGTAATAATGAAAGCTTCAGCAGCCTGTATCAAAGCCCGGAAGGGGAGGGGAAAGCCAGAAATAGAACTCAGCCTTCTCGAAAGGAACAACGACTCCCTTGATCGAGCCATCAGACCACTAGATTTCCCTCTCCTCTTTCCACTGTCATTTATGCACTCCCAGACAATGTCAGGCAGCATGCAGATTTTGCATCAAGAGAATGTCAAAGTCTCAGTGAGACAATGAAGCTTGCTCTCTGATTACTTGAGATTATTGTCATCTGGTCCGCAATCACCTTATTCAGGATGTTAGCTCTTAAACTGCCTTCCTCAGATCCCCCCCAAAATCTGGGTCAAACTGGTGTTAAGTAGACTGGATATTGACTTTTCATCTTTTCTCAGTCAGATACTGACATACATTCATGTTGTCACTGGTCCATACCTTAGCAGAAAGCCCTTCTGCTGCTAATCACATCTGATTTGAGAGATGCAGATTGCTTCTTGCTGCAGGGAATAATTTACCACATGATATAAATCAAAGAAGAGCCAAGGGAATTGGCATATGGACCTCAGAAAACCACAGGCTATCATACAATTGACAGGCTATTCCAGTCAAAGAAATTTACATATTTAGGATTCTTGCCATGCTGAGACTTCTAAAACAAGATACGCAATAAAAAAAATATACAACTATACATACATATGATAAAGGAAAATACAGTTTTCACATTATCCTTTGATCACTTCAGTTATAAATAATCCCATATTAATGTTAGAAAAAAGGATAAAGACGCCCCTAAATTGACGATGTTGTGCTACTGTTCACATCACTTTCGTAGAGAATACCAAATTTTTGTAGCTTTTTAGAGGAAATTATACAAAAGCTTTTTAAGTACAGAAAAGCACAAAGAATGTATAGAGTACAAACCATGCCTTTAAAAAATTGCCATGATGATTTACAACACGGTCTGATGTGGGCTGACACAGTGTCTAAGGGTCATTTACTCTAGAAAATATTTAAGCACATTTGTGCCCGTGGGTGGGCTATAGGGTAATTACAATGATGGCTATGACCTCCTTTGGCAGCTAAGCATCTCTTCAGGAGCTTATGGCTCACTGGATATGGCAAATCACCAAATATAATTATATTTTATCATGATTAATGCTACATTAGCAACCTAAGTCAGCCACACCCGGCTAGGCCAACACACCTGTGTAAGGTCAAGGAGTTGGTTAAGAGTGCACACAGGTATGTGCACCTGTAACTTTTTTTTTTCACCTACTTCAATTAAATAAAAAAAAAAACTTTAAAAGAACACAGGTAGTCATTAGAACATATGGGCAAGAGTCCTCTCAGATTCTTGTATTAATAAGAAGGATCAGCATTTAGGAGGAAATGAGAGGCAGGGCTACATTCAGAATGGAGGAGATGGCAGTGAAAACAAAGGAAATTAGGCAAAGAAAGAAAACAGTAAAGTGCCACAATTGCATAATAGATAAAATTAGGGTATCAAAGGGCTTTCCAGGTGGCTCAGCAGTAAAGAATCTGCCTACCAATTTATGAAACATGGGTTCGATTCCTGGCTGGTCTGGGAAGATCCCCTGGAGAAGGAACAGCAACCCACTCCAGTATTATTGCCCAGAGAATCCCATGAACAGAAAAACTTGGCAGGCTACAGTCCATAGTGTTTAAGAAGAGTCAGACACAACTTAGCGACTAAACAATAACAACAAGGGTATAAAGTCTGTGGAGCAAGAGTGTTTGGGGTAAAAGAAAAGCCACGCCTCTGTAATAGTCAAATGACTTACTCTAATGTGTCTTGTAAATGAAACAAGATTTAAGTTAAAATGGGAAGTAAGCTGTTCTATTGTTTGTTAAATACCCACCGTCTTCTAACCACTCAGTAGTAACAAACCATGGGAATGGATGAAAAGGGTAGAAAGAAGAAATGATGGGTCAAAGTGGAGCAGAGAAGTAGATATTAATCAACTTAAAGACATTTATCTAGCTTTGATTCAAACACATCTACAAGGCATTCTGTCTTAAGATCTGAGGTGTGAAACAGAATTTAATGGCCTAGCTGGGAAATAAGAGATAGAAGGATGATAAACAACACAAGGTCATTTTTATAAATCTCTGTGCTAAAGATTAAAGCAAGGCTGTATCACTGACCAGATGATGATTTTAAAATGTTATTGAAAGGAACTGTGATGGAAATTGATTTCGCAAATGAAATAAATGTACTTTCTTTTAATTTATGAACTTTATACTATTTATTTTAGGGAAGACTTCTCTGACCTTGAATGAGGAAACTGTACGACTTTGCTTTAAAAGTAATAAACTTTACTGAAGGAAGGAAATGAAGAGAATATCTAATTTTCAGATGATAACACTGAGTCCTGAGAAGTTATATTGGAAGTTCAAGATCACGTGGCTATTCCATGACAGAAACTCTGAACTAATACCAGACCTCCAACTCTCTCCAGCAATTTCCACCACCCGCTGCTGTCACTCTTCCAGGTCAATTTTTGTAAGTTCTGTTTCTTACCTTAAGATGGTTGATTTAAGTTAGATCATAAATATTTCTCATTACAACCAGACGGGGAGAGCCAACTTCATACAAGTTTTGAGTTATCACTTGAGAAATGTTGGGGAAAGTAGCTTTTCCTTTACCAATGTGATATCTGAAGTTAATGCAGGGACTTCCCTGGCGGTCCAGTGGTTAAGACTTCATCTTCCAACGCAGGGGGTGCAGGTTCAGTGCCTGGTCAGGAAGCTAAGATCCCACACGCCTCACAGCCACACAAGAAACCAAAACATACAACAGTAGCAATACTGTAAAGAATTCAGTAAAGACCTTAAAAACGGTCCACATCAAAAGAACTCGATTTTTTTTAAATAAAGTAAATGCAGACTTTAAGAAAACACTGGCCATCATTTCAGTATTTCATCACTCCTTATTTCTCTCCATCACCTGCCTTTGCCTACCCCTGAGATGCTACTGACCACAGGACTGTCCCTGAATTACAAGCTCTCACTAGGTGGGCTCATCCAGCCCCATGGCTCCTGTCAGCGTCTCTTCACAGAAGACTCCCAGCTCTCGATCTCCAGGTGAAGTACTCCCGGGTTCCAAAACTATGCCCTCACCTGCCTCCTATACATCTCCGAAGGGTTGTTCCAGGGATTCACATCCAAAATGAAAGTCATTTTCTTTCCTTCAATATCTTCTCGGTTATTAGCTTCACTGTCCCCGATTTGAAACTCTGAACTGATTCTAGAATTCTCTTTCTCCCTAATTTACTTCACGTCACCCTGTCTATCCCATTTTGTAATGGCAGCACTGTTATTCTGTTAACCAGTCTCATTTTTCTCTTGCAACACTGCAAAGATCTGCAAACTCACCTTAATGTTTGTAGCTAATTTCCAATCCATCCTCCATACCATCTGCCCCAATACTTACCACTAAGCCACTCAATCCCTATAGAAGAAGGTCCAATCTCTTGAACTTGGCACAAGACACACATTAGTATCCAGAGTTTCCTTAATTAACCTTCCCAATTCCACCTCTTCCTCATTCTCCTCTTACTCTGGAATAACAGCATTCTACAAAACTGAGAGGTCCCCCAAAACATCATGATTTTTCATGAGAAAAGGCAACAGCTTTGGACACAGGGCCAAGACTACTCATTCCTGTGAGCAGTAGACAACACAATGATGATTGTAATATCAAAAACTTACAGGAAAATGACAGAATGCTTCAGAGGGGATGCTTGCTAGCCAGTGACAGCTAACAAGTATCACAGGAAGGGTGGCTGAATCACAGCCCAGAGATGAAAATATTAATCCCAGAAATAACCGACAGTGGTGAAAATCTTTGATAAAACATTGGATAACTATAAATAACCTCTTGCTGAGTAATATTTCATGGTCTGATGCAGCCAGTGCATTTATTTGAGGATCAATCAGTTTATAGTAGATAAAACTGGGATTTGAACTCTGATGTTCCTAACTCAGCAATCCATTCTGCTCCCTCACAGGAACATCTCTTAAAGTGTATTCCCTGAAATATAGACCATTCTCTGCATAATACATCAAAATAGGGATTTTCAATGCAGAAATTCTCCAAAATGTAATATGTGATTCCCTCAAAATACTTAAACTTCTGTTTCAGTGAATTTGAAAGGAAGTTACATGTTACCTGCAGCCAAAGACATTTTTAACCATTAAAGAATTTAGCAGTTTGGGATTAACATATACATACATTCTCTATAAAATAAATAACCTACACAGGCCTACTGTACAGCACAGGGATGACCTATAACAGAAGAGAACATTAAAAAAATACATATATACTTATATATAGTTGGGTCACTTCACCATACATCTGAAATATTATAAGTCAAAAAACTGAAAATTACTTCATGCATCAAAACTACCTCAAAAATGTATCTCTCTGAGATGCCACCTCACCCCATCAGGATATTTACTATTTAAAATGTTTATTAAAAATAAGCATTGGCAAGGAAGTAGAGAAAGTACCATCCTTATGCACTGTTGGTAAGAATGTGCAGTCAATATGACAAACAGTATTACAGCTCATCAAAAAATTAAAAATTATCATGTGTGCTATGTGCCTGTGCTAAGTCACCTCAGTCGTGTCCAACTCTGCAACCCTCTGGACTGTAGCCCAGGAGGCTCCTCTGTCCATGGGATTCTCCAAGCAAGAATACTGGAGTGGGTTGCCATTTCCTCTTCCAGGGGATCTTTCTGACCTAGGGATCAAACTCACGTCTCTTATGTCTCCTGCAATGCAGGTGGGTTCCTTAGCACTAGCACCACCTGGGAAGCCCAGATACAGTAACTCCACTTTGGGGTGTATACCCAGAAAAACTGAGAGCTGCATCTTGAAGAGATTATTTGCACATCCACATTCATAGCTGCATTATTCACAGTAGCCAAATGGTGGAAGAAACCTATGTGTCTACCAACAGATGAATGGATAAACAAAACATGGTCTAGCACACAATGGAATATGCTGCTGCTGCTGCTGCTAAGTTGCTTCAGTCGTGTCCGACTCTGTGTGACCCCACAGACAGCAGCCCACCAGGCTCCCCTGTCCCTGGGATTCTCCAGGCAAGAACACTGGAGTGGATTGCCATTCCTTCTCCAATGCATGCAAGTGAAAAGTGAAAGTGAAGTCACTCAGTCATGTCCGACTCTTAGCGACCCCATGGACTGCAGCCTATCAGGCTCCTCTGTCCATGGGATTTTCCAGGCTAGAGTACTGGAGTGGGGTGCTATTAGCCTTAAAAATTCTTATACGTGCTACAACATGGATGCACCTAGAGAACATTATGCTAAGTGAGACAGGCCAGTCACAAAAGGCCAAGTATTGTATGATCCCACTGATACAGGTACCTGGTGTAATCAAATTCACAGAAACAGAACAGAGTGGTGGTTACCAAGGGCTAACGAGACAGGGAAATGCAGATTTGTTGTTGTTCCAGTAGTCATGCATGATGTGAGAACTGGATCATAAAGGCGGCGGTGTGCTAAAGAATTGATGTTTTTGTACTGTGGTGCTGGAGATGACTCTTCAGAGTCCCTTGGACAAGGAGAGATCAAACCAGTCAATCCTCAAGGAAATCAACCCTGAATATTCACTGGATGGACTGCTGCTGAAACTGAAGCTCCAATACTTTGGCCACCTGATATGAAGAACTGACTTACTGGAAAAGACCCTGATGCTGGGAAAGATTGGGGCCAGGAGGAGAGGAGGACAGCAGAGGATGAGATGGCTGGATGGAATCATTGGCTCAATGGACACGAGTTTGAGAAAACTCCTGGAGATAGTGAAAAACAGGGAAGCCTCCCCTGCTGCAGTCCATGGAGTGGCAAAGAGTCAGACACAATTTTAGCAACTGAGCAACAGGGACCAAATTTCAGTTTTGCAAGATGAAAAATTCTTGGGGATTGAGTGCACAAATTTGAAAGTACTGAACACTCCTGAACTGTATATCATACTGTATCATATCTATTAAATACTTCATTACCCTAAAAATCCTGTTTTCCACCTATTCATCTCATCTCTCCCACCCTCCTAAACCCCTGGTAACCATTCATCTTCTGTCTCTACGGTTATGCCTTTTCCAGAATGTTGTATAATTGGAATCATACAGTAGATTCCTTTTCAAAATAGCTTTTATAGAGTAATATGCATTCAAGTATCTTCCATATCTTTTTATGGTTTGATAGCTTTTTCTCAGCCCAGAATAATATTCCATAGTCTGAATGTACCACAGTTTTTTTTATCCATTCACCTACTAAAGATGACCTTGGTTACTTCCAAGTTTTGGCAGTTATGACTAACACTGCTCTAAACATGCATGTGTGCGTGCATTGTTCCCTTGAGCCCTTCTTCTCTTAGACCTCTTTTATGCTTCCTCCATGTTTTCTTTTTTCTCTGACCTGTACCTGGAGTGCTCCCCATCGGGCCAGCCCCATTACTCCGCACACATCCCAGGAGAAAGTAGCTTGGTGCAGGACTGTAAGCTGACCAACAAGCACATCAATCATAAACAACATTATTTATTGCCTCAACTGTGAAGGACAGGGAAGCCTGGCGTGCTGCAGTACATGGGGTCGTAAAGAGTCAGACACAACTAAGCAACGGAACAACAACTTAATTTAGCCTACTCCGGTTGATATTGTTAGAAAAGTCAAATATATGTAGCAGCTTGCTTTAAACTAGATATATAATGGGATTTCCCTGGTGGTCCAGTGGTTACGAATCTGCCTTGCAATGCGGGGACATGGGTTCACTTTCTGGTTGGGGAACTAAGATCCCACACGCCACAATTACTGAGCCAGCATGCCACAACTAGAGTCCATGCACAATAACAAAAGGCCCCACATGATGCAATGAAGATGTTCTAAGACCCAGCCCAGCCAAATAAAGAAATTTAAAAAAGTAAAATAAAATAAACTAGATATACATCATCTTCAAGGAAAGCATACCCGTTGAAGCTACAAAACAAAGTACTTCCTAGGGAAGCTGAGTTCTTCCAAGATCTCTAAAATGCAGGCACTTGTTTCTCAACAGTCCTGGGCAGGAGACTTCTGTAACTGGGGAAATGTAAGGTACTCCCCCCACCCTCCTTTCATAGAAGAAAAATGACAGAGTCCAACTGCTGAGGATGCACTTCAAAAATGTGCTTTCTTCATCCTGCTTTTGCCTTTTTGGCCAATTTGAACCACAGTGGGCTTTCTTGCATTTCCAGGATCTTAATTCCTTGCTTAGTTAAGATCCTTCTTTTCCCATGACACCATCCTCTTGAGTGGAGTCACTGGTTATTTCTTTGCAACTAGGAATGCTGAGTAACCTTGGCCCCAGCCAATTGCCGGCTGTCACTTACTTCTGATGACTTCTATGGCACTAAGTGATGAAGAGCCCCTTAGCTTGAAGGCAAGTGAAGAAACCAGGACAGAGCCCACAACATCATCCTGGGGATGATGGCCTGTAACCTAAACTGGTCTTCCCCATCAGTGGCAACCTTTAGAGTTGCTCGAGTAGAAATATCATCTCAGATGGTCAGATTATAGCCTTTGTTAAGGGAGATGCTCCCACAAACAGATGTTCTCAGGCAGTACAATTATTTCCCTGGTGCCAGAGGAATTCCTAAATATTGCCGGAGCAGTTCACCAAAATGGACAAGCAGTCTGGCTATGATCCCACACCTCTGTTGCTTTGATACCAAACCTACTTTATCTGATCCAAAACTAAATTTTAAACATGTTGTATGTAAAGAGTTAGGTCACTGGTTTTTGTTGTTGTGCTTACATTTTAAAGGCTAATATAAGACAGGATATTTTAGGGCTTCCCTGGTGGTCTAGTGATTAAGAATCCACTTTGCAATACAAGGGGTTTGATCCCTGGTCTGGGAAAACCCCACAGGTCACAGAACAACTAAGCCAGTGTGCCACAGCGGCTGAAGTCCCAGCATCCAGAGCCCACGCTCCAAATCAAGAGAAGCCACCACGATGAGAAGCCCACACGCTGCAACCAAGAGTTGATCTCTTAGTAACTACTCTCAGTAACCACTCGCAGTAACTAGAGAAAGCCCACACAAAGCAACAAAGATCTGCACAGCCAAAAATGTTAAAAAAAAAAAAAAAAATCTTAAAAAAAAGATAGGAAATGTTATCATCTACCCATCTCTCTACAATAACCGTACAGTTTAAGGTGATCTGGCCCAGGCCCCTGGATAAATATCATCTTTATGTTTCAGGATTCCCACTTCTATTCCCCCCAGAACAGGTCTCAGGGCTGAGGTCGAGTCTCACATTTCAAGCTGCCTATCTGGCATTTTAACATTGGTATTTCAAGGTCATTTCAAACTTAGACTGACCCAGATAAAACACTGGAATCCTGACTTTCCTGCTTCCAGCTCCAAATTTCTCCTTCTCAGGATGAAGTACTGGCAGTGAACTGTGAGACCAGAAACATAAAACTTGCCCTTGTTTCCTCCTCCTCCTCCCTCATCCCTCCCCCACCCCAATCCATCAGCAAGTCATGCCCACTCAAGCTCTAAACGTGAAGGCATGGTTTTACTTTTTTGCATGTCCTCTGCTACCACCTTGAACCAGATATTCATCACCTCTTACTACTTAGACCCCAAGATGACTGCCAAATCAAACTCCTATCAGTGGAGTTCCTAAAAGTTAGCAGAAAAAATCTTAAGGCAGCAATTAGGTTTTGTCATTCACATGCTTGAACAATTCTGGTGATTTCCCTTTGCATTTAAAATCCTAATTTCTTACTGTGACCTTGGAAAACTATGCCTAGACTCCTATTTATTTGCCTATGTAGAGACCACTGTCTACCGTTAATCAGGAGGAAACAAGGAACTACTGAAGGTGTGAGATAATTCAAAAATTTCCTTTTCCTTTATTCGCTAGTTCACTGGCATTTCAACAAGAACTTGCTTTAATCTACATAAGACAACATCTAAACAATTAAGCAACAGCCCATGAAAAGGCCCTTTTGTAAATGGAAAGATTCTCTTGAAGAATTATAGACTTCTGTCTTACCCCACGTCCTTCTCTCTCTGCTTCAACCACACAGTCTTCCCTCCCATTTCCTGAATATGATGATTTCTTTTCCACCCAAAGACTTTTGCACATATTTGCACATACCTGGAATGCACACTGCCTCCAATTATACATGTGGTTGACTCTCAACATCTAGACTCCCATCTCAAATGGGATTTCCTTCAAGGTCTTCCTTGGCCAACCTATTTAAACTCCTCCCCCCCTGCCCCCCCACCTTATTCTTTATCTCAATTCACAGTGTGCTTAGTGACACCATTTGTAATTACATATTTGTCTGCATGTGTCTGTTTCTGTGTGTCGCTCTTGCTAACTTATCAACTAAGGGTAAACACGATGTTTCACTCACTCTTAAATCCCCAAGCCCTAAACCAATACATAGAAGGCACGCAATAAGTATTTATTGAAAAAATGAATACAAAAATAGCTATGTGGCTGAATATGGTAATAAGACAAGAACATTTCTACACATGTAAAAAAAAATCAGAAAAAAGAAGCCACAGAGAGGCCTAAGAGGGGTCCTGTGAACCTCAAAAAGTATCATTTTACTAGATGTCATGGATTTTGCTGTTGGTATAACCTATTGAAATTTTAGTATCAGATGTCTACTGTTCTTAATGAAGAGGAAACAACGAGCTATTGAAGGTGTGAGATAAGAATTTAAATATTTCCTTTTTCTTCACCCATTATTTCACTGGCATTTTGGAAAGAACTGACTTCCATCTTGGAGAAGGCAATGGCAACCCACTCCAGCATTCTTGACTGGAGAATCCCAGGGACGGGGGAGCCTGGTGGGCTGCCGTCTATGGGGTCGCACAGAGTCGGACACGAAGCAACTTAGCAGCAGCAGACTTCCATCTACATAAGACAACATCTAATCAATCAAGCAAGAGCACAGAAAAATGCATGTGTAAATGGAAAGATTCTCTTGGAGAAGAGCTGAAGAGAAGAATTCCCCCCAAAGGAAAGCTCTCACATCTCTGGCTTTAAATGCTTTTTTTCTCTTTTAATTTTTAAATTGAAGGACAATTGCTCCACAATGTTGTGCCAGTTTCTACTGCACAACAATATGAGTCAGTCATATGTATACAGACACCCAGTCCCCCTTGAGCCTCCCTCTGACCTCCCCCACTCCACCCCCCATCCCCAATCCTACCCCTCTAGGTCATTACAGAGCACCAGGCTGGGCACTGCTTTTTGAAAAAATTAGCTTAATTATTCATAAAAATGCAGCTCTTAAATGAAAATTTTCAGCTTTATTGTTAAAATATTCCTTTGAAATACAAATTCCTCTCACTGAGTCAGATGATTTTAAGCAGGTGGGAACAAATATATTTTTAGAAATCAAGATTTTGATGATCTTAGAAGTTAGCAAGGTTCTCTGATGTCAATAGTGACATTTTAACATGTCTTTCCTCTTCAAGGATTTCAGAAATTGCTTTATGTGGGTTTCAGTCTTCATGTGCTGAGGATAAAGAGCGTTTGGTTCCAGGAAATGAACAAGACACACACATGCGGAGTATCTTCATTAGGCCCAGCTATGCTGAAATAACCCTGAAGGATGGCATGGCAACCCACTCCAATATTCTTGCCTGGAGAACCCATGGACAGAGGAGCCTGGCGGGCTACAGTCCATATAGTTGCAAAGAGCCAGACATGACTGAAGCAAATGAGTATGCACACACATGCTGAAATAAGTCATTAGTTAGAAATTAAATCTTCCTCAAAACAGTCAAGGAATACTATTAAATAGTATCAAATGAAAGAAGGAAGAGTTCTATTTATTTACCGAGAAGTGTCAATGTTAAGCTTCCAGTCTGATTTTCAGTCTTTCATTTGAATTATGTAAAATTTAACGTTCTAACGCAAAATACTTGTAAAAGAGACAGCATATTGCATTTGGCATTCCTTATCTGAACTCACATTTTTCCCTATCAGCATATAAAATAAAAAGACAAAATTCCAAATAAGCACTTACTTCTATTTAATCTTTTTTTTTTTCTTTTTATATTGCTGTTAGTATCTCTAAAAAATTAGGGCAGTAAGTGTTGCAGCCTCTTGGATTCAAAGAAATTGAGACAAACTCATTCAGAATCAAGCAGCAAGTTTAAAATAAAGATTTTGGCTTCAGTTTAAAAATCATTATTTTTAAATAGTAATATCTATCTCAGTGAGAGAACTCAGTGTATCACTTCCAGCCAGATATTGATGATTTCTTAACCTAGTAAATCTACTGGGCATACAGCAGGGTCTTTATAAATATCTGCCGTTAATTAAGAGTAGGGATGGAAACAGATGCAGAAAAGTTGAAAAGGTAAATTAGACAGACACAGTGGTAAATATAGATAGATACAGTGTGTGTTTTGAGGACCAAATAGCATTTTTACAACCTAGTGATATGAATACTGGAAGAGTTTATAACAAACTGCTGAAGTCAATTTACAGGCGAGAAAGCACCACGTACAGTGTCTTTTCATATCACCAGAAAGGAAGACAGAAGCACTTGAGAGTCAATTGCCCTGCTAACACTGAATGTGTGAGCTGCAATTTATGTAATGTTTCTAAACTCTGGAATAAAGACAAATTCACGATTGCATGCTTTGACTCCACACCACTGGAAAAGTGACAGGCTCTGAGGGCAATTCAGGCTTCTCTGATGACTCAGATGGTAAAGAATCTGCCTGTAATGCAGGAGACTTGGGTTAGACCCCTGGGTTGGGAAGATCCCCTGGAGAAGGAAATGGCAACCCACTCCAGTATTTTTGCCTGGAGAATCCCATGGACAGAGGAGCCTGGCAGGCCGAAGTTCTTGGGGGTCACAAAAGAGTCAGACACGATTGAGCGATCAACACTTTGAGGGTAATTCAGAACCTCTCTGACCCAAGAAATGCACATCATGCGACACTATCATATGGAGAAGCCACCCTGAGCTCATCTGAGATACACGAATGGAAGTTTCCACCCCAGGAGTTTCAGGCAAGGAGCGAGCTCGAGGAACTGCCTGTAAATAAATATGCAAACAATGTTGAATTAGTCTCTTCTAGGTGATTTTTGGGCTTCCCCAATGGCTCAGTAGATAAAGAACCTGCCTGTGATGCAGGAGACCCAGGTTCAATCCCAGGGTCCAGAAGATCCCCTGCAAGAGGAAATGACAATTCACTCCAGTATTCTTGCTTAAAAAATCCCATGGACAGAGGAGTCTGGTGGGCTATAGTCCATTGGGTCGATTTTTGCTTCTATTACTCAGTAATAAGAAAGAAAAATTGATTCCAAGTTCTAGAAAACCAAATAAAGGAAGGAAGAGAACAAACTGAGGAAGCTTCTACATCCAAAGTCTGCTCTGCAAAGATACAAAGAAATGCCAAGAATGGTCCATTATCTTCAAAGCTAAGACCACCAGGAAACCGAGCAGGGAATACCATCACCACCCCAAGGGCAGGGATCAGAGCCCCTCTGTAGAGCAAGCGAACTTCATGATGGTTAAGATGAAGAATTTCTCCAAAGCAGCAAGGCATATAAGGAGATTGTGTTATTCTCAGTTAATGATGTTCTATTACTCTGAGGCCCCAGAGAGAGTAAAGAATATCCTTGCATGCATGCATGCTCAGTCATGTTCGACCCTTTGTGACCCCATGGACTGCAGCCCGCCAGGATTCTCTGTCCATGGGATTTTTTTCAGGCAAGAACACTGGAGTGGGTTGCCATTTCTTCCTCCAGGGGATCTTCCTGACCCAGGGATCTAACTCAGGTCTCCTGCATTGCAGGTGGATTCTTTACCTGCTGAGCCATTGAGGAAGCCCAGCAAGAGCCCTTACCAGGAAGTGGACAGGAACTTTGGTATTGGATGTCCTCAAGAGAAATCCCAATGCTCTTCCCTTTCAAGACCAATCTGGCTGGTTCATTTGGGAAGGGAGGAACTCACGCTAAAGCTGAGTAGTCAAAAAACAAGAACTAGAGAGAAAATCCAACATCTTCCTTGCGACATGAGTCAGGAGGAGGAGGAGGAATACTTTCTGGATAGGTGAAGGGGGCCCGTGGCCTGGAGGTTCATTGAATTAAGGGGTCCTCTCTGGGTTTTCCACAGTATTTCTGAAACCTGTGCTGCATAACTTGTACTGGTTGTTCTCAACGCTATTTGGAGTATCAGCTATGACACCTCACAGTAAGGGAAGAACTGAAAACAAGAGGGAAAGCTGCTAGGTTATATTAGGCCAAACAGGACCCCCATGGGTTCTGGAGCGAGACACACTTGAGGTCTGATTCCAGTATTCCTAATGAGCCACATTACCAAATCAGGTCACTGAAATTCTCTGAGCCTCTGTGCCACTTGTCACCTATAAAATGGGTATGGTAAAGCATTTGCCATAAGGTAATTTCAATAAGACAATAAATCCCTTAATGTGCTTAGAACAATACCTGGTAGATAGCAAGTATAACAAGTCCCTGTAATTATTACCACGAGCAGTTTTCTTAATAACCAGACTCAGTGATTAAAAGGCCATCTTTCCTTAGTTTGGCACCACGAGGCTGATTTTGGTGAACTGTAATCAATATCAAAGTCAGAGCTAGCAGTAGTAGTCTTGAGAAAGGCCACTTGATGTTATATAACAATTTCAAATTTGATTACTTAATAAGTTCTTAGAAGCCACCTTTTATTTACATCAAAATACTTCCTGGAAAACATGTTCATCTTCTTTGAACAGATAACATCCAGCTGAAATTTATCAGTGTCCTTTTGTATATTTTAAGGAAATATTTCAAAGTCCAAGTATTTTTTTCCTCAAATATGTTCATTGTTCTTAATTACATTAACAGGCATAACAAGTCCTTTTTTCATAAATAGCAAAGAAGTTCTACAATTTTTAGTGTGGTGAAACCATCACAAATCTGGAATTACTAATGCCAAAATTGGTCAATTTCATCATTACATTTCTAGTTAATAAAACGCTAAGACACATGAGGATGAACCTTTTGAAGCTCAATCTTAACACATCTTAGAAACTGGTGGTATTTAAAATTTAAATTAACCAGCTCTAAGTAAAGAGTTCTTAATCCTAATCTTTTTCTCAGGACTATTTATCTGGCTATTAAGCAGAGTTTATGAGTGAATAAAGCTGTTTTACAGATCACTCATCAATACGTTACTCTAATTTAGTGTGTGCTTTTATTTTTAAGATTGAGTGACTTCCTAAAGCATTAATGCTAAACAGAGAATGGGGCATATGGCCCATATTAGTTAATGGCATGTGTATTCAGGTATATGTGATTTCTGCCACATACATTTTTTAGAAATGTCAGTGTATACCTACTATTAATTTAAATTCAGTGAGTATTTCCAAGCTCTTTATTATGTGTTCAGAATCACAGGACATATAAAATCATCCTGGGAGATAAGGCATATTCACGTTGAAACAAACACGAACAAAAAGAACCACCTATGTTTAAGCATTTTAAACACACGGAATTGTATTAAAAGCAAGACAATAGTTAAAGAATCCGCCTGAAATGCAGAAGACCTGAGTTCAATCCCTAGGTCAGGAAGATCCCCTGGAGAAGAGCATAGCAAACCACTCCAGTATATTTGCCTGGCAAATCCATGAACAGAGGAGCCTGGCAGACTACAGTCCATGGGGTCACAGAGTCAGACACAACTGAGCGACTAACACTGCCAATTTTCAGGCCTAAAATGCAGTCATTTTTGCTAAGTCCCATGTCACCACGCTGAGACTTAATTATGGTCCTTGGCTCTCCCAGAAATGGAATCTTTAAGCAGTCCATCAACAGCAGCCTGATAAGCACTTGTTAGGAAATCGTCCTGATAGACCCCTGCCTTCTTCCAAAGGAGGGATACAGTAACTAACCCATGTTCTGCCCAGGATAACTTTCTCAGTCCTGCTCCCTTTGGCCAATTGAGTCTTCCACACTGAACAGCTCCTTGGAGCTCCACTTCATCTGCCAAGTTGGATGCTTCTCCATTCATAAATTGTTGGATAAAGTCTGCAAGATCTTTGAAATTCAGTTGAATTTTGTTGTTTTTCAACAATAGGCAACATCCAATGTCAATTTCTGCACATTTTGATTTGTCCCTAAGATTCTGCACGTAATTCCAATGTGTATGTAGGATTTTCCCCACACCAGGCAATTGGCCAACACCAGCTGGTTGTCCTACAATCAACTCAATTCTAACTCCCCACATGAAAGGAATGTCAGGTGCCATGGGTTAAAGGTTCAAACTCACAAGACCCCCACCCACCCACCACCGCCCTGCTTCAAACAATTGCCAAGTTGTCACCTATGTTTCTAATTAAGTCATGACCCTCCTCAGGCAATATATCACCTCCTCTCTTCTCTGATATCCCTAGTGCAGAAGACAGTTCGGTATACACCCTCAAGTGGTAACTCTTAGATTTGTCATTCTCCAATGGTTTGGACAATGTTTTCCTAGCTCAATGGATTCCCTCTTTCCTTAATCAATAAACATCTCACTACCACACAAACACTATTAGCTGAATATATTACTCTGGCTTAGTATATGTCCTTAATTACATCATGATTTAAATTTGAAAAGGCCTCTGGATGATCATTATACATGGAAATGACATCTCAGTAATGTGGCATTATAGGGAGGGGTCCATGCCATGCACGGGCTTCCCACATATGGGAAGGTAGGTAAAGAATCTACCTACCAATTCAGAAGACAGGGGTTCAATCCCTGGGTTGGGAAGACCTCCTGGAGTAGGAAATGGCTACCCACTCTAGTTTTCTTGCCGGGGAAAACTGCATGGACAGAGGAGCCTGGTGGGCTGCAGTCCATGGGGTCACAGAGAGTCGGACATGACTGAGCAACTGAGCACACCTGTGTTTCTGACCAATGAGCTCCAAAACAGAGGTTCCCCAGACCCCTTCCTCGAGTTCAATTATTTTGCTAGAGCACCTCACAAAACTCAGATAAATATTTTACTCACCTGCTGACCTGTTTCTTATAATGGCTGTAACTCAGGAACAGCCAGATAAGAGACATGCTCAAGACCAGACACACAGGGAAAAGGCGAGAAGCTTCCATCTCTCTCTGACATCATCACTCTTCTAGCACCTCCCCGTGCTCACTATCCCGGAAGTTCTCTGGAGGCTGCCCGAATGGGTTTTTATGGAGGCTTCCTTAGGTGGGAATGATTAACATACCATTAGTTCAGTTCAGTCTCTCAGTCGTGTCCGACTCTTTGCGACCCCATGAATCGCAGCACGCCAGGCCTCCCTGTCCATCACAAACCCCCGGAGTTCACTCAGACTCACGTCCATCAAGTCAGTGGCCAACAATCTCCAGCCCCTCTCTCCTCCCAGGAAGTCAGGGGGTGGGACTAGAAGGTCCCACCCTCTAATCACGTGGTTGTCCCCCTTGGCAACCTGCCTCCATCCCCAGGTGCTTTCCAAAAGTCACTTCATTAACCTAACAAAGGGCACCCTTGTTGCTCTCTGCATTTAGGAAATTCTTAGGGTTTGGGGAGTTCAGTATCATAAAGGAGTCCAATTCCAAATATATATCACAGTTCCCTCTGCTTTTCTGCAGGAATAAAGGGGGAAAAAAGATTTTAATAAAGCGATTTTTTTCATGACTAGAAATATGACTTTTCAATTTTCCCAATTACCTTACAAGTTGAAGTCAAACACAGTGAAAGTGGAAAGTGCATGTGCATTTACTGGATATACTAACTTTAAATTACACAGGCCTGGCCCCCTCTCTCCTGGACAAATTGTTTACCAACTGCAAGTCTAGCAGGCTGCAATGTCTATTAACTTAATAGCTACTACAGAAAATATTTTGAAACTGATGGAAGATGATGATGGGGGTAGAGGTTAAAAGCATTACTGCTGCTCCTAAAAGAAAACTACAGATACCTCTTCCCAAACACTTAGAAATCAGTCAATGGAGAATAACTGTTATCTCTTTGCTTTCATCTGTGTCACTTAAATCAATTTTCTATGTGCCCATCAGGCCAGGGATAAAGTTACTAAGTTTCAAAATGGGGAAGAATTCTTAGAGTTGAGTCATCAAAGACAAGCTGGGCTCTTCCGCCTCTAATGTGACCTATTTTAAAGACCTTTAGGGGAGATGATTTCAAAACATCTTTTTGATAATTCACTTCAATGTCAAAATGTTAAAAAGGATATATTTCTATTTTTAAAAACCATTTTCTGAGCATTTCTACATTGCAAATAAATTAAATCTTCTACTCCCAACATGAAGTCTGAAAAATAACAATGAATAACAAAAGATAGTTACCATCTTTTAAACATCAACTTATGTACATTCTCCTGTTTAATTACATCTAGCACATAAAATAACCCCATAAAATAGGTATAATGATCCCACTTTAAGGTGATGAAACTAAGGGTCAGAAAAGCTATTGAGCCAAGCTGAAACACCTAAGAAGTAGAGGAACAAAAATGTAAACATAGGAAATGATGTCAAGTGTTTTGAGGGTTTTTTTTTTTTTCCTCCCCTAAATGCTTGGATATTTAGGAAAGCTTTTTCCCCATCTTTTCTCAGAAATCCCTTGTTGAGGCTGTTGGAAGTAAAGCCAACGCTCTGACAGCACAATTAGCTCCAAAGTCTGAGATGCTTAACTTTTTCAAATTACAGGTGTAGGGGCTTGGTTAAGAGAAACAGGTGGAGAAGCAGGTCAGCATAGAGAGAGTCAGCTATTGGAGGAATTAAAAAAAAAAAAAAAAAAAGTAAAGAAAGCTTGAAGGTGCGTGGAGCCACAGCTCCTATTCTGTAAGCATCCTGGATTTCCCAAAACCTGTCTGTTCTCCTTCTGTGCATAATTGTGTGTGTAAGTACAGCCTAGTTATTACCCATTCTAAGTAGCAATTTGATGTGAGCTAAAAGCTCTAAGTCGAGTCTCCGAATGGCTCTGAGAACATCACTGTCAAAGCCAGCTCTGTCTACAGAAGGCCCTGGAATGCCAGCAAACCCAGGATCTGCCCCATATACATGGGCAGCTACAAACAGCAGGTATGGCAATTAGGAGCAGAAAGCAGAAAGTTAATTGCTCGGTGGTGTCCGACTCTTTGCGACCCCATGGACTGTAACTCACCAGGCTCATCTGTCCAGGCAAGAATACTAGGGCAAGAAGCCATTCCCTTTTCCAGGAGATCTTCCCAATCTAGGAAGACCTCGAACCCAGGTCTCCTGCATTGCAGGCAGATTCTTTACTGTCTGGACCACTTACCTAGCTCTAAGGAAACCATCAAAGATTCTAACAAGATATTAACAGGTAGTTGATCTGGTGAATTTTAGCTAGAGACAAGCTGATCAGGATTATTCTGTAAAAATATTCCAGTTTGCCCTACATGTATCATAAAGGACAGTTCTCCTACTGTTTTTCTGAACAGAGGAAGGACAGGCAGAGTTCTCTAGCCTGCTGCTTCAGCATCTGCTGGTGGCGAATGGCAGCCACTGAGAAGGCCTGGGCCAGAAGCGCTGATCTAGATCCATGGAAATAAACCATCAGGTTTTATATTAGGAATGTTGAAAGAAGGCATAGTTGGCCTGCACGGTGGGGCTCATAAACAATGCTTCGGAGCAGTGGTTCCCAATCTCTAGTACCCATACGAACCATCTGGAGGGCCTACTAATGCACAGACTGCTGGACCCACGTGCATCTGGGTTTCTGATTCAGTCCATCTTGGGTAAAGCCTGAAAATCTGCATTTTTGATAAGCTCCCTGTGTCCTGATCCTGCTGGAAAACACACTAAGAACACAGCTGTAGAACTATCTACTCTGGCTTCAAAGGTTTGAAGATTTTCTTTCCTTGATCTCATGTACCTACCAAAGTTTGCTATTTCTGAGAACAATAGATGCCTTTTCCCCCAATATTCTATCATACATTTACTCTTCTTTTGGAAAGCTAAAAAAAAAAAAGGCAAATCTTCCAAATTCCTCTGAAGTCTAGACATTATCAGGATCTCTAGACTAACAGGTTGGATAAATCATGTAAAAAGCAGGAAATCCAGTTACACAGTGTCACTAATGTCAGTGAAAGCACTCCCAAACGGTCAATGGTCAGATGAAAAATGTCAACCATTTCTTTCAGCTGGAGGTTGAGCCCAACCAATGTCCATTACGGTTGGCTACACAACACTCTTGTGCCACACAGATACTAAAATTTCTTAGCTGACATTCACAGGCCTTGGTTGGAAGAAAGGTGGGAAAGAAATTGAAATCTTTAAAACTCATCTTTGCATCTCCAGGTTTTATTAATTGTTTTTTGCAAAAATAATGCTGCCTGTCATAGATAGAACAACAACAACAAAGCTAGTCACAGCTGTTGGCAAAAAAAATCTAAAAGTGTGTATCATTATCTTAGGCATGATAAGGGTTTTCCCCCCTCTTGCTGTTCAATCACTAAGATGTGTCTCTTTCCAAACCAATGGACTGCAGCACAGAAGCCTTCCCTGCCCTTCACTGTCTCCAGAGTTTGCTCAAACCCATGTCCTTTGAGTCAGTTATGCCATCTAACCGTCTCATCTTCTGTTGCCCCATTCTCTTCCTGCTCTCAATCTTTCCCAGCATAGAGGTCTTTTCCAATGAGTTGGCATCAGGTGATCAAAGTATGGGAGCTTCATCATCAGTCCTTCCAACGAATATTCAGGATTGATTTCCTTTAGAATTGACTGGCTTGATCTCCTTGCTGTCCAACTCCCTTGAGTTTTCCTTATATAAAATTTAGAAGATTTCATTATGTTCACTTATTTGTCAGACACTGAGAATTTAGCAGCCAAGAAATAGTAACGTGGAATCATTAGTATACATCATCAGTATATATCATAGCACCTGGAGATCTTATTAGACAAGTACAATCCCAAGGTCACATAAGCAAAATGGCCAGGAATCTATATTTTAACAAGTGTGACTTAAATATCACAGGAGCAGAGACAAAGTAATGCGTCCAAGGGTCCCTAAAAGACAGGCCTTAGCCCAACAGAGGGGACAACTGATTGTAGTTTTCCAGAGCAGGAAGATTCATTATGCCAGGTAGCCACTGGTGGCTCAGAAGGTAAAGAATCTGCCTGCAATGCAGGAGACCTGGGTTCAATCCCTGGGTCAGGAAAATCCCCTGGAGAAGGGAATGGTTACCCACTCCAGTATTCTTACCTGGGAAATCTCATAGACAGAGGAGTCTGGTGGGCTACTGCCCAAGGGGTCACAAAGAGTCGGTCTCAACTGAGCAACTAACATACAGCAATTGCTGAGATCAGCTACTCAGTGCCAGTAAGTACCTAAACAGCAATCAATAACTTTGTGTTACCTAACTGTGAAAACAAATATTAAGTTTATAATTCCTTCAAGACTTTAAGATGTATGAGGGGTCAAAGCTAAACTCATAACTATATTATTAAAATGTTTTATTAAATCCACTAAATGTGAGGAAATTAATTTTATATTGATGAACGAAGCAGGTTAATCAAAAACAGACCCTTCCATTTATATTATGAATGTTAGAAACTAAAACCATAATGATCCCATAAATGATCATTTAAAGCCATTGCTTCAAAATAGCAAATAATGTGATGATGGATAACCAAGCTTGTCATGGTGATCATTTTGCAGTAAAGACAAATATTGAATTATTATGCTATACACCTGAAGTTAATTTAATGTTCTATGTCAACTATATAAAATTTATACCAATATAAAACAAAAACAAAATAACGATATTTATTACCTGATCTGCTTTTCAAGAAAACTAGGTGAGGCATTCAGGGCAAGCATGGTTAATTCTATTTTATAGGAAAGAAAGATGTGGATGGATCAAAATTACATTACCAAAGTCACCTGGCCCATGAATATCGGATTGCAAAGCCATGTTTTCTGACTTTAAGACTTTACCACTATAGAGTATGGCTTTGTTATTATTACTAAAAAGCACTAAATAGGTTTTTTTAAGTTGCTTTGTAAAAGGATAAATCTATCTAAAGCAAATAAAATAATTATAATTATTTTCAGTTATCTACTTGCCTAGGGAAGATCTGAGCTTCCCAGGTAATGTTAGTAGTAAAGAACCTGTCAGTGCAGGAGACATAAGAGACTCGGGTTCAATCCTTGGGTCAGGAAGATCCCCTGGAGGAGCACATGGAAATCTACCCCAGTATTCTTGCCTAGAGAATTCCATGGACAGAAGAGCCTGGTGGGCTACAGACCATGGCATCACAAAGTGTCAGACACGACTGAAGCAATTTAGCACACAGCACAGGGAAGATTTATGCCCAAATAACTGAAGTTCCTATTCAGTGTTGCCATTTTGCATACCTTTTCAGTTCAGTTCAGTCGCTCAGTCGTGTCCGACTCTTTGCGACTCCATGAATCACAGCACACTAGGCCTCGCTGTCCATCACCAACACCCGGAGTTCACTCAAACTCATGTCCATAGACTCGGTGATGCCATCCAGCCATCTCATCCTCTGTCATCCCCTTCTCCTCTTGCCCCCAATCCCTCCCAGCATCAGAGTCTTTTCCAATGAGTCAACTCTTCACACGAGGTGGCCAAAGTATTAGAGTTTCAGCTTCAGCATCAGTCCCTCCAATGAACACCCAGGACTGATCTCCTTTAGGATGGACTGGTTGGATCTCCTTGCAGTCCAAGGGACTCTCAAGAGTCTTCTCCAACACCACAGTTCAAAAGCATCAATTCTTTGGCACTCAGCTTTCTTCACAGTCCAAGTCTCACATTCATACATGACCACTGGAAAAACCATAGCCTTCACTAGATGGACGTTTGTTGGCAAAGTAATATCTCTGCTTTTCAATATGCTATCTAGGTTGGACATATGTTTCCTTCCAAGGAGTAAGCGTCTTTTAATTTCATGGCTGCAGTCACCATCTGCAGTGATTTTGGAGCCCAAAAAATAAAGTCTGACACTGTTTCCAGTTTCCCCATCTATCTACCATGAAGTGATGGGACCAGATGCCATGATCTTCGTTTTCTGAATGTTGAGCTTTAAGCCAACTTTTTCACTCTCCTCTTTCACTTTCATCAAGAGGCTTTTTAGTTCCTCTTCACTTTCTGCCATAAGGGTGGTGTCATCTGCATATCTGAGGTTATTGAGATTTCTCCCGGCAATCTTGATTCCAGCTTGTGCTTCTTCCAGTCCAGCGTTTCTCATGATGTACTCTGCATATAAGTTTTAGGTGGGACTTTTTATGCTGTAAATTATACTCAGTTTTCACTTTACTCCTACTCACATTTTCTCAATATTTTAGTTTCAAAGAGGTTTTCCATTGGCAAACCATGGGAAAAATTCCACAGGCAACATTAGAGAAAGTCAAAAGACCTGTAGGTGGCCATAATGAAGCCTGTAGCCAGCAAATATGGGGTCTGGCCCACTGTTCTCCCCACAACTCCCACCAAAATTTCTGTTTCTCTCCCAAAGTAATCATTGAGAATGCTTACAGGCCAGCTTTGACGGAGACTATACAGATTTATACTTCCCAGGTAGATCAGAGGTAAAAAATCCACCTGCCAATGCAGGAGATGCAGGAGACAAGTTCGATCCCTGAGTCGGGAAGCTCCCTTGGAGAAGGGAATGGCAACCCACTCCAGTATTCTTGCCAGGGAAATTCCACGGACAGAGGAGCCTGGCAGGCTACAGTCCATGAGGTGGCAAAGTGTTGGACTGCTGCTGCTGCTGCTGCTAAGTTGCTTCAGTCCTGTCCGACGCTATGCAACCCCATAGACGGCAGCCCACCAGGCTCCCCTGTCCCCAGGATTCTCCAGGCAAGAATACTGGAGTGAGTTGCCATTTCCCTCTCCAAACATGCAGAGTACATACAGATTTACGGATATTTTATCTCCAACAATATTGCATATTTTGGAATCCTTGCTTACTATCATGCTACAAAAGATAATGAATCAATCTATCCATTATGGTAGAACTCTAGCCCTGGATAATATCAGATTTAAAGTATCCTTACCATTTTTCTTTTTTCTGAATAATATTGCAAACTGAAGGCTTATTTCCTAAACAAACTGACAAGAGGCATTAGTAATCCTGCTTTGGAAACGTTTCAAAAGCAAATTTCAAAATAACTTAATTTACTTTATAATTTATAATACAAGCCCTATGGCTGTTTAGAAGTCTCCATTGTCATATGTGAGGAGTTAGTCACTGGTGAGGATTGACAGAATGTGATGTTTACCTATAAACGAAGTACAGAAGTTCTATAAACGAAGTACTGAAGTTCTGCCAAAAACACCACCCACTTATGATCAACTAGAATATACTGAGAACATACAGGTTGAATTTTTAAACTTCAGAAAATATAATTTGACTATGATAATGGCAGTTCTAATTATTTAATTCTTTTATCTTTCAAACTCAGTAATATAATAATGATATTTAATGCTACCCATGTCTTTAAAAAAAGAAAAAAAAAAAAGCAATGTGTTTAGCTAAAAATTCTCCTTAAGAAAACAGTTTTTGAAATGACAGGCAATACTTCACCATGCGGTCTTTAAGATATAAAAATTCCAACGATAAAGTTTCGCCCCTCCCTGAAATCTACGTCCTGCCAAATTCTAAATTACACTTTCAGAAATGTTTCAATTATGCAAATCTAGGTTTTGTTACATTTTAAAATAAGGAAACTTGTTCTCATGTTCATGAAAATTAAAGGAAAAAAAAATTAGAAGAAAGGCTGAGGTGATCTCTTGGAATGGACACAGCCAGACTTCCTTCCTTCCTTCCCTCACTCTCTCCTTTCTTTCTTTCTTCCTTTTTTGCCAAACTCTAGTTGAGAGTCCATGGCTGATTTGCAGGGTCAATTTGATATTCTCAGAGAAAAATGTTGCATGTAATGGATCACCAACCAAGCCCTACCTTACAGCTCAGGGAACCCTGCTCAATGTTATGTGGCAGCCTGGATGGGAGGGGCTTTGGGGGAGAAGGGATACACGTATGTATATGGCTGAGGCCCTTCACTGTTCACCTGAAACTATCACGACATTGTTAAACAGCTATACCCCAAAACAAAATGTTTTTGGAGTTAAAAAAATTAAATTAAAAAAAGAAAATTTTGTGTGTATGTATGTATTATATTTTGTGTGTGTGTGTGTATATATTAAGTCCAACAATATTACAGAGAACTGAATCTCATGTTCCTTTCTTCTCTCAGTTCTCTTCTGCAGCACCTTCTTCTACTTGCTGGGTCCTGGCTACATCTTCCCAACCTATCTGGTTATCAACCTCTAAGCATCCCAGCTCCAGTCAAAACTCCTCTGCTGGGGGCTTCCCTGGTGGTTGAGTGGTAAAGAATCCATCTGCCAACGCAGGACACACGGGTTCGATCCCTGGTCTGGGAAGATCCCACATGTCAAGGAGCAACTGAGCCTGGGCGCCACAGCTGCTGAGCCTGTGCTCTAGAGCCTGGGAGCTGCAACCACTGAAACCACATGCTGCCGAAGCCTGAGCGCCCCAGAGCCTGTGCTTCACCAGGGAAGTCGCCACAGTGAGAAACCCGCTCCCTGCAACCAGAGAGTAGCCCCCACTCATAGCAACCAGAGAAAGCCTGCACACAGCAACACAGACCCAGCACAGCCAAAAATAAATTAATTAAAAAACAAAAAAAACTCCTCTGCTAAATGGCTCTCAGGTTCGGGGCTCTAAAGACACCAGAGATGGCCAGTGTGGAATGAGGAAGGCTTCCTAACAGACACCAAAGTCATAGGACTCTTTGAGGAGGAAAGGGGCAGAGATCTGGGATGGTGATAAAAATTTTTTTCAACCAATGGTTTCTTATTTCTACCAGCCTATCCAATCTAATCCAATCACTACCACAGCCTTGTCTAAGTCAATGAAACTAAGCCATGCCCGTGGGGATGGGCGGGTCATGGTGGAGAGATCTGACAGAATGTGGTCCACTGGAGAAGGGAATGGCAAACCACTTCAGTATTCTTGCCTTGAGAACCCCATGAACAGAATGAAAAGGCAAAATGATAGGATACTGAAAGAGAAACTCCCCAGGTCATTAGGTGCCCAATATGCTACTGGAGATCAGTGGAGAAATAACTCCAGAAAGAGTGAAGGGATGAAGCCAAAGCAAAAAGAATACCCCACTGTGGATGTGACTGGTGATAGAAGCAAGGTCCAATGCTGTAAAGAGACTCATTGGAAAAGACTCTGATGCTGGAGGGATTGGGGGCAGGAGGAGAAGGGGACGACAGAGGATGAGATGGCTGGATGGCATCACTGACTCGAGGGACGTGAGTCTCAGTGAACTCCGGGAGTTGCTGATGGAGAGGGAGGCCTGGCGTGCTGCGATTCATGGGGTCTCAAAGAGTCAGACACGACTGAGCGACTGATCTGATCTGATCGGTGTTCCAGGACATTCTACTAGGAAAGAACAGACAAAGCTTAATGATATACAGCAATCAGTGTAAGCAAATGAAATGTCATGTAATAGCATTAGATAAGACAGAAGTCAGTTCCTGCTTAGTTTGAAATAGTCTGATTTTTTCCTATGAAGACAGTTTTCCCTCCTAATAATTATGTAAATGAGTTTGCATTTAGTGAGCACATGCCAACTGCTCTGTGAGACAGTAAGAAAATGTGGCAGGTAGAAGGAAGAGGTGAGAATAAAGCTTATAAAATAAATAAATATGTGTGTGTGTGAGTGTGTGTATATACATACATATATATATGTATACACACACTTCATAAGCAATAGGTAATTGAAGCTTCAGCATCAGTCCTTCCAATAGAATATTCTGGGTTGATTTCCTTTAGAATTGACTGGTTTGATCTTCTTGCTGTCCAAGGCACTCTCAAGAGTCTTCTCCAGGACCACAATTTGAAAGTACCATAAGCAACTTAAAAAAAAAAAAAAAGAAAAGAAACTTCTCCCCATGCTTACCTATGATCTTGAAATAAAAGCTAAAAATAGGAACAACAGTATCCTACCAGTTTTTTTGAGCAAATTGCTGAGATAATGAATAACCCTGATGTAAAAGTACCTTCACTCTCCAGAAACAGAACAGGAATATCAGAGATCTACTTAACACGAAATATACTCAGTTCCACACAGTTAGAAAAACATTCACATCCATAAGTGGAATTTCAGTGTTTGGTACAGTTAGTGGGTGAAAAAGAAAAGGGAGTTTTTCTACACAATTATTAATGATAATACAACTTGAAACTGGATTTGCATCATTACCCAGAAGCCCGCAGTCAAGCAGGAATGCCAACGCCACAGATATTCCCTGATGGGACCCAAGTCACAGGGCAGCACCTGGCCTGTCTCCCAAGGTGGTCAACACAAACAGTGGATTTACCTCGTTTCCTTTGGGTCCTTCCTGTAATGTGAACACGGCACAGAAAGGCCCGCCATTAATTGAGAAGGGAAGGGAGGAAGAGAGCCCCTTGTTTCCTCAGGCCAGCAGTGCCTCAGGCACAACTCGAAAAACAAGAAAATAAATATTTTTCAAAGCGCCAACTTTCTGTCTCAGAAAAACGTGTTGCTGTCTAATAATTTAAAAACTATAACCACAGGCACGGATGGTGGGGATGGGCTATAACAGCTTCCTAGTCTCTCCTTTGACCTCTTCCATTCTCACATCTAATGCAAAATGGCTTTTTCACCATGTCTCATCTAACTGGCTCATGTTTAGAAGACTTTTCCTCAGGACAGAAAAAGGGTCCAGAGGCTTCCCTGACAGCACCAGGGTCAACGGTGTCCCTCCCAGGGAACCAAAACCAGCTTGAAAGAATAGACTGGCCTCCAAGGAAGGCGCCAGGGTGTTCAGTAAATGACAGCATCTGCATCCTGAGTTTTCCCTACGAAGGGCACATTCCTGGACCTGGACAGAAGAGAAACTTGAACAAAATGCACCTGCTCTCAGGAACAAGACACAAGAACAAATAAGAGTTTCAACAACCAGCCCATGAATAGGAGCAAAGGACAGGCCGGCTGCAAGTGTTTCACTCCAAGAGACAGTGATGAGGGAGAGAACTCAGACACTCCAGTGGGGGCTTTGCCATCCAGGAGGCTTGTTGACATGGGATCAGACCTTCCCCCAGATGGTCCACGGGACAGACATAGAGTTCTAGGACACTGTACCACTGATCACAAGGTCTTTTTGGTGAGGTCCTTATAGGGGCTGCTGTGCACACCATTTTGGAGAAGGCGATGGCACCCCACTCCAGTACTCTTGCCTGGAAAACCCCATGGATGGAGAAGCCTGGTGGGCTGCAGTCCATGGGGTCGCGAAGAGTTGGACATGACTGAGTGACTTCACTTTCACTTTTCACTTTCATGCATTGGAGAAGGAAATGGCAACCCACTGCAGTGTTCTTGCCTGGAGAATCCCAGGGACGGGGGAGCCTGGTGGGCTGCCATCTATGGGGTCGCACAGAGTTGGACACGACTGAAGCGACTTAGCAGCAGCAGCAGCAGCAGCAGCAGTGCACACCATTTAACCTGTAAAACCACTTAGTGAGGTGGGAGACATACTATCATCCCTTATAGCTGAGAATATCAAGGGTAACAGAGGGCTTCCCTGGTGGCTCAGATGCTAAAGAATCTGCCTGCAGTGCAGGAGAACTGGGTTCAACCCTTGGGTCAGGAAGGTCCCCTGCAGGAGGGAATGGCTACCCACTCCAGGATTCTTGCCTGGAGAATTCCATGGACAGAGGAGCCTGGTGGGCTCTTGTCCATTGAGTCACAAAGAGTCAGACACGACTGAGTGACTAACAACAAGGTTCAGTGAATGTCCAAGGTCACAGTGCCCAGAAGCGGCAGGTACCTTTTCACCAGGTAGGAAGAGAGGCAGTGGTAAGCCGACCTTCTGCAATCCCAAGCTCATGATGGATAAGAAAAAGAGGCCAGTTAAGAATACTGCAATGGTCCAAGTATATAACTGAGTATATAAGGTTAGTAGGTTCCCAACAAACAGGCATTCAATGGAGAGATAAAGGAGCTATAGAACCTGTTATAGGAAGAAACCTGACAATAATTAGAACTATACAAAATTAGTGGTGATATGAGAAGAGGCAAGTGGAGGCAATTTAGTCAAAAGCTAGATAAGTACATTTCTACAATGTTGACTTTGGTGATACGAAGAGACAGCAATTTCTGTGGTCACTTCCAATTCAAAAGAAGTCAATGACTTTATGATCACCTGGATCTTAACTTTTAAAACCATGCTCTCCTGTCATATTAAATGAGTTTTGTGTTAGTTGCTGAACCATGCAATCCATTTACTTTTTGGAAGAAGGTAGCTTATCCCATGCAATTCTAGCCACAAAACAATAACCATTAAGCTTAATCCCACTTTAGCAATACAAATTTCACCAACCAGAAAAAATAATGGGCAAAACACAATTTAGTTAAAAGGAAAAAAAAAGTAGCATTTTCAGTAAGAAACAAGAAAACTGGGGGTGGGAGGACTTTTGGGTCTAAAGAAAATAGACAAGTCTTCCATAAAACCACCTAAAAGTATTTGGCTATTCCAGTTTTTCCCTTTAAGGAGAAAAAGATTTCATCTTTACATAAGTACATTAAAGTTCCAGCTAGCTGAAAGCTAGGTAAGAAAAAGAGAGGATTTGGATTTGAATTTTCTGAATTGGGTATCTGTACAGAAGATAACCATTCCTGGTCCTTGCAACCTCAAGCAAAACAGCAGCAATGGGGTACAGAAAAAAAAAATATATATATATATACACACACAAATGATCTTGTTTCCAAAACAAGAGACTCATAGACGTAGAAAACAAACTTATGGTTACCAAAGGGGAAAGGGATGGGGGGTGGGATAACTTAGGAGTCTGGGATTAACATACACACACTACTATGTATAAAATAATCAACAAGGACCTACTACACAGCAACGAACTATACTCAATATTATGTAATAACCTGTAAAGGAAAAGAATCTAAAAAAATATGTGTGTGTTGGGCAGGGAGGGGTGGGGGGAGTAGCTTCCCTGGTGGCTCAGACTCTAAAGAATCTGCCTGCAATATAGGAGACCTGGGTTGGATCCCTGGGTTGAGTAGAGATCTTCTGAAGAAGGAAACGGCTACTCACTCCAGTAAGAACACTCCAGCAAGAATGCCTGGAGAATTCCATGGACAGAGGAGCCTGGCAGGCTACAATCCATGGGGTTGCAAAGAGTCGGACATGACTGAGCGACTAACACTTGGTTGGCCAAAAGGTTCATTTGGTTTCTTTCCATAACATATATATATGACTGAGTGACACACACTTATACATAAAACTCATCACTGTGCTGTGTACCTAGAATTTACACAAATAATATACTTCAATAAAATATTTTTTTTAAAGAACAGAGTCTTGGAAATAGGCTCGGCTTCTCAGCAGCCCTCCAAGGCAACCTATCTCCATCAATTGTGTATCTGCAAGTACTCAAGAGACACCTGTTGTGTAACTGTCCTACATTTGGGGGTGGGGGGGGTGGGGTATGGAGAGGGACATAATACAAATTTTGTCCAAAAAATTTACAGTTCAGTAGGAGCATGCAAGCCTGTAATCAATCTACAGGCTTAAAGTGTTGGAGGTGTTCTAATAGCTTCTTTGGGGGTGGTAGAGGGAACAAGCAGAAAAGAACAGTCAACTTTACCGAGAGGAGGAAGAAAAGAGACATAGCAAAGGCTCAAAAAGAAGGTCATCTTTGATCGAAGCCTTGACAAAAGGTTGGTATTTACCAGGTGCTTATTCTTGGTAGCAGTTATAGTGATACATATGTATTTGTATGTGTGGAGGTGGAGTGCTTTTGCCAGGCATAGACAATACCATGAAAAAGCACAGAACTAGAACAGTAAGCAGTTCACTCTGGCTGACACACTAATTTGAGATCTAAATTAGAGGAAAACCTTGGGGTTGGAAAGGTCTTAAAAGCATAAGGCTTATTCATAACTCATAAACAATAAACAAAAATGGACTTGTCAAAATTACAGTAAGAATTGAAAAACAAAGGAAAGATACAAACTTGACATTGACATATAGAATATGGGACATGAGCCATATTGGCGTATGGAAAAGCAAAGGGTTTACAGCTGGTAGTAATTGATAAAAGATGCATGAACCAATTAAAAACAGATGAAAGACAATTTGCAAGAGAAATAATAAAATATCCAATGAAAATATGCTAATATATTCAGCCTCACTACGAAACAAGGAATAAAATTTAAAGCAATAACATATATTATTTATGGTATCAGACTGGCAAAAGTAATACACCGCAAATAAAGCGTCAATAAAAGTGCAGGAAAATGTATACCCAACAGCAGAGGTAAGACACTTCCAAATAAGATTCTGGAGCTGATTTGACAATATCTAGAAAAACTCTTCAACCCAATATAATAGGCCCTTTCAGAATTTAAGCTTAATTAATCAAACTAACACAAAAAGCCATATTTTATAGATATAAAAAGTTAGCATTATTTAGAAGACCCAAGAAATAAATCTAAATGTTTGGCAGTAACTTATTTAAATAAATTCTAGAATATCTAAACTATGGAATATATTAAATAAAATGATGATGCAGGTGTTTTTTTTTTTTTCTTTTTTGACAAGGAGTATAACCATAACAAAATGTTAGGTGAGGAAAAGCACCTGATTTTGACATATTGACAATGTTCATTAAAAGAAATGATGCTGAAAAAAGATGACACCTTAGACTAAGGTTAAATTTTTTCTTTCTTTCTAAGGTGGTTAAAATTTTCAGGAAAGCCCATGTGTTGAAGGCAGTCAACCAAAATACGGTATCCATGAACTTGGACCCCCCATCATAGATACACGTCATGTGGGGAAATATTGGTTGGCTAAAAGCTTCATTCAGTTTCTTTACGTAACATCTTAAGGAAAAATCCAAACGATACTTTTGGCCAACCCAATAGTACCATTTTGGTTTCCAGCCTCTATCAAAGAATACAAAAATCTAGAAAGCATAATAACTACAGATTTGTCTCTTTTTAAAGGGATCCAGAGACATAAAATTAACATTGTTGAAAGGAAAACCAATCCTTCAATTATGTATGCTAAAGTTTTAAGCAGATAAAAATTAAACTGGTAGAAAATTTCAATAAATGTTTAATATCATATATTAAAACAACTAAATAAAGCTAATGTTGACCTTTTTAAACGTTAGTGAATTCCAAAGATTTCTAAATAATGTATCATTTAATTGGGAATAATCAGAAATACTCATACATGTATGTTATATAAAGTATCACATTTCCAACAATTAAAAGGAAATATGAAACTATAAATAATGAAACCCTCATACATTCCTGATGGAAGTATGAGTTGGTTAAAACATCTTAGAAAACTGTATTTGCTAAAGCTGGAATGACATATACACTGTGATCCAGCAATTTTGCTCTCAGGTATATAATCCTCTCAAATACAGAAACATACATATGGGCTTCCCTGGTGGCTCAGACGATAAAGAATCTGCCTGCAATGCAGGAGATCCAGGTTCTATCCCTGGGTCAGGATGATCCCATGGAGAAGGGAATGGCTACCCACTCCAACATTTCACATCTTAGTCCAAATTCTCCCCCTGCCTAAGCTGCTTCTCACATTCCCTTATAGATGCAGTTGCCAAAGGGGCTCCCAGGTAAACTTTCTTCATGCAAACTTCTGAGTTTCAGAGTGTTTTCTGGTGGACTCAAGAAAGTTGGTACCAGAAATGCAGCAACAACAGCCATCAGACAACAAGGAGGACCCACCACCAGCAGAGAACTGACAACCCCTGGGATATGATAAAGGTGTAGTGATGAAAACTTTCACCAGTGGATAGGAATACGCTATACAATATCATGCTCTCTGAAAGGTGAAGCAGTCATTACAAGGGCAATGGGATCCGCTTGCTCTGGCTGCTGCTGTTATTCAGTTGCTAAGTCACATCCGACTCTTTGCAATCCCATGGACTGCAACACACCAGGCTTCCCTGTCCTTCACTGTCTCCCAGAGTTTGCTCAAACTCATGTCCATTGAGTCAGTGATGCCATCCAACTATCTTATCCTCTGCCGCCCCTTCCTCCTACCCTCAATCTTTCCCAGCATCAGGATCAGCTCCTTGCTGAGGATACACTAGAGAAAAACAAGAAAACAGAGGCCACCAATGTTCAGCGTAGTATGAAGTTTAAGGGGACTCTCTCTGATCTTCACTGACAACCTTAGTGGCTTAATATAATGCTCATTTTATTCTTTCTTGTGATCTGTGAGCTGCTGCTGCTAAGTCGCTTCAGTCGTGTCTGACTCTGTGCGACCCCATAGACGGCAGCCCACCAGGCTCTGCCATCCCTGGGATTCTCCAGGCAAGAACACTGGAGTGGGTTGCCATTTCCTTCTCCAGTGCAGGAAAGTGAAAAGTGAAAGTGAAGTTGCTCAGTCGTGTCCGACTCTTAGCGACCCCATGGACTGCAGCCTACCAGGCTCCTCTGTCCATGTGATTTTCCAGGCAAGAGTACCAGAGTGGGTTGCCATTGCCTTCTCCGGATCTGTGAGGAGACTGCACTCAACTGTGCAGCTTTGCTCCTCCATGTGGTGCTCCCTGGGGCCACCTGAGGGCTCATGAAATATGGCTCAGTCCTATGGCTGGCACGAGACTCTGGCTCTAAGAGGTCAGCTTAGCATTTCAACTGGAGCACCTCAATTGTCCTTCGTGTTGACCTCTCCGTGGAGCTTGGGCTCCTCATTGCATGGTGGCTGGGTTCCAAGAGAACAAGAAAGCTGCCAGGTCTCTTATGGGCTCAGAAGTCCAGGAACACAACCATCACTTCAGCCCCATTCTGTTTGGTCATAGCGCGTCACAACCTCAGCCCAGATTCAAGCAGAACAGAAATAAGCACCATTTCTTGATGGGACACACTTACACACACTCATGGGGGGAGAATCAGCAGGGGTGGAGGAGTATTCTCAACTCGTGAGACTAACCACATAGCCTCCTTGGAACGTATATGGAGACTCCCAGCTCCTGCAGGCAGAGAGAAGAAAAGGCTGATGAGGAGGCCTCAGGCTCAAATATAAGAGGAAACTTGACTTCCCAGCCAGCCTGAGCAAGTCTGCTGTGCCAAGGTCATGGCCTTTCTGCGAAGGAGAGGGACCCTGAGATTCCAGATAAGAGCATCTCAGTCAAGACACTTGAAAAGACTGCTTCACAAAATTTCCATGAACCTTGTTGACCTAACCAAGTGGCCCACTCCCCTCTCTAAGGCTTCACCAATCCCTGTACAAAGATGCTGAGGCCTCTGCCTGGCAAGAAAACAAGTATTACCATTACAATACAGCCCACTTCCCCTGTAAGCTTCCAGAAAAATTACTAGGTCAAGTCACAACGTGGCTGTGCCCGTGCTGGATCTGCCGGGGGAGGAGAAGGTCTAGATACTGAAGGAGCTGTGGGACCAGACCTACACACAAGGTCAGAGCTGAGAGAATGGGCTCAGGTGGGATGCTGACAGTCCCGGACCTAGTGGGGAAGAACATACAATTTAATAAAGGACAGGTCACTGATACAGAAATAACCATCACCCACCATATAAGATGTAGCTCCCTAAAACTGAACCTAGAAGACAGTGTGGACATGCTGCTAAGGAGACTCCTTAAAATTTGGAGAAAGCAACAGTCCACACTCTGGCAGACAACAGAAGAAAGGACGAAAAGATACAGACACGTGGGAGCATATGTTTTCCAGGACATACGAAGGCCAGGAAACCTACCAGGTGACCACATTCTGTAGGAGGTCCCAGAGGACACACAGTTTACCAAAGCGGTAAGAAATGTACCAGTTACGTAGGTACAGACCACACTGACATGTTTGGTGGTGCTGGCCTCCAAGTCCAGGGCTGATGGTAGGAGACGCTATTACAGAGCAATGTTCCTGACAGCAAAGCTGAGCACGATTATCATCAAGAATGGCAGCTGGAATAGCAGCCAGGAATTGTTGACCTATTCAGGGTAACAGGGATGGTTAATAAAACTCAGCAATTTTTATGGAAAGAGAGACGGACAGCAGCAAGGATAGTGTCCAATGACATGATCAAAACAAATCAAAGGTGGATGAGCAGGAAGTTGAGAAGGGCTGCCTCAAGAAAATTCATGATCCTTTGCCTAATGTCTGAACCTGAGCCAGTTTTTAGACACCCAGCCCATTAACCAAAAGAAAAACTGAGTTCCTAAGAAGGACTCAGAAACCACGGCAAGTATGTACGTTAATGATTCATCCAGTCCTTCCTTCTGCAAAGACGTCTACAGTCACTTGCTCAGGTATTCACAGACTAGGGAAAGGGGAGTACCCAGAGGTGCCAAGGACTGATGGACCCAGGAAGCAAGATTCCAGGCAGTGCTGCACAACTTGCGTGTCTGGTCAGAGGTCTGGAAGGAGAACGACCAGAAGACTGGGAGGAAGCAAGGTCCTACGGTATAGCACCAGGAACCATATCCAACCCCTATGATAACCATTAGGGAGAGGAATATGAATAAAAATATATTAAATATACAACTGAGTCACTTTGCTGTACAGCAGAAATTAACACAACATTGTAAATCAACTGTACTCCAATAAAAATTTTTTAAAAGATTGGGAGGTGTTGAGGTTTGACAGAAAACAACAAAATTCTGTAAAGCAATTATCCTTCAATTAAAAAAATTAATTAAAAAGAAAAAAAAGGATTGGGAGGAAAAAGGTCTGGGGAGAGGATCTTTAAAGGACAAAGTATGAAGAGCTTGAAGGACTTGTTAACCTATGTTGGAGCCCTCCAGGGAGAAGCCATCACAGAAGAGGCAGATACAACGGCCAGATAGATGATGTGGTCAACCGACGTCAGCCAGCACCCCCTTGACCACCCAAGGGGTAGCATGATGGGTGCATGGATGGAGAAGCCACGGTAGTGGACATGGATGCTGATCCACTGACTGCCCTAGCCACTTGTCAAGTCTACCAGCGGCAGAAACTAACACTGATACCCTCACAGGCCACTAACCTCCTGGGAGGACCACCTGGCCAGCTGAAATACCCTGGAAACCTGACACTCTGCAAAAGGCAGCGATTCATCTTAATCTCATACCTACTCCAAGTATGAGTGTGCTTTAATTCCAAAGTATCTCAGCCAGCACCACAGTCCACAGGCTTGCAAAGTATTTAGTCCGCAGGCCAAGAATGCTGGGTAGCATCACATTGGACCAGAGGTTCACCTACATCAAAGAATGGATGGAAGTAGACACATAACCATGAGGATCCACTGGTCCCATCACAAGTCACACCCCCAAAAAGCTATTAGCCTGAGAGAGGATGGAATGGCCTTTTGAACTTTTTATTTTGTGTGACTCATAAAAAGTACATGCTTGTGTGCTAAGTCACTTCAGTCATGTCCAACTCTTTGTGACCCCATGGACTGCAGCCTGCCAGACTCCTCTGTCCATGGGATTCTCCAGGCAAGAATACTGGAGTGGGTTGCCATTTCCTACTCCAGGGGATCTTACCGACCCAGGGATCAAACCTGCATCTCTTAAGTCTCCCACATTCTCAGGTGAATTCTTTACCACTGATGCTACCTGGGAAGCCCAAAAAGTACATAATGTTATCTAATTATTTTGATTTGGAGTCCATGGAAGAGTTATGTTTACATGATGGTAAATATGTAATCAATGTTATTACAACAAATGCTTACTCTGTTACAAACATTTTAACAAGTAACATAGAGACTACGGTTTCTCTCAGCACAGTGAGGGTCGCTAGCATCTTCATATTGTCAAATGAATGTGTGATGTTTTCATATGAATATGATTTTGCCAACTCATATTTTCATATAAATATTGACTTTGCCAATTACAAGCTGCACAATTTGTACAAATTGGTTCTCTTTTGAATCTATAGTTCTTCATCTCTAAAGGAAAGATGGTGCTCATTCTACAGGATTTTGTGATATATAAATCAACACTGAACAAGAGGTCCACTGAAACACAATTTTCTCCCCCTCCCCCTCCTGATGGCCAAGGACATGGGGTTTACCTAATGGATGTTAATATTAGAGGAACAATACTTAGTCAATGAATAATTTTCAAAGAGCTCTTAAATGCCTTGATACTCCCCGAAAAACCTTAGAAATTAAATTTTTTAAATCAGACTTGTATACAATAAGTCAGGTTACTGATTTGTCAAATCTTAGGATATAATTCCACATACTGAATTGCCTTTTAACAAAGAATTGACAACTCGAATTTCTAATATTTCAACTATAAATTTGGCTTACCTCTTCTCAACTGTTGCAAAAGTAAACTTGGTGAAATGTGAGTGACATGTATAGGTTTTGCATTTTGGTTGATACAGGCTCAAATATAAGCTTTGGGTTTGGGGCCAAGTCTCCTACATCTCTGAACCTCAGTTTTTTCATCTGTAAAATGGGAGTATTAACCCCCTCTCAAGGGTAATTGTGAAACACAGAAACAATCCCAGGAAAGAGTCTAACACAATGAGTTCAATAAAGCAGGCTATTCATATCATGGGCATTTGCATTATGAATGATATTGGTGTGTGCCTGAGAACTGATTTAGTTCTTACAGAACTTGTCATTTCTCTTTCCCTCTTTCCTTCTCTTTTCATCACTTTGAGGTTTTACAGTAAAATACAAACCTGCAACCCTATTCATTATGTTTATGCTGCTCAATAAACACATTCCAGCATTCCAATTCTGGCACTAGTATCTTGGCAAGCATTCTGGCTAGAATATATTTTATGCTTCAGGACCTAAATGTGTAGTGACATATTAATACATCATGAAATTCAACAAAGATGCAATGGACTTGAAGAAAGAACAAAGCATATGTTTACACACACTCCATCATATACAGACTCCATCGTGTCTGTCCTCTCACTATTTACCATCAGGGGTCCTGACACCTGCAAGCTGCATGGATAATTTACAGTAACTCCGAATTCCAACATGAGCTGTTCCGAGGTTAGACTGCTGACCAGCTGCTAATCTGAGTTATGCTACATTAGAAGAGAATATCAAAATAGGTGTATTTTATTAATAACAAATCCTATACTTCAACTTCCTTTCACTCATAAAAAACGAGTCATATGTTGAAAACAATCATTTTCTAGTTCAAGCACAAATCTTACCATAGCCTATTTGTAGAACAACATACAATGTTAACTTTTGAAAAGTGTTAAACATGCTTGGTTAATATCTGAAACAGTAAGAAATCTATAAATTGCCTGTATACACATGCTGTTATTTTTCAGCCTCTAAGTCATGTCCAACTGTTTGCAACACCATAGACTGTAGCCCCAACAGGCTCCCCTATCCATGGGATTCTCCAGGCAAGAATACTGGAGTGGGTTGCCATTTCCTTCTCCAGGGGATCTTTCCAACCCAGGGATCGAACCTGGGTCTCCTGCATTGCAGGCAGATTCTTTACCGTCTGAGCCACCGGGGAAGCCCCTGCACATATAGTCCTGTATAATTCTAAATATCCAAAGGTAATGCTCATGACTTAGCTTTATACAAGATTCAACAGTCTTCAAACATTATTGATAGCTACACAAGGTGAAAAATGCCATAGGAAAGAGGAGCCAACTGTGGGGTGCACTTAGGTATGTCTGTTTTCCAAACCACCCAAGACAGAAGGGCAGCGGAGAAAGAGCCCAGGCTTAGAGATGGGTCAACCTAGGTTCAAACATGACTTCAGTCCCTTACTAGATCCATGTCTGCCTTTATATTTTTTCTCTTTCCTAAGATCTCAAAAGTGTAGCATATTACAAGAAAACTGAACTTTCTAATACACTGGGACTTGATAAATATTCATTAGAGTGAGGGTTAGAAGATAGGGGTATAGTTTCATTTCCTCCCATTGGAGGAGGTCAGTCCCATTTTGTTTGGAGGGTCTGCAAAGTCAAACCTATTTTCATAATAATACTAAAACACCATCCCTACTTTTCACTCTCATTTCCTCATGAGTTTACAGTGGAATTATCCAGAGGTTATACGATGCCACACAGTAACCCACTGAACGCAGAAAAGAGAGATAAGCCGCCAATTGCACCGTCTCTTAAACCAAACAACAAAGAGATTTGGAACATTATAAAAACAATCAGTAAAATATTTATCACTAAATATATTTTGTTCTATAAATGTGTTTAATTTTCCCAAGAATTATGTTAATATATTATGGGCTTATTATTCTTATTTTTAAACTAATTAATAAATTATTTAAACATATATCAGTTGAAAAAGATTGAGGGCCAAAGGAGAAGGGGGTGGCAGAGGATGAGATGATCAGATAGCATCACCAACTCAATGGACATGAAGTGGGGCAAACTTCGGAGATAAAGGAGGACAGAGGCCACAGTCCATGGGGTTGCAAAGCATCAGACATGGTTTAGCAACTGAATAACAACAACAATATCAGCTTTAATTTCTAATACAGGAAATAGCTACATATATCACCTACAGAAACAAAAGATCTTTGGGATTTTCGACAAATTTTACGTAACAGGGTCCTGAGACCAAAAGATTTGGTAAATGATGCCTTAGTGTAATGATTTATTAAGAAAACAAGAGCTCTGGGGACTTTCAATTGCCATGTGGGGATATGGAAAGGAAGAAAAAGATTGCTCCCACACTTCCAATGATAATCTGGATACAATGAAAATTCATGACTGTTTTGTACTCACAGGAGAGCTGAGGTTGTGAGGCAAACAACAGGCCCCACGTCTGAGAGAGAGTGGACTGCAGGGAGAGATAATGTGTTCTCGTTTTATTTTGTATTTATTTATTTATTTTCTTGGCTGTTCCACATGGCATGTGGAATCTTGGCTCCCCGACCAGGAATCAAAACCATGCTCCCTGCGCTCTGGAAAGGAGGTCCCTGGAGAGATAACGTGAACAGAACATGTAAACACATAAATAATGTGTTTATTTATGAGAGAGACACCTGGATGCCAGGTAACCGACTTCAGTCGGGGTGGAGGCTAAGGGTGAAGTGGCAAGAGACTGAGAAGCCCGTGGCAGTCACAGAAATTAAAGGAGTCCAACCATCTTCAGGCTGATTTCTCCACAAATCCCTCCCAAGTGCTCACAGAAAAGCTTAGAAACTGTCTAAGCAGAGCATGCCTTGTAATGCATACCTGGGGAAAGGGAAGAGCCAGTCAGGGGCAGGAGCACAGAACCCTACCTGGAAAGTTTCCCTCTCTCTCCTGCAGAGCTAAAGCGCTCATCTTCCGGAGGAAGAGAAACTAACCCCAGCAACCCTGAGTGTTGGAGAAAACCCACTGCAGCCACGGGAAGAAAGCAGATGAAAACAGAACGACCAGTGACCTACTCCTGAGGGAGGAGCTCAGAATCACAGATGGGGAAGGAGCAAGAGATCTCAGGAGACCACACCCTGAACACCCAGGGTTACGGTCTCTGCTCATAGTGATGCTAAACTCCCTCTATGTGTGCTGAGTCTCTTCAGTCGTGTCTGACTCATTGTGACCCTGTGGACTGTAGCCCGCCAGGATCCTCTGTCCATGGGATTTCCCAGGCAAGAATACTGGAGTGGGTTGCCATGCCCTCCTCCAGGGGATCTTGCCAACCCAGGGGTTGAACCTGCATCTCTTATGTCTTGGGCATTGGCAGGCAGGTTCTCTACATCTGAGAAGCCAGAGCTCAAACAACAAGTGATAGAAAACACTGCTCAGTGAGGAATAGAAGTGTGGAAGGAGGGCTGATCTGAGGTGCAGCAAAGAGGAAACCTCCCACTGAGAATGGAGAAGACAATGAGGGGACACGGAAACACTTCTGACAACCCAGCCCGACCCACACACAAGACACCAGTAGAGGAATCTGCAGTCGATGGTTCACTGAGGTTCATGACACGAACAACAGACTTGAAGCCTAATCCATGTCCTGACTACATTTACTCAAACTCCGAGACTAGAAAAAAGGGGAGTCATGTCCATTTCTAAGTATAAAAACTGTTTACTTCAGTCTCTGTTGAACTGTGCAAGGTATCCAGTTTTCAACAACAAAAAAATCACAGGGCAGATGAAAAGGCATGTGGAATCTTTGCTCCTTGACTAGGGATTGAACCTGCGCCCCTTGCATTGGAAGTGTGAAATACTAACCACTGGACTGCCAGGGAAGTCCCACCACAGTCTTTTTAATATTTGAAAAAAACTTGGATATAGCCTAAAATGCTCAATAATAGGGGCTTAAATAGGATTTAACTTATGTGTGTATATGTATATATATTGGATTCAATGATATGTAAAAAGCCATCAAAATTGGTAACATAACTCCACATTTATAACATGTAAAAGGACTCACAATATACTCAAAAAGTTTATAAGATGACATGTATAATAATATTTTAGTAAATAAAAAGGTACACCCAAAATAATCTCAATGAGTTGATCATACAAATATTAACTGGACCACTAGGATTTTATTGACTCATTTTACTTATAATTTTGAATTTTTCTTCAGTGAGTCTACTTATAGTATTTTTAAATAACTGAAAAGTGAATTAATGTATCAGATACATATTAACTTTTCTTCAAAACATATTTATAACCCTCTGTAAATTTTCAGGTACTTCACTGTAATTTAGCCATAAATTATCCCTTGATAGATATCTTTTATCTACCAAAAGATAAATATCTTTTGGTAGATAAAAGTAAAACTATAAAGAATATATATAAATGAATTTGGGGGAAAAAGATAAATATCTATTTTCTGAATATAACAAAGTCCAAATATGAAAGATATTTGAGCACATAAGTAAAAATAATAATAGCATTACCTATTTATATGATAAGTGAAAGTAAAATGTTTATTCATAAGTGTAATAAACATTCACTATTTAAAAAAATAACATATAGCTGTAAATATACTCTACAAGCCATTTTTAAAAGCCAGTAATGTGTATGCATGCTTGGTAAATGAGACTGTGAATGAATTATATCTATAAACTTATACACATAAATTATAAAATTTAATTATTTCCGGAAGAGGTTCTAATCTTATTAAGCATCATGATTAGTGATGCCACTGCCTACAAAATGCATCTTTTGAGATTTATTTTGATTGATCTCTAACTCATAAAAGAATGATCTCTTTTATTACTAGGACAGAATATATTTTATAGCTCAAACCTAAAAAAAAAATCACGAAATTGCTCTTTTGCTATCATTAAATGTGACCCATCAATTCTTCTAAAACCAATAAATATTCACTTCTATGGGTATTTGCTTCCTCATCTGGAAAAAGAATTAATCAAAAAATGTCTTAGAGCTTTTATGGAGAACTTTCTGTAGCTCTTCATAAAATGAATAATGAAAATTATGCCCTGTTCACTGGCAGAACATCTGCATTAATATTAAGGTGAGAAGTAATTCACAATTCATTTAACTATGACAGTGATTAGGCAGCTAATTTTTTTTTCTAAGCTCTCTGTGACTATCTGTTTGCCTACTAAGTGCAAGGCCTTGAACATCAAGCTATGGAAATGGTTTTCCTAGATCGTTACTGTAGGTTGGAACATTAAGTCTTGTACAACAAAGTGTAGTAAAATGACTCAACTTTGCTCACATCACAAATAATCTAGGAGAAAATCTTCCAAATTCATATTTTATCAACGGAATTTGCTAGAAAACAGGGCAGATGTGCTCATCCACACCTCTGTCTTTCTGGGCAAGAACTCAGCGCTTTCTACATGAGCCTCTAATACAGAAACACATCATGGAAAAGCTGCCTCAATTCTGTTGATTCAGAATATGTTTAAAAGGTGGTGTTGAAGAAAACTTTTGAGAGTCCGTTGGACTGCAAGATCAAACCAGTCATTCCTAAAGGAAATCAATCCTGAATATTCATTGGAAGGACTGAAGCTGAAGCTCCAATACTTTGGCCACCTGATGCAAAGAGCTGACTCATTAGAAAAGACCCTAATGCTGGAGAGGGCTGAAGGCAAAAGGAGAAGGGGGCGACAGAGGAAGAGATGATTAGATGCCATCACCAACTCAACGGACATGAATTGGAGCAAACTCTGGGAGAAAGTGGAGGACAGAGGAACCTGGCATGCTGCAATCCTTGGGGTCGCAGAAAGTCGGACACAGCTGAACAGCAACAAATTCCAGAGCAACATATAGACATCCTGGGAAGGTGACAGACTGCAAGAGACAATAGGTCACTGGGAGGTGGTCAGAAAAGATCTTATTACTGCCTGGGGAGCAGAGGGCAGAGAATTTGAAGCCACTTGAATTTACTAGGCTGTCTGTGAAGACTGAAGGAGTCCTAAAAAGACACAGTAGGATTCTTGCAGATGGGGAGCGAACCTAGGCAAACCTGTCCTCCTTTCCATCAGGTTAGCCAATCCATAGTTTTCCATGACTCCAGATAAATAAAACTGAGCTGATAACATGCTGCATTCTGTATCTCAAGACCCCAGGCTCCTATCTCCAGTTGAGAGAAAGCGTAAACAATACACACTTGCTAGAATTCAGCTCCTCTGTTTCTGGTGGTTACGCCATCTTCGCAGTTTCAGCATTATAAATTTTTAAAATATAAATTTAAATTCATGCACACTTGATATTAGGATAATACAAAGAGTTCACAGTCATTAAGACAGAGGGACCTTTGTAATTTCAAGGATAAAATTAATCATTTATCCTGCATTCCTGTAAAATTAGTTTTTCTTTAAAACCATCTGGGAATGCCTTCAAACTGTGACCAAATATTGAGCATACTGTTCTCTGTGGGAATCTGATTCAATTCATGGCGTATCTGAAAGTGCAGAGTTATTCATCATGATTTGGAAAAAAAGAAAAAGAAGCAGTAGTTTGGCTTAAGTATTTATTTCTTAGATAGCTTTTATCTTTTCCTCTTCTTTTTGGAAGGAAAGTGTGAATACAAGAGATGGTGAAGTTAATGACTAAATCTGCACCTCATTCTTCATTTACTTTCCCAAAATCAATGCACTGGTAGATTTTCTTGCTGTGCTTAGTCGCTCAGCAGTGTCCTACTCTTTGTGACCCTACGGACTGAAGCCTGCCAGGCTTCTCTGTCCATAGAGATTTTCCAGGCAAGAATACTGGAGTGGATTGCCATCCCTCCTCCAGGGCATCTTCCCAACCTAGGCAATGAACCCAGGTCTCGCACATTGCAGGCGGATTCTTTGCCATCAGGGAAGCCTTCATTAGCAGCATGAATCTGACATTTACTGCCATTGCTTATTCTACTGGAAGAAACTTCTGTTAAACCTAAAATACAGTTAGGACCATCTCCTCATTCATCCCTACAGGTATGTAATGCCTAGTAAACACCCAACTCTTTGCAAGCATCCATGGAAATCAAACAGAGCTACATATTCTTCGGTGGGCTAAAAATTGATGTGCATTTTCTTTGTCGCTGCTATTTTTTTGAGCTCAAAACAACTTCAAAACTAGCGAAAGTATTAATTAAAAAAAAATAGCTCCACAAATCACAAGAGAGTTAACAAAAGAGTTCATTTGTATTTGAGCAAAATAATATACAGTACATCATTCCTGAAATCCAATTGTAAAACTGACTGTTTAATATTTGGCCACCAGTACTGACGGTGGCCACTGGGGACTAACCATGCTCGCGCTCTTATTTTGGCCTGCTGTGAGCTCAGGCTCTTCTGGTCCCACTGCTGAGGTTAAGATGAAGGAAGGCATCAGTTCTGATTTCCAGGGACCAGCTCAGTGGTCCAGCCTCTGTGACAGGACACAACCCTGCGAACAGAACTGAACCTGAGCCAAGGATGATTACCTGCCTGCTAAAAGACACAAAGTTAGTTCTGCGGACGTGTCTTTCAGGCATGTAGAAAACTCTGCCCATATTTTTCAGCTCTAAATGTCTTTTCACTCATACATTCAAACATTTAATGAACGTCTTTCCAGGCTAGGCACTATGCCAGGTGCTGATGGCATTGCAGGGACCAGGACAGGCATGAACAGTGCCTTCCTGGAATCTAAACAACAGGGCACACAAAAGGGGCACTCTACTCCTTATGTCTCTCCATCTGCAAATCCCCTAACACCTCCATATTACAGTGGTTGGAGAGTTACTTCCATAAAACCATGATTTCATAATGGCTTGAAGGTTATTGGGCTTCCCAATAACTATCTGGTGGCTCAGATGGTAAAGAATCCACCTGCCATGCAGGAGACCCAGGTTCGACCCTGGATCGGGAAGACCCCCTGGAGAAGAAACGGCAACCCACTCCAGTATTCTTGCCTAGGAAATTCCATGGACAGAAGAGCCTGGCAGGTTATAGTCTATCGAGTAGCAGAGTCAGACATGACTGAGCGACTAACACTGACAGTTGTTAAGTTTGTTAGGGGTTTTTTCTCTAGTGAATTTGATCTTTTCTCTCTAACATGATAGTAAACTCCTTGAGCCAGAAATCAGACCTCATTGAAATTTGTATGACTTCCTCTAACACCCAATTACCCAATGGTCCATCTTGACCCAGCACTTTTCCTGCAAAATGGATAAGATCATTTTGCTTCCAGAAAAACGCAATAGCAAAAGGAAATAAGAGTACTCAGGATCCAGTGAGGCACAGAGAAGAGCCAGGTTCTCAGCAAGCAGGGTGATTGTATAGTGGTTGTGTTGGTCAGCTGGCAACACAACTGACACCCTATGTGCATACAAACCACTGATCCTTTCTGGTCCCCCAACTACCCTCAGCCCCACCTCCACATCCCCAGCGCAGGTGGGACACCAGTATGGCAGGATCTGAGGCCACTGCAGGAGAAGACTACACTCTACCATCCCGTCCTTCCAAGTCTCTCCCCAGCTTTCTCAGAAAGGCATGTGGATCTCCTGTGCTGCTCATGCCTTATTAAGAGTCCAGAAAGTCCGTTTTAAAGTATAAATACTGGCCGTGATCGCTTATGCTTTTGAATTCTTATACTATTTCTGCCCATTCTCTCAGACCAAGTAACAGATTTATTTATTTAAAAGACCTGTCTTTAGGGGGAAAGTGGGAGAGGGATCTATTAGGGGTATGAGATTAACAGGTACTGCTGCTGCTGCTAAGTCGCTTCAGTCGTGTCCGACTCTGTGCGACCCCATAGACGGCAGCCCACCAGGCTCCCCCGTCCCTGGGATTCTCCAGGCAAGAACACTGGAGTGGGTTGCCATTTCCTTCTCCAATGCATGAAAGTGAAAAGTGGAAGTGAAGCTGCGCAGTCGTGTACGACTCTTCGCGACCCCATGGACTACAGCCTACCAGGCTCCTCTATCCATGGGATTTTCCAAGCAAGAGTACTGGAGTGGGGTGCCATTGCCTTCTCCGATTAACAGGTACACAAACTATATAAACAACAGAGAGGAAACAAAGACCTACCGTAGGGTATAAGGAGCTGCTCAATGCCTTGTAATAACCTCTAATGGAAAAGGATGTGAAAAAGAATATACATGCACACACACACATATGTAAAACTGGAGTACTCTGCTGTATACCTGACACTAACAGAATACTGTAAATCAACTATAGTTCGATTTTAAAAGTTTTTTAAAATTTAAAAAACCTGTCTTGTTCAGAAAAGATTTAAAGATGATGAAATATATATCTTATTGATAAAGAAGTTGAGACCAGAGATAAAGAATGTTGGAACAGGGTCAGACATCTCATATTTGCATCCTCTCTCCAGTGGTTCCACGAGCTACTCCCTGTGTGACCATGGACAATTCCACACCTCAGTTTCCTTATCTGTAAAATGAGGATAATAACATTACTACATCAATGATTAACTGTAAGAATTAAATAAAAATACACATCAAGCACATAGTAAACTATCATCTCCCTCAGACAAAATAAGATTTCAATGAATTTTTTAGGTGTTTTAAAATTGCTATGTTTTCCCCTTCCATATGCACTATCTCTTCAATTAGAGCTGAAATCACATAAAACCAATAAAGTATGTTTGGGTAATTTCCAGAACATCGAGTAGCAGCGATCAGAAGGGAAATATATTATAATGAGAAGGGAAAGATACTAGGTTCAATGAGAAGTATACAAAGTGTATTTGGTTAGGAAGATCATTTGTGATTATGAGATGATTAACATTACTGCAGATTATAGAACTATCATTGTAGATTTTGAGTTACTGGAAATAGAATGCCTTAATGTAGTAGATTTGGAAAACTGTAGTTCATTTGGTGTTACACCTGAAGTGCAGGGGAAGTAGGAAGGGAAAGTTTTAGAGTTTGTATAATCTTGTAAAAGTAATAACAAGGTGAGCCACAGACACAGTCAGAGACTAATTAGCCAAATGGAGCAGAGAGATGGCTTTACCAGGCTCGCGATACCATATGGAGCAAAGCCACATGCAGAGGAAGCAAAGACAGAGCAACAAGCAGATGGGTTAGGTCCACCTTGGGTGAAGGTTGGTGGTGGAGTTAGGAGGGAGTTATGCAATTGATGAAGGACAGAACCCCAAGGGACATCCTTGGCTGACCTCCAATTGTCAACTCCGAAACTTCTGGAAGTTGGTTCCATAGGTAAAACGGGTGTTTGGGAATCCACATCCCCCACCCCCCTTTTCTGTGGGACCTCATGATGCCATAAAGGCATCAAGGATCCAGAGAGCTTATTCTTTTGGAGGCTTTCATCAGCTGGATGGCTTCTGGCAATTTCCACATCTCAAAATTAAGACTGTGTCCTTGGCTGCCATCAACAGGTGAGACCCACCCAGAGAGAGTAGGAGGGGTGGGTGGGAATCTAGAGTGCCTAGATCTGTTAACTTCAGACAGCAAAACCACCTGCTGCTGGAGTCCAACTGATTTAGAAATTCTGGGATGGTCACAGGTTAAACACCGAGCTCCCAGTGTGTCCTAAAATAAATCTGGTCTCCTAACTCTGTCCTTTCTGATTCTTCCTGGGTGACCATCCCAAGTCGTTAAGGCAACTGTAACACCTGAAGTGACCCCACTGTGTCCACGCTCAATGTCTCATCATTGAATACTTTACAACACAAAGACCAACTTTTCTGTCAAAGCTGAATACACACTGTGCAGATCTGTGATCACAGATGGAGTCATGTATTCAATCTCATTTAACTTCAGGCATTTACTGGATCTTCACCAAAAGATGTTCCACTTCTCTGAGTTTGAGCATCTATCTTTGGTCACAAGTTATTAGAGCAAAATTGCTCTTACTTGATCAATGGAGGGTGGCAGTGGGTACCAAGGATTCCAAAATTTTACTACTCCATTAAAAAAGGAAGTGGGTGTTACCCCATTGGGCTTGCCCGATGGCTCAGCAGTAAAGAATTCACCTGTGATGCAGAAGACACAGGAGACTCAGGTTCCATCCTTGGGTCAGGAAAATTCCCTGGAGGAGGAAATGGCAACCCACTCAAGTATTCTTGCCTGAGAAACCCCATGGACAGAGGAATCTGATCGGCTAGAGTCCATGGGGTAGCATAGAGTCAGACAGGACTGAGCATCCCATCAGATCCCCCTGGGGCAGGAAACAACCTGTAACCTGAGCCTGTGTCACATTACTGGGGTCATTAGATGTCATATAAGCATAGGCAGGGGACTTCTCAGCAAAGGATGTAGAAGGGTTAAAAAACTGAAATTGTGAAAATCTCAAAACAGCCAAAACAGTTAGTGTCAATCCTTCTGTAAACCCTGCAATGTAACCTATTTAGGTCAGTATAAGTTTTCACCCTGAGTCATTCACATATATGACTCATATATACAAATGTAATGTATATACATATATGTGAACACAAATCCCATCTTTACTATATTCTCTTCCAGGATGAGCTAAAACAGCTAGGATAAAATGAATAATGATGAATAATTGAACTTCATTTAATTAATTCAAGATTATCATTAAATATTAATGAACATGAAAGTGTGATTGCTGAATATATCAACAGCCATCACTCTGTGTGAAAAACCATCTCTCCTCTAACATTTTAGACTTTCTTCAAGTGACTGTGCTGTATGTTTTCCTTAATCATTTTGCCTAAAGTGAATATTTATCAGTTCAGTTCAGTCGCTCAGTTGTGTCTGACTCTTTGCAATCCCATGAACCACAGCAGGCCAGGCCTCCCTGTCCATCACCAACTCCTGAAGTTTACCCAAACTCATGTCCACTGAGTCGGTGATGCCATCCAACCATCTCATCCTTGTCATCCCCTTCTCCTCCCACCTTCAATCTTTCCCAGCATCAGAGTCTTTTCCAATGAGTCAGTTCTTTGCACCTGGTGGCCAAAGTATTAGAGTTTCAGCTTCAACATCAGTCCTTCCAATGAACACTCAGGACCGTTTTCCTTTAGGATGGACTGGTTGGATCTTCTTGCAGTCCAAGGGACTCTAAAGAGTCTTCTCCAAAACCTCAGTTCAAAAGCATCAATTCTTCGGTGCTCAGCTTTCTTTATAGTAAACTCTATAACTCTCATGTCCATACATGACTACTGGAAAAACCATAGCCTTGACTAGATGGACCTTTGTTGGCAAAGTAATGGCTCTGCTTTTCAATATTCTATCTAGGTTGGTCATAACTTTCCTTCCAAGAAGGAAGAGTCTTTTAATTTTACGGCTGCAATCACCATCTGCAGTGATTTTGGAACTCCAAAAAATAAAGTCTTCCACTGTTTCCACTGTTGCCCCGTCTATTTCCCATAAAGTGATGGGACTGGATGCCATGATCTTCGTTTTCTGAATGTTGAGCTTTAAGCCAACTTTTTCACTCTCCTCTTTCACTTTCATCAAGAGGCTCTTGAGTTCTTCTTCACTTTCTGCCTTATTTTGGCATCCCCTTGTAATATGGTCCGTATTTTTCTTACAGAAATATGTTGGATCCCGAGTCACAATAAAAATCACCTTTGAATGCTAATATCCACACACTAGATTGGCTAAAATTAAGAAGGTTGGTGACACTGAGTGTTGGCAAGGATTTAGAACATCGAGGACTGTGAGATGCCACTGGTGGGAGTTCAAATTGGCATAGCCACTTTGCAAAACAGCTGCATATTATCTTGAAAAGTTGGGACACTGCCTAGCCCAGCTTCTTCCATACATTTATCACCAGATATGCCTAAGAACGTCTTTAGCAGCCTGGCTGGTAAGAGCAAAAACAAACAAACAAAAGTAACTATCAAACAAACCAAATACACAAAGATGAGAAGATGGATGAACGAACCATGAGTCACTGGAGTTCACACAACACTGAAAACAGACTGCCCATGTCCATCAGCATGGATGGGTTGTCAAAGCACACCAGTTGGACTTGTCGGAGTATATATAAGGGAGGAAGCAGATTACTTCCATAATTAAATATTAAAGGAACAACGAGAGACAAAGTAATACTTGTTATACATTTTAGATCATGCTCTGAGTTCTGCTTATTTAATATACCAGTCATTCTGCCAACAAACCAAAACAAAATGTATACACAAGGAATGAACCTAATAAAATCTGAATTAACAACAACAAAAGCATACTGTTCAATGAAACAAGCAAGGTACAGAAGAATACAAACATTCTGCTGTCATTTTCATCAAGTACAAAAGCAAGCAAAATTTTTAAAAAATAGATTTTTAGGAATAATTCATATAATGGTCAAAGAATAGAGAACAGAGAGAGAATGGCAGGAAGGAAAGCTCCAGAGAGTAGCTCACTGTGGAGGATGGATGATGGGGACTGAAGGTCGGAAACCAAGAGCACCGGAAGCATTTTGTGGCTGGTGATGAGCTCCAAAATCACTGCAGATGGTGACTGCAGCCGTGAAATGAAAAGACGCTTGCTCCTTGGAAGAAAAGTTATAACCAACCTAGACAGCATATTCAAAAGCAGAGACATTACTTTACCAACAAATGTCCATCTAGTCCAAGCTATGGTTTTTCCAGTAGTCATGTATGGATATCAGAGCTGGACTATAAAGAAAGCCGAGCGGCGAAGAATTGGTGCTTTTGAACCATGGGGTTGGAGAAAACGCTTGAGAGTCCCTTGGACTGCAAAGAGATCCAACCAGTCCATACTGAAGGAAATCAGTCCTGAGTATTCATTGGAAGGACTGATACTGAAGCTGAAAGTCCAATACTTTGGCCACCTGATGGGAAGAACTGTCTCATTTGAAAAGACCATGATGCTGGGAAAGATTGAAGGCAGGAGGAGAAGGGAACAACAGAGGATGAGATGGTGGATGGCATCACCAACTCAATGGACATGAGTTTGAGTAAACTCCTGGAGATGGCGATGGACAGGGGAGGCCTGGTGTGCTACAGTCCATGGGGTCGCAAAGAGTCAGCCATGACCGAGCGGCTGAACTGAACTGAACTGATGAGGTTCTACCTGGAAGCAGATGTATGTCATGTTTATGGGATATGTTGAGCTAAGTTTCATATCATAAATAAACATTTAACAATTAAAATATGTTTAAAGTGGCTGGTTCATGTCAATGTATGGCAAAAACCACCACAATATTGTAAAGTAATTAACCTCCAATTAAAATAAATAAATTAATTTTTTAAATGCATCACCTTAAACCCAAGGATTCCCTTCAAGGCAATGCATTTTACAATTGAAAACCAATATTCACTTCTCTCAAATTAAGAGTTCTGGTTTCTGCTTCTGAAGGAGTCATTCACTGTTTTGTGACCTTGGACATGTCACTTAAAACTCTCTAAGGATCTTCTTCTTTCGATCTGAAAATACATGCCCTAGGTAACCACCTCTTGGGGATTTTCTAGAGACCATTCTTTTAACTGTATAAATCTTCAAGCCTTCTATCTTAGGCAATGTCCAGTCTACCTGAATTTATTTCCTGAAAGCAAGCCCACAAGCACTTAATCAATGTCCACATGTGTCTTTTCTAAACACTAACTTATTTAACTAGACACAGTGTCAATTTCCTCTGCAGCTCCTGAGTTCTGTCACCTGAGGATTTAAATTTCTCTCTGGGAATTTAACAGACCTAGATGGCAATTTTTTTTTTCTCCTACAGTTACAGCTAAGATCTGATTTGAAAATTAAAGTGGCATGCAGCCTTATACAATGGAAGTAACACTGACTGTGTATTAGAAGCCATCTCGTAATTTTGGTTTCAAAATTTACCAGTTGGATGACTGGTTACATGTACAGTGGTTACATCATTTAACTTCTTTAGACCTCAATCTATTCATCTGTAATAAAGCACCAGAAATGGATTAAAGCTCTCTAGAAACAGTTTCCATTCTAGCAGAGTTTGATTATACCTAATTTAGATTTCCTCTTGGGAACAACATTTTGACCTAATTCAAGTCAACTGTTAACCAAAAAAAGTGTTCAAATAGCTTAAAAAATTCACGTACCAAACCCAAACTTCTAAAATTAAGTTCCACTAGGAACACTTTGTTTCTGAAGAGGTTAAAAGGAAATGGGTACATAGACTGATGGTGTAATGTACAAAAATTCTCAGATCCATTTGTTAATCTGAGCTTTGAAAATACACTAGACGTTGTTCTAGCCACTGTAAATACAACAGCCCTCGTGGGCCTCTGGGCTTCCCAGGTGGTTCCAGTGGTAAAGAACCCGCCTGCCAATGCAGGAGACATAAAGACGTGGGTTTGATCCCTGGGTTGAGAAGATCCCCTGGAGGAATGCATGGCAACCCACTCCAGTATTCTTGCCTGGAGAGTCCCATGGACAGAGGAGCCTGGAGAACTGCATTATAGGTCACAGAGTCAGACATGACTGAAGCGACTCAGCATGCATGGGAATAAATCATGCTGTACGATCTTGATTTTGTTTATTAATTTGTATTCAGGGTGTATGTGAAGTAAATAATGGGACCTTCCTGGTGGCCTAATGGCTGAGACTCCATGCTCCCAATGCAGGGGACCTGGGTTCAATCCCTGGTTAGGGAACTAGATCCCACATGCCACACCTAAGACCTGGTGCAGCCAAACAAATAAAAGTAAATAATTATTTTAAAAAATAATAATGGTTCAAAGATGTCCAGTTATTATAAAAAAGTTTTAAGTCATTGAGGACGTCATTCACATTCATTCTTTGGATAAATATTTATTAAGAAGCAATCTTTGACAAATATTTATTAAGAACCTCTATGCCAACTAGGCTTCTGAGAAGAGAATATGGTGACAGATTGAACTACTGGGCAAATGGTGGGAAAGAGTGGCATTAATGAGAACAAAACAAAACAGTCATGAAAAGGAGGTGGGAGGACGGAGGGAGAAAAATCCCAGGCAGATTGAACAAAATATCTTAGAAAATATTAATTATCCTTCCATTATTATACCTAAACATATGACTGTGTGATGGGGTGACTCAATTTCAATGATACAATCTCTAATGAAATGTTTTGACTCATGCACACTCCATACGTGTGGAGACAAGTTAATTTCAAGAATATGTCTAATATTGAAAAAATGAATTTCAGGCTCCCTGTAGGACACTTGTAGACTGAAAAATGGTTAAGCCTTTGGCCATATATTTCCTGTCTTCAAAAACTTAATGCATTACTATTCATACATTGCCTTTACTAATACCTGTCTAGAACTTCCACGAAGTTTACACCCTAGTCAATTCAACACTAAAATTTATTTCATGCAATAAGGACTGTAAAGCAACTCCAAACAAAAGCATTAGAAATAATCCACATAGAAACATGGGAAGAAAGAGCAAAGACACTGCACTTTTAAAAGGCATTTGTTTTCTCTGACATTATGCCAGCAGCAGCTTTATAAAGGGTGCTCACTCTTCTACAGTTTGACGTATATCCATCTTCATTTCAACTTCTGATGATTTACATGAGCCAAACATCCCATACCAGTATTTATTTATTTGAGGTAGAGGTGCTTATATAATCGGCTTGTCTTTTCCTTAAAACATTAAAGTAAAAAAGAAACTACAGCAGCCTTGTAGTAGTTTGTATGCCACTTGAATTACCTTGCTCTTGAGGTGAGGATACAGTGGTGTGGATTTACCAATGTCTGTTTAAATATATTGAAGTGTTTAATTCTATCAGGCTCAACCACAAAGAATCCCAAGAGGCAGTGAGTTCTATCCTGCTGGGACTTCACAGGAGGATAATCTAACATCTTTTTTTCCCCCATTTTCCATTAAAGTCCTTATTTGAACCTTGCCAAAGGCGTGTCAGGCTCATTCACTGTGTTCCCTAAATTCTGTGCTGCCTGCTGGCATCACCTGTGTGTGAGCTGCTTCCTTTTGGAGGGATGTTCTGAATGTCCTTTCCAAACAGATTACTCAATGGGAAGCAGAAGCTAAAGTCTCTCCTGCTGCTGACAGATCCCTTCCTGGAAAGAAAAGACTGACTTTCTTCCGAGCAAGCACAGATGGCCCCACCCTTGGAAGGCTCCGCAGAGACTCACCTCTGTCACACAAATTTCCCTGACAAGGAAAAAAGCAGGTGGTGAGCCAAAGCGGAAGGTGAGCCAAACACAACGTTTTGATGCCCTTGGTTTCTGGTGCCATTGAAATGTCTGCATCCTGGAAGAACCCATCGAGGCAAAACTCAGAAAAAGGATCCGTGGAGATACCTTCATATAACAGACATGGCAGAACAAAAAGCCTCACCTTCAGACTAGAGGGTTAGGATTTTAGCAGAAGTAATTCTATTCCTATTACATACTCTGCAAATGAGATGAGTGGAAACAAGAGGAAGGAATTCAAGAAAAATAAAACGAGAGGCACTTCATGAAGCCTGTTATGTGGAGTAAAGTAAGTCAGAAATGGAAAAACAGCTATCGCGTATCAACAGATAGATATGGAATCTAGAAAAATGGTACTGATAAACCCACCCGCAGGCAAGGAGTGGAGATACAGACAGAGAACGGACATGTGGACACAGTGGGGGAAGGAGCGGGTGGGACAAATTGCGAAAGTAGCACTGACATGTATACACTATCATGTATGAAACAGACAGCTAGTGGGAAGCTCCTGTGTAGCACAGGAAGCCCAGCTGGGTGCTCTGTGATGATCGAGGGGGGTTGGATGGGGTGAGGGGTGGAAGGGAAGTCTCAAGAGGGAGGGGATATTATGTACAGTTATGACTGATTCATGTTGTTGTACGACAGAAACCAATACAACATTGTAAAGCAATTATCCTCCATTTAAAAAATAAAAATATTAAAGGTTAAAAAAAAAAGAATTTCCAAATAACCACCTGCTGCACCAGCTAGGACATCAAGTGAAACAATTTAAAACAAGAGGGTATAGATTCTGCAGGCAGCTGGAGACACTTCTGAGGCACATTTGTCAGTTTCACAATACTGTCACTTTTTTGATTTCACTCTGTATTTCTTCGATGGTAACCAAATGCCAGGCACTGCATTAGGAACCAGGAAGGGGTACAGAGGCTGGTGCTAACAGAACTTGATTCAGTGTCAGCCCTACCCATGATACTTCTGTGGTCTAAGTATATATTCTCTAAAGCATGATATCACTTTCTGCATAGGGGTGGCATAATATGCTTAGCACATAATAAGCATTCAGTAAGATATATAATAACTATGATTATTACTAGCAGTATTATTACAGGGATATTTTTTAAGGAGCATGCCCTATGTTGTTATAGTTCATGATCTAGCAGGAGATTAAAAACCACAGGCAGCTACAATGCAATATGGTAGATACTATAGCTGAAAAGTACACAGACTGCTGTTCAGACAGAAAGGATAAAAGAAGGACACAGCGGTGAACATCACCAAACACCTCTCCAAGAGCCTTGTCAAATCCCAAAGCTAGAACCTTTCAAGAGAAGGTCTGACTTTTTTTTAATGTGTTAAAAAAAAAAAAAACTTATTTCCTTCTATACTGGAAATCTATCAAAGAACAGTACTTCAACAATCCTGCTCATCTGGTTCTATTTTTTTTTAATAGCTGTTATTCCTTCTAACATGTGAAAAGAAGTCTGTTTATTGTTTGCTGTTTCTTTGCACTCTAGCGTAAACTTCACAGGGCACGCCTTTCGTCTTCTGTTCTGGCTGTTGCTTGGGACTGAATTCAAAGTACCCAGAATTGTGCCTGGCGTGTTCTAGTTATTCAGTAAATTGTTGTTGGTTGAGGGGACTTCGCTGGTGGCCCAGTGGTTAAGAATCCATCTTTCAGTGCAGAGGATACAGGTTCGAACCCTGGTCAGGGAACTAAGATCCCACATGCCTCAGAGCAACTAAGCCTGCTCGCTACAACCATTGAGCACACGCGCTCTGGAGCCCATGTGCCACAACTAGAGAGAAGCTTGTGCACCCCAATGAGTGTCACGACTAAGACCTGATAAAGGCAAAAATGAATAAATAAGCAAATAGTTTTAAAAACCTGGTAAGAGCAGTGAAAAATCCAGCTTTATATAAAAACTGTTGTTAGTTGAATAAATGAATGAATCAGTAATTCCCATTATTCAACCGTGGAAATCTTCAGGATCTGAAATGCATAGGGAAAAAATTGGGGGATGATGACTTAGGTACAAAGGAATATATTTCCACCTATCACTTCTAACTTACTGACATCTGACTTAGAAATCATCTACACACATCTTGGTTCTCAATGTAGGGCATGGTATAGGTAATTGAGTCATACTAGACTTTTCTTCTTTCATTCAAGTATTCAAATAAAGAGCAGTGGTTTATATAAATAAAGCTGTTTAATTATTAGTGCCCATCAGTAAGACTCTTGGTTCCCTCATCCCCTCACTAATTCTGATCCTGGATCAAGAGGAAACCATATCACTGTGCTGGCAGCAGTGGCCGTCTGGGTATGGTCCAGTAGCTGACCCTTGGCAGAGCCAAAGTGTTTCTAAATCTGTGGCTAAACGAGTGGAATGGTCATAACTTAGAATTCCTTTTTTTTCCCATAGATATACGGTCCTGAATTTTAGATAGCTATGGTTTTCATTATAGTAATACTAGTTTGCTTGTAGAAAATGAAAAAAAAAAAAAGACTCTATAACTTTAGCTACTATCAGATACATAATTTCTATAGGAAATTCTTTCGGGTGTCCAAAATTAATCAGTTTATAAGCATACCTATAGGCCTTACAAATAGCTGTGAAAAGAAGAGAAGCAAAAAGCAAAGGAGAAAAGGAAAGATAGAAGCATCTGAATGCAGAGTTCCAAAGAATAGCAAGAAGAGATAAGAAAGTCTTCCTCAGTGATCAATGCAAAGAAATAGAGGAAAACAACACAATGGGAAAATCTCAAGAAAATTTGAGATACCAAGGGAACATTTCATGCAAAGATGGGCTCGATAAAGGACAGAAATGGTATGGACAGAAGCAGAAGATATTAAGAAGAGGTGGCAAGAATACACAGAGGAACTGTTCAAAAAAGATCTTCACGACCCAGATAATCACGATGATGTGATCACTGACCTAGAGCCAGACATCCAGGAATGTGAAGTCAAGTGGGCCTTAGAAAGCATCACTACGGACAAAGCTAGTGGAAGTGATGGAATTCCAGTTGAGCTATTTCAAATCCTGAAAGATGATGCTGTGAAAGTGCTGTACTCAATATGCCAGCAAATTTGGAAAACTCAGCAGTGGCCACAGGACAGGAAAAGGTCAGTTTTCATTCCAATCCCAAAGAAAGGCAATGCCAAAGAATGCTCAAACGACCGCACAATTGCAGTCACCTCACACGCTAGTAAAGTAATGCTCAAAATTCTCCAAGCCAGGCTTCAGCAATATGTGAACCGTGAACTTCCTGATGTTCAAGCTGGTTTTAGAAAAGGCGGAGGAACCAGAGATCAAATTGCCAACATCGGCTGGATCATCGAAAAAGCAAGAGAGTTCCAGAAAAACATCTATTTCTGCTTTATTGACTATGCCAAAGCCTTTGACTGTGTGGATCACAATAAACTGTGGAAAATTCTGAAAGAGATGGGAATAGCAGACCACCTCACCTGCCTCTTGAGAAATCTGTATGCAGGTCAGGAAGCAAGAGTTAGAACTGGACATGGAACAACAGACTGGTTCCAAATAGGAAAAGGAGTACGTCAAGGCTGTATATTGTCACCCTGCTTATTTAACTTATATGCAGAGTACATCATGACAAACGCTGGGCTGGAAGAAGCACAAGCTGGAATCAAGATTGCCAGGAGAAATATCAATCACCTCAGATATGCAGATGACACCACCCTTATGGCAGAAAGTGAAGAGGAACTAAAAAGCCTCTTGATGAAAGTGAAAGTGGAGAGTGAAACAGTTGGCTTAAAGCTCAACATTCAGAAAACGAAGATCATGGCATCCGGTCCCATCACTTCATAGGAAATAGATGGAGAAACAGTGGAAACAGTGTCAGACTATTTTTTTGGGCTCCAAAATCACTGCAGATGGTGACTGCAGCCACGAAATTAAAAGACGCTTACTCCTTGGAAGAAAAGTTATGACCAACCTAGATAGCATATTCAAAAGCAGAGACATTACTTTGCCAACAAAGGTCCGTCTAGTCAAGGCTATGGTTTTTCCTGTGGTCATGTATGGATGTGAGAGTTGGACTGTGAAGAAGGCTGAGTGCCGAAGAACTGATGCTTTTGAACTGTGGTGTTGGAGAAGACTCTTGAGAGTCCCTTGGACTGCAAGGAGATCCAACCAGTCCATCCTGAAGGAGATGAGCCCTGGGATTTCTTTGGAAGGAATGATGCTAAAGCTGAAACTCCAGTACTTTGGCCACGTCATGTGAAGAGTTGACTCATTGGAAAAGACTCTGATGCTGGGAGGGATTGGGGGCAGGAGGAGAAGGGGACGACAGAGGATGAGATGGCTGGATGGCATGACTGACTCGATGGATGTGAGTCTGGGTGAACTCCGGGAGTTGGTGATGGACAGGGAGGCCTGGCGTGCTGCGATTCATGGGGTTGCAAAGAGTCAGACATGACTGAGCGACTGAACTGAACTGAACTGATAGATTATAATCTCTTGGTAATTTATAATAGTATTGCCAATATTTTAATTGCATTTAATGTGAGTTTATCATCTCCCTTTGGAACATATCAAGCCAATTTATGTGTGTCAACATTTCTACTGAAGAGGAATCCGTGAAAGAATTAAGGACATGAGAAAAAGAATTTTGCATTTGGGTCTATGGGGCTTGGGCTTCCCTGGTGGTTCAGTGGTAAAGAATCTGCCTACAATGCAGAGTGATCCCTGGGTCAGGAAGATCTCCTGGTGAAGGAAATGGCAATCCACTCCAGTATTCTTGCCTGGGAAATCCCTTGGACAGAGAAGCCTGGCAATCCACAGAGTCACAAAGAGTCAGACATGACTTAGCATCTAAACAACAGCAACAACTATGGGGTTTTAAACCTAAATCACAAAGATAAGAAATACCATACTGCTGTAACAGATAAAAATTCTGCAAAACTCAAATAATCTAGATGGAACTGCCACGAAACATTTCCCTTAATGAGAAGAAAACAAAATTTCCCCATCTAATCAATCAGTAAACTTCCATTCTATTTAGTATTGGTTTTCATCTGCTGAGCCCTTTCTCAGGCAGGAGCTGTGAGCTGAGAAGGAAGACACACAACTCAGAAGCAGAAGATAAGCCCCACACAGGAGAAGAAGGTGGATGTGATCAGAAGATGAGTACTCCACCTGCCAAACTACAATGAACCAGGGTTCACTGTGTCCATTAGGAGATGCTCCCCCATAAGAATCAAGCATAACTGCCTCTTAATTTCTTCCATATCCCATCTTGCCTGCACAAATATGCATTCTGACCAGAGTAAATTAAAATGTACACTTTAAATGTTGCTTTAGATACTTTTTCTAAGTCACTTCAGTCGTGTCAGACTCTGTGTGACGCCATAGACGGCAGCCCACCAGGCTCCCCCGTCCCTGGGATTCTCCAGGCAAGAACACTGGAGTGGGTTGCCATTTCCTTCTCCAATGCATGAAAGTGAAAAGTGAAAAGGAAGTCGCTCAGTCATGTCCGACTCCTAGCGACCCCATGGACTGCAGCCCACCAGGCTCCTCCGTCCGTGGGATTCTCCAGGCAAGAGTACTGGAGTTGGGTGCCATCGCCTTCTCCTTAGACACTTAGTTTCACAATTAAATCTTCCTTGGGGAGAAAGACATGCCTTTGATTTCTGTTGTCATCTCTTCACATCCTATGGTACCATGTCAGACACGGCTGAGTTATAGGGGCTGTGGGCCTCTTTCTTTGTAAATCCAGCCTATGAGGCTACAGTCCATGGGGTAAAAGAAGAGTTGACCATGACTTAGTGACTAAACAACAACAATAACAGCATTTATTCATTGCCCACCACTGAACTAGATACTTTACAAAGGTTGGCTCACTGAATCCTTTCGAAAACTCTGATATGTAAGTTTCAGTATCCTCCTTATTCAGATGGGGAAGCTGAACTCCGAGAAATTAATTAACTTGCCCAAAGTCATCTACTTAGGTAAATATCAGAATAGTGGAATCAGGATTACGGGGATGAGGGTAAGATTCCCACCTGGAACACAGACACAGCTGTCCCTAACCTGAATCTAATGATCTCCTTCCAGCAGAGAACACCCTAATCGATACCTCAAATCTTTACATTTCATAAAACTCAGCTTTAATGTTCTCCAAGTTGCTGATGGGTCATGTCATCTGAAAAATCAACATAATCAAAACAGAGTTCAAATCTGTGTTACTATAATTTAGCCTCCTATCCCAAATCCTTACATATTCCAGTAACATCACTATTTTCAGTGTCTTTAAACTGCAAATCTCCACTCAGCCCAGGACATCTCCAATAACTAATCACAATCATCAAGAAAGCAGCTGCTACCCTAAAAAAAAAAAAAAAAGAAATCAGCACCACCACTACTCTGCTGGCTCCTGGGTTTAGGCCCAAGAGACAGACAAAAGCTCAGAAGCCAATTCACTACTTGAAAGAGCTTCAAATCTAGGCATATTCACATAAAATGTTTAAAATGTAAATCATAAAGTAAATGATCCAGAAAAATGCAACTGGAACTCAAAGGAGAGTTTACCCTGGGCTAGAGTAGTCATAAAAGACTTCATGAGAGGTAAGATTAGCCTGGGCCTTGAAGGATAGAGGAAACTTTGAAATCATGGTTTTACAAGAAAGTCTTGCTCATGGTTGAACCCTCAAACTGTACAGAAGAACACGAAGCAAAGAGACGATCCCAGAGTCCTCTTGTCCCAGCTCTAGAGAACAGGCTGCTGCTGATTCTGTGAACTGAACAGAACTTAAATACAGGAAGGAAAGTGAAACAAAGGAAGAGGAGAGAGGGGCCGGAATAGCACAGTCCTGACAAGCAGGGGTGGTCGTGGTAGAGGAGAGGTTTGATGTAAGGGACTAACGTAGAAATGTTGGGGGGAGGGGGGAGGGTGTGTAAATTAGGAGTTTGGGATTAACATATACACACTACTGTATATAAAGCATATAAACAAGGACAGGGAACTGCACTCAGTATCTTATAATAACCTATAATAGAAAAGAATCTAAAAAATAATATATATACATACATATATAACTGAATCATTTTGCTGTACACCTGAAATTAACATACTATAAATCAATTTTGGGCTTCCCAGGTAGCACAGTGGTAAAGAACCCAACTACCAATGCAGGAGATGCAAGAGATGTGGGTTCGATCCCTGGGTCAGGAAGATCCCCTGGCATAAGAAATAGCAACCTACTCCACTATTCTTGCCTGGAAAATTCCATGGACAGAAGAGCCCGGCAGGCTACAGTTCCCGGGGTGGCAAACAGTCGGACATGACTGAGCACACATATTGTAATTTTAAAAAAATCAACTACATTTAAATAAAAATATGAAGAAAAAGAAATGGAGCTGAGCCATGAAGGGAGCCAGATGTGCTTTCGTGGATTTGTCCCACTCACATATCTGAGGACCAACCACCCATGATCCAGGTCTGGGCTCTGATGGGAGATTCAGGTCATGATTGCTGTTCTCAAGGTCAGAATTGGAGGAGTCTCACAATGACTTCGATAGGTCTTTAGAAAAGTAAATCTATACGCAAGCTGAATCAGAAGAAGGAGCAAGAAGTTCCATTAGGAGACTTCTGAGCACTCCCAACAGAACATGAGGAAGTCTTGAGGCAGAGGACCAGGAGCAGAAGTCACACAGTACAACTGCCTCAAAGTCTAACTTCATGAGGGAGAAAGTCAGACCAAGAGATGTTACATGCTGTGCCCAAATTTGAAAAGTGATTAAGGCCCTTATACAATAATCTTTGATAAGAAAGTCTTGAAAATTAAATGTAAAAATAGTGCACTGGGACGACCCAGAAGGATGATATGGGGAGGGAGGAGGAGGGTTCAGGATGGGGAACACATGTATACCTCTGGCAGATTCATTTTGATATATGGCAAAACCAATACAATATTGTAAAGTTAAATAACATAAAATTTAAAAAAAAAGAAAATTAAATGTGAAAATAAAACTTTAATAGTCTATGAGATACAAAAGGGTGACACCTTTAGCACCTAGAATTGCCAAAAAGATTTCTTAAACAAGGTATCTACAAAATAAAGAGAAGAATCAATCGTCAATATCATTTAAATTTTTAAAAGAATCTTTTCTCCCAAACACATTCTAAAAATGACAAGCCACTAGTTGGGAGAAGCCCATTGAAACGAGCTTCCTTTCATTTGTAGAATGGAATTACAGAAAATTAAAAAAAAAAAAACTCTGGTATCCAGAATACACGAATAACTCTTACAAGTCTATGAATTTTTTTTTAACAGTGGGAGAGTGAACAATATGTATGCCTATGCATTGCAAAGAAATCTGAATGTTAAGACACGGGAAAAATGGTCAACATTATTAGCAGTCAGTCATTAAACACAGTCATTAACTGCACATTAAAACTACAAGGAGGTACAATTTCATATCCTAAAGAATGGCAAAAATAACATACATTATCAAGTGTTGACGATGATATAGGACAAAAAAAAGGAGCTCCTTATAGATGGCTGGGTGGGAGGATAAAACCCTTTTGATAGGGTTTTTCAACAGGCAAAACCCTGTTTGGTAATTTGGCATCGTCTTCTAAATGGGATGGTACAAATCCACTCTCTGGCAATTCTCCTAAGAAGACACCCTAAGAAAAGTCTCCATTGTTAGCACAGGGAGATGTGTGTATGAACCTGCATAGCAGCCTTGGTAGAAGATATCCAAAATGTCCATCAACAGAAGACTGATGTTATTCACTATTTACTACACAATGGAATACCACAGGGTGGTAAAAAAAAAAAAAAAAAAGAATAAGTAATACCTACCCATATCAGTAGGCTTCTGAAGTGGCCCTAGTAGTAAAGAATCCATCTGCCCATGCAGGAGACACAAGAGACATGGGTTAGATCCCTGGGTGGAGAAGATCCCCTGGAGGAGGACATGGCAACCCACTCCAGTATTCTTGCCTGTGAAATCCCAGGGACAGAGGAGCCCAGTGGGCTACCACCCATAGGGTTGCAAAGAGTTGGCAGTGACTGAAGTGACTTAGCGTGCAGATATGCACACATATCTACAAAATACTAATCAATTAAAGTTGAGTAAAGACCACAAAGCCACAAAGAGCATGGTGTTTCTATGCAGAGTTTTACAACAGCAAAACAAGACTGTACTTGTAGGTACACACATACCTAGGAAAGCATGAGGAAATGCGTGGCAATGATAAACACAGAATTCAGTGTACAGGGTACCATTGAGGGGAGACAGGCTTGGAGAGACTCTGAGAGTATCAGCAGTGTCTGCAGTGATTGGGTATATCAGTGTTTATTGTAATACTTAATTTTTTGTTGTTGCTGAAACATTTCACAATAATTCTCAATTAATAATAAAGAACTGAACAGTAGTTTGAGGCACAGATATATAGCAACAGAGAAAGAAGAGAATCAAATATCACTTGAAAACTTTCAAATTTTTCACGCCTTCTTTTCTTCCTTTCTGACTTCCCTAGACCTGCGGCTCATCATTTATGCCTGAATTAGCACAACAGCCCCCTAACACATCCCTCTGTCCCAATCTGGTGGCAAACTGATCTATTTCCATCCATCCCAGAGGCCACTTTTTCATGTCACTGTCTATACAGAGTCCTTCAGTGCTCCTATCAACTCTAAACATTCCTGTATAGTCAGTAACACCCTACAGAGTGCATCTCTATTCTTTTCAATCAAATTCACCTCCAGGTCTCAGAAAAAGACACTAGAGAAGCTGGCGTAGCAGACCATCTCCCTGAGCCAGCGATCTGCCAAGTTGGCTTGCATCTCCAAGTCTTTGTCACAGTTTTGCCTCATCCCTTCCTCCTACTTAACTCCTACCATCTAGGAATGTCCAGCTTAAGACCTTCCTCTTTAGGAAGCATGCTAAAACAATCCCACTCCTTTGGGTTTGATTTTCAGCTGCCCAAGGATTTGAACTATATTTTGCACTTCGACAGTCTCCACCCTCATGAATACAAGGAAGATCTTAGAATTTCATTTGCTTGTTTGCCTGTCCTTAGAAAGGCCACATCCTACATCTGCCATCGATCATCTAAATCTCTTGGGATCCTTAGCATCAAAGCAGAAATATTTTAAATTATCGATCAAGTAAATGCAAATCTAGGAAAATGATGATGCATATTATAAAACCATGGGTCATGTCCCTGCTGAGTCTTACATGTCTTCACAGATCTTTAAGGCTAAACAGTGGTGTAACATCTAAAGCAGGTTACCAAGAGCTGATTAGCATATCTGTGCTGTGGGTCCACACCCTCCATCATTCCAATACCTTTAGGTGTAGATCAAATATACTACATACCTGGCCAGAAACTACTATAAATCATGAAAATACCGAGAAGGCTGTGAACACATACAATTTAAAAGGGTAGATTTCAACCTCCCCTGTGATCAAGAACCCTCCTCCCATAGGTACTAAGTAACTCCCTCTACAGATATCAGCAAGAAAGTCAGTTGTAACCATTTCTCCCCCTTCCCACTTCCTACCTCTCATCCCTGTGATCTGATTCAACTTTTCAATCCTCAATGAACATTTGCATCCCTTCCACTGGCAAGCCCTCTGCTAGCCCTGTTATCCCTTGATCTTAAGGTCTCACAGAGATTGACAAGCACATCAATTGAAAAATGGAATATATATACGCATCTGACTTAGTGGAGATATAAGAAGGAATGTTCGATCCTGTGGGGTAAGGAGGGGGAAAGAGCTTGTGCTTAGGATCAAAGGGCAGGGGTGGAATTCAATACAGGCACTGGGGTGGTTAAGCTATTCAAATGTTTTGTTTCAAGTAAGAAGGAGGATAAAGGAGGAGGAGAGGAGGGTTGTTTTTTTTTTTTTTTTTTTTTTCGGGTAGGGTGGGGAGCAGGAGTTGTTTTGTATTGCTTTGTCTTTCTAACCTTTATCTTATTTCAGAAACTCCCTTTGGTGACCAGAACACATAATCATAGTAAACTTAGGACCAAAGAATGCAGAGTTTGAGATTGCAAGGAGGGCCATACAAAAGTCATGTAATACTATCCTTGGAGCTACGGTCCTTATACCATTGGAATACAGACTTACATGCACTCTTTATTCATTCATTTATTCACTCAACCAATGTCTACAGACCACTTACTAAGTTCCAAGGTGCTGTGCTAGGCATCAGTGATATTTCATGAATGGGCAATTCTTGTCTTGGACCTCATAAAATGCACAGCTCAGTGAGGAAGATAGTCGATCAGATAATCACAAAAGACAAGGCATCATTATTTACTATAAAAGGACCATGATAAAAAGTATCAAGCACTGAAATTGCCTGCAACTGGAGGGCTTCACTGATTCAATGACTTCTCAGCTGAAGTCTAGGGAAAGGAAATAATGGTAAGAAACACGTTCCAGGGAGTTCACACAGAAAACTTCTAAATGCATCAGTGCTTCAGGGTTGCCCTACTGTCGCTTCCCAGCTCCAAATGGGAAAGCTCATCCCAGTTTGAAACACTGAAAAGGTGACTTGGCTTCTGCCTCAATGTCTGTGAAAAGAGCTTTGAGCAGAGTGACTGTGCCCTGCCTTCTTGCTAGAGTAGTCTAATGAATCATATCAAAGAGCTGTTTGCAAAGTCTGAGACAAGATCAAATGCCATCTTCCCCTCCAATGGCAGCATATGTTTTGCAAGGAAATCTCTGCAATATCTACCAGGGAAATTTCTAGTCCAGAAATAGACATCACACTGAGTTTCCACTGAAATTAAAACCCAAAAAGCAAGGATGCCCAAGGCAGGGGTTGTAATCTGCAGGTTAGAGTGAGGGTTAATGCCAGTCCTCCTATCAGATATGCATAAACATTCTCCAGTAGTAGAATTAAAAGGGAAGTTACTCTAGCAGATGTTTTCAAATTAGCCAAAACCGTGTCAGGGAGTAAAATGAAGCGGCAGAGCTGGCAATGTGCCCAGAGAGGGAGAGACCTTCCCACAAGCTGCCTGATGGAGCCACTGAAATGCCCCTGAGCCCTTCCGGTGCAGATGGGGGTGCAGGAGTGGAGAGACAGTCAGGTCTCAGCACGAATCCTTCTCTCCTAATTGCTCATCCATGACTCCAATGAGACCACGGCTCTGCTGAATGCAAGGATATCCACGTGGGATCGGGCAGCTCATACACTGCCAAACCACACTCTTCACACTTGCTTTTTAGGCTGCTGCTTACAAATTCGACAAGAAATGTTGGGAGAAGATATAGAAATTGTCCATGATGACAGAGGAGCAAACTATGATACATGAATGTGAAAATGAATAGTTCAGTGTCGGGCAAATCCCAGGAGAAGGGATGGTGTGCATCTTCACAGGAGATCCAGGGCAGCGACACCTAGTTCACAGCAACCCCAAACAGGACAATGATGACCCCACTACACACTGCTCAAGAGGAAAAAAGACCCAAGAATCTGAGCCAAAAATCTGTGGCTACATAATCCAGAGGGCTTCCTGCTTCCTGGGTGCAAGCTGGGCCCCCAAGTGGGCTGTCGCTCGTTACTCAGTACACTACTTCCCACAGGAAGGAGAAAATAATAAACACTGTCCAGGAAAAACCTTAGGTCAATAGAAGCAGAGAATATCTCCAGCTTTTCATTGGTACACCAGCAGTATTTCATATGCAACAGCAACCTCTGCACAATCTCAGAGGGGAAGAAAAGTCCTCAAAGAAAAGCCATTCACCATGTTTAACCACCTTATAACCAAAATCCATTTTTTTTCTGTCCTCCAACACATGTTTTCCTTTTCAGGGTTACCAAAAGAAAAAAAGAAGTAGCAAATTATATAGGGCAGGAGGAGAAAGGGGCAACAGAGGACGAGATGGTTGGGTAGCATCACCGACTCAATGTGACATGAGTTTGAGCAAACTCTGGGAGGTAGTAAAGGACAGGGAAGCCTGGTGTGCTGCAGTCCATGGGGTCGCAAAGAGTTGGACACATATATATATATCTATCTATATATAGATATCAGGGCTTCCCAGGTGGTACAGTGGTAAAGAATCTGCCTGCCAATGCAGGAGACGAAAGAGACACGGGTTTGATCCCTGGATTGGGAAGATCTCCTGGAGAAGGGCGTGGCAACCCACTCCAGTATTCTTGCCTGGAGCATTCCATTAAGAGAAGAGCCTGGCAGGCTATGGTCCATAGGGTCACAAAGAGCTGGACATCACTGAAGCAACTGAGTGTATACACACACACACACACACACACACACACACACACACACATGCTGTATGCATCAATGGTATATTATATATAGAAAATATACATTTTGCATAAGCCAAAGAGGTATGTGTTAGAAGAAAAGGAATTGGTAGCTGGTATTTCAAACAATGAGTTATCAGTGGGTGTTTAATAAAGTGGAAGACTGACAGTTCTAAATCCTCCCCTGTGCTAGAAGAACAGTTTAGACCTTCCTAGAAACCCCATCTTTGACAATTCCTGAGAGACCACACAGTGAAAGTCACCTTCATTGGGCAGTAACAGGAAGCAGGCTACACATTCCCTGTGATTAAAAAAAAAAAAAAAAAAAAGGAAGAAGGTCAAAGAAGAAATTATTCCTTTCTTTGAAAATGAAGAATTACAAACCCGAAGAATCTTCTGGAAATAAGAGACAACACGAAACATGATGGGGTGCTTTTGAACCTCCAAGTGTATCAGCAACACAAAATTTTTAGAATTCTAGAAAATGGTCTTGTGATTGTGTTTCTATAAAATAAAAATGTACAAAGAAAACAGCATCTCATAGACGTAAGGCATAGACTGTAAGTGTGGGAGTCGAGGATTGGAGACAAGGGTTTTGATTTTTCCAAAGTCCTTTAAAGATGCTCCTTTAATTGGGTAAAGGAGAAAAAGAAACAAAAGAACTTACAACTACATTTCCTTAAATTAACCCAGGAAAGGCAAGCGTGGTTTCTATAGAGATGAAATCTTCATGACAGTCTTGCAATGGAATGCCTCCTAAAAAGAGACAGATTCTTCTGCATGGAGCAGAGTTGCTCTGATTAAAGGTAGAACAATGTGTGGGAATAATCCAGAAGACACCATCATGTGAATCTGACTCTGTCATAGAAAATTCACTATGAAAACACACATTTAGATGGCATTTTATTATTCTTTTGGAATCTGAAATAGTACATGAAATCAAAGTCAGAATGCTGAACCCTGTTTTCAGAAGTTGCTATTCAAAGAATCTGTTACTTGTCTCAATTGAGTTGTAGCAGGAACTATTACTAGGCTACAAAGCTCTAAAGGAGTACTTAGTAAAACTCCCATTTCCCTTCTTCACAATATTTAATTCATACTTAAAAATTAATCAATCTAGATGGCTATGTGGAACAAAGGCATACATACCTAACAGACTTTACATCAAAGAGCATGCAATTTGTATTTCCAAATCTGATTCAATAAAATACTTAAGCTTAGAGAAACTTAGAAAGTAGAACAACTGACAGTTTAGTCTATTCCTCTGTATGAGCCACATGATATTTTGAGAAGGTGGTCTTGATTTCAATAATCACTCATATCAAGGTTTTAGTCCTGGTGGAACAAAGTTTATACTGAAGGAAAAATTACAGATGCTAAACCAAGAAAATTCCCCACAAGGAATACTCAAGTATTATTCCCCTCAAAGCACAATTGCTAGTGTGTGATTTGAAGTTGTCAGAAAATGACTCCATAATTTTTTAAAGAATCTGTTTACCAGTTCATTTTGCCAGTATTTATATCATCTATAATTTCTGAGACCAAATATTTTATCTGGCAAACTAGCCTTAGATAGAAATATACAGGGAAACAGACAGATGTAATTTTCGAAATAGCTTGTATTTGAAGGTACTCAAGTCTCTTCTCATATAAAGTAGCTAATAGTTTCTCTTAAGTGAGTCATTTTTTTTTTTTTAACAGTCATGGAATTCTAGATCTAGAACTAGGAATATTTCAAGGCAGTGACTTTACTGCAGCAACTTTAAACTGAACTAATACATCCAAAGGAAATTATTAACAAGGCCATTGATACTAGACTTGTATGAACTTTCCTGGTACATGCAAGAATATGAATTTTCTGAACCAAGGGTAGCTTTTGTCAACTAATCGTTTAAACTTCCTATGTTTTGCAAGATATTCGATATTTCTTTACGACTTTGGATTTTCTTTTTTAAATTGTAAGCAAAACTTTATCCTTTGACATTAGATAAATCAGGATACTTGTAACATCTCTTGCCTTCCTGTCATTTCCGTTCAAGTTGGGATAAAGATTGCCGCTATACATGCAAAATTACATAGGCCAATAGAAAGTTGCTCCCTGAAGCCGAAATTCGACTATAAATAACAGACAAAAGGCAGTTAGCTCCTTCCTGGTTTGTCTGTTTGTTTTTTAAAGATAACAATTTGCAAAATGTTTGCATTTGATCCTAACATTGCTTTCCTGGCTCTGAACATTCCTCATTTCAGGGTCTGACTAAAAGCCAGACTGATCCATCATCACTTTACAAAGCCATCTGCGAAGACTATAAAAGCTAAAGCTCCATCTTCAATTGTTACTTTTATTATACACCTTTCATCACTGTAATTCCATAACTTCACGCGTTATGCTGGGGGGGGGTGGGGGGTGGGGGAGACAGCAGTGATCTCTCAAGAACGGAACCAGCTCACCGTGTCAGGAGGGGACAGTCTCGCTAGAGTCCAGAGAGGAGATAACCTCTCACCCTCAGTGGCGAGGGGCAGGGGGTGTGTGGGGGGCTGTCCCGGCCTTCTCCCCGCCTCAACCCCCCTCCCCTATCCGACAGAAAATTCCGCAGCCTCCTGACCAGGAGGAGAGGAGAGCCGGGGAGCGCGGGGCGGGAACAGCGCCGGCACAGACACTGTCGCGGGCACCTGAGCCGCCCCTTCCCACCACCTCCCGTGGCCACCGCACCAGGCGAGGCGCGCAGCATCTCAGCCCTGCGGGCTGAATTTCCATCTTCGCGCCCCCGAGCCCCGAGGTCCAACCCCCGCAGCTGTGGCGGCCCCTCCAGGAAAGCGCAATTTTTATCCCTCCGGGCCCGGAGGAGGGGTCCCTGCCTGGTCTCGGCTCATCCAGGCTCGTTCAGTTCCCTGAACACTCGCCACGCCGCGACTGGCCAGGAATTGGCCTCGGCCTCGGCTGCGGACAGGGGGCGACTCTCCAGCGATCGCGCCCTAGGACCGCGCTTCTCCGAGTGTCTATCTGAATCTCTGTCTCTCCCTGTGTGCCTCTGTCTCTCTTTGTGTCTCTGCTTATCTGTCTTTCTCTTTCTTGCTTGAGCGCGCGCGCACACACACACACACACATTCACATAGGGGAGGGGGCTGTCTCCACTCCCAAAGCCAAAATGTCACCCAGAAAACAAGTGCAACAACTTGCTTCGCCTACGACTCGGGAGCCGGTGAAGAAATGCCCTGCAGCGAGCAGCCCCCTCCTCCCCGGCAAGGTGCAAGGGGTTGGGGGCGGGGGCGGGAAAGCGGCCGGTGGACGTGCCGGGGACTGCCGTTCAGCTCCCCTCCCCCTCTGGGACCCTGTCGCAATTAGAAATCCGTCCGCGCCCCGGCCCGGGGGCGGCGTGGGGGGGCGGTTAGCCGCGAGGACCGCACACCCGGAGAGGGGCGCGCCGGGCCCCGGGTCTCCGGGGGTCGCAGAAGTGCGCCCCAGGTGGCGGAAGGGGTAGGAAAAGCCGGCTAGCGGTCCGGGGAGCCCAGCCCGGAGTCCCTCCACTGGCAAGAGCAGCGGCGACCGCGCGACTGGGAAAAGCCACTGGGAACTCGGCAGTGGCGGCGGCCCGGGCTCCGGTGGCCCCGGCCGCGAGCGCACGCCCTAGCCCCCGGCGCAGCCCGGCGTTACCTTGCTGCTGCCCGCAGTCCGGCCCTCGGTCGCCGCGGCCGTCCGTCGGTTCCCGCGAGCTTCCGAGGCAGGACGAAAGAGGTGTCCCCGTGGTCGGGACAGGCTCTCAGCGACGCGAGGCGAAGGAGTCGAGAGAGAAACCGAGGCGGCTGCGACCGATCCCGCTGCGGATGCCGCCGATTCCCCGGGGCCGGAGGTGTCGGAGAGGCCGGGTCCTCGGGATTGCGGCGCCCGGAGCGCAGCGGTCGCCTCTGGCGCGGAGGCTCAGTGGCGGGACGCGGCGGGCTGGGGCGGCGAGGCTGGGCTGGTCACCCGCCCCTGGGTGCATGTTAATACGGTGGGGAGGAGGAGTCCCGCGCTTCCTCCGCCCAACCGCCGGAGCCGGCGGGCGAGTGACGGCCGAGGCCCCGAGCCCGCGCTCCCACCCGCCCCGGCTACTACGGTGCGGCCACCAGCCCTGGCCCCGGCCCGGCACGTGCGCCCGGGCCGCGGGGAGGCGCCCGGCGTCCTGCGGATGATGCCCGCTCCGCCTCCGGGCGGCAAGTGCGCTCACACGGGACGCGGAGGCCAGCCCCGCATCCCAGCGAAGGAACCGAGAGGCGGCCGCGCGTTGGTGGGCGTGCCCCGTGCGTTCCCCGGCGCTGCATCCGCGGAGAATGGAACCTGCCCCGCCTCACCTGCCACCTCTGGTCCCCTAATCTTATGAGGAGCGCTCCACACTTTCTATCACAGGATATCATGTAGGCGGGTAAAGGGTTTGCCCTTTTCTCTCCATCCTCGGGGTCCCTAGTAGAATTTTTGAAAACGCAATCGCCAGGGAGGAGCCCGGGTTGTGGACCTAGTCTAGACTCACCAGGACCGACTGCTCACACCCCATGCCCTTACTTCCAAACAGTTATTCCTCAGAGCCTCAGTTTCCCCATCCGTACAACGAAGGCTCTTGGGGGCGGCAGGGGGGTATTGTGGATTCCATTACACAATATATATTCCACCGGTTTCTCTAGGTATTTAGAGAAAACCAAGTATAATAGGGAAATGAATCCCTTTTCTTCCTGTCCTCTGACCTCAGTAAACACTCAGCTCTTCATCTCAACTGCATTTGGGAGCCACGCCCATTCGCACAGGCTGAGGACCACAAGTCCACGAGCTCTGAAAGTAAAAAACATCCGTAAGGCTTCTAAGTAAGAATAGAAATAAATATTCTGTGAATAGGTGAAATTTGGGTCAAAGAGAGAATGGAGTCAATCAGTTGTTTATCGAGCTCAACCCACTTAAGTACTAGGTTCTGGATGATAAGAGTTAAAATAGCGGTTAATCACCGTCTTCCGGTTTCCTTCAATAAAGAATGGGCAACTTCACGGAGAAGGTCTGTCCTTTGTTCTACGGCTTCCAAAGAGAACATTATGCCAGAGAGTATACAATCTTCTTTATGTAATTGTACCCATAAACTTATAGCATAAGATTTAGCATCTGCTTTGTGTGATATTTAATTATAAATATTAATAGAATATCCTTTTTAAATGAAACACTTCTAAAAATGCAGAGAAGTGAAAAACAGTTTCCATAAAAATATGACTCAGATAAATAATCACTTTTCCGCAATTTCACTGAGTGATTTTCCATTAAAGAGGGGAAAAAAAATCTTTAAACCACTAAACACTCAAAGAAATGGAGGTAAATCCTCAGAATAGTAGTACCATGATTATAATGCTTTAACAAAGCTCCAAAGGATATTGCCAGCCAATTCCTGCTATGTAGGAACATTTATTTTTCAAAGAAGACTCCATTCAGTTCAGTTCAGTCACTCAGTCGTGTCTGACTCTCTGCAATCCCATGGATGCTGCACACCAGGCCTCCCTATCCATCACCAAGACGCCACGAAAAGGCCAAATACTGCCATAGGAAAAATAGCCTTCATAATCTAGAGAGAGCAAACTACGCATTCCCAGATTTGTAAGTATGTTTAATCCATAGAATTTTTAATGTGGTCACATAAGTAAGAAGACCATTATAACTGTCAGACCCTAAATCAAATTAGGTGACTTTAGTGAATAAATTTGCTTGAGCAGAAAATCAATTTTCCTACAAAATTCTTACGGTAGATTCAACCAGGCAACAACAATGTTTATATAACCCTGCTATTGTTAGGGCTTACTGATTGTAAGTGACAGAAACCTAACTTGGCAAACTGAAAAGTATTTATTGGAAAGATTGAAAACTTTGCAGTCTTGAAACAGGCAGCGTTTGAGGCAATACTGTAGCTCTAGGAAGTTAGAAAGAGTATTTTTGTTTAGTGTTGCAGTCAATGAAACTTACAGTTTACAGTCAGTAAATGCAACTACTATTTTGAACCTCACATTACTGGAGCAAGATTCAAGTCACAGAGCAGAGCATTTGACTAGTCAAACTTAGATCAGGCTCCAACTCCTTGACTGGACCAAAAGAGAGGTAGGAAACATTTGGTTCTTTGATTTCCAGAATGAAAGGCAGGTACCTGGATTTTTTGGGTTTCCAAAAATACGTATAATTGGAGATAGTAATTCCTCAAAACAATTTACGGGACCTCTTTTAAGAAGGGAATTTGATGCTGAGGCTGAAAAAAGATCAATGTCTGTTACACTGTCTGGCTGTGAAATTTACCCTGTAATGCTTAGTTATTTGGATATAAGCAATGATGTTGTACAAGTAAAACTGAAAGTTTGTTTCAGTTAAAGAATGCTATTTAATATTTCATGTATGGCCAGTTACCTTATTAATATAAGCATTCATTGTTGTTGTTGTTTTAGTTGCCAGACAAGTCTGACTCTGCAACCTCATGGACTGTAGCCTGCCAGGCTCTGCATCTATGGGATTTCCCAGGCAAGAATACTGGAGTGTGTTGCCATTTCCTTCTCCAGGGGAGCTTTCCAACCCAGGGATTGAACCTGTGTCTCCTGCTTGACAGGCAGATTCTTTACCACTGAGCCACCTGGGAAGCCTAATAGAAGCATGAAAGTGTTAGTCATTCAGTGGCGTCCCACTCTTTGTGACCCCATAGACTGTAGCCCTCCAGGCTCCCCTGTCCATGGGATTTCCCAAGCAAGAATACTGGAGTGGGTTGCTATTTCCTCCTTCAGGAAATCTTCTCCACCCAAGGATCGAACCATTACAGGCAGAGTCCTTAATGTCTGAAGGACCTATTATAAGAACTACTACTGGAAGCCAGGGTGAGCAGCTGTGTTCGTTTCTTGTTGAGGATAGTATAGTAGCTGTATTATAGTGGCCCTGGAAAGATGTTCACGTCCTAATCCCTGGAGCCAATGAATGTTATCTCACATGGAAATTTGCAGATGTGATTAGGTAAAGGGTTTGAGATGGGAAGTTTATCCCAGATTACCTCAGTGGGCACAATACAATCAAAAAAGCTCTTACAAGAGGAAAACAAGAAAGTCAAAGGCAGAAGAAACAGATGGGATGATGGAAGCAGAGGTTGGAGAAATGCATTTTGAAGACAGAGTAAGGAGGTCATGTGCAAAGGGATACAGAAGCAAGAAAAGTTAAAGATTCTCTCCTAGAAGCTCCAGAACTCATGCCAGACTGCTAACATGTTGGTTTTATCCTAAATCGATTTCCGATTTTTGTTTTCCAGGACTGAAAGATAATAAATTCATGTTGCTTTAAACCACCAAGTTTATATAACAGCAGCTGGAGGAAACAACTAATCCAACATCCTTCCTGGGGCACATGTTGTTAGCAGGTGGCATGAGAGCATTTACTGTAGAAGAAACACAGAAAGGTATAGCTACTTCTGAAGAAGATAGCTCAAAGGAGGCTAAGTCAGCAGTAAGCTGGCAAGAGCAGGAAATTAGAAACCCCAGACAGACAGGGTTCCTATTCAGGAGCTTCCATTTCTATGGTTAAATCAATATGCTGGCACTCCCCCTAGACCACCACATGGTCAAACAGGTAAAATCCCATTAAAAGGAAAGAAGAAAAACTCAAAGGACAACATGAACAGTAAGTGTAAAATACATATGAGTTTTCTTCTACATTAACAGAGCGTTCTCGCTGAGTCTCATGATTTTAAGTAATATTTAAATGGTGATTCCATATTTGTATCTTCGGCCTTGACCTCTCAGCTGGGTTTCATATTTGGCCATCCAAAGACCTGCTAGACACGGCCACTTGCAACTTTCACTGGCACCCAGGTCCAAATTAATCTCATTACTCTCTGATCTTTCTATCCAGACTTTTATTCCTTTACCTGTTATACTCTATGGACTCGTGGCCTGTTATACCAAGTTATCAACACCAGAAATCTGTGAGTTATTCTAGACTTACACATGCTGCTAAGTCACTTCAGTCGTGTCTGATTCTGTGCGACCCCTTAGACGGCAGCCCACCAGGCTCCCCATCCCTGGGATTCTCCAGGCAAGAACACTGGAGTGGGTTGCCATTTCCTTCTCCAATACTTACACATGCACCAGTCACCTAATTCATCACCCAACACTATTAACTTCTCCTACCATCTGAACTTATCTCTTTAAAAAAAAAAAAGTCTGTCTCTTAAAAAATTTTTTATTTGTCTGTGTTAGGCTTCCCAGGTGATGCTCATAGTAAAGATCGCAGCTGCCAATGCAAAAGACACAAGAAACTCAGGCTTAATCCCTGAGTGGGAAAGATCCCTTGGAGGAGGAAATGGCAACCCAGGATGAAGGAGCCTGGCGGGCTACAGTCCATAGGGCTGCAGAGTCAGACATGACTGATGCAACTTAGCACATTTTGGGTCTTAGTTGCAGCGTGCAGAGATGATCTTTGTTGCATCATTCGGGCTCCAGAGTGCTTAGGCTCAGTAAACTGTGGTACACAGCCCTTACTTGCCCTGTGGCACATGGGATCTTAGTTCCCTGATCAGAGATTAAGTCCACATCCCTTGCATTGCAAGGTAGATTCTTAACCCCTGGACCACCAGGGAAGTTCCCCATTTGAACTCATCTTGGAATCCCTCCTAAATTTCCATTTCTATTATATACTCTCTTTGTATATTATATATCTCTATAAGACTTGGTCATCTCACCCTGGGTTTTATCCTCTTCTCTCCTATGCAGATGACACCACTCTTATGGCAGAAAGTGAAGAACTAAAGAGCTTCTTGATGAAAGTGAAAGAGGAGAGTGAAAAAGTTGGCTTAAAGCTCAACATTCAGAAAACTAAGATCATGGCATCTGGTTCCATGGCAAATAGATGGGGAAACAGTGGAAACAGTGTCAGACTTTAATTTGGGGGGCTTCAAAATCACTGCAGATGGTAACTGCAGCCATGAAATTAAAAGGTGCTTACTCTAAGTTGTCTATGACCAAGCTAGACAGCATATTAAAAAGCAGAGACATTACTTTGCCAACAAAGGTCCGTCTTGTCAAAGTTTTGTTTTTTTCAGTAGTCATGTATGGATGTGAGAGTTGGACTATAAAGAAAGCTGAGCACTGAAGAACTGATGCTTTTCAACTGTGGTATTGGAGAAGACTCTTGAGAGTCCCTTAGAGTGCAAGGAGATCCAACCAATCCATCCTAAAGGAAATCAGTCCTGAACATTCATTGGAAGGACTGATGTTGAAGCTGAAACTCCAATACTTTGGCCACCTGATGAGAAAAACTGACTCATTTGAAAAGACCCTGATGCTGGGAAAAATGGAGGTGGGAGGGGAAGGGGATGACAGAGGATGAAATGGTTGGATGGCATCACCGACTCAACGGACATGGGTTTGGGTGGACTCCGGGAGTTGGTGATGGACAGGGAGGCCTGGCGTGCTTCAGTTCATGGGGTTACAAAGAGTCCCACACGACTGAGCAACTGAACTGAACTGAACTCCTTTCTCCAAGTCTTGCCTCCTTTTCATTGCAGCAAAATTATCTTATAAAAATACAACTCAGACAGTGTTACACCTATGGTTTAGTGCCTTATAAATTTATAAAGTTCAGTTCCTTGGCATGATATACAGGGCTCTCTATAAACTTGCTTTTATCTCTGTCTTTGGCCTTCACTTGTATGATTTATACATTATGCTTCAGTAAACCAGATTGCAGCTTATAATGCCATTCATGTAACATGCTCTGGAATATTTCCATAGCTTTCTCATACTAATCTTTCTGCCTTGCATGCCCTCTCTCTGCTTTTGTTGGCTAGTATTCATTTCTCCTTCAAGGCTTGCTTCAGGGGACCTCATGCCTGAATCATCAGGTTGGATTAAGTCTTGCCCATGCTCACTGAACCTACTATTATCTTGGTTTGTATGACTTTATATTAAGTTTTTCAGGTTATCTGGGTTGTATTTTTGAGACTGAGCTATTTCTATATGGATCCTCAATACCTAGCATAACAATTGCCTCTCAATAGAAAATCAGTGTATATTTGTGGGACTGAATTAACCTGAACAGCTTTGAGAATATTTTGTGATGTCCATATATATATTAATATAAGGTAGAGGAGCCCATGTGTGATGTAATATAACCTGTAGCTAAATTTTAAAACCCATCACTCGTCAGGTGTAATAAATGGAAAGCTTTCATTTTCATGCTAAACAAATGCCAAAAACAAAAATTGAGGAAACACATATGAAGACATTGTGTCTAGTTTTTCATTTTAAAAGCCAATCCAGTGAAGGAAAATGGCCTTGTTATCCTCAAGTGGTTTTCAGTGAACATTTTTGCTTTGTGTATTTATTTATATTTGGCTGTTCTGGGTTTTCATTGCTGTGCGCAGACCTTCTCCAGTTGCGGCAAATGGAGGCTACTCTGCTGCACTGTGCGGGCTTCTGGTTGCAGTGGCTTCTCTTGTTTCAGAGCACAGGCTCTAGGGTGCACAAGATTCCGTAATTGTGGCACCTGGGCTCAAGAGTTGTGGCACACAGGCTTAGTTGCCCTACACTATGTGGAATCTTCCCAACCCAGGGGTCAAACCTATGTCCTTTGTGTTGGCAGGTGGGTTCTCTACCACTGAGTCATCTGGGAAGCCTTAGTTTCTGTTTTATTCAATATTTTTTTTATTAAAGATATACGTGCTGGAAAACAACTGATTTAGCTTCTGTCCCAAGTCTTCTTTTTGTACCTTATCATTCTTGTTTACCTGGAGAAGGAAATGGCAACCCTCTCCAGTATTCTTGCCTGGGAAATCCCATGGACAGGGGAGCTTGGCGGGCTACCTACAGTCCATGTGGTAGCAAAGAGCTGGACATGACTGAGCACACATAAACACATTTTTATTTACACATTAATCTATACACACTGGGTCCACTTCCTGTCGACTCCCCAATACCCTCTTTTACCCTTACACCCATTGCAATGTGGTGTGAGCCCTGTGTACTGCAAGCTGACTTTGTTCTGTAAAGGCAATACAACTTTCCCAACAAGAAGACCCATTTTCTTGATGTCGCTCTTATTTTCTTGATCTGCTGTTTAGAATTTTATGCAGTGGCTACCTGATTTTTCAAAATTTCCACTAGAAACGATCATTATTTTACTATCTCCTGATTTTCCTTCTAGTTCTCTGCTCCCAAATCTTCCTACCACCTCTCCCAAGCTGTAATTATTGTGCCCCCAAGGTGGTGGCTGAGGCCACAGGTGAGAGTGAGATCACTGAAGAGAAAGGACCTTGGCCAGGACCCCAGGAGTCTCGGCCATGCCCACTGGTGAAGGAGGAAGAGCCCAACAATAGAGGTGGGAAGAAACTCAGGAGAGCAGTGCCATGGGATGGGCAGTGCCACAGAGACCAGAGAAGGAGAGCATTTTAGGAGATAGGTTTTGGTGCTGAATTTCAAACCAGCATTTCTATACATGTAATACCTTCACCTGCAAGAAATATACAGACATCACAAATTCGACAGACACAAACCAAACAGTCCATCTTCCATCCGGAATTAACTCTTTTCCACACAGTCTTCCCATTGATGGTCCCCTCTACCATAAACCCAAATACCACAAATTTAGAAGTCATTCAGATACTCCTTCTCCCAGCTTATTGACTGACTCTATCTAATTAGTTACCAAGTCTTATCAAATTCCTAAAACAGTAAGTCATCTTACTCTACTGCTTGAAATTATTCCATACATCCTCCTTGTCAGACCTTCATAATCTGATTCTTTCTTCATTAAATTATCAAATTGATTTATTTGAGTGGGGTGGCTTTTCACATATTGGATTAAAAACTGTATTAAAATATTTTTTATCAGTTTGGAAATTAAAATTTATAGTTAAGAATGAAAATGAATGAATTCAAGAACAATAAATGCAAAACAGAACATAGGTTCACCCATATATACAAGAGACTGCGAATGTGTGTGTGTGCATGTATATATATATATATATAGAGAGAGAGAGAGAGAGAGAGAGAGAAGACGCCCGTAGGCCAACTACATATCATCACATAGTAAAAGGAGGAGAAAGAATATCTTGATAACAAAAAAATTTACTATATTATGGTATACATTTTGAGAAAAGACACTACAGGTTGTTGTTGTTGTCTAGAAATACTATGTTTAAGAGTTCCCTTTAAAACAATCCCAATCTCTAAAATTTGACCAAACAGATGAAAGACGTTACACTGAAAACTATAAGCCATTGATAAAAGAAATTGCAGAAGACACAAATAAAGGGAAAGAGTTTCTATGTTCATAGATTGGAAGAATTAATAAAATGTCCACAGTGCCCAAACAATCTACTGATCCAATGTAATCCCTGTCAAAATTCCAACAGCATTTTTTCCAGAAATGAGAATTCCCAGCATTTCTCCCATTTTTGAGCCATTCTTCTATGTCAGTTCTACAAAATTGCTTGTAACTTTATACATTTTTTAAAAAGATATAGTTTTTTAAGTATTTAATATTCTGCTAATTTGATTTTGAATTGTAAGTGTCAAGTATTCTGTTTAGGGGGGTTTATGTTTTATTATACTTTGCTGAAAAGAAAAAATTGTACATTTTTAGAATGTTTTTATGAATAAATTGAATGTACTGAAAATAAAAATTAAATTAAAAAAAAAAGATTAGAAAAACCAATCCTAAAATTTATATGGAACCATAAAAAGCCCTGAATAGCCAAAGCAATCTTGAGGAGTGAAGGGTTTGGACCCCACATCTATCAATCCAACATTTTAAAAAAATTTATTTGATTGATGTATAGTTGATTTACAGTGTTGGGTTCATTTCTACAAATGTACAGCAAAGTGATCCAATTATACATACATAGGTATACTTTTAATTTTTATTTTATATTAGGGTATAGTTGATTTAGAATATTGTGTTAGTTTCAGGTGTACAACAAAGTGATTCAGTTATACATGTACGTATATATCGCTCCAACATTTAAGACAACCACTGGGGAAGAAGGCCTCCAAAACACCTAGCTCTGAAAGCCAACAGGCTTGAGTCCAGGGAACCACAAGACGATAGCAAAGAAAATTCCTGATAGGCACCTGGCCTATCGCCCTGAGGGCTCAGCACTGAGGAAGCAGGAAAATCACCCATTTCCCAGTCTTTCTCTTAAAAAGGTTATCTACACTCTTTAAAAGCTGCTGCCTTTGATGTGCAGAAGCTTTTAAGTTTAATTAGGTCCCATCTGTTTATTTTTGCTTTTATTTCCAATATTCTGGGAGGTGGGTCATAGAGGATCCTGCTGTGATGTATGTCAGAGAGTGTTTTGCCTATGTTCTCCTCTAGGAGTTTTATAGTTTCTGGTCTTACATTGAGGTCTTTAATCCATTTTGAGTTTATTTTTGTGTATGGTGTTAGAAAGTGTTCTAGTTTCATTCTTTTACAAGTGGTTGACCAGTTTTCCCAGCACCACTTGTTAAAGAGATTGTCTTTAATCCATTATATATTCTTGCCTGCTTTGTCAAAGGTGTCCATATGTGCGTGGATTTATCTCTGGGCTTTCTATTTGTTCCATTGATCAATATTTCTGTCTTTGTGCCAGTACCATACTGTCTTGATGACTGTGGCTTTGTAGTAGAGCCTGAAGTCAGGTAGGTTGATTCCTCCAGTTCCCTTCTTCTTTCTCAAGATAGCTTTGGCTATTCGAGGTTTTTTTGTATTTCCATACAAATTGTGAAATTATTTGTTCTAGCTCTGTGAAGAATACCATTGGTACCTTGATAGGGATTGCATTGAATCTATAAACTGCTTTGGGTAGTATACTCATTTTCACTATATTGATTCTTCCAATCCATGAACATGGTATATTTCTCCATCTATTAGTGTCCTTTTTGATTTCTTTCACCAGTGTTTTATAGTTTTCTATATATAGGTCTTTAGTTTCTTTAGGTAGATATATTCCTAAGTATTTTATTCTTTCCGTTGCAATGGTGAATGGAACTGTTTCCTTAATTTCTCTTTCTGTTTTCTCATTATTAGTGTATAGGAATGCAAAGGATTTCTGTGTGTTGATTTTATATCCTGCAACTTTACTATATTCACTGATTAGTTCTAGTAATTTTCTGGTGGAGTCTTTAGGGTTTTCTATGTAGAGGATCATGTCATCTGCAAATAGTGAGAGTTGTACTTCTTCTTTTCCAATTTGGGTTCCTTTTATTTCTTTTTTGCTCTGATTGCTGAGGCCAAACCTTCCAAAACTATGTTGAATAGTAATGGTGAAAGTGGGCACCCTTGTCTTGTTCCTGACTTTAGAGGAAATGCTTTCAATTTTTCACCATTGAGGATAATGTTTGCTGTGGGTTTATCATATATAGCTTTTATTATGTTGAGGTATGTTCCTTCTATTCCTGCTTTCTGGAGAGTTTTTATCAAAGGAAACTATTAGCAAGGTGAAAAGGCAGCCTTCAGAATGGGAGAAAATAATACCAAATGAAGCAACTGACAGACAGCTAATCTCAAAAATATACAAGCAACTCCTACAGCTCAACTCCAGAAAAATAAATGACCCAATCAAAAAATGGGCCAAAGAACTAAATAGACATTTCTCCAAAGAAGACATACAGATGGCTAACAAACACATGAAAAGATGCTCAACATCACTCATTATCAGAGAAATGCAAATCAAAACCACTATGAGGTACCATTTCACGCCAGTCAGAATGGCTGCGATCCAAAAGTCTACAAGCAATAAATGCTGGAGAGGGTGTGGAGAAAAGGGAACCCTCTTACACTGTTGGTGGGAATGCAAAATAGTACAGCCACTATGGAGAACAGTGTGGAGATTCCTTAAAAAACTGGAAATAGAACTGCCTTATGATCCAGCAATCCCACTGCTGGGCATACACACTGAGGAAACCAGAAGGGAAAGAGACACGTGTACCCCAATGTTCATCGCAGCACTGTTTATAATAGCCAGGACATGGAAGCAACCTAGATGTCCATCAGCAGATGAATGGATAAGAAAGCTGTGGTACATATACACAATGGAGTATTACTCAGCCATTAACAAGAATACATTTGTATCAGTTCTAATGAGGTGGATGAAACTGGAGCCTATTATACAGAGTGAAGTAAGCCAGAAAGAAAAACACCAATACAGTATACTAACGCATATATATGGAATTTAGAAAGATGGTAACAATAACCCTGTGTACGAGACAGCAAAAGAGACACTGATATATAGAACAGTCTTATGGACTCTGTGGGAGAGGGAGAGGGTGGGAAGATTTGGGAGAATGGGATTGAAACATGTATAATATCATGTATGAAATGAGTTGCCAGTCCAGGTACGATGCACGATACTTGATGCTTGGGGCTGGTGCACTGGGACGACCCAGAGGGATGGTATGGGGAGGGGGGAGGGAGGAGGGTTCAGGATGGGGAGCACATGTATACCTGTGGCAGATTCATTTCGATGTTAGGCAAAACTAATACAATATTGTAAAGTTTAAAAATAAAATAAAATTAAGATAATGAAAAAAAAAAAAAAGCTGCTGCCTGAAGTTCAGGCTTCTAATTCAGCAGTTACTAAGGGCTGGCTGTGGTCCTCCCCACAGGCCAGGGAAGCCAGTGGACACCTCTCATACTTCTTCCCTCCAACCTGCTCCAGTAACACCAGCAAGGTGCCGGTGTGTCCATGGAAGGAGTTTGTATACATATCTGTGACTCCAGCTTTCATGGCTGTCACCCAAGGGAGTGGCCTGGATTTCCTGGCCCAAATAGTCAATGGGGCTTGCATTCACGAGTCCCCTAGGATTCTAGCAAACAAAGAAGCAGTTGCTAATGAGCCTGGGAGCATCCCCACACCACTGCTCTAGACCTCAGCCCAGCAAAGAGGAAGCAGGCAAAAAGGCCCATCCCAATCTCTCCCTGGAAGGGACTTACACTACAGCCTTCCCAGCTGCTGCCAAAGGGTCCAGCTTCCAGTCAACCTGCATCTAGAGCAGACTACCATCCTCCCCTTTAGGACAGAGATGGATCCTGGCATAGCCCCAACAACTGGGGACCACTAAGAACAAAGGAAGAGGCTTAGAAATCACCAGAGTTTGAGAGACAACTCTGAGGTTGTGCCAGACTGATAGCAGCCCTGTTAGCAATATCCAAGGTATAGAAGCAACTTGAATGTCCATCCACAGAAGAATGGATAAAGTGTGGTACAGATATACCACGGAATATTATGCCACCTTTAAAAAGGAAATCCTGCCATTTGCCACACCATGGATGAAAATGCAGGGCCTTACACTAAGTGAAATAAGCCAGAGAGAGAATGAAAAAAATATTTCATGGTATCACTTATATGTGGAATTGCTAAAAAAAAAAAAAAGTCAAACTCATAGAAACAGAGTAGAAAAGTGATTGTCAGGAGCTGTGGGGTGGAAGAAATCGAGAGAGGCTGATAAAAGGGAACAAACTTTCAGCTATATAATGAATAAGATCTGAGGATCTAATGCATTGGATTGGCCAAAAAGTTTGTTTGGGTTTTTCCATAAGATATTACAAATAACCCAAATGAACCTTAGGGCCAACCCAATATAATGTGGAGACTGTACCACAGTAGTTGATACCACTATTTTGTATAATAACTGAAATTTACTGAGAGTAGAACTGAAGTACTGTCACCAAATAAATAAATAAAATGAATAATATGTGAGGTGATGGATGTGTTAATTAATCCAACGTGGGGGATCCTTTCATAATACATTTGTATCAAGTCATCACGATGTGTAGTTTGAATATCTTACCATTTATTAGCCAATTATACCTCAATAAAGCTGAAAAAAACAGTTCTCCCTTAAGTATTTTAATTGAGCAAGACATTTTACCCTTTCGAGATATCGGTTATAATTATGTGTCTTCTAATTTCTCCAGAGACATAAATGCTCTTGACAGACTACATTATGTAAAATTGTTTAAAAACAAATAATAGGATCAGAATTTGACCTTTAATTTCACATGCAAAATATCCAGTCAACTGAAAGAATACATCATTCCATTATTAGTCTCAATAATTCTTTTTTGCATTACACTTAATTTGATTGCTTTTTTTCAACTCCATTTCTTATTTAAAATTTTCACATAAAGATGAACTTGATATGTCTGGAGGAAAAATGTCATTTTAAACGTTATCTCTGTTTAAGAGAATCTAGATTAAAGAATGATTTATAAAGTTGAAATGATCTCAAATTAGCATAAACCAGCAGGTAAACCAGCAATGAGCATGTACACTTTTGCAGAATTGTTTTGCTTTTATTGCTGTGTTCAAAAGCAAAACATCTTCCTTTTTTAGTGAAAGAATGTGTAATTTAAGGAAAGTCAGCAATAAATTCCCAGTGATCATGTAGATAGCTGAATAAATTACATGCAAAAACTTCTGTAAATAAGCCATGTTCTCTTGAGAATCAGTTTCTGTCAGTTTCTGTAGATACAAATTTGTCATAGGATAAAATTTACTGAATCTTCAGAAGCATAGCTCCCAGACGGGCATTATTAATATTGATATGTCCATTTTAAAATATTTTAAGACACATTTTAAAATATGGTGAGCATACATTCATCTCTGGGAAGCTACAAAAACTGAGGTAGATTTCCTAGATGTTAAGATTCTGTGTGGAGTGTTAGTGGCTCAGTCGTGTCAAATTCTTTGTGACCCCACAGACTGTAGCCTGCCAGGCTCCTCTGTCCAAGGGATTCTCCAAACAAGAATACTGAAGTAGGCTGCCATTTCCTTCTCTAGGGGTCTGTGTCTAACATTACTTCTTTCAAAAGATATCAATCATAGTCTGTTTTTACTATACTCAACTTCAGAATACTTGAAGAAAAAAAAAAGATATGCCTCTGTCCTTAAGAATCTGTTGTTTAGTTCCTAAGTCATGTCCACCTTTTTGCAATCCCACAGCCAGGCTCCTCTATCCATGGGATTTTCCAGGCATGAATACTGGAGTGGGTTGCTATTTCCTTCTCCAAGGGATCTTCCCAACCCAGGGATGGAATCCCCATCTCCTGCATTGGCAGGTGAGTTCCTTACCACTGAGCCACCAGGGAAGCCCATCCTTAAGAATGCTTCACTCTAAAACAGAAATTAATGATGTAATATTGATAAAATGCAGAGTTTGATGCTTGTTGGAAAGTTGGCATTCAAGAAATGGTAGCTGATGACATCCTCAGGGATGATGACTATTATAATTTTGTAAGCATTAGTATTTAGACTCATAATAAATCATGTAAGAATTCACATATCAGTAATCTTAACTCTGAACTGTAACTCTGACCTAGGCTCTATATAACAAATGGATATTACTAAGACTATATCCTAGAGCTCATGTGACTATTTCTCAGACTTTCATTCTCCATCTGCACAGGGAATATGGCAGAAACATTCTAGCTGTTCACCAAAATTTTGTTTCCACATCTTCCTAGGCTGTGGCCATAAGACTGTGTCCTGGTGAAGTGAATGTTACTAGTGAATTGTTATATGCTACTTCCAAACCTGGCCCATAGAAACCTCTCAAAATATTCTGCACTCACTCTTTCTGCATGTAAATAATCTGCCTGCAATGCAGGAGACCCCAGTTTGTTTCTTGGGTCAGGAAGAAAGGCTGGAGAAGGGATAGGCTACCCACTCCAGTATTTTGGGGCTTCCCTGGTGGCTCAGTTGATAAAGAATCCACCTGCAATGCACGAGACCTAAGTTCGATCCCTGGGTTGGGAAGATCCCCAGGAGAAGGGAACGGCTATCCACTCCAGTATTCTGGCCTGGATAATTCCATAGACTGTATAGTCCATGGGGTCGTAAAGAGTTGGACACAACTGAGCAACTTTCACTTTTCACTTTCAGCTGAATATTGATGCTTGCGGTGTGTCTTTTACTATATGTCAAAGACCCCAAAAAGCTCCCCCGACCCACCTACTCTCTGCTACCAATTGGACATTACATGAGCAATAAGTAAATTTCCATTTCACTTAGCTATTGAGATTTGGGGGCTTTCACAGCTATAGAATTAGGGTTAATTCATCTAATACAATGAATGTGTGCATGCTAAATCGCTTCAGTCGTGTCTGACTCTTTGTGACCCTAGGGACTGTAGCCTGTCAGGCTCCTCTGTCCATGGGATTCTCCAGGCAAGAATACTGAAGTGGGTTGCCATACCCTTCCTCGTAGGATCTTTCCGACCCAGAGGTCAAACCTACATCTGTTTCCTGCATCGGCAGGGGTGTTCTTTACCACCAGCATCACTGGGAAGCCCCAGTACAATGAATAAAGGAATGCAAAAATCCAATGTGTCTGGCCAGTGGTAAAGAATCCGCCTGCCAATGCAGGAGATTCAGGTTATATCCCTGGATTGGGAAGATCCCCTGGAGAAGTAAATGGCAACCCATTCCAGAATTCTTGTCTGGAAAATCCCATGGACAGAGGAGTCTGGTGGGCTATAGTCTAAGGGGTTGCAAGAGTCAAACATGACTTGGCGACTAAACCACCACCAAGTGAAAAATAATGAGGTGGCCAGAAAAAGGATCTCAGAAAATTTAGACTTCAGCACAGTTCTCATCTTAGCCTTTCTGCTACTGCACAGGCATTCAAACAGGGATTTGAGGTAGAAATGTGAATATTTTCTGTTTCAAAGCTCAGCTCTTCGAGTTTTATTTCACAGCATAACACCTTTGACTCTGCCTTGCAGGGCAGTACTCAACTCTTCAACACCCTTGAGAAACAAGAGGGTCAAGTTTGGAAGGTGTGAAAGTGCTGGCTGGCTCTGTTATACACTCACACACAGTCAGTACAGCACAAGGAAGGCCACCAACTCAGCCTCCATGAGCGAGGTGCAGTGAACTGTGATGGAGGTGGCAGTAGGGAGCTACTGCGGGGTTGTGGTTAAGAACCAGGCACTAAAATACTCAGCTATGCTTGAAGGCAGTACTAAGAGAGAAAACAACTTCTTAGAAAGTAGCATCCTTAGGGTTGTTTCTATTCAAATAAAGTCCCGGAAAATATTCATCCTGTGTGCTCTTGAAATCAGTAACAGGAAAATGCAGGGAAATAGAAAATGAAGAATTGGAAGAATAAACCGAAGGAAAGGGGGAGTTTTGGTGACCTTTTGGTTCCTAACATGATCTTGGTAGGATCATGAAGCATGACAATCACAGGGAAGCCATTTCTGACAGTCATACCTTAGCCTAACTAAAAATGGAACAGATTTGATCATTTTAATAAGTTTAAGTTATTTTGGTAGAATTTTTTTTTTTTTGCCTTTTTTTTGGGAGGGGGGTAAAAGTGGGAAAATAAAATTTCTGATTTCACCTTTACAATGTGCCTAAGAAATGTGCTATTTTAATATGGAGAGATCACAACAGACAACACAGAAATACAAAGGATCATAAGAGACTACTATCAGCAATTATATGGCATTAAAATGGACAACGTGGAAGAAATGGACAAATTCTTAGAAAAGTACAATTTTCCAAAACTGGACCAGGAAGAAATAGAAAATCTTAACAGACCCATCACAAGCACGGAAATTGAAACTGTAATCAGAAATCTTCCAGCAAACAAAAGCCCAGGTCCAGACGGCTTCACAGCTGAATTCCACCAAAAATTTAGAGAAGAGATAACACCTATCCTACTCAAACTCTTCCATAAAATTGCAGAGGAAGGTAAACTTCCAAACTCATTCTATGAGGCCACCATCACCCTAATACCAAAACCTGACAAAGATCCCACAAAAAAAGAAAACCACAGGCCAATATCACTGATGAACATAGATGCAAAAATCCTTAACAAAATTCTAGCAATCAGAATCCAACAACACATTAAAATGATCATACACCATGACCAAGTGGGCTTTATCCCAGGGATGCAAGGATTCTTCAATATCTGCAAATCAATCAATGTAATACACCACATTAACAAATTGAAAAATAAAAACCATATGATTATCTCAATAGATGCAGAGAAAGCCTTTGACAAAATTCAACATCCATTTATGATAAAAACTCTCCAGAAAGCAGGAATAGAAGGAACATACCTCAACATAATAAAAGCTATATATGACAAACCCACAGCAAACATTATTCTCAATGGTGAAAAATTGAAAGCATTTCCTCTAAAGTCAGGAACAAGACAAGGGTGCCACTTTCACCATTACTATTCAACATAGTTTTGGAAGTTTTGGCCACAGCAATCAGAGCAGAAAGAGAAATAAAAGGAATCCAAATTGGAAAAGAAGAAGTACAACTCTCACTGTTTGCAGATGACATGATCCTCTACATAGAAAACCCTAAAGACTCCACCAGAAAATTACTAGAACTAATCAGTGAATATAGTAAAGTTGCAGGATATAAAATCAACACACAGAAATCCCTTGCATTCCTATACACTAATAATGAGAAAACAGAAAGAGAAATTAAGGAAACAGTTCCATTCACCATTGCAACGGAAAGAATAAAATACTTAGGAATATATCTACCTAAAGAAACTAAAGACCTATATATAGAAAACTATAAAACACTGGTGAAAGAAATCAAAGAGGACACTAATAGATGGAGAAATATACCATGTTCATGGATTGGAAGAATCAATATAGTGAAAATGAGTAAACTACCCAAAGCAGTTTATAGATTCAATGCAATCCCTATCAAGGTACCAATGGTATTCTTCACAGAGTTAGAACAAATAATTTCACAATTTGTATGGAAATACAAAAAAACCTTGAGTAGCCAAAGCTATCTTGAGAAAGAAGAAGGGAACTGGAGGAATCAACCTACCTGACTTCAGGCTCTACTACAAAGCCACAGTCATCAAGACAGTATGGTACTGGCACAAAGACAGAAATATAGATCAATGGAACAAAATAGAAAGCCCAGAGATAAATCCACACACATATGGACACCTTATCTTTGACAAAGGAGGCAAGAATATACAATGGATTAAAGACAATCTCTTTAACAAGTGGTGCTGGGAAAACTGGTCAACCACTTGTAAAAGAATGAAACTAGAGCACTTTCTAACACCACACACAAAAATAAACTCAAAATGGATTAAAGATCTAAACGTAAGACCAGAAACTGTAAAACTCCTAGAGGAGAACATAGGCAAAACACTCTCTGACATACATCACAGCAGGATCCTCTATGACCCACCTCCCAGAATATTGGAAATAAAAGCAAAAATTAAAAAATGGGACCTAATTAAACTTAAAAGCTTCTGCACAACAACGGAAACTATAAGCAAGGTGAAAAGGCAGCATTCAGAATGGGAGAAAATAATAGCAAATGAAGCAACAGACAAACAACTAATCTCAAAAATACACAAGCAACTCTTACAGCTCAATTCCAGAAAAATAAATGACCCAATCAAAAAATGGGCCAAAGAACTAAATAGACATTTCTCCAAAGAAGACATACAGATGGCTAATAAACACATGAAAAGATGCTCAACATTACTCATTATCAGAGAAATGCAAATCAAAACCACTATGAGGTACCATTTCACGCCAGTCAGAATGGCTGCGATCCAAAAGTCTACAAGCAATAAATGCTAGAGAGGGTGTGGAGAAAAGGGAACCCTCTTACACTGTTGGTGGGAATGCAAAATAGTACAGCCACTATGGAGAACAGTGTGGAGATTCCTTAAAAAACTGGAAATAGAACTGCCTTATGATCCAGCAATCCCACTGCTGGGCATACACACTTACAATACATACATACATACATACATACAATTCTGAGGAAACCAGAATTGAAAGAGACACGTGTACCCCAATGTTCATCACAGCACTGTTTATAATAGCCAGGACATGGAAGCAACCTAGATGTCCATCAGCAGATGAATGGATAAGAAAGCTGTGGTACATATATACACAATGGAGTATTACTCAGCCATTAACAAGAATACATTTGAATCAGTTCTAATGAGGTGGGTAAAACTGGAGCCTATTATACAGAGTGAAGTAAGCCAGAAAGAAAAACACCAATACAGTATACTAACACATATATATGGAATTTAGAAAGATGGTAACAATAACCGTGTATACGAGACAGCAAAAGAGACACTGATATATAGAACAGTCTTTTGGACTCTGTGGGAGAGGGAGAGGGTGGGATGATTTGGGAGAATGGCATTGAAATATGTATAATATCATATATGAAACGAGTTGCCAGTCCAGGTACGATGCACAATACTTGATGCTTGGGGCTGGTGCACTGGGACAACCCAGAGGGATGGTATGGGGAGGGGGGAGGGAGGAGGGAGGAGGTTTCAGGATGGGGAACACATGTATACCTGTGGCAGATTCATTTTGATATATGGCAAAACCAATACAATATTGTAAAGTTAAATAAAATAAAATTTTAAAAAAAGAAAGAAAATAAACAAATAAAATATTTTAACCAAAAAAAAAAAAAAAAAAGAAATGTGCTATTTTTTAAACAAATAATGTTCCACTGAGAACTTCACAAAGACCAGGTTTAATTTTTAAAAATTCTATTTGTCAAGAGCCAATACATTTATAAAAAGTGCTTGAAGTTCACAGCAATGTTACATTTCTAGAAGAGTTTTTGAATGTTTCCACTTATTTTTGGTCCTCATCTCCCCACAGACCAACAGCAAGTATTTAGCAGACCAGCTCCAGCCCATCGTCTTAATTAGAGAAGCTGAGAAAGAGAATCAAGTGTTAAGGGTTTAGTCATCTGTACGTTATAGGTCAAGTGGTCCACCCCAGTGCACAGAGGAGGCCATGTAACCTAGGACACCATCTAGCACCTCATCTATTTCTGCTTTTAATATTCCTCTAATGACAATCAGGCATCACTGAAGTATTTAAGGTCACTTGTCTTTGAGCCATAGGCTTCCCCTTGTCCCTCCTCAGATAATCAGTCTGTCAACCCTAGTGCCCTGGCGGGATGGGAATGGAGCTGGCTTCCTCTAGGACCTTGCTGTTCTGTATCATTGCTGGTGTGTTTCAAATGTCGCTAGAGACACGGTTATGAAGAGTTTCCTTTGGCTGGTCCAACAAATGTCTAGTCAGTATCTTCCCCTCAGAGGCAGTGGTTACTTACAGCATACTTTTCCTTTCTCTTTAGAAGGGGTTTCATGACGAGGGATAAGGACACCAAAGGCAGGAACAAATGAGAGGGCTATTCATTTCTGGAGAGTTCTAGGTCTTTGTGCTTGAAAATCACTGGCTTTGGGGAAATCCTAAAATCGAGGTTGGGTAAGAACTAGAGTGAAAGTCTTGTGATAAGAACTAAGTAGAAAGTGGCAGTGCATGACTGTGAGACGTCGTAAGTTAATATACATAATGACGCAGGGCAAATCTTCCACCTTCCTCCTACTGTGTATCCACACTGGGCAGATGTAGAGTCCAAAGATGGACACACAGTCATGCTGCACCACCTCTGAAGATGCTGAAGATCACTAAGCCTGCTTGGTCCCTACTGCTGCACTGACTCAGTCCACTGGAACCATTTCGCATCTTATTTGCCTTGTTTGTGTTTATGTCAAAACTCAAAGAATTGTATACCAAATTCAATTATATTGTATGAGAATTAAAACGATAACACCAAAAACAGTGAAGAGAAAGACAAGAAACACATAAGCTATTGGGTTTGGTTAAAAAATACAAATAAAATATTAAGGATCCATAGAATTTGTAAAAAGATGGGTCATAAGAAATCCACACATACATACATTCCTGTAAAATCTCATAACACCAAGAATAAACAAATTTAAGTCTAAGAAAGAGAGAGAATATAAAACTTACAAAGCTATTAAGATCCCACTGATGGAAGATTTGTGAAAAATAATATATAATTCTCTACTGATCCCTCTGTTATGAGTATAAAATAAAGACAGTATGGCATAATGCGTGTACGTGTGTGCTCAGTTGCCTCAGTTGTAATTCGACTCTTTGCGACCCTGAGGTCTGTAGCCCACCAGTCTCCTCTGTCCATAGGATTTTCCAGGCAAGAATACTAGAGTGGGTTGCCATGCCCTTCTCCAGGGGATCTTTCCAAGCCAGGAATTGAACCCATGTCTCCCGTGTCTCCTGCATTGCACATGGATTCTTTACCACTAAGCCACCAGAGAAGCCCATATGCCATAATTACAGCTTAAAAAAACTTTACTGAAACATAGTTGATTTACAAAGTTGTGTTACTTTCATGTGTGTGTGTGTATATATATATATATATATATATATATATATATATATATATATATGTATATTCTCTTTAGATTCTCTTCCATTATGCTATTATAAGATATCAAGTACAGTTCCTTGTGATATACAGTAGGTCCTTACTGTTTATTTTATATATAATAATGTGGTATCTGTTAGGCTCAAACTCCTAATTTATCCCTCCCCCACGCTTCGTAACCTTAAGTTTGTTTTCTACGTGTGTGAATCTGCTTCTGTTTTCTAAATAAATTCATTTGTATCCTTTTATAAAATTCCATGTACAAGCAATATCATATGGTATATGTCTTTCTCTGTCTGACTTACTTCACTCAGTATGGCAATCTCCGGGTCCATCCATGTTGCTGTAAATGGCATTATTTCATTCTCTTTTATGGCTGAATAATACTCTGCTATGTATACACACCACATCTTCTTTATGCATTCATCCGCCGAGGGACACAGGTTGTTTCCATGTCCTGGCTATTGTAAATAGTGTTGCTATGAACGCTGGGAGGCATGTATCTTTTCAAATTATAGTTTTCTTCAGTTATATGCCCAGGGGTGGAATTTTGGGATCATATGTTGACTCTAGTTTTTTAAGGAATCTTCATATTGTTTATTTTTGATGTCTTCTTTCTGAGGAAATTTCCTGAGGTTCTCCTCCACAAAACGAGGGTAAAAATCAAGGAAGAGAAACACTGCAACTGTGTTGGGAATGCAGTGAAACAAACACTGCAATGCCTTTCTTGTAATAAGCCTAGAAAGTAATTGGATCAAATTAAGTCCTTAAGACAATGACCTTCAAGAAGAATATCTTTTAAAAGAAAGGGTTACATTCCAAACAATAAATGAAGTAATAGGAAACTGGAGATTCTCTATGTTATGTTGAAGAACTGTTGTTGTTGTTCAGTCACTAAGTCATGTCTGACTCTTTGTGACCTCATGATTTGCAGCATGCCAGGCTTCCCTGTCCTTCACTATCTCCTGGAGTTTGCTCAAACTCATGTCCATTGAGTCAGCGATGCCATCCAACCATCTCATCCTCAGCCATCCCCTTCTCCTCTTGCCCCCAGAAGTATTTATTCTCTTAGCCACAAAAATTAAGGGACAATTAAAAAATCTTTTTAAAAAAGTTATGCTAAAAAGTCCTGGTGAATTCATGAAACAAAATTAAATAAGGCAGGATTTCAGGCAACTTAAGTGAAAGTGAAAGTGAAGTTGCTCAGTCGTGTCCGACTCTTAGCGACCCCATGGACTACAGCCCACCAGGCCCTCCATCCATGGGATTTTCCAGGCAAGAGTACTGGAGTGGGGTGCCATTGCCTTCTCCATTAACAGTGGCTAGGCATATTTAAGAAGTATATAAAAAGTCCATTTGTGGTGGGGGCAGGGGCGGGATTTGAGAAACATTCTTCTCAAATGTTCCTGAGTATGTGACATTGGACTTGAAGAGATTAAAATGGTATCCTAGATCGGAGTGTTCTTTCTTGGGCAGTAGTCACACAGCTGTCATTATGTAAGTGCTATTTACTGAGTTTCAAATAATCAACTTCCACAATAGATAATTATGTATATCATTGGTATTGCCATTGTAAAGATAAAGCTATACCTGACAGAATTTAGAAGGTGGAAGTAAGGAAGATGAGAAGTATAATTTGAAGAGCTGGTATCTTCAACTGAAGGAGAGACTGTCAGAAAATAGTAGATGATTACAAAATCAAGTAATGACCAAACGAAAATACAGGCAAATCTTGGATGTAACATAGTTCTATTCCAAATTAACTACAACAATTAAGCAAATATCACAATAAAGAGAGTCACATGAATTTTTTGAGTGTATATAAAAGTTTTATTTATAATATACTGTTATTATATTATATATATATTATATTATAACTGTAGTCTGTTATATGTGTATTGCCACTATGTCTAAAAATCAAGGCATATAACTTACTTTTAAAATACTTTATTGATAAAAATGCTAACCATCATCTGAGACTTCAGTGAGTCATAAACTTTGTAATAGTAACATCAAAGGTCATTGATTATTACAGTTCACTATAACAAATATAACAATGAAAACATTTGAAATATTGTGAAAGCTACCAAAATGTGCCAAGACACAAAGTGAGTAAATACAGATAGAAAAATGGTAACAGTAGACTTGCTCAAGGAGTGTTGCCACAACCATCAATTTGTAAAACACACAGTATATGTGAAGTGGAAGAAAGCAAAGCCCAATAAGACGAGGTATACCTGTAATAATGTAACTAATAAAATTGAGAGTATTAAGAGTCAACTAGATGGGGTATTTGTTTGAGTGAACTCCAGGAGTTGGTGATAGACAGGGAGGCCTGGTGTGCTGCGATTCATGGGGTCGCAAAGGGTCAGACACAACTGAGCGACTGAACTGAACTGAATTCTTAGTCATTTGTAGGAGAATCAAAATTTTGTTTAATAAGTCAAGAAATTTTTTTAAGAAATGTTTTTATATTAATAGTTACAGGTGTAACTGCCAGAAGAGACCCTCAGTTCAGTTCAGTCACTCAGTCGTGTCCGACTCTTTGCGACCCCATGAATCGCAGGACGCCAGGCCTCCCTGTCCATCACCAACTCCCAAAGTTCACTCAAACTCACGTCCATCGAGTCAGTGATGCCATCCAGCCATCTCATCCTCTGTCGTCTCCTTCTCCTTCTGCCCCCAATCCCGAACTTTAAAAATGTTTGCTTGCTGGTAGCAAAATTGGAAATGGTGGGGGATGAGATGAAATGCTATATAAACTATGTAATGCTATTTTTCTTTACCATGTGTATGAGTTAGTTTTGTAAATATAAAACAAGAAAATTTTTTAATGGATTAGAAGTAAAATGACAGAGGAAGTAATTATAATGATAGGAAATAGGGTTGTAATCAAATATAACTCCATTTCCAAATACATATGCTTTAATAATGAGAAACTCTTCACAAATTAACCCTCAATGGGGGTGAAACATTCTAACATTAGTACAATCACAAATTATTCTGAATGGACAGAGCAAAACTTCGAAAGAAATAAAATCAGTTTCAAATGGGGCATTCTGCTGAGCTCATATTTTGAAAATGATAACTAAATATTGCGAAGACACTCACAGACATAGAAAACAAACTTAGGGTTACCAGAAGGGAAAAGGGAGGAAGGGTAAATTAGGAGTTTGGGATTAAAATACACAGACCACTATATATAAAACAGATAAAAAATGAGTACCTACTGCATACCACAGGGAACTATATTATCCTCGTACGTGTGTGTGTCCATCTCTTTGCAGCCATATGGACAATAGCCCCCTTGGCTCCTCTGTCCATGGGATTTTGCAGGCAAGAACACTGGAGTGGACTGCCACTTCCTTCTCAAGGGGATCTTCCTGACCCAGGGATCAAACCCACATCTCTTATGTCTCCTGCACTGGTAAGTGGGTTCTTTACCACTAGGGCCACCTGGGAAGCCCGTACTATCCTCAGTGTCTTGTAATAACTCATAATGGAAAGGAATATAAGAAAGAATACATATACGCACACAACTGAATCACTTTGCCATATACTTGAAACCGATACAGCATTGTAAATCAATTATATTTAAATAAAAATCTTTAAAAAAAGAGAGAAACACAGAACTAAACATCTTTGAAAGCATGGTCCAGACTCCATCATTATGATTTTAGTATAAAGGAAACAGAAAAATTGGAATAAGACCACAGATGGCCTAAGTATTATACAAGCAGGCAGCTTTTGTATGTTTTAGACAAGGAAATAATCAAGCTGTGAGGAACTGACAAGTAAAACGGGTTTCGGCTTGGAGTAGCAACTTAGTGAAGACGTAACAGGCTGTTTTTATACAGCTTCCTTGGCCCTAAATTCTCTGGTGAGAAGGATGCCTTCTACCTCACGGTACCAGGAGGAGATCTTTCATGAGGGAGATTCATTTCCTGCCTCCAGGTCAAATGGAGTCAGTGTGTATCTCGCACTGATTGTTTCTTAAGTAACTTTAATTTAAAATAATCAATGGAACTTTGATATAGTTTCATGTATTTTGGCACCTAATATTACTGCTAAAAGACTAGGAAGCTTATTAGTGATTTTTGAAAAAATATTGAATGAGGCTTGAAACTTCTAATTCAATTCTGAGAATATAAAGAAATACTATGTTTTAAAAACAGAATGTTTATATGTTTGTAACAGTCACTTTGCTATACAGCAGAGATTGGCACAACATTGTAAATCAACTATACTTCAACAAAAAATAAAATTAATCCATGGAATACTCATCAGCAATAAAAAAAAGCTAAATCACAACATTTGCAGCAACATAGATGGACCTAGAGATTATCATACTCAGTGAAGTAAGTCACACAGAGAAAGATAAATATCATATGATATCACTTATACGTGGAATCTAATTTTTAAAAAAAGATACAAATGAACTTATTCATAAAACAGAAACAGACCTACAGATATGAAAAGCAAACTTATGGTACCAAAGGGGAAACATGGTGGTGGGAGGAATAAATCAGGAGCTTAGGATGAACATATATATACTATTATATATAAGATAGGTAACTAACAAGGACCTACTGTATAGCACAAGGAACTCAATGTTCTGAAATAACCTATATGAGAAAAGAATCTGAAAAAGAATGAGTATATGTATAACTTAATCGGAGAAGGCAATGGCGCCCCACTCCAGTACTCTTGCTTGGAAAATCCCATGGACGGAGGAGCCTGTTAGGCTTGCAGTCCATGGGGTCGCTAAGAGTCGGACATGACTGAAGTGATTTAGCATAGCATAGCATAACTTAATCACTTTGCTGTACACCTAAAAGTTAATCAACTATAATCCAATAAAATTTTTAAAAATAAAAGTGAAAATAGCTGCAATAGCTGCAACTACCAAGCTTGCACGCCACAGCTACCGAAGCCCATGCACCCTGGAGCCCGTGCTCTGCAACGAGAGAAGCCACTGCTCTGAGAAACCCATGCACTACAAGCCCGTGCACCCTGGAGCCTGTGCTCTGCAACAAGAGAAGCCACTGCAATGAGAAGCCCATGCATTACAACAGAGAGTAGCCCCTGCAACTAGAGAAAGCCTCTGTGTACCAATGAAGACCCAGTGCAGCCAAAAATAAATAATAAATCTTTAAAAAAAAATTAGCATGCCAAAGTGGCTTATTTTGGGGTGGCAGAGTCTGCTCCCCTTCTATATATCACTCACAGCCTGTGGAACTGTGGATTGTATTATAGTCCATTTAGTTGAAATCATATTTAACTAAACAATATTATCCCAGGAAGTGCTGGTGAATGCAATATGTTAGTCACTGAGGATTCCAGGCAGAATAATCAAGAATTGCATAGAACAGCGTTCTCCCATGTCCTTTTTACAACTGGATTTTGTCACTGAATTGAATAAATAAGCCAAGCTGGTTAACTCTCCAATGCTTCAGCTGCTACAGGCCCCACATCAGAGGACCAATGAACTACTCATAAAATCCTGGCATGCTCAGACAATGAGTTACAACAGCACGAAACTTAAGAAGCATAAATGTTAGGGCCTCTTGTTAGAATGTTTTTTTTTTCTTAAAATTTTAAAAGATCATTTGATTAAGCAGAAGGGGAAATTTTACTGACAATTTATTTTTTTAAATGACAAGCTCAAAAGCAGGTGAATGTGAAGCCAAAGTAGGTGTGTCAACCTCAAAATTTAATGTACAATATAATTTCGTTAGCAGACATAATAGTTCTTTGATCTGGGGCACTGAGCCTGTTAGTGTTTACAATTTATCTCAGTCAATGGCTGAAGGGTTAAAAATTCAATCTGCTAGCTATGTTTCAAGTTGACTGATAAGAAAACGGAATGTGACCAGAGCAGGACAAGCAGATGATGCAGAGACTAGAATCAACACTACATAAGAAAGATTTGAAAACACAGCAACTGGTTAGCCCAGAAAAGAGAGAATTTCTTCATCTTGTATTTTCAGTTCCTAATAAAGTTGTCAGTAATTGCTCATGGAAAGAGTAAATGTGTTGTGTTAATACAAAGGTATATATAAAAGCGATTACATTCCTCTAAGATCAAGAGTTCTTTTTCACAGGTATAGAACTCACAACAGTTCAGTTCAGTTGCTCAGTCATGTCTGACTCTTTGCGACCCCATGAATCATAGCATGCCAGGCCTCCCTGTCCATCACCAACTCCTGGAGTTCACCCAAACTCACGTGCATCGAGTCGGTGATGCCATCCAGCCATCTCATCCTCTGTCGTCCCCTTCTCCTCCTGCCCCCAATCCTTCCCAGCATCAGGGTCTTTTCCAATGAGTCAACTCTTCGCATGAGGTGGCCAAAATATTGGAGTTTCAGCCTCAGCCATCAGCATCTTTAGAACTCACACACTAATGGTATTTTACTTCTCGTCTTGAATTGAGATGTACTCTTTTGTGATACCTCAAACATTATTTCCTTTGTTTGGGACATTTCAAAGTGAGTCAAAGTTTACAATGAAAGTGAAAGTGTTAGTTGCACAGTCTCAACCTCATGGACTATAGCCCGCCAGGCTCCTCTGTCCATGGAATTCTCCAAGCAAGAATAACAGAGTGGGTTGCTATTCCCTCTTCCAGGGTATCTTCCAGATGCAGGGATCGAACCTCGCATCTCTTATGCCTCCTGCATTGGGAGGTGGGTTCTTTACCACTAGCACCACCTAACAGCTATTAAATTTCACTTCATTAATAGAAGAAAGGAAACTATTAATAGAATGATTCCCTCCACTTTGTCCTTCCTCCCCTTTAAGTGACCACTCGAACTGTGACCACCAGCAACAGAACAGGGTTTTCTTAGCAACAGTTATTGCCAGGGAGTATACTGTTGCTAATCATTATTAGAAACTGCAATTACCCCCAAACCTTAAATTCTTAATTTGGATATGCTATTTTCTCTTTGTTTGGTAAGCCTACATGGAAGTATTTATCAAAGTTTATTTAAGACTGATTAAGAAGAAAACCACAGGCCTAAGAAGGTATCACTTGTGCTAAAGCCTATGAGACTGAACTTAGATTTAATACTTTACCTCTATGTAGTTTCAACCTTCCACAGGCATGTAATCTTAATTGGCCAGTGTGGAATTTTCTGCTCAGTACAAATGAGGTGATCTGTCACATGGACAGTCTCAATCAGCCCCAAAGAAAGCAGAGACATCTGTGTGCTTATAGAGGCTCACCCTTCCCTTCAAAGAAGGTGAGCTGGCCTAAAACAATCTTTTCTTTTGCCAATAGCTTCCATGTGCCACCGTCCTTCTGCCTATAAAAGTCTTCCATTCTATACAATCCCTTGGAGCACCTTTTTTTGACTGGATAGATGCTGCGGGATTCGTGAATCACTCAATAAAGCCAGTTGGATCTTCAAATTTACTCAGCTGAATTTTATTTTCTAACAGCTTGGCTAGCCAAACTGTGTGTTAGGATCACCTCATGTAATTGATGGAACCATTAAAGTAAGTGCTGTTTTCTGCAACTGGTTTGTGATTTATTTTGTATGGCCAATAATTTTGTTAGTTGTTTTTGATTTCATAAAAGTGTCTTTATTAATTTAAAAGCACCAATAGCTGTATTTTCTACTTTTTATCTATAAACAGCTTTATGTGCCCTATCAGAGCCAGCAATCAAAACAAAACAAAAATTTTAAGTACAAATCAAATATGTTTCTCAATACTTAATTGCAATGTGCTTCACTCTTTAGAGTTTATATTACGCATTTCTGCTTAACGTCTCTCTCATACCTACTCAGTCCCTGGCCCTTTTTATAACACCTGATTTTCCTAATCCAGCCTGGAAGCACTGGTTGACTTCAAGCACTTACCTGCTGCTCCTTGCTCTGTCCAGAGGCACTGATATTCTCTTTCTTTTGGTCTAGTTTGTTACTTGGATTACTGCCAAGAGTTCTACATTCGTGCTTTTTCCTGTTGTCTGTCCCCTGGGCAGTCTCCTCTTACACACAAGGAAGGTCATGCATGTCTCCTCTATGGTTCCTTCTCCATCCGCCCTCTTAATATTCCTGTAGTTCAGCTTGTATCTGCATTTTCCAGCTGAGTTTCCATCTACTGAGAAGAGTGAATGACTCAGTCTGAAAGAGTTAGTTCAGTTCAGTCACTCAGTCATGTCCAGCTCTTTGCGACCCCATGGACTGCAGCATGCCAGGCCTCCTTGTCCATCACCAACACCCAGACTTTACTCAGACTCAAGTCCATTGAGTCAGTGATTCCATCCAACCATCCCTTGAACTGCAAGGAGATCCAATCAGTCTATTCTAAAGGAAATCAGTCCTGAATATTCATTGGAATGACTGATGCTGAAGCTGAAACTCCAATACTTTGGCTACCTGATGCAAAGAACCAACTCATTGGAAAAGACCCTGATGCTGGGAAAGATTGAAGGTGGGAGGAGAAGGGGACAACAGAGGATGAGATGGTTGGATGGCATCACCAACTCAATGGACGTGAGTTTGAGTAAATTCTGGAAGTTGGTGATGGACAGGGAGGCCTGGCATGCTGCAGTCCATGGGGTTGCAAAGAGTCGGACATGACTGAGTGACTGAACTGAACTGAACTGAAACTATGGTGGAGGTAATGAAGATAACGGCGACCTCCATCAAAAGGTCCCATGCACGCACTGCTTCACTCAGTGCCCCCAACCCTGCAGCAGGCCCCAACCGACCCACACCTCTGCCAGAGACTCCTGGACACTCACGGACAAGTCTGGGTCAGTCTCTTGTGGAGTCACTGCTCCTTTCTCCTGGGTCCTGGTGTGCACAAAGGTTCTGTCTGTGCCCTCCAAGAGTCTGTTTCCCCACTCCTGTGTAAGTTCTGGTGGCTCTATGGTGGGGTTCATGGAGCCACTCCAACGCCAACTGTCTGAAAGAGTAGTCACTTGTAAACATTTCCTACCTGTTCAAGGCTTCCTCAGCAGCTCAGTGGGAAATCCTGATGGAATTTACCAGGCAAGAATACTGGAGTGGGTTGCCATTTCCTCCTTCAGGGGCTCTTCCCAACCCAGGGATTGAACCCCGGTCTCCTGCATTGGCAGGCAGATTCTTTACCACTGAGCCACCTGGGAAGCCCTGTGCATAAATAATGGGGCAAAAAATTCTTTATGTGTTCAATAAAGAATACAATTTGCTTCTGTTGTAGCAACTTAAATGCCTGAAATAAGTTTTCTTAGCCTAAGACCACATCTATCTTTAGTGTCAGTGCTTAATTCAATATATCACGTTTAGTCTAAGTTTCTAGTTGAGATGGGGTTGTCAAATTATTTTAGAAATCTCTAATCATTTCAAAACTATTTTCAATGGTTGAATGAAAAAAAGTTCTTATGGAATTCTTTATTCACTCATATTTGCAAAACAGTTGTTAATGAATTGTACATGGCCACACTGGAAGAAACACAAGCTGGAATCAAGACTGCCGGGAGAAATATCAATAACCTCAGACATGCAGATGACACCACCCTTATGGCAGAAAGTGAAGAGGAACTAAAAAGCCTCTTGATGAAAGTGAAAGTGGAGAGTGAAAAAGTTGGCTTAAAGCTCAACATTCAGAAAACGAAGATCATGGCATCTGGTCCCACCACTTCATGGGAAATAGATGGGGAAACAGTGGAAACAGTGTCAGACTTTATTTTTCTGGGCTCCAAAATCACTACAGATGGTGGCTGCAGCCATGAAATTAAAAGACGCTTACTCCTTGGAAGGAAAGTTATGACCAACCTAGATAGCATATTCAAAAGCAGAGACATTACTTTGCCAACAAAGGTTTGTCTAGTCAAGGCTATGGTTTTTCCAGTGGTCATGTATGGATGTGAGAGTTGCACTGTGAAGAAGGCTGAGTGCCAAAGAATTGATGCTTTTGAACTGTGGTGTTGGAGAAGACTCTTGAGAGTCCCTTGGACTGCAAGGAGATCCAACCAGTCCATTCTGAAGGAGATCGGCCCTGGGATTTCTTTGGAAGGAATGATGCTAAAGCAGAAACTCCAGTACTTTGGCCACCTCATGCGAAGAGTTGACTCAATGGAAAAGACTGATGCTGGGAGGGATTGGGGGCAGGAGGAGAAGGGGACGACAGAGGATGAGATGACTGGATGGCATCACTGACTCGATGGACGTGAGTCTCAGTGAACTCTGGGAGTTCATGATGGACAGGGAGGCCTGGCATGCTGCGATTCATGGGGTCACAAAGAGTTGGACACGACTGAGCGACTGATCTGATCTGATCTGATCTGACACTTTAAGAAAGTAATAATTTCTTGGGTTTCCTCCATATCTACAATATTAATATAAACTTTATTTTTTGCTGAAAGCACTTTATCAATATTGTATTTGGTTGGATGAAAACCAAACATGATTTTCATCATTTCTTAATGGCAAATTTCCTAAAGAACCTGCCAAAACTTCAGTATCTCCAGCCCTTGTGTTTAAATATAACACTGAATACAAATATTCCACCGCTTTTGCACTTGTCCCCTGTCACAATAGACATTAATTTTTGAGACCCACTTGAATATCTTTACACTTAATTTTGAATATTTTGATAGATTTCCCCTTGCTATTTTGGGGGTACTTCAAAATTATGCTGAATTTGATTAGTTTAATTTCCTTCTCTAAATGTATGATTCAGAATGGAATAGAATAAATTTTACTGCCAGTTCACATAAAAAATTATTTCTATACATTTTATATAAAACATTTTACTGAGATAAAATTGACATATACCATTATATTAGTTTCAAGTATACAACATAATGACTCAATATGTCTATATATGGTGAAGTGATCACCACAATTAGACTAGTTAACATCTGTCACCATATGTAGTTGTAAAATAAAAAAAAAATTATTTTCCTTGTGGCAAGGTCTTTTAAAATCTACTCTCTTAGTAACTTTCAAATATGCAATACAATGTTATTAACTATAGTCACCATGCTGCAAATTACATGTCTATGACCGACTTTCTCACTGAGGGCTGGACATTTTGACACCCTTCACCCGTTTTACCCACCTCCTACCCCCTACTTCTGGTAACTACCATTCTTTTATCAGTATTTATGACTTGTTTTTGTTTGCTTTCTAAATTCTAGAATATAATTCTATTAGAATTCTATTATAATATACTATAATATTATAATATAATTACATTATATTTATATTTTTATAATATAAATATATTTATAATATATTTATATTTTAAAATATAGTATATTTATGTTATAATTATATCTATTATAATATAATTATATTTAGAATTATATTTATAATATAATTCTAAGTATAAATGAGATCATATAGTATTTATCTCTGTCTGACTTATTTCACTCAGCATAATGCTCTCAAGTTCCATCCATGTTGTCACAAATGGCAAAATTTAAATTTTTATGGCTAAATAGTATTCCATTGTGTATATATGCCACATCTTCTTATCCATTCATCTATTGATGGACACTTAGGTTGTTCCTAAACCCACTCCAGTAGTCTTGCCTGGAAAATCCCATGGACGGAGGAGCCTGGTAGGTTGCAGTCCATGGGGTCGCGAAGAGTCGGACACAACTGAGCGACTTCTTTCACTTTTCACTTTCATGCATTGGAGAAGGAAATGGCTACCCACTCCAGTGTTCTTGCCTGGAGAATCCCAGGGACAGAGGAGCCTGGTGGCCTTCCATCTGGGGGGTTGTACAGAGTCGGACACGACTGAAGCGACTTCGCAGCAGCAGCTGCAGCAGGTTGTTTCTATGTGCATATGTCTTTTCAAATCAGTACTTTCGTTTTCTTCAGGTAAATATCAAAGTGGAATTGCTGGATCATAGGGTAGTTTTTAATTTTTTGAAGAATCTCTGAACTGTTTTCCACAGTGGCTGAGCCCATTTATACTCCCACCAAAAATGGGCAAGAGTTTCTTTTTCTCCACATTTTCACTAAGACTTGTTATTTCTTGTCTTTTTGATAAAAGCCATTCTAACAGGTATAAGGTAAAACCTCTTTGCTTTTGATTTGCATTTCCCTGATGATTAGTGATGCTGAGTATCTTTTCATTACTTACAAGCCATTGTATATCTTCTTCAGATCCTCTGTCCTTTTTTTTTTCCTCTGTCCATTTTTAATTGGATTTTTTCTTTTTTTTCTATTGAGTTGTATAAGTTCTTTGTATATTTTGGATATTAACCCCTCATCAGGTATACAATTTGCAAATATTTTCTACCATTTAATATTATGTTGCTATTTCATTTTGTTAATAATTTCCCTTGCTGTGTAAAAGTTTTTTTTGGTATAGTCAACATTTTATACAATTTAATGACATTTTAGAGGTTTTTTTATAGATTATATTTTTGAAACACTAAGTTACTTATTTATTCTTCATAACTCTTTGATGACATATATTGTTTGCTACCAGTAATATTACATTTCTATTACTCGCTTTGTCTTTACTCTTTAAAATTTTTCTTTTAAATTATTTGCCCACAACGGGATAACCAACAATAAAATATGAAACAAAACCCAACAAAAATACCAAGGACAGGTCCTTCCATTCTCTACCTTCTATGTAATAATGAAACCAATGCCACATTTTTTGGTTATGGCAGTACCTACTTCTGATATCAATTTCGATTTTGCTTGTCAGCTGCAGTGTAATAAACCACCCCAAAACTCAGTATCCCTTAAAAAAACACAATTTTACCACTTCTCATGATTTAAGAGCTGACTAAAATTCAGCTGAGTGGTTTCTTCAGTAGTCACGGGCTGGGTCTGCAGTTTCATTGCTGCAGATAGATGCAGATGGCGCTGAGCTTGGAGCCTCCAGGACGTCTTCAGTCATGTGACTGTGTCTTGCCAGAGACAGAAGGAGCTCTGGGCTCAGCTGGGACACTGGGGTGGCTGGACTTCTCTCTCTTCCTGCATGTGATTCCAGGTCTTCTCCCCTCCACATGGCTTTTCTACATGGTCTTCTCACACAGTCTCTGTAGCCGAGAAACCAGACTTCTTAATTGGTGGCTCAGACCTTCCTAAATCACAAGTCAAAAGGGTGGGGTCTTCTTAAAGATTGGGTCTGAAAATGGCACAACGTCATTTCTGCCACATCCTGTGGGTTAGAGCAACTCACCTAGATTCAATGGGGCAGGTAACTAAAATTTGCTTGAAGACAGAAACGAGTGGTTCATTGGGGATTATTTTTGTGGATGAGCTATTATACATGTTACTATAAATGTGTTACAATTAGACAATGTTGGTGTTTGTATTACCTAAAATAATGCTTCGTTTCACCAGTGGCAATTTATTTTTTGGGAACATTGGTTTATCTGTGTTAACTCTGTGTCATATATTTATCTAGAATCACCAACACCAATGATAAACATTTTACAGCAATTTAAATAATACAATGTAGCATGAAATTATTTAACTATCTTTTCAAAGATTTCAGTTTTTAATGAACTGCCTTTTCCCCTTTTTTCTTAATGTGCTAGAGACACTTCATATTCTAGTCAAAATAGAGTAGTTTCCTCAAGCGATGTGATTTAAAAAAAAATGGTTTAGACAGACTGTCAAAGCCTTCTTTAAGAGAGTTCAGAGACACTTAGTAATCTGAAGAGAGAAGCGGGTGAGACCTATTGGTGAAGAACAGTGGAAAGTATGATAATAATTTACTTATAAAAACATAGTATGCTTCTTTACACAGCTTTACAAAATAGGTATGAAATTGCCTGAAGCTCATTTATTCTGCTGTTTGAAGTAAAATACCATTTTAAAATAAGCTTTATACAAGACAACAAATATGTCAGGTAGCTGAAAGGGAATATTTGTAATATGTCTTCAAAACACATAATTTCACCAAAAGTGACTCTTCTTTTTGTAAATAGAGGTGCCAAGTAAGCTATTACTGTTGCAAAATATAACGCCTGTGTTGATTTACTATTGACAATATTGGCAACAACATTTCAAGCTACAAGATACATATAAATTATTAACTTTATCAAGTGTTTTTGTTCCTTAAAATCAAATTATTCATCATATGACTCCCTATGTAACTATTTTAAATTTTATGTAACTTGGATGTTTAAATATTTTTAATTTAACTATTTTAAAAAATCCTTTTCTCTCTCTTTTTTTTTTAAATTTTATTTTATTTTTAAACTTTACAATATTGTATTAGTTTTGCCAAATATCGAAATGAATCCGCCACAGGTATACCTGTGTTCCCCATCCTGAACCCTCCTCCCTTCTCCCTCCCCATATCCTCCCTCTGGGTCGTCCCAGTGCACCAGCCCCAAGCATCCAGTATCGTGCATTGTACCTGGACTGGAGACTCGTTTCATACATGATATTATACATGTTTCAATGCCATTCTCCCAAATCTCCCCACCCTCTCCCTCTCCTACAGAGTCCATAAGACTGATCTATACATCAGTGTCTCTTTTGCTGTCTCGTACACAGGGTTATTGTTACCATCTTTCTAAATTCCATATATGTGCGTTAGTATACTGTATTGGTGTTTTTCTTTCTGGCTTACTTCACTCTGTATAATAGGCTCCAGTTTCATCCATCTCATTAGAACTGATTCAAATGTATTCTTTTTAATGGCTGAGTAATACTCCATTGTGTATATGCACCACAGCTTTCTTATCCATTCATCTGCTGATGGACATCTAGGTTGCTTCCATGTCCTGGCTATTATAAACAGTGCTGCGATGAACATTGGGGTACACGTGTCTCTTTCCCTTCTGGTTTCCTCAGTGTGTATGCCCAGCAGTGGGATTGCTGGATCATAAGGCAGTTCTATTTCCAGTTTTTTAAGGAATCTCTGTTCTTCATAGTGGCTGTACTAGTTTGCATTCCCACCAACAGTGTAAGAGGGTTCCCTTTTCTCCACACCCTCTCCAGCATTTATTGCTTGTAGACTTTTAGATTGCAGCCATTCTGACTGGCGTGAAATGGTACCTCATTGTGGTTTTGATTTGCATTTCTCTGATAATGAGTGATGTTGAGCATCTTTTCATGTGTTTGTTAGCCATCTGTATGTCTTCTTTGGAGAAATGTCTGTTTAGTTCTTTGGCCCATTTTTTGATTGGGTCATTTATTTTTTTGGAGTTGAGCTGTAGGAGTTGCTTGTATATTTTTGAGATTAGTTGTCTGTCAGTTGCTTCATTTGCTATTATTTTCTCCCATTCTGAAGGCTGCCTTTTCACCTTGCTAATAGTTTCCTTTGTTGTGCAGAAGCTTTTAAGTTTAATTAGGTCCCATTTGTTTATTTTGGCTTTTATTTCCAATATTCTGGGAGGTGGGTCATAGAGGATCCTGCTGTGATGTATGTCAGAGAGTGTTTTGCCTATGTTCTCCTTTAGGAGTTTTATAGATTCTGGTCTTACGTTTAGATCTTTAATCCATTTTGAGTTTATTTTTGTGTATGGTGTTAGAAAGTGCTCTAGTTTCATTCTTTTACAAGTGGTTGACCAGTTTTCCCAGCACCACTTGTTAAAGAGATTGTCTTTTCTCCATTGTATATTCTTGCCTCCTTTGTCAAAGATAAGGTATCCATATGTGCGTGGATTTATCTCTGGGCTTTCTATTTTGTTCCATTGATAAATATTTCTGTCTTTGTGCCAGTACCATACTGTCTTGATAACCATGGCTTTGTAATAGAGCCTGAAGTCAGGTAGGTTGATTCCTCCAGTTCCATTCTTCTTTCTCAAGATAGCTTTGGCTATTTGAGGTTTTTTGTATTTCCATACAAATTGTGAAATTATTTGTTCTAGCTCTGTGAAGAATACCGTTGGTAGCTTGATAGGGATTGCATTGAATCTATAAATTGCTTTGGGTAGTATACTCATTTTCACTATATTGATTCTTCCAATCCATGAACATGGTATATTTCTCCATCTATTAGTGTCCTCTTTGATTTCTTTCACCAGTCTTTTATAGTTTTCTATATATAGGTCTTTAGTTTCTTTAGGTAGATATATTCCTAAGTATTTTATTCTTTCCGTTGCAATGGTGAATGGAATTGTTTCCTTAATTTCTCTTTCAGTTTTCTCATTATTAGTGTATAGGAATGCAAGGGATTTCTGTGTGTTGATTTTATATCCTGCAACTATACTATAATCATTGATTAGTTCTAGTAATTTTCTGGTGGAGTCTTTAGGGTTTTCTATGTAGAGGATCATGTCATCTGCAAATAGTGAGAGTTGTACTTCTTCTTTTCCAATTTGGATTCCTTTTATTTCTTTTTCTGCTCTGATTGCTGAGGCCAAAACTTCCAAAACTATGTTGAATAGTAATGGTGAAAGTGGGCACCCTTGTCTTGTTCCTGACTTTAGAAGAAATGCTTTCAATTTTTCACCATGGAGGATAACGTTTGCTGTGGGTTTGTCATATATAGCTTTTATTATGTTGAGGTATGTTCCTTCTATTCCTGCTTTCTGGAGAGTTCTTATCATAAATGGATGTTGAATTTTGTCAAAGGCTTTCTCTGCATCTATTGAGATAATCATATGGTTTTTATTTTTCAATTTGTTAATGTGGTGTATTACACTGATTGATTTGCGGATATTGAAGAATCCTTGCATCCCTGGGATAAAGCCCACTTGGTCATGGTGTATGATCTTTTTAATGTGTTGTTGGATTCTGATTGCTAGAATTTTGTTAAGGATTTTTGCATCTATGTTTATCAGTGATATTGGCCTGTAGTTTTCTTTTTTTGTGGGATCTTTGTCAGGTTTTGGTATTAGGGTGATGGTGGCCTCATAGAATGAGTTTGGAAGTTTACCTTCCTCTGCTATTTTCTGGAAGAGTTTGAGCAGGATAGGTGTTAGCTCTTCTCTAAATTTTTGGTAGAATTCAGCTGTGAAGCCATCTGGACCTGGGCTTTTGTTTGCTGGAAGATTTGTGATTACAGTTTCAATTTCCGTGCTTGTGATGGGTCTGTTAAGATTTTCTATTTCTTCCTGGTCCAGTTTTGGAAAGTTGTACTTTTCTAAGAATTTGTCCATTTCTTCCACGTTGTCCATTTTATTGGCATATAATTGTTGATAGTAGTCTCTCATGATCCTTTGTATTTCTGTGTTGTCTGTTGTGATCTCTCCATTTTCATTTCTAATTTTATTGATTTGATTTTTCTCCCTTTGTTTCTTGATGAGTCTGGCTAATGGTTTGTCAATTTTATTTATCCTTTCAAAGAACCAGCTTTTGGCTTTGTTGATTTTTGCTATGGTATCTTTTGTTTCTTTTGCATTTATTTCTGCCTTAATTTTTAAGATTTCTTTCCTTCTACTAATGCTGGGGTTCTTCATTTCTTCCTTTTCTAGTTGCTTTAGGTGTAGGGTTAGGTTATTTATTTGACTTTTTTCTTGTTTCTTGAGGTATGCCTGTATTGCTATGAACTTTCCCCTTAGGACTGCTTTTACCGTGTCCCACAGGTTTTGGGTTGTTGTGTTTTCATTTTCATTCGTTTCTATGCAAATTTTGATTTCTTTTTTGATTTCTTCTGTGATTTGTTGGTTATTCAGCAGCGTGTTGTTCAGCCTCCATATGTTGGAATTTTTAATAGGTTTTTCTCCTGTAATTGAGATCTAATCTTACTGCATTGTGGTCAGAAAAGATGTTTGGAATGATTTCTATTTTTTTGAATTTACCAAGGCTAGATTTATGGCCCAGGATGTGATCTATCCTGGAGAAGTTTCCATGTGCGCTTGAGAAAAAGGTGAAATTCATTGTTTTGAGATGAAATGTCCTATAGATATCAATTAGGTCTAACTGGTCTATTGTATCATTTAACGTTGTGTTTCCTTGTTAATTTTCTGTTTAGTTGATCTATCCATAGCTGTGAGTGGGGTATTTAAGTCTCCCACTATTATTGTGTTATTGTTAATTTCTCCTTTCATACTTGTTAGCATTTGTCTTACATATTGTGGTGCTCCCGTGTTGGGTGCATATATATTTATAATTGTTATATCTTCTTCTTGGATTGATCTTTTGATCATTATGTAGTGACCATCTTTGTCTCTTTTCACAGCCTTTGTTTTAAAGTCTATTTTATCTGATATAAGTATTGCTACTCCTGCTTTTTTTTGGTCCCTATTTGCATGGAAAATCTTTTTCCAGCCCTTCACTTTCAGTCTGTATGTGTCCCCTGTTTTGAGGTGGGTCTCTTGTAGACAACATATGTAGGGGTCTTGTTTTTGTATCCATTCAGCCAGTCTTTGTCTTTTGGTTGGGGCATTCAACCCATTTACATTTAAGGTAATTACTGATAAGTATGATCCCGTTGCCATTTACTTTATTGTTTTGGGTTTGAGTTTACACACCGTTTTTGTGTTTCCTGTCTAGAGAATATCCTTTAGTATTTGTTGGAGAGCTGGTTTGGTGGTGCTGAATTCTCTCAGCTTTTGCTTGTCTGAGAAGCTTTTGATTTCTCCTTCATATTTGAATGAGATCCTTGCTGGGTACAATAATCTGGGCTTTAGGTTATTTTCTTTGATCACTTTAAGTATGTCTTGCCATTCCCTCCTGGCTTGAAGAGTTTCTATTGAAAGATCAGCTGTTATCCTTATGGGAATTCCCTTGTGTGTAATTTGTTGTTTTTCCCTTGCTGCTTTTAATATTTGTTCTTTGTGTTTGATCTTTGTTAATTTGATTAATATGTGTCTTGGGATGTTTTGCCTTGGGTTTATCCTGTTTGGGACTCTCTGGGTTTTTTGGACTTGGGTGATTATTTCCTTCCCCATTTTAGGGAAGTTTTCAACTATTATCTCTTCAAGTATTTTCTCATAGTCTTTCTTTTTGTCTTCTTCTTCTGGGACCCCTATGATTCGAATGTTGTAGCATTTAATATTGTCCTGGAGGTCTCTGAGATTGTCCTCATTTCTTTTAATTCGTTTTTCTTTTATCCTCTCTGATTCATTTATTTCTACCATTCTATCTTCTAATTCACTAAACCTATCTTCTGCCTCTGTTATTCTACTATTTGTTGCCTCCAGAGTGTTTTTAATTTCATTTATTGCATTATTTATTATATATTGACTCTCTTTTATTTCTTCTAGGTCCTTGTTAAACCTTTCTTGCATCTTCTCAATCTTTGTCTCCAAGCTATTTATCTGTGATTCCATTTTGATTTCAAGATTTTGGATCAATTTCACTATAATTATTCAGAATTCTTTATCAGGTAGATTCCCTATCTCTTCCTCTTTTGTTTGGTTTGGTGGGCATTTATCCTGTTCCTTTATCTGCTGGGTATTCCTCTGTCTCTTCATCTTGTTTAAATTGCTGAGTTTGGGGTGTCCTTTCTGTATTCTTGCAGTCTGTGGAGTTCTCTTTATTGTGGCATTTCCTCGCTCTGTGTGGGTTTGTACAGGTGGCTTGTCAAGGTTTCTTGGTTAGGGAAGCTTGTGTCAGTGTTCTGGTGGGTGGAGCTGTATTCCTTCTCTCTGGAGTGCAATGAAATGTCCAGTAATGAGTTATGAGATGTCTATGGTTTTGGGGTGACTTTGGGCTGCCTGTATCTTGGAGCTCAGGGCTGTGTTCCTTGCTGCTGGAGAATTTGCTTGGTATGTCTTGCCCTGAAACTTGTTTCACCCAGAGAGGTTTACAGTGTTATATGGAGAAGAGAAGAGTGAGGAGGGAGTTAGAGGTGACCCGAATGAGATGAGGTGGAATCAATAGAGGAGAGAGTGGGCTATTCAGTAATCTCTTCCTTATGTGCACTCCACAACTGGACCGCTCAGAGTTGTTCACAGAGTTATTCAGAGAAGAGAAGAAGGAGGAAGGTGGCAGAGGTGGCCAGGAGGATAAATGGGGGCAATGAAAAGGAGGGAGACAGATCCAGCCAGTAATCAGTTCCCTAAGTGTTCTCCACCGTCTGGAACACACAGAAATTCACCGAGTTGGGTAGAGTAGAGAGGGGTTAGGGAGGAGACGCAGGTGACCTGGTGGAGAAAAAGGAGAGTCCAAAGGGAGAGAGAGCAGTTAAGCCAGTAATCTCGCTCCCTAGTGAAAAATGGGTACTGAAGATTGGGTTCTTAAAGGTACAAAATTGGTAACAAATACATAAAAGCAAAAATTAAAAATCTAGAGTAGAGTTTGGAATTTCAAAAATACGATGTTAAAGAAAAGAAGAAGGAAAAGAAAGAGAGAAAAAATGAACAAACAAAAACAAACAAGGTCGCGAAAATTATAAAGAAAATATAGGTACAAAATTGATAACTAATACCAAAAAGCAAAAGTTAAAAATCTAGAGTAGAGTTTGGAATTTCAAAAATACAATGTTAAAAAAAGAAGAAGAAAAAGAAAGAGAGAGAGAGAAAAAAAACAAACAAGAAGAAACAAAGTCGCATAAATTATAAAAAAAAAATACAGGTACAAAATTGATAACAAATACCAAAAAGCATAAATTAAAAATCTAGAGTAGAGTTTGGAATTTCAGATATACAATGTTATTTAAAAGAAGAAGAGAAAGAAACAGAGAAAAAGAAAAAAGAAAAAAGGGTCACAGAAATTATAAAAAAAAAAAAAAAAAAACTAAAGATACAAAATTGATAACAAATACAAAAAAGCTAAAATTAAAAATCTAGAGTAGAGTTTGGAATTTCAAAAATACAATGTTAAAGAAAAGAAGAAAAAAAATGTCAAAAAAATTATTAAAAAAAATATATATGAAGTTTGCTTTAAAAAAATAGGGTCTTCTTTTTTTTTTTTTTTTTGCAAAGTAATCAGTTATAATGGTGGAAATTGAAGGAATAATAGAGGACTTAAAAAAATTTTTTTAATTAAAAAAATAATTAAAAAAAAAAAGGCAAGAAAGGATGATCGTACAAATAGTAAAAATATGTCTAGGACTTTCTCCAGTTTTGTTGTGAGTATTGTGGGTTCAGTTCATTTTTGGCTAGTTCCTTGGTCTGACTTATATTTCTCAAGATCTATAGGCCCCTTCCTATGTAGCTGGTAGTAACCACAGGGTTTTAATCTATTGCCTGTGGCTTCCAAGGCAGTTCCCTCTGTTATAGCTTCTTCTGTTTTCTGGTCTCTTCAGTGTCTGGTTTCCGCCCTAACACAAAGGGGACGGTAGAGGACACTTTTTTTTTTTTTTTTAGGCTCACTTGTTCAGTCGCGCTGAGGGGAGGTAGGGAGGGATGCTGCAAACAAATAACACTGGCGTGTGTTTGCAGTGCCTCAGCCACACTGGGTGTGCCCCCCCCCCGTTCACGGCGCGTGTAGCCTCTCTGCCCACACTGCTCGGGCTCTAGGTTGCTCCGCCGGGAACCATCCGTGGCCGGCCCTGGGCTGCCTGTACTTCCCAGGTCCAAGCCGCTCAGGTTCAGGCACTCGGGTAGTCCTCTGAGGCGCAGACTCTCGGTTGGGCCTGCGTTTTGTGCCCTTCCCAGATCCGAGCAGCTCAGGTGATGAGGTGTTTGGCGCATGTGATTGCTGCGACTTATTGCCTCCCCGCCGCTCGGTTATCTAGGTGTGCACTGGCACACATTCTCAGGCAGATGTTGACCGTCCAGACCCCCAAGAAGTTTTAGTTAGCAAAGAAGCCTGCTTACAGTTTTATAGATAATGTCTCTCTGGGGCTGCGATTGCCCCCTTCCGGCTCTGGCTGCCTGTCACCGGAGGGGGAAGGTCTACAGCTGGCTATCTCTGTTCAGTCCTTTGTTCTGTGCGCGGGCCTGGCGGTGTCATAGGTTAGGGCTGGCTTTTCGCGTGGTAGATATCCCACAGTCTGGTTTGCTAGCCCAAATTATTTTGCTCAGATAGCGCTCGGGGTATTCAGGTCAGATTCTTGCGATGCAGCCCACGCCGCGCCCCCCTGCCCAGCCTCCGCTTGCTAATGGTGGATGCAGGCGTCTGCGCTGCTTCTCCCCTGGGGGAGTTACCGTAGGGCTCTCAATGTGCGGGTTTTAATTGTCTATTTATTTTTCCTCCCTGTTATGTTGCCCTCTGTGCTTCCAAGGGTCGGCACAGATTCGGCAGTGAGAAGGTTTCCTGGTGTTTGGAAACTTCTCTCTTTTTAAGACTCCCTTCCCGGGACAGAACTCCATCCCTCCCTCTTTTGTCCCTTTTTTTTGTCTTTTATAATTTTTCCTACCTACTTTTGAAGACTTGGGTTGCTTTTCTGGGTGCCTGATGTCCTCTGCCGGCAATCAGAAGTTGTTTTGTGGAATTTACTCGGCGTTTATATGTTCTTTTGATGAATTTGTCGGGGAGAAAGTGTTCTCCCCATCCTACTCCTCCGCCATCTTAGCTCCTCCCCCAAAATCCTTTTCTCTTAAATGGCAAAAATTCCTTCTGGGATGCCTTTTATGCCCAAGGAAGTAAAGCATTTTAGAACCTAATTTGTATCTTGTAGCACTAATACGAAAGTTATTGATGGTCATCAGATCAGATCAGATCAGTCGCTCAGTCGTGTCTGACTCTTTGCGACCTCATGAATTGCAGCACGCCAGGCCTCCCTGTCCATCACCAACTCCTGGAGTTCACCCAGACTCACGTCCATCAAGTCGGTGATGCCATCCAGCCATCTCATCCTCTGTCGTCCCCTTCTCCTCTTGCCCCCAATCCCTCCCAGCATCAGAGTCTTTTCCAATGAGTCAACTCTTCGCATGAGGTGGCCAAAGTTTCAGCTTTAGCATCATTCCTTCCAAAGAAATCTCAGGGCTGTTCTCCTTCAGAATGGACTGGTTGGATCTCCTTGCAGTCCAAGGGACTCTCAAGAGTCTTCTCCAACACCACAGTTCAAAAGCATCAATTTTTCGGCGCTCAGCCTTCTTCACAGTCCAACTCTCACATCCACATATTGATGGTCATAGTCTGTACTAATTGTAACTTGGTTAAACATTTTCCTATTTCTTGTCAGAAAATTCTCTTTATATATACTTAATTTATTAAAATAAGACACTAAGTATCAGAAAAAATGACATACTCAATAGATAATTCCCCAAGTATTCAGCAGCACACAACCCTCATCTACACTCATGCTTAACTAATGCAAATTATATTTCATTATTCACAAGCATTTGTTGTTGTTGTTCAGTCATAAGTCATGTCCAACTCTTTGCAATCCCATGTACAACAGCATGCTAGCTTCCCTGTCCTTCACTATCTCCTAGAGTTTGCTCAAACTCATGACCATTGAGTTGGTGATGTTATTGAACCATCTCATCCTGTCATCCCCCTTCTCTTTCTGCCCTCCACCTTTCTCAGCATCAGAGTCTTTTCCAATGAGTCAGCATCTCCTTAACACTCTATCAGCCAGCCACAATTCTAGGTACTGGAGTATTTGAATGTACAGGACAGTCTGTAAGTGAAGAAGCCTAGTCTCTACTGGAAAAGTTTAATTGGTAAAAACTTATATCTGAGTATAAAACATATTTTATTTCAGAAAAAGTATAACCATTTTATATTTGAGTCCTAATGCAGTCTTCACTCATGTACAATCTTTCATACTAGAGAACACTCTCTCATTATTTTGAAAGTTGATGGTTAAAGAAGATACTACCCAAACTATCAGTAGTCTCTTTGGCTGCTTAGAGAAGTCAACAGATAGAAGCAAAAGTGGGGGAAAAAATTAATGCAAATTTGCTAATTATTTCTGGTTTATATCATGGTTTTGAGTACTGAGTGTCATTATAAGTAATCTGTTCATATATCACTTTAAGGAACAATAGACTAAACAGTTATTTGTGAAGACTGCAAAACTACATCCACAGGAGAATTACAGAAATAAAGGACCTGGTACAGTGTTCTGCAAATGGCTCTTTGTGTTCAGTCAAATTTTCAGTTTTACTACTGTACATGGGTCCAAAATCTGAATCTCAAACCATAATCATGTTAGAACATTCAAAACACAGTTTCAGTGATGATGAAGATACATTTTTAAAAAGCAATGTACATAGTTAAAGAAAACATTTACAGGAAATTAATACAGGGAGTTTGATGATGATGAAATCAGAACTCTTAAGAAAAACAGATTTCAATATAGAGGCCAGTAGAGCAAAGGCTACACGTATGAATACCCAGTTGGTACCCAGATTATAATCTCAATTTATAAAGTTCAACTTAAAACAAAATCTCACAGAATCAAGAGAAAGTTTGATATTATTCTTTTAAGGGACAATGACAGTGGTGAGAAATATACTTTACATTTAATTTTAAATTTCACAGAATGTTAACTTCTACCATACATTATACAATCTGACTTGTGTATTCTGTCTTTTTCTGTCCTTTTTATTCTATTCCATTACACTTTCTTTGATGTCACAAAAGAGGGATGACCACGACCAACCAAACTGATTTCATAAATCAATCTGGAAAGTAGTGTGTGGAAAACACCACTCTAGCCCTCCCTGCCTTTCTCACACTGTTACCACGGGGCCAAAATGAGTCTGTACTTCACTGGAAATAAACATGGCTGCAGTCTCTTAAATTATGTTTTATTCTTATCTGTTGCTCTTAATATTATAAACAGTCTTTCAATAGAAAAATATTGAGTTATACTTGTCAATATGGTTTATAAGGCTCAGTGTCTTCCATGAATAATTCAACATATGTTCATCTATTATTTTCATACTTGTCATATAAGGAGAACAGGGAGGTTTTCAATCTGTTCAAGTGTTTATGAGTAAATGTTATCATTTTGATAAAGCTTTCCAAGGCGGTAAAACAGATAAGGCAGCAGATAGTAATGTGTTGATGTCATGCATTCCTAGTACAGACTCAACTCCTGTTTACCAGAGAGAAATGGAATGAAAAAAACCACTGAAATTAGAGAGAATTTGCATTGGCTTTAAGAAAACAGATATTGGCAGTGATAGGACATTGATGGAAGTCTACTCATTAACTATGGATTTTACAATGGACACCACCGCCGTACAGAAAACCACGAGTGGGAGAAAAAAAATGATGAGAACCAAGAAGAGTATCTTTACATAAAGGATGTATTTCTGAAAGATAATTATTTACTTGTGGTTTTCTTACAGACTTTTTTTTTGTTTCACTCTCTGATCTTTTTAAACGTCAAATTTCCTTTGAATAGAAGCAAAAGAAGAAAAGATGATATTGATACAAGTAATATTAACAGCGATTCCATTCCATCTTAGTTTGATCTTTTCTTTTTGTTAATTTGTATTTCCTCTTATACTTTTATGATTCTATAGCTATTTTATTGTTTTTTCTTTGTAAAAACAGAGAATAAAACTGAATTTTAAGATGATTTTGTAAATTATGATAAAATGCTTTTCTATGGCAGTAAATTTTGGATAAATAATTATGACTATAAAAGTGTCAAGAAGATTCCAGAAACTTAACAGACTTTTTAATTGCCTAAAAACATTCATCAGTTTTTCAAGTGACAAACTACCATCATAGTCTTGCACCTAAAACTTCACCATCTTCCTATCTGATAATGACTGGCCCAGGGCTATCAACATAACCACTGGGAGAAGTGACTCTATTGTTGGGCATCAGAGAAGTGCTAATGAGAAGGTCATTTCTCTTCGCTCTGAAAACGACAGCACTAGGAAAATAGACGCCTCAGTGATGACAAGATGATAAAGAAACAAAATTAAAAGGAAATTAGGAAGAGAAAAAAATTACTGAATAAAGAAAGCAACATCAAAATAATAAGAGTGAGAAAAAGGACCTTTAGTTATGAGGGAAGACCTTGCTGACAGCCTCCTGAGTGCACTAAGCACATGATTGAAAGAGATGTCATTAGAAACAATTTTCAAATACAGCATTTACTAGCAATGGCTAGAGAAAATTGCTGAAAATAGGAAACAGTAAAAAATAGTTCTATAGGAAAGCAGAGGATTTTTTTTTATCACTGATTCTTGACTTTCAAAAGTAAATGTGTGACTCCAAATACATCTGAAAAGGCAGGCACTCTGCTAACTTCTGGGCATACGGTGGTTTATCAGTCAAGGTCCCTCACCTTGCAGGGTTGACAATTTAATGAGGAAACATGCAAGAATGAGGTGACTGCACGTCAGGGTGAGAAGAGCAACTGCAGGCCAGGGCACAGGAGAGGAACCGGGCCAAGGGTTAACACCTCAGAGTAGCCTTTCTGGAGGCTATATGACAGGTAGGAAGGGCAGAATTTAAAGAAAAGAGTTTAAGACTAGGAAAGAATATTCAAAGCAAGAAAACAGTTTATAAAAATGATAGGCAGCAAGAAAATATGACACATTCTGGAAACAGCAGTCCTTACCAACTGAAAGGTTACATTTTAGAAATGTATTGTAAATGGCAAAGCATGGTTGACATAGGCAAAATCTCACTAAAAGGCCCAAATCAAGTATAATAAATGTGGGAAGAAGGAGTATAGCTCAGAGATAGTACACATGCTCAGCATGCATGAGGCCCTGGGTTCAGCTCACAGCACCTCCATGTCAATTAATTTTAAAAAAGAAACTGTTAAAAACACTTCACTGTAGAGCAGAGATGAATGAACCATTGAAAGTCAATTCTACTTCAATCAAAAAAGATGAATCTTTTTATAAATAAATAAATAAAAAGACAAAGCATAGAGGACAGAAAAGGCAACCATAAAAAGAATTAAAGATGAACTAGTGTGTCATAGAAGTCAGGAAAATAGAAAAAAATTTTAAAGGAAGTTTTCAGTGTCAAATGCCTATAGTTAACACTGCAGCATGATGTATAGGAAAGTTGTCTAGAGAAGAGATCCTAAGACTTCTTATCACAAGGAGGATTTTTTTCTTTTGTTTTCTTTGTAATCATAGGACATGTGGTTGTTAACTAAACCTATTGTGGCAGTCATTTCAAGACATATGTAAATCTGCATCCCAATGTTCATAGCAGCACTATTTACAATAACCAAGGCATGGAAACAACCTAAATGTCCATCAACAGATGAATGGATAAAGAAGATGTGGTAAATATATAGAATGGAATATTACTCAGCCATATAAAAGAATGAAACAATGCCATTTGCAGCAACATGAATGGACCTAGAGATTATTATACTTAGTGAAGTAAGCCAGATGAAGAAAGACAAATATCATATGATATCACTTATATATGGAATACAAAAATTGGTACAAATGAACTTATTTACAAAACAGACTCACAGATAAAAAAACATACTTATGGTTACCAAAGGGGAAAGCAGGGCCGGGGGTGGGGAGGATAAATTAGGAGTTTGGGATTAACAGATACACACTGCTATATATAAAATAGATAATCAAAAAGGACCTATTATATAGTTGAAGGAACTATATTCAGTATCTTTTAATAACTATAATGGAAAATAATCTGAAAAAGAATGTATATACTATTGTTGTACACCAGAATCTAATACAACACTATAGATCAACTATATTAAAAAAAAAAAAACAAAAAACAAAACTGTATGTGTATCAAATCACCATGCTATATATCTTAAACTTCTATACTGAAGTATGTCACTTCACAATAAAACTGGAAAAAAAAGATCATGTTAAATAGAAACTTTAAGTCAACCATGGGATAAAGCAATATGAAGACTATTGATAACAATGAAGATAGTCTTTTAGTAGACTGTTAAGGGTAGAAGCCAGCTTCAGTTGTTTTTTTCTGATTAAAGAAAAAATGGAAAAGTGGAGTTCAAGAAGTTTGACAGTGAGGGGGAGGAGAAATTGAGGGGGATGTTGGTTCTAGGAAGCCTCTCCTTAACAATTAGAGATACTTACATATGTTTAAATGCTGTCATAAAGGAGTCACACAGCCAGGCTTCCAGTGGAGGGAACAAAAGGTCAAGCTTTGATTCATAGTTTTCTTATTTCACAGTCACAAGGCGGTGTTTTCTGCTCATTGACTAAACCAAGTCATCAGGGAGATGCAGTATGTACATGCTGATAACTGACATTTTGGTAAGACGTGAATATTCTGCATCTCCTTTTCTCCTGAGGAACATCACTGCTAAAGTTAAAAGACTCTACTGTGAGATATGTTAAATATAGACAATATAAGTGGGGTTCCCTGCTGATAGGAGCTTACCGGCTATGAGGCTCTTGTGCTAATTATAAAAGGATACATTTGGCCATGTCTGATTACTATCCATCACCATGAGAATATGGAAAGAAACTGGCATGAGTATGGGATGTGGACGGGGCTGGGTGCTTTTCTTCCTCTGGGCTGGTGGTTCACAGAATCATGACATGAATGGATATGTAGGAGGTTCATTTCAAGTTAAAATACCTCTATGATGGAAAGAATCATATTTGGGCAGCAAAGCATCAGTGCAGTTCAGTTCAGTCACTCAGATGTGTCCGACTCTTTGCAACCCCATGAATTGCAGCATGCCAGGCCTCCCTGTCCATCACCAACTCCAGGAGGTCACCCAAACTCATGTCCATCAAGTCAGTGATGCCACCAAGCCATCTCATCCTCTGTCATCCCCTTCTCCTCCTGCCCCCAATACCTCCCAGCATCAGGGTCTTTTCCAATGAGTCAACTCTTCGCATGAGGTGGCCAAAGTTGAAACTGGAGTTTCAGCCTCAGCATCAGTCCTTCCAAAGAACATCCAGGACTGATTTCATTTAGAATGGACTGGTTGGATCTCCTTGCAGTCCAAGGGACTCGCAAGAGTCTTCTCTAGCACCACAGTTCAAAAGCATCAATTCTTCGTCACTCAGCTTTCTTCACAGTCCAACCCTCACATCCATACATGACCACTGGAAAAACCATAGCCTTGACTAGACAGACCTTTGTTGGCAAAGTAATGTCTCTGCTTTTCATATGCTATCTAGGTTGGTCATAACTTTCCTTCCAAGGAGTAAGCGTCTTTTAATTTCATGGCTGCAATCACCATCTGCAGTGATTTTGGAGCCCCCAAAAATAAAGTCTGACACTGTTTCCACTGTTTCCCCCTCTATTTCCCATGAAGTGATGGGACCAGATGCCATGATCCTAGTTTTCTGAATGTTGAGCTTTAAGCCATCTTTTTCACTCTCCTCTTTCACTTTCATCAAGAAGCTTTTTAGTTCCTCTTCAATTTCTGCCATAAGGGTGGTGTCATCTACATATCTGAGGTTATTGATATTTCTCACAGCAATCTTGATTTCAGCTTGTGTTTCTTCCAGTCCAGCCTTTCTCATGATGTACTCTTCATATAAGTTAAATAAGCAGGGTGACAATGTACAGCCTTGAGGTACTCCTTTTCCTATTTGGAACCAGTCTGTTGTTCCATGTCCAGTTCTAACTGTTGCTTTCTGAACTGCCTATAGGTTTCTCAAGAGCCAGGTCAGGTGGTCTGGTATTCCCATCTCTTTCAGAATTTTCCACAGTATTGTGATCCACACAGTCAAAGGCTTTGGCATAGTCAATAAAGCAGAAATAGATGTTTTCCTGGAACTCTCCTGTTTTTTCCGATGATCCAGAGGATGTTGGCGATTTGGTCTCTGGTTCCTCAACCTTTTCTAAAACCAGCTTGAACATCTGGAAGTTCATGGTTCACGTATTGCTGAAGCCTGGCTTGGAGAATTTTGAGCATTACTTTACTAGTGTGTGAGATGAGTGCAATTGTGTGGTAGTTTGAGCATTCTTTGGCATTGCCTTTCTTTGGGATTGGAATGAAAACTGACCTTTTCCAGTCCTGTGGCCACTGCTGAGTTTTCCAGATTTGCTGGCATATTGAGTGCAGCACTTTCACAGCATCATCTTTCAGGATTTGAAATAGCTCAACTGGAATTCCATCACCTCCACTAGCTTTGTTCATAGTGATGCTTTCTAAGGCCCACTTGACTTCACATTCTAGGATGTCTCGCTCTAGGTGAGTGATCACACCATCGTAATTATCTGGGTCGTGAAGATTTCTTTTGTACAGTTCTTCTGTGTACGCTTGCCATCTCTTCTTAATATCTTCTGCTTCTGTTAGGTCCGTACCATTTCTGTCCTTTATCGAGCCCATCTTTGCATGAAATAGTCCCTTGGTATCTTCAATCTTCTTGATGAGATCTCTAGCCTTTCCCATTCTGTTGTTTTCCTCTATTTCTTTGCATTGATCGCTGAAGAAGGCTTTCTTATCTCTCCTTGCTATTCTTTGGAACTCTGCATTCAGATACTTATATCTTTCCTTTTCTCCTTTGCATTTCTCTTCTCTTCTTTTCACAGCTATTTGTAAGGCCTCCCCAGACAGCCATTTTGCTTTTTTGCATTTCTTTTCCATGGAGATGGTCTTGATCCCTGTCTCCTGTACAATGTCACAAACCTCTGTCCATAGTTCATCAGGCACTCTATCTAACAGATCTAGTCCCTTAAATATATTTCTTACTTCCACTGTATAATCATAAGGGATTTGATTGAGGTCATACCTGAATGGTCTAGTGGTTTTCCCTACTTTCTTCAATTTAAGTATGAATTTGGCAAGAAGGAGTTCATGGTCTGAGCCACAGTCACCTCCCGGTCTTGTTTTTGCTGACTGTATAGAGCTTCTCCATCTTTGGCTGCAAAGAATAGAATCAATCTGATTTTGATGTTGACCATCTGGTGATGTGTAGAGTCTTCTCTTGTGTTGTTGGAAGAGGGCGTTTGCTATGACCAGTGCATTCTCTTGGCAAAACTCTATTAACCTTTGCCCTGCTTCACTCCATACTCCAAGGCCAAATTTATCTGTTACTCCAGGGGTTTTACTATATCAATTGGTATATTATCTAGGGTAAATACTGATTTTGTGAGTTTACAAATACTTAATAATTTTGAATCTGTTCACAATCCTTTATTTTTATTTCTCCCATAACCCATAAAAGAGAAGTAGGCTGTTAGTTTGTTTTAAAATCAAACTTATTGTTCTTTTCCTGATTTTAAATGTAACACATGTTCATTATACCGGTATACATAGTAAATAACTGTTCAAGTAGAAATCATTATCAGAGAAATGCAAATCAAAACCACAATGAGGTACCATTTCACGCCAGTCAGAATGGCTGCAATCCAAAAGTCTACAAGCAATAAATGCTGGAGAGGGTGTGGAGAAAAGGGAACCCTCTTACACTGTTGGTAGGAATGCAAACTAGTACAGCCACTATGGAGAATGGTGTGGAGATTCCTTAAAAAACTGGAAATAGAACTACCATACGACCCAGCAATCCCACTGCTGGGCATACACACTGAGGAAACCAGAATTGAAAGAGACACTTGTACCCCAATGTTCATCACAGCACTGTTTATAATAGCCAGGACATGGAAGCAACCTAGATGTCCATCAGCAACAAATGGATAAGAAAGCTGTGTATACATATACACAATGGAGTATTACTCAGCCATTAAAAAGAACACATTTGAATCAGTTCTAATGAGTGGATGAAATTGGAGCCTATTATACAGAGTGAAGTAAGCCAGAAAGAAAAACACCAGTACAGTATACTAACGCATATATGTGGAATTTAGAAAGATGGTAATGACAACCCGGTATGTGAGACACCAAAAGAGACACAGATGTATAGAACAGTCTTTTGGACTCAGTGGGAGAGGGAGGGGGGGGATGATTTGGGAGAATGGCATTAAAACATGTATAATATCATATAATAAATGAATTGCCAGTCCAGGTTCAATGCAGGATACAGGAAGCTTGGGGCTGGTGCCCTGGGATGACCCAGAGGGATGGTATGGGGAGGGAGGTGGGAGGGGGGTTCAGGATGGGGAACACGTGTACACCCATGGCGGATGCATGTTGATGTATGGCAAAACCCATACAATATTGTAAAGTAAAAAAATAAAAAAATAATAAAAAAGGAAAGCCAAAAAAAAAAAAAAAAAAAAGAAAATTAAAATGTCACTCCTGTATTCTACTCATATATGAAAGCTATTTTCATTTATGATCTATTTCCCTTTAGACTTTATTTGCTATATAATATTTCTTTCTTAGGCAAATCTTTTAAAAATGGATAAAAATAATTCTATTTTAAAATATAATTTTATCTAGTGACTTAGCAACTGAACAATATAATAGCATTATTTAAAAATATGAATCTGATATTCAATTATGAATGTACAAAAATAAAATAGTCAATAATATAAAATTATAATTTATTTAACCATTGTACTGTTCTTGGCTAGTCAAGAGTACTATAAATAATTCATTTATTAAGATCTTTGCACCTAATTATTTGTTTTGCTTTCCCCACTTAGTATAGATCCATAGGATGATGGAATTATGAGAATTATTAAATATTATTTCATGAAGTAGTATAATAATAGATTGTTAAATAGTAATACTAAAGAGTTCATTTTTAATCTCTGTCTAACCATTAAATTCCTGCCACTAATATACGAGACTGATCATTTCAATGGTTTCCCTTTTACTTGGTAACTTTGAGATGGGCCTCCACGATTTGTTTTAATTTTTGCTAATTTGAACATGAAATAGCATTGCTTCAACTTATACTTCTTTGTCTAGACTACACTTTTAAAAATTATTATTGTATAGTATGGTTGAGTGGTTAACATCATGAGATTTGGAGTCAGACACATTGGGTTTAAACTCCAGGAGAGCCCCCTACTAGTAGTATTCCTCTCATTAGTAACTTAACCTCTTTAAGCCTATTTTTTTCCAACATAATAATAGTAGCTAATGTTTACAAAATGTCAGGCACTATTCTAAGAACACCTTATATATCAGTTCAGGTAATCTCCATAACTCCATACAAAAACAGCATTCCTGTTATATCATGATTTATGTTGTTAGCCCTTGTACCGTGCTGCCCCACAGGACTGCTGAAAGGCTTAAATGAGACAGTGTCTGTATATAAAACACTTTCATATTATGCCAAAACAGAGAGAATGCATGATAATTAGGAGCCAAAAATGTTTTTCCTGTAAATTCACTACATACTTTATTCATTAGTATTTCTGAAATTTTCTTATCAGAGTATGGACTTTTTTAAGAGTACTTAATAATTTTGAACCTATTCACAATCCTTTATTTTTATTTCTCCCATAACCCATAAAAGAGAAGTAGGCTGTTAGTTTGTTTTAAAATAAATCATTTCTCACTTGTTGCAAGCTTTCCCACCCAAAATCCTATTAAGTTAAAACAATCATATTTTTGATGCCTCTCAAAAATATGAATGATTAAACATAGAAAGTTTTAGATCAAAGTACACTAAGGACACAGAATCAGTTCATTTTTAATTGGTACACAGACTATGGGGTGCAAAGAGTCAGACACGACTGAGCGACTAACATTTTCACTTATTTATTTGGGTTTCATTGTAAGAGGCAGTTTCTGTCTAGCATGGAATGGAGAATAGGAAGTAGCTCTCAGCAGTGAGGCAGGCAACTTCCCTGTCTTCTGCAATCAAACCTACATGTAGTCTTTGTTATGAATTTTTAGACTGTCAAGCATACATATTCAAAGATGTTAAGAGGTGATAAGATTGCAGTTGATCTTGAATAATGATTCCTATTTACATGAAGGGGAGGAAACAGCATTCTAGGAAAGGGAATAACAAGAGTAAAGTCAGAGCGATAGTCATAGGTTTGAAAAGGCTGGAACATGAAATGTTTGGGGGCCTATCAACCGGCACGGTAGTAAATGCTGTGGATACAAAGATACATGTGACACAGTCTCTGTCCTCAAGTTCAGCCTATGGAAAATAATCTCACCTAATACAGCATGAAATGTGCAAAAATCAAAGTTGAAAACTAATTAGGTTAAGGAGCAAGATGAATGACTGTATTCCACAAAAAGCAGACTTAGACAAGAATTCACAGGCTTTGTCGAAGTGATGAATTGTGTCCTCAATGACAAATAGTAATGAGTTGGCAGAACAAAGATGGGTAGGGTACTGTAAGTGCAAAATATGGAGGTGAGAAGCAACATGAGGAGAGAACTAGTATTCTATCTCTGGACAAAAATATCATCACACATTTAGCTGCGTAAAACCCCATGTGTTCATTAGCTCACAGTTTGGGTGGGATAGGAATCTCGGGATGGCCGACCTGTGTTCTTAGCTTCAGAGTTTCCACCCTGCAATCCAGCTGTCAACAAGCACTGCAGATTCATTCTAGAAGCTTAACTATGGAAAGATCTACTTCCAAATTCATGCCAGTTGTTGGCAGAATTCATTCATCTGTTACAGCATTGAGCACACCAGGTGCTGGATGTGGGCTTCTCCTTTTGAAGTATCTACCCGGTTCTTAACTATATGAAATCCCCCAACTCGGCCACTTACTTTCTCAAGCCAGCAAGAGAGAGTCTCTCCTCAGAAGATGGGTGTTGAATCGCTATATAATGTAATCACATGCACGTAATCACACAGATTTGATGAATACCTATATTATAGCCAAATGCTTTAATGTCTTAATACATATGCTAGGTGGAAAGATTTAGATTTAGATAGATGGGAGGTGTAGGGAGGAGATATACCCTAAAAAGCCCAAGGAAACTGGACTTGTCATTTAAGTCAAAAGGATACACTTAAAAGTTTGAAGAAGAAGATTAACAGATAATATATTAAAATACAATATGACATTAATATAATATTAATATGCTCATATTATGCTTAGTAGGGAACAAAAGGATGAATTTCAAAAAAGTGAGATTAGCTGGAAAATGATTCAAGTATAGACTATAAGGAAATGAGTTTCCTCAATTACATTAAACTCCCTGAAAATAAATAGAAATTTCCTATAGGGAACAGCAGGTAGAAATTGTGTTTAGCCTCTGTAATCTGTGATTCATTGTTTCCATGGGATATTTCCCCTGGTCTTTTACCAACACCCTGGTCTTGAGTGGGTTAGTGTTATTCTTGAAAATATCTATAAAGTAACAATTCTGATTTCCTTCATTACAATCGACACAAAGCTGCTACTGCTGCTAAGTCGCTTCAGTCGTGTCTGACTCTGTGTGACCCCGTAGACGGCAGCCCACCAGGCTCCTCTGTCCCTGGGATTCTTCAGGCAAGAATACTGGAGTGCGTTGCCATTTCCTTCTCCAAGACACAAAGCTAGAAAATTTAAACTACCTCCTTTGGAAATACAGGGTTATAAAGTGTGTTTCATACCTGACATGATAAAGATGTTGATAATGGAAATAAAGATTGTAAAGAGTGAACTTTAAAAACACTGGAAAGAATAATAGGATATAATGAAAAAGTGGAAGTAGATGATTTAATAAGAGAAAATGTTAAGAATGAAGCCTAAGTTCAACTCAAATATTTTATGTTTCTTTGACTGCATAAATCTACACTGAAGTCTGAGACAGTCATGGAACATGATAGCAAGATAAAGTCAAAACAAAACAAATATAAGATTAAGAACTCTACCAACTGCTTTTACCCCCTTTCAGCCCACGTGCCTTCTTCAACAACTTGGACAAAAAATGTACTGGTTTTGCAATTAACAAAGAGTAAGAGGACCCTCTCCAAATTCCTAATTGCTGAAAAAATGTTTCCTCATATCTTCTTGTATTAAAAAACACGGTCTTTAAAATATAATTAGAAGTGTTTACATTTCCAATAAAGGCTGACTAGCTTCCTGCTGAAAAATTCTCCCACTGAGATGAACTTTAATTGCTGGAAATGAAAAACATAAGTGTTACCATCAAAAAGCTAAGAAAAAGCAGTAAGTGCTTAATGTGTAAAGGTCCCAGAGAGAAGGAATGAACCTACATTTGATATACCTTTTAACCTAGCCATTTGCAAATTCCCAAGGAAAGACAAAAATGCTTAGCCCTGATTTCAAAATCGTGATAGTCTGACACTGAAAAGTTCAAGAGAAGGAAGTTTTTCATTATATTACTGGAAAGTCGGCTACACTCCAGAAATAGGAGTGAACCACAGCTAAGCCCAATTTCCACAAAGCCTAAAGCATACATAAAGTTAACTCGACCTCTGCCCCTGCACAACTGCCTTCCAGAAGTCAAGGCACACCTCCTTCAGTCGTGTTTCCCTTTATTGTTTTTTGCAGACATTGCTTTTTTTTTTTAAATTGAAGGTTTGTGACAACTCTGCATCAAGCAAATCTATCAACATGATTTTCCCAATAGTATTCACTCATTTTGTGTCTCTATGTCACACTTTGCTAATTTTCATGATATTTTGAACTTTTCATGATTATTATTTCTGTTATGGTGATGTGTGTTATCTTTGATGTTACTACTGCAAAAATATCATGGCTTGCTGAAGCTTCAGATTATGGTCAGTATTTTTTAGCAAGAATTTTTTTAAAAAAATCAAGGTATGTACATCAGTTTTTTTAAACATATAATGCTATTGCACATTTAATAGATTAAAGTACAGTGTAAACAATTTTTATATGTACTGAGAAACAAAAAAAATTCATGTGACTCATTTTACTGTAATATTTGCTTTATTTTGGTGGTCTAGATTGAACTGATAATGTACCCAAGGTATGCCTGTAATAGCAAATCCATTTTGGAAGAAGGTAACACCGTGTGTGTCTGTGTAAGTTGCTCAATCGTGTTCAACCCTTTGCGATCCCATGGACTGTAGCCTGCCAGGCTCCTCTGTCCATGGAATTCTCCAGGCAAAAAGGCTGGAGTAGGGTGCCATTCCCATATCCAAAGGTAACATTAAACAAAACCTAAAATTATCTCTACAATTATTTGTATATAATGAGTGGCATTCATTTAGATATTACCAGAAATATCAGGAAATAAAACCAAATGACCAGTAGAGGGGGGGAAATAGACCTTATAGTTAGCAGAGTGGGTGTTAGTCACTCAGTTGTATCCAACTCTTTGTGACCAGGGCTCCTCTGTCCATGGGATTTTCCAGGCAAGAATACTGGAGTGGGTTGCCATTTCCTTCTCCATAGTTAGCAGAGATTGACTGTTAAGTATAAAAAGTATGATTAATATGCTTAGAAATTTGAAGACAGGATGGAGATTTTATAAGATGACAAGAGACTATAAAAAAGAAGCAAATGGAAGTTCTAGAACTCAAAATGCAAAACTGGACTTAAAAATTCTACCATTGTGTTCAGTAGCATATTAGACACAGTTGAAGAAAGAACTAGTAGAATGGAAAACAGGCCAGAAAAACATATCCAGACAGAGTTTATAGAGGAAAAAAAGGAAAATATAAAAAGTATTTATGAGACATATGTAACACAGTGAAGAGTCCTATTACACATGCAACTGGATTTCACATAAGAATACAGAAAGAGTGGAATAAACGCAGTTTTTGAACAAATAATTAATGAGCATTTTCCAAAACTGATAAAAGGCAATAATTAATATATTAAATATTAAAATGTATCTCAAGAATAATAAAAATATGACAATTACAGCTAGGTACATAGTTATCCTGTTGAAAATCTAAGACAAAGAAAAGTCTTAAAAGCAACAAGAGATTAAAAAATCTTACTTTCAAAGCAGCAAAAATAAGACCAATACCTAAATGAATTATCAACTACAAAACAATGAGAGCAGAAAACAATTGAATTGCATCTTCAAATGCTGAGAGTAATGAAAAAAACTACCAACCTAAAATTCAACCCATAAAATCACCATTTAAAATGAAGGAAAAATAAAGAAATTTTGACAGAAGGAAAACTGAAATTGTGAGTCACCAGAAGACCCACTGTAAGGGAATAATAGAGGAATTATTTTTAAGGCAGAAGGAAAATTATCCCAATTAAAGTATGGAGATATTAGGAGGAAGAAAGAGCAATGGGAAGAGTAAATATGTGGATAAATAAAAGCAAAAGATAACAAATGTTGGCAAGAACATGGAGAAATTAGAACACTTGTACCTTATTGGTGGAAACATAAAATGATGCGATTATTATGGAAAACAGTATGGAAGTTCCTCAAAAGAGTAAAATAGAATTACCATGTGATGAAGCAATCCCACTTCTGGGTATATATCCAAAGAAATTAAAATAGTATCTTGAAGAGATCTCTACACACTCAGGTTCACTGCAGCAGTATTCACAATAGCCAAGATACAAACGAACCAAATGGCCAGTGATAGAAGAACAGGTAAGAGAAATGTGTCCTATACACAAAATGGATTATACAGCTTTAAAAGGAAGGAAATCCTACCATTTGTGACAACATGGGTGAACGAGGAAGACGTTATGCTAAGTAAAACAAACCAGTCTTAGAAGGAAAAACACAGTATGACTCCACTTACACGAGGTATTTGAAATAGTTCAGTTCATATAAGCAGAGAAATAGTTCAATTCATATAAGTGGAGAAAAGAATGACTTCCAGGGGATGCGGATAGGAGGAAATGGGGAATTGTTCAATGGGTGTAAAGTTTCATTTAAGCAAGATGGATAAGTTCTAGAGATCCATTATAAAACATAGTACTGGTGCTTCCCTGGTGACTCATTGCTAAAAAAATAAAATAATTGCTAAAAAAAAAATAAAAAAATAAAAAACAATCTGCCTGCAATGCAGGAGACAAAGGTTCAATCCCTGAGCTGGGAAGATTCCACATGCCACAAAGCAACTAAGCCTGTGCACCACAACTAATGAGCCTGTGCTCTAGAGCCCATGATTGTAGAGGAGATGGATGAATTTATTCCCTTGATTGTGCTGATAGAATTATGAGTATACTGATATATTCAAATTCATTACATTGCTCACTTTAAACATGTGTGGGTTTGTTTTTTTTTTTTTTTTTTTTGTATACAGCTTATATCTCAATAAAGCTCTTGAAAAAAATCAGTTGTTACACCTTCAAACTCCTACTTCAATATCTCTTTCCCAAACCTTCATTCAAACTAGATGTTACTAGAGTATCTGAAAGGCAAAAGAATAAAACTTCTTAAAAATAGGAGAGTATCTTTACAATCATGGAATAGTCAAAGTTTTCTTCAAAAGGACACAAAAATCACTGATTGTAAGAGTAGAGGTGGATAAATACACTGATCTAAAATTCAATTCAGTTCAGTCACTCAGTCATGTCTGACTCCTTGCAACTCCATGGACTGCAGCACGCCAGGCTTCCCTGTCCATCACCAACTCCCAGAACTTACTCAAAGTCATGTCTATTGAGTTGGTGATGCCATCCAACTGTCTCATCCTCTGTCATCCCCTTCTCCTCCTGCCTCCAATATTTCCCAGCATCAGGGTCTTTTCCAATGAGTCAACTCCACATGAGGTAGCCAAAGTATTGGAGCTTCAGCTTCAGCATCAGTCCTTCCAAAGAATATTTAGGACTGATTTCCTTTAGGATGGACTGGGTGGATCTCCTTGTAGTCCAAGGGACTGACTCTCAAGAGTCTTCTCCAACACCACAGTTCAGAAGCATCAATTGCAGTGCTCAGCTTTCTTTACAGTCCAACTCTCACATCCATACATGACCACAGGAAAAACCATAGCTTTGACTAGATGGACCATTGTTGGCAAAGTAATGTCTCTGCTTTTTAATATGCTGTCTAGGTTGGTCATAACTTTTCTTCCAAGGAGCAAGCGTCTTTTAATTTCATGGCTGCAATCACCATCTGCAGTGATTCTGGAGCCCCCCCAAAAAATAAAGTCTGACACTGTTTCCACTGTTTCCCCATCTATTTGCCATGAAGTGATGAGACCAGATGCCATGATCTTAGTTTTCTGAATGTTGAGTTTTAAGCCAACTTTTTCATTCTCCTCTTTCACTTTCATCAAGAGGCTCTTTAGTTCTTCTTCACTTTCTGCCCTAAGTGTGGTATCATCTGCATATCTGAGGTTATTGATATTTCTCCTGGCAATCTTGATTCCAGCTTGTGCTTCATCCAGTCCAGCATTTTTCAAATTTCTAAAATTAGGTGTCATCAAAGGAGAACATCATGAAAATAACAAGGCAAGACAATGAGTGGGAGAAGATAGTCAATATATGTAAAATCCACAAAAGACTTGTATCTTGAAAATATAAAGAATTCTTTATATAACAAAGAGATGATCAAAAATGGGAAAAGACATGGAAAGTCATTCACAAAAGAAGATATCCAAATAGCCAATGAACATAAAGAATTGAGAAACTGTATGTGTCATCAGGGAATTGATAATTTGAGCCATAATAGGTAAGTGGAAAAGGCTGACAACACCAGCACATCCTTGGGCAAAGAAGCTAGGCATAAAGTAGTATTTTTATTTTTACATAAATTTCCAGAATTTTGTGATATTGGAAGTCAGCTTAGTTGCTACAGTTGGGAAGGAGGTTGGTGGATGTGATTGGAAGGGGACAAAAAGAGACTTCTAGGATTCTGGTATTCCTGTATTTCTTGACCTAGTGATGGTCTCACTGATATTTTCACTTTGTTATAATTCATCAACTTGTATGAGTTGGGCTTTTCTGTAAGGTATATATATTTCAGTAAAAAGTTTGGATAACAAATAATCAGTAGCTATGTAAATACAAATTTATTCAGGCTGAAAAACAGAATACTTGACTGAAATAATGTTTACAAAATACAGAATGTGTGACTAAACTATTTCCCACCTGGTAAAATGTTAGACTAGCCACTCCTGGCTAAATTTTGGTCATCTTCATTTACCTGTTCTCATAGATATGAACATTATTCCATTAAGAAAGAAACATGATAACTTATTCTTCATTTTTTCTATCCTGTACAGGCTCATAGTAAGTTATATTATAATCATTATTATAGTATACAGATTTATAACATTTATATTCATCTTTAATCATAGTTTCACAGTTGTTAGCCTTTGTTTCATATGAAAATTATTAAATGCTAATAACCCAACTCTAAATCATAGCTTTGCCAGTCAACTTGTTTGTTGATTGGCATTTATTCTCAACAAGTATTTTTCAAAAGATTCACAGAGGCTATAAGTCCTTAATTATTTAATGTTTAAGAATTTGTGTCTCTTGGTTTCTTAAATGGAAACTTTCTGTGTAAAAATGTCTTTCATTAGAATATTTTGCATTTAGTTATTGTCTCATCACTGAATATGGCAGTACAGAACTATGAGACCAATATAACATTTTGTCCAGAGGCCAATACTATTATTTCTTTATCCTTGAAGTTCAGTAATTTTACTAATTTATCTACTGGTGCTTACTATTCTGTATCTTTGAATCTTTTTTTTTCTCTATATCAAGGAAGTTTTCCTTTATGTGTTTAAAATGTGTTTATTTTTCCATTTATTCTATTGTGTTTATAACAGCAGATATTGATTATATTTTGGCTATCATGCCACTTTTTTTTCCACTTAACTCTTTAAACATTATGTTCTTTTCTATCCCATTTTGCTTAAATATCTAAAACCTATCCTTCAGATCTCTGTTTCCAATGATGTCAATATCCTTTTTATTGCTTTTGATTCATCATTCATGTTTGTAATTATTTAATTTTATCTTCATTTATTAGAACTCTTCCAGCTCATAAAACATTATTGAGCAACACATCATATATAAAATGAGTTTAATATACAATCACACAATTTAAATAATGATAATATAAACACCCAAGTACTAGCCATCCTACTTAAAAAACAGATCCAAACCAATCTTTTAAGGATTGGCATATCTCTCCCTCTCTTATTCTCTGAAATCAAACAATTGTGATAATAAAACCACAGTCATTTGTTTGTCTTTTATTTTTAATGTTTTAAATGAATTAATATCATTTTTGTGTACATTTTAGGGTCTTATTTACAGGCATCTCTATTACTCTGTGGTCAACTGACACAGTGAACAAACGTGATATTCTGCCAAATACCCAGAAAATTTGGTTCCTTTCAGTCTGTATTAGGACAGAAAGCACAAGTCACTGAGGAAAGACATGGCACTGTGGGAAGACAATAAATATATATTGTTGTGTATTTTAAGGAATGCAAGCTGCTTTGATCCTTTCTGGTTATGAGTTAAAAAGAATGCATGTGGTCACATATGAATTTCTTAGCTACCTAAATAGCTGGAAAGAATAAATACTTTTTATTACTAGTTCCAAATTGTTGTTGTTCCCAGCCAATATGGTAGACCTTGTTGAATGTCCACTGTATTTTGAGCACAATGCTTAGTGTATCTCCATCATTTTTTCCTAATTTCCAAAACAGCTCTTCCAGGGGAAGCTTTTGTTGTTGTTCAGTTGCTAAGTCATACCTGACTGAAGTCATACCCCATGGACTGAAGCACGCCAGACTTCTCTGTCCTTTACTATCTCTCAGAGTTTGCTCAAATTCATGTCCACTGAGTTGGTGATGCCATCCAACTGTCTCATCCTCTGTTGTCCCCTTCTCCTTCTGCATCAGAGTCTTTTCCAAAGAACTGACTCTTCGTATCAGGCGGCCAAAGTATTGGAGCTTCAGCATCAGTCCTTCCGATGAATATTCAGAGGTGATTTCCTTTAGGATTGACTGGTTTGATCTCCTTGCCATTTAAGCAACTCTCAGAGTCTTCTCTTCACAATTCTTTTGAATTATGGTGCTGGAGAAGACTCTTGAGAGTTCCAAATGGTCTGAATACGCAAACATGGACCTCAAGATAAAATTAACCCCTTTCTTATTCAAAATACATGAAGAACTCTATATCCCAACAAAAAATACAAACAACCCAATTAAAAATGGGCAAAATATTTGAGCAGACATTTTTCTAAGGTAGACACATAAATGACAAAAAGCACATCAACAGTGTTTAACATCATTATTCATCATTCATATGCATGGATAAAATAGAATGATCCCGTGTAAAGAATTCCAGGGGAGACTAGATGAAGGAAAAGAATCAATATTCAAATTCAAGGTTAAGTAAAATAATTTTATAACTGATATACTGTACTAAAATTTTAGAAAAGCAAAACAAACAGAAAATCTTAAAAGTAATCGGATAGGAAAAAACAGGTTGCTTACAAAGAAAGAGTCATTTGTTACACAGTAAACTTAATAATAACCCTTCATGCTAAAATATGAGGCTGGGGAAATCAGTAGAACTGGGAGCTTTTCTAGGACAGTAAATCAAAACATGAGTTCTGCAAAGAGAAACTCAATACAGATCTCTACCCTTGGGTCAAAAACCTATTTTTTTTCCTGACCAGAACAAATAACCATTCCATGGAAGAATTCTGAAGCATATAATAACTTTGTTTAAGCTATTTTTGGTCATTTTTTATGTTTAGGATAAAGAAATGGAAATCTCTGAGCTCTGGTACAAGTCTCTTGCCTTCATGTTTTACATTGTCATAAATAAGAGAAATAGTTTTCCATCCTAAACAATATTATATTTGGTAGAGATTAATAGTTAAATGCTAATTAAGTCAAGCACTATTGACATGAAGAGTGGTAGCACTGCAAATATCCCAATAGGTTATCAACAATAATGCATATATTTGTCTTCAAAAATCACATCAAGTTTAAAAATCCTTATGAAGAATCTAATATACACTTGCTCATTGTTGTGACTGTAGCTTTGAAACTGAGGGTGGTCCATAGCAGGGACCATGCACACTTCTAATATTCTAGACCTAAAAAAAAATTTGGCATGCTTGTATTGTACATGTTAATTGCACTCTAACTCATTTAATCAGAATTTTAAAAATCTGTGGGTCCACAGTGATTCTAAAATGAGGGACAGGGCTTTTCTTTATGGAAGAATGGCAACTCATGAAAGCAAAAGGAATGGTACACTCAGAAAAGTTACCACTTTGCAACCATTATTGTAATAAATTATTCAGGCTAAAATCACAATTTGGTAGTAAAAAACACACAATGTGACCAGTTGACAGATAACAGGACACACAAATTCTCAGTGTCACTTCATAGATTATTCATTAATTAGGAGGGAGACTGGGGAACCTAGGTGATGAAATCTAATGGATGCTCCAAGACATCAAACTGAATCTCACAAGGAATGAGACACTGTATACCTCCTGCCTGAGGCACTGAGAAGGAAGCAGCATCACTTATGTGGTACCCAGACCATCCAGCCAAGAATTTGAGCCTGAATCTGGGGCCCAGGAAACAATCAGACAGTCAACTTAAGGGACGATCTGTGATACAACTGATCTGCTGCTGCTGCTGCTGCTAAGTCGCTTGAATCGTGTCCGACTCTGTGCAACCCCATAGACGGCAGCCCACCAGGCTCCCCTGTCCCTGGGATTCTCCAGGCAAGAACACTGGAGTAGGTTGCCATTTCCTTCTCCAATGCATAAAAGTGAAAAGTGAAGTCACACGGTCGTGTCTGACTCTTTACGACCCCATGGACTGCAGCCTACCAGGCTCCTCCGTCCATGGGATTTTCCAGGCAAGAGTACTGGAACAACTGATCTACAGACCTCAAATCAACTATTATGAAAGAAGAGAAAAAAAAAAATGCTGAGAATTTTTAGAATAAGAAAGACAAAAGAAACATGACAATAAAATGCAAATAATGATCCCTGATTAGTGCCACCCCCCCCCAAAAAAGAAAACAGTTATAAAGATCAAAATAAAATAGAAGTTATACAGAACATTATTAAAACCAGAATAAAAATGAAGGTGAAAATAAAAAAAGAAACAGCTATAAAGAACTTTATTTTGGCAATTGGGAAAATTTGAACATCAACTGTATGTTACATAATAGTAGCAGATCAATGTCAGGCATCTTGAATGTGAGCCTGACACTGAGGGTACAAGGCAGAATGCCCTTGTTTGTAGGAGATTTATGCAAGTATATTTAAATATGAAGAAGGAGAGATACAGTTAATGTGGAAAATGTGAACAACTGGCAAATTGTTGTGAATATATGGTGGTCATTGTTATATTCTGGAAAGTTTTCTGCGTGTGTGAAATTTTTCAGAGTTGGGGAAAAATGGGATTAAGTCTTTTATTTTGTTAACTTATAAATTAGTAATTCAAATTATTTGTAAAAAATTTTCAGAAAACAGATATTACCACTATTTCACAGCCTATGATTTTATCTATGTACTATGTTAATAATAAATATTATTCTTATAACGAATCTTACACTATGTCAGATAGTATGCTAAGCACTTTAAATATAATCTCTCAAAGGGAACCCTCCTACGCTGTTGGTGGGAATGTAAATTGGTGCTGCCACTATAGAAAACAGTATAGAGGTTCCTAAAAATCTAAAGATAGAGTCGCCATATGATCCAAAAATCCCACTCCTGGGCATACAGACAAGACTATAATTCAAAAAGATACTTGCACCACAATGTGATCCAGCTGTAAGCTGTGAGCTTCCTATACAGGCGGACAGTTTCATTCTGAAGAAATGAAAGTGAATGCAAAAGAGGTTTAAGAACAATAATAAATACAATCACTTTACAAAATGATTAACACTATTTTGAGTGAACTGATGGAATTTTTCAAAGTACATAAATATACACACATTTTTATTTCTCACATTTGCAAGAATCTTTTCTTGACCCACCACTTACTAGGTCCTGTTATGACATAACTCTCACTCTTCATGTAGATTTTAAAAAGGGACAAAGTGAAAGCCGCTCAGTTGTGTCTGACTCTTTGTGACCCCGTGCACTATACAGTCCATGGAATTCTCCAGGCCAGAATACTGGAGTGGGTAGCCTTTCTCTTCTCCAGGGGATCTTCCCAACCCAGGGATCGAACCCAGGTCTCCTGTATTGCAGGCAATTCTTTACCAGCTGAGCCACACGGGAAGTTCCATAAAGTGTGTGTATGTATGTGTATATATGTGTGTGTGTTGTGTGTGTGTTAGTTGCTCAGTTGTGTCCAACTCTTTGCGACCCCATAGACTGTAGCCTGCCAGATTCCTCTGTCCATGGGGTTCTCCGGGCAAGAATACTGGAGTGGGTTGCCATTTCCTTCTCCAAAAGAAGGGATGAGAAAGATTCATACCATCTTAATTACATATAAGAAGACAAATTCTCTGAAGATGCTTTATGAATTGAGTTGTACTTTTATCTTTCTTTGAATGTCTTTATCTTTCTGTTCTCTAAGATAGCAAAGCAACTTCACATAATGCCTTATAGTAATTTTAATAATTATATCGATAAACTTGAACATTTTTCCTATTAAGACTGTAGGAAATGACGTGTCAATAATATTTCAGCTATTGTATATGAAAGAAACAGAAACATAGCAAAATGGTACTTTAGCAATAAGGCTAAGTATATTTAATATATTTGAAAGCATCTATTGTAAAAGAGAAATATACATAAAATAGAAAAGATCTATTGTTTCTAGAAATACTTTTTATTCTGATTCACCTAAAAAAATATCCAACATAACAATTTGAGCCTAAGAGCACATTGCATAGTTTGTAGAAAATTACTCAGTATACTCGTCTTCAATTGTATATTTGTCCATTCACTTATTTATACAGCTATAAACTTTTATTTATAGATGTTTGTTTATTTGGCTCGTGTTATGTGCCAGAAACTGTGCTGGTTATTTGAGAAACAAACTATCACTAAGATATAGTGGTGATCCCATTGCATTTCATAAACTGTGGACAGCAAATTAAACTATTATCTTTGAATAGATCAGTTTATCAGTGTCATTACCTCATGAGCTGGTCTTTTAATGCAACTTCTACTAAATGTTAGAAGATTCTAGCCATTGGCAAGAACTGTAGGGCAGAGCAGAGAGTGTTAAATTCTGCATGTGTAATTCCTCTAAGTTGAATAAAACACAGAAACCTCTGTTTTTTTTAAAGCAAGAGTAATCGGGCTGATGACTCAGAAGGAAACACTGCCATTTTCTAAAGGTCAAAAAGGTATGACTTTGAGCCAATTAACCAATGGGCTGATGCCATCAAGATGTTTTCCAAACCAAGTATCTGTTTTCTAATCATTACGTCAAAGGTTAAATTCTACCCACCTTGCTGCCTCTGAGTATTCCAAGGTAAATGAACCAGCCAGTGACATCTACAAATCCAATACCAATGGAAGAGAAAAAACTATCCAAAAGGGAAATCAAGTGAAGATCATAAAACTATATCCCCAACTTACGAAATGAACATAAACTTGTAGGTTAACCTTGACGGCTAGTACTACATAAAGGCAACATAAAAACTCTACCTAAAAAAGTACTGCACAGTTTAAAAATTCTAAAAATAAAGAGAAGAGCAATAAATTTGTCAGTGATCCTAGAATACTGTCAATAGGGAGACCGAAGTCAATTTGATTCGGCACTGATCAAGGGTTTGACACAAAAACAGTATGAAGCCAAAGGCACTGAGTGGGAGGAAGGTGGTGATGAGGTGGGTGGAAGGCATGGGATGGGTTTTGTGGATTTTCTGCATTTAATCATTTTTCCTTGATATTCCTCCTATACCTTGACCATGCTATTATTAACCTCATCCATTATGCCATGTGTGATTAATTCCTCTCTATATAACAGAGAATGGAAGAGCCTCTGGCAAAACCTCTTTGTGTTTCGTATACATACTTTTGAAGATAAAAGAGGGAAAAAAATCACAAAAATGCCTAAAAGTCAGACTGACGATAGAATATTTTTAGGGTCCTTTCAGTGTCCCTTCTGTTGTGAGTGACACAAGTGGAACACGAACTAGATTAAACAAAAATGGGATTTATCAGATCATAAAACAGAGAAGCCTAAGGCTGTCTGGGCTTTATATACAGCAGGATCCAGCGCTCAGAGGATGCCATCAAGGCTCTCCTGTTACCAGGAACTCTCGGCTCTGCTTGTCATGGGGAGCTTCATTCTGCATCCAGCTCCAAGCATAGGACAGGCTGTTCACATATAAATTCCAAAAAGTGATTCTGGGTGGTCCAATGGCTAAGACTCCATGCTCTCAAGGCAGGGAGCTCAGGTTTGATCCCCTGTCAAGGAACTAGATCCCATGTGCTGCAACTAAGATCCTGTGCAGCCAAATAAATAAATAAAAAGAGAAAATGGTTCTGATTGTCTCAACCTGGATCTCATTCACACCTCTATCTCAAGATTATGGGAAGGAACAGTGACTGAAAGTTTTACCCCATATGCAGGTTTAAATAGATATAGAAACAAAAGAGAAAAGCTTAGATGGTAATTTGGGAGGGGGAACTCAGGATAAGAAAAATGAAATTAGGACATCACAGTGTTCTGACAGCTCAAAATAATTGAATCATGCTCTCTACATTTTGCTATATTCTTACATTGTGTATCTTGCCTTCTTCATATAAAATTCAACAAAAACCATATTTCCTAGCTTTCCTTGACACTAAACTGCAGACATGTGACTTATATTCCACTCCTGGGATGCATTCATGTATGTCAGGTCAGAATGGAGCTGTCTGAGGGGGAGGCATTGATTTGGGGGGTGCAAGTAGGGAGGCCAAACTATCTGGGATCAGACAGCTCTGAGTTGTGGTTTTGAAAAATGAAAGCGTTAGTCTGACTCTTTGCGATCCCATGAACTGTAGCCCACCAGGCTCCTCTGTCCATGGGGATTCTCCAGGTAAGAACACTGGTGGGTTGCCATACCCTCCTCCAAGGGATTGTCCCAACCCAGGGATCAGGGGTCTCCTGCATTGCAGGCAGATACTTTGCCATCTGAGTCATAGGGGATTCTGGGAGTTGCTTAATCTGAACTCTGTCCTTACAGAGTTGCCAGAGACTCTGAGAGCTATATAACATTTTGTAAAATAAACATAAACAAATATAATTTCTCCACTTCACTGGGATTCATTTTTTCCCCTTGTGAAGCCTAATCACAGAGGCCTCTGCTGTTTATTCATAAAACTGAGAAAATTATATTTCTGCAGGTCTTTCAGGAGCTGTAAGAATGAAATAGGTAATATATATGAAACAGCTTGAAAGGTATTAAAGAGTGATACATATGTAAGATTTTATCATGGAATAGGCATATTTTCTGCTGCTCCAAAAGGCCAACCTAAGTTACCCTGGAGCCATTGCAAAGATAGAAAATTTGAATAAATTTTCCAAGAGATTAGAGCTAGCCAGTGTTAGGACAGGCAGCCTGATAAAGGAATGAGCTTCTCATAAAGAAGATATTCAAGCATAATTGGGTCATCAACTAACAGGCATACAGTAAATGGGACTTCTATTTCTGAAACAGACTTGAACTAGAGGCTACTAAGGTCTCTTTATAATTCTAATATTCCCTGATTGTGCTTTGGCAACTTTATATCAAGAGATTTTTCTGGTTCATTTTCTATATTTTTTCCACATGTATATTGTATCATATTTATATAATTGTATGCTCTGATAATATAAAATATTAATATTTTGTACCCTATATATATATATAAATATGCAGTAACTAAATTTATAGGTATGTGGAAAATATATACATATTAGCAAAATATCAAATATATTGATATAGACCCATAAAATATATATGTAAAATATACACTATATTAAAATATAGTATAATTATATTGTGAACATGTGAAAACATATAGGTACACTGTATCAGTTCAGTTCAGTCACTCAGTCATGTCCGACTCCTTGCAACTCCATGGACTGCAGCACACCAGGCTCCGGAGCTTACTCAAACTCATATCCATTGAGTTGGTGATGCCATCCAACCATCTCATCTTCTGTTGTCCCCTTCTCCTGCCTTCAATCTTTCCCAGCATCAGGGTCTTTTCAAATGAGTTAGTTCTTAGCATCAGATGGCCAAAGTATTGGAGTTTCAGCTTCAACATCAGTCCTACCAATGAATATTCAGGATTCATTTACTTTAGGATGGACTGAATGCGGTCCACTGGAGAAAGGAATGGGAAACCACTTCAGTATTCTTGCCTTGAGAACCCCATGAACAGTATGAAAAGGCAAAATGATAGGATACTGAAAGAAGAACTCCCCAGGTCGGTAGGTGCCCAATATGCTACTAGAGATCAGTGGAGAAATAACTCCAGAAAGAATGAAGGGATGGAGCCTAAGCAAAAACAATACCCAGCTGTGGATGTGACTGGTGATAGAAGCAAGGTCTGATGCTGTAAAGAGCACTACTGCATAGGAACCTGGAATGTTAGATCCATGAATCAAGGCAAATTAGAAGTGGTCAAACAGGAGATGGCAAGAGTGAACATCGACATTCTAGGAATCAGAGAACTAAAATGGACTGGAATGGGTGAATTTAACTCAGATGACCATTATATCTACTACTGTGGGCAGGAATCCCTTAGAAGAAATGGAGTAGCCATCATGGTCAACAAAAGAGTCCAAAATGCAGTACTTGGATGCAATCTCAAAAAAGACAGAATGATCTCTGTTCATGTCCAAGGCAAACCATTCAATATCACAGTAATCCAAGGCTATGCCCCAACCAGTAACGCTGAAGAAGCTGAAGTTGAATGGTTCTATGAAGACCTATAAGACCTTTTAGAACTAACACACAAAAAAGATGTCCTTTTCATTATAGGGGACTGGAATGCAAAAGTAGGAAGTCAAGAAACACCTGGAGTAACAGGCAAATTTGGCGTTGGAATACGGAATGAAGCAGGGCAAAGGCTAATAGAGTTTTGCCAAGAGAACACACTGGTCATAGCAAACACCCTCTTCCAACAACACAAGAGAAGACTCTACATATGGACATCACCAGATGGTCAACACCAAAATCAGATTGATTATATTCTTTGCAGCCAAAGATGGAGAAGCTCTATACAGTCAGCAAAAACAAGACCGGAAGCTGACTGTGGCTCAGATCATGAACGAATTCCTTATGCCAAATTCAAACTGAAATTGAAGAAAGTAGGGAAAACAACTAGACCATTTAGGTATGACCTAAATCAAATCCCTTATGATTATACAGTGGAAATGAGAAATAGATTTAAGGGACTAGATCTGATAGATAGAGTGCCTGATGAACTATGGACAGAGGTTCATGACATTGTACAGGAGACAGGGATCAAGACCATCCCCATGGAAAAGAAATGCAAAAAAGCAAAATGGCTGTCTGGGGAGGCCTTACAAATAGCTGTGAAAAGAAGAGAAACCAAAAGCAAAGGAGAAAAGGAAAGATATAAGCATCTGAATGCAGAGTTCCCAAGAATAGCAAGAAGAGATAAGAAAGTCTTCCTCAGTGATCAATGCAAAGAAATAGAGGAAAACAATAGAATGGGAAAGATTAGAGATCTCTTCAAGAAAAGTAGAGATACCAAGGGAACATTTCATGCAAAGATGGGCTCAATAAAGGACAGAAATGGTATGGACCTAACAGAAGCAGAAGGTATTAAGAAGAGGTGGCAGGAATACACAGAAGAACTGTACAAAAAAGATCTTCACGACCCAGATAATCACGATGGTGTGATCACTGACCTAGAGCCAGACATCCTGGAATGTGAAGTCAAGTGGGCCTTAGAAAGCATCACTACAAACAAAGCTAGTGGAGGTGATGGAATTCCAGTTGAGCTGTTTCAAATCCTGAAAGATGATGCTGTGAAAGTGCTGCACTCAATATGCCAGCAAATTTGGAAAACTCAGCAGTGGCCACAGGACTGGAAAAGGTCAGTTTTCATTCCAATCCCAAAGAAAGGCAATGCCAAAGAATGCTCAAACTACCGCACAATTGCACTCATCTCACATTAGCAGCACACATTAGTAAAGTAATGCTCAAAATTCTCCAAGCCAGGCTTCAGCAAAACGTGAACCATGAACTTCCAGATGTTCAAGCTGGTTTTAGAAAAGGCAGAGGAACCAGAGATCAAATTGCCAACATACGCTGGATGATCAAAAAAGCAAGAGAATTGCAGGAAAACATCTATTTCTGCTTTACTGACTATGCCAAAGCCTTTGACTGTGTGGATCACAATAAACTATGGGAAATTCTGAAAGAGATGGGAATACCAGACCTGGCTCTTGAGAAACCTATATGCAGGTCAGGAAGCAACAGTTAGAACTGGACATGGAACAACAGATTGATTCCAAATAGGAAAAGGAGTATGTCAAGGCTGTATATTGTCACCCTACTTATTTAACTTATATGCAGAGTACATCATGAGAAACGCTGGGCTGGAAGAAGCACAAGCTGGCATCAAGATTGCTGGGAGAAATATCAATAACCTCAGATATGCAGATGAAACCACCCTTATGGCAGAAAGTGAAGAGGAACTTAAAAGCCTCTTAATGAAAGCGAAAGAGGAGAGTGAAAAAGTTGGCTTAAAGCTCAACATTCAGAAAACTAGGATCATGGCATCTGGTCCCATCACTTCACGGGAAATAGATGGGGAAACAGTGGAAACAGTGTCAGACTTTATTTTTTTGGGCTCCAAAATCACTGCAGGTGGTGACTGCAACCATGAAATTAAAAGACGCTTACTCCTTGGAAGGAAAGTTATGACCAACCTAGATAGCATATGAAAAGCAGAAACATTATTTTGCCACCAAAGGTCTATCTAGTCAAGGCTATGGTTTTTCCAGTGGTCATGTATGGATGTGAGAGTTGGACTGTGAAGAAAGCTGAGTGCCGAAAAACTGATGCTTTGGAACTGTGGTGTTGGAGAAGACTCTTTAGAGTCCCTTGGACTGCAAGGAGATCCAACCAGTCCATTCTAAAGGAGATCAGTCCTGGGTGTTCTTTGGAAGGACTGATGCTAAAGCTGAAACTCCAGTACTTTGGCCACCTCATACAAAGAGTTGACTTATTGGAAAAGACTGATGCTGGGAGGGATTGGGGGCAGGAGGAGAAGGGGACGACAGAGGATGAGATGGCTGGATGGCATCACCGACTCGATGGACGTGAGTTTGAGTGAACTCTGGGAGCTGGTGATGGACAGGAGGCCTGGCGTGCTGTGATTCATGTGGTGGCAAAGAGTCGGACATGACTGAGCGATTGAACTGAACTGAACTGAGGATGGACTGGTTGGATTTCTTTGCAGTCCAAGGGACTCTCAAGAGTGTTCTCCAATACCACAGTTCAAAAGCATCAATTCTTCGGCACTTCGGCACTTTCTTTATAGTCCAACTCTCACACCCATACATGACTACTGGAAAAACCATAGCTTTGTAGCTTTGACTAGATGGACCTTCATTGGCAAAATAATGTTTCTGCTTTTTGTGCTGTCTAGGTTTGTCATAGTTTTGTATGCATTTACATATTAATTCTTCATGGTGTGACTTCATGCTTATGTAGGGTTTTTTTTAAATTTTTATGATGAAAGACAAGATTTTTTATCCTATATTTCATTTTGAAATATATAATTTTATTGGGGTAAGTTCAGTATGCAGGTGCTTCTGAGTTCACAAACTCAATCACAAAATGTTGTGAGAATAAACATATATGTGCATAATATCTTAAGTGTGTCCTCTTCTCATTTTGCTCCAAGGGGCTCTTTGGATTCTTTTATTATTACTTAAGTATGTATTCACTTGCATTCTCTCTGGCTGAATTGGGAACTCTTGAATGATAGGGCTTGTTAAAATAACAACTAGTGTTGTGCATGGCCCCCACTTAGTGCAATGTAGATATAATGACTGGCAATAAGGCAACAGGACCAGCCTTTCCTGCTGACTGCTTTGAGAAGAATGTGTAATCTGCCTTTGTTGGATGTTTCACTTTATAAGCATACATAAGTGTGTGTGTGTATATATACACACACACACACACAAATATACATATGTGATAGGTACATGCTCTATCAGGTAAAAGGAACAGCTGTAAATAAACCTTTAGTAGTGTGCTGGTGATGTGTGGAATTGGGAAAGCACGCTATAGTCCTAAGATTATGCCTCAGTCCTTTAATGAGCCTCTGCCTCTGGACTGTGAACTTCACAAGTACTTCTCAGGTTTTCATTCTCCCCCCTCAGGTGGAACAGGATGGTCAGAGTGAGCCTGAGTTGGATATTTCCCTTCACCAGGTCAGACAGACTCTGACAACACCCTATCCTGTTAGGCTCTGGTTCAGTACCTTCTCCTGATAGTAGACCTTGTGAACAGAGCACTCTGGAACATTTCAGAATGTTTCCTTTTTCCTCTTCTCTGCCGGAAGCACAAGGGGATTTTCCCCAGTGTTTACTGTGGGAACCTGGTAGAATTCCTGGAGGTAAACCTCACAACCTAATGGGGTCCTTCCTATGGCTGAATTCCCCTGGAGTTTTTAACTCTGAGCATCGTCTCAATCGAGCCTCTAGCAACTCATCAATACATCTCAGGTTTTCCGACCCTGACACTGGTTCCTGTGAAGGTCTCTGCTTGAGAGTCTGCTCTGATAAGTCTGGATGACCTGTATTCACCTGTCTGTCTCTCTAATCTTGGGGGCAGTGATTTATCACTGCATTCTCCCCCCTCTTATGGATCTAAAAATTGTTGCTGATTTTTCAGAATATGTAGCCTTTTATTTATTGTTAGGATGGAGTAACAATCTCCAAGCTCCTTACATGTGGAACTGGAAACTAGAAGTCCCTGCTTACTGTTTTAACAGGTCGCTAATTGCACAACTGTGGTAGATTCCTATAGGTCTGTAGCAGTAGATTAGAAAAAGTACCCCAAGCCTTAATTCTGCCATATGTTAAATACAGGAGACGTGTCTAAGCTCTGTGGTAAAAAGGGCCCGACCAAGGTCAAACAAATACAAACTGCTCAGGTACTCGGTACCTGCTTTTTTCATTATGTAACCATTTCTTGCCTGTAACACCCTTCTGTGTTCTTGTCAACTCCATTCTTGTATGTAGGTGACAAAGTTAAATTTACAAGAATTGCAACTTTGATTTTTTTCAAAACAGGAAAAAACAGTCTATTTTGGCATTTTAGTTTTTATATTCTTCTGTATTACGTAAGTCCAAAAACTAGAAATGTCAAATGAGAAAGCTAGCCATGTTGGAACAGAGAATATATGGTGTCCATTTTTTCCATGTGCCAGACATTGTGCTATTTTATATATATGATCTCATTTTCCCTTTATCCCAGCAATGAAGGTAGGTTCCATTATAATGTTTAAGAAAGGAAAACTAAAGCAAAGTTAGGTTGAATGCCATAACCAAAGTCAGAAGTAGAAAATTCTGGAAGTAGTATTGGAATGCAGATATGATCATTCCAGAGTCCATAGCTCAATAAATAAATGCAAAAGGCATCATCATTGTAACGTTCCTATTTTGCGAATAAGGAAAATAAGACCTCAGGATATTTAAAGATTAAGTCTAATTACACAGTTGTTCAGACTGTGCTCTACCCAAACCTAAGGGTATCAGTTACATCATGCTCCTGGTTTAATGCATTTTTTTTTCATGATAGTGCTTTGAATATTTGCAGATTCCCATTATGTGAACCTAAAAACTCCACATATCTGCTCTTTATCTTCACTCCTTGTCAACTTCTCTTAATTTCTAACATAGTAAGATTCATTTGTCATAGCCTGCATTATGTCCTGGGATCCATGACATATTGGTTGAGCTTAAAACTTTTTTTTCATACAGTAAAATTCACCTTTTGCAATGTCCAATTCTGTGGGTTGTGACAGGGGTAGAGTCACGTATCTGTCAAGCTAGTATCATATAGGGTACTTCATCTAGGATCACCGACAACCTTGGTTTGCCTGGACATAAAAGGAACTGGCATGCAGGCTGTGTAGTTGTAAATTCAGAACATTCATAAACTAAGAAATTCAGAACATGCATAAACTAAGTCTAGTAGTTGCTCACCCTTCTTCTATCATCCTAAAACTTCTCTCCTGCAGTCCCTTCATAGTCAACCCCATCTCTAAACCTCCCTGGCAACCACTGATCTGTCTTCCATCTCTGTGGCTGTGCTTTTTCCAGTATGTCATGTAAATGGCATCATATATATTATTTGGGCTTCGGCTCTGTTAACCTCAGTTCTCTGATGGATTTAAGAAAAGTCATTGATTTACACTTTATCCAGCTTTTTTCTTACTGTAGGGGTGGTTGTGTTGATCTTTTTCCAGTTCTTTATGTTTCTAAGCTAAAACTGTTCATCTACTTTTTAAATGAAGGGAGAAATAGTGTCTTAACATCAAACCCAAAAGGGGATCAATACGTATGATTTGCTGACAAATAGTTAGCAAAATTAAATATATGACGGTTTGATAGTTTTTTTTTCAAAGGTGATGCAGGAAAAGGAGTAAGCAAAACACAAAGAGGAAACAAAAATGTTTAAAATCATAGAGAATACAAAATGAATGCTACTTTGGCTATAGGAAGACAGCAGTCCTTTTATGACCATCCAGGGGGAAAAAATGTAGCTTTAAGCAGTCTTCCACTAGCTGTTAGTATTCTCTGCTATTGCCAATTAAAGACCAACATTTGAAGGAAAACTGTCATTGCTTTCATAATTCTCTTTACATGGTACTATAAGGGATAAACAGTTGGCAATCGCTGTTTCCTAATTGACTCATCCACTCACAACAATAATAAAATTATTACTCAGCAACCTTGTAAATGATTACAAATTACTGCAATAAGCAAAAGGTATTCAACCTCATCATTGTGCCATCAACGCATTTCAAGATTAATCAAAGACATCAGTAATGAACAAATGAGGCATTTCTTTTCACAAATAGAAATGGATATTGTTCTCTACCTCCACCTTTTTTGCAGGTTTAAAAATGTAAAAGGAAATTATGGTCCTCTTCAAAACACTGCTGCTCACCACACAGCCCAGTTCTTAGATTTGCATGTGTAAGCCTTCTTTATTGAACGCAAGAGTAATAATTTTACGTCAATATTTAAAGAGGGAAATTTTACCCTGAGTAGCTGAAGAGAAAGGAAGATGGCAAATATTGTATAATTCAGGCTTCTGCTGCTGCTGCTGCTGCTTAGTCGCTTCAGTCATGTCCAACTCTGTGCGACCCCATAGATGGCAGCCCACCAGGCTCCCCTGTCCCTGGGATTCTCAGGCAAGAACACTGGAGTGGGTTGCCACTTCCTTCTCCAATGCAGGAAAGAGAAAAGTGAAAGTGAAGATGCTCAGTTGTATCCAACTCTTAGCGACCCCATGGACTGCAGCCTACCAGGCTCCTCCGTCCATGGGATTTTCCAGGCAAGAGTACTGGAGTAGTGTGCCATTATAATTTTAAAAATCAAAGCTGGCAAAAAAATTTTTTTTTTATTAATTTCAGAATCATCAGAAGCAACATTAAACCTTATGGTCAAAACAAGGCAAGACCACTCCTCTCCACCATCTTCTATAACACAGACTCTAAGTAGTATTGAGAGAGAAACATAAAGACACACACACACACAGATGAATTCACTGACTAAATCTGGGTATAGAATGAGGACTGCACTTGGAGACAAGACAGGAAAACTCAGTTGCTGGAAGTGATTTGATTAGAAGCTGATCCCAAGAGCTTGGTCCTAGATCATGAAACCCTTTCCACTGTGAGGATTTCAAAGCTAAGTCTGTGGGTTTAGGTAGAATAGCTTGAGATGATTATAAAGGAAAGGTGACAAAAGTGGTTAAGTTGGCAAAGTCTAAGTGCAGGACAGCGACGGAGACCCGGACATGAGAACAGACTGCGGACACAGCGGGGGAACGAGAGGGTGGGACAAACAGAGTAAGGTAAAAACATGTACTCCACCTCATGTAAAATAGACAGCCCGTGGGAATTTGCTGTGTGACTCAGGGAGCTCGAACAGGTACTCTGTGACAACTAGCGGGGGCAGGGGGGCGGGATGGGAGGTGGGAGGGAGGGGACATATGTGTACCTATGGCTGATTCATTTTGATGTATGACCAAAACAACATGGTGAAGCAATTATCCTCCAATTAAAAATAAATACATTTATAAGAAAAATAAAGGAGTTAAGGAAAAAGCACCAGTATGCTTGGTAAGTACAACTATAAGGCCTACTCAATTCACCCTTCCAAATCAATCTCAAAGAGGGTACAGGAGTACAATTATAAGAGGCCACATGTTCTTGTGGATTTCAAGATCACCTTGTAAGGCAAAGGGTATAGTTGCTTCCTCCAGCATCCACTTCCCCTTCGCTTTTTGTAACAGAACCACAAATGATAGCTGGGTGCACTGCCTCCCGGAGACAGAGACCACATGCCCTACCCTACCTGACAGGGTCCAGGCCTCTCTAGAAATTATTTGAGAAAAATAACTTACAACCTTCTCTTTTCTACTTGTTGTGATTTTCTGGTTTTGTTTTGTTTATTTAGCCTGTTCTTATAATTTATTTCAAAAACACAGAAAGGTGTCAGTCATCTCAGAAAAGGGAATAATGTTGACACAAGGGAACGGATTTTTCAGTTATTTTTCTCTAACACTTCAAACAAGGTACTCTCACCCTCCCCCAGGTTGAGAAACTGTGATGTCAGCACCCAGGACAAGAGAGGTGTGTTCTGCTCATGGCTTGATGTTGTTAGAGCTTTGTTGGGGTGGGTTCTCCTCTTCCTTTTCTACCCATTGATCTGAAATGTCTGCCTGACCTAAGACAGACTTAGGAACCACGGTCACTCTGAGCTTTCTGTCTTGCATGGCGTGCCTGCGCATGCTCAGTCACGTCCAGCTCTTTGCGACTCCATGGACTGTATAGCCCATCAGGCTCCTCTGTCCATGGGATTTCCCAGGCGGGTTTCCAGTTCCTCCTCCAGCAGATCTTCCTCATTCAGGGATCAAACCCGAGTCTCCTGCATTAACAGATAGGTTCTTTACCACGGGGTCACCAGGGAATGATACAAATGAACTGTTGTTTCCCGTACATATTGATGTAATTTATTTGGCACATAAAAGTTTCATGAAAAATATCTATATTACAAAGAAGAATTCTTATTACAATGCCAAATGCACACAAATCACAGCAGAATGAATGCTTAACATAATTAAATTAATTCTGTAAAGTTTGGGAATAAATTGCTTTTTGTCTGGGCCTACAATATACAAAGCAAAATTTGAAAGTCATCGTGCAAAACTGACTGGAATTAGAAGCATGTGAAAGGAAAATACTAAAATTTTGTAATCACTTTAGAAGCTTACCTAGCTCTCCAACTCATTGTCATTCTCCCTTAGCTGGTACCCTAGGGATCAATAAAAGCTATTCTGGTTGGAAAACTCTAACTACTAGTGCAGAAAAGAATTGTGTTTGGTTCATTTAGTCATGTCATGAAGCCTTAAGGAAGGCAATAAAAATCTCTGATACTCTCTCCAGAAAAGCAGAAGCTTACCACACAGAAACCAAGGTTATAAAAAGTCTTTTAGCCATTGGAAAAAAGAAATAGCTCAACACATTTAGTGAAGAGAACAAGATGATATCTATTCATGGAATATGTAATCAGATGGAATTAAAGAATTCTTATGGGAATAAAAAGAAACATAACCCAATTTAAAAACTGACAAAGGAGCTGAACAGAAATTTCTCAAAAGAATAGATTTGAATAGCTAGTAAGCACAGGAAGAGATTTTAAACACTGTTAGCCACCAGGGAAATACAAATCAAACAAGGATGAGGTGCTGCTTCATACCACATTAGAATGGCTAAGATTAAATGATGGATAACAGCAAGTGTTGGCAAGAAAATAGAAAAACTGGAACCCTCATGCACTGCTGGAGGGGAGGTAAAATGATATAACTTCTCTGATAGTTGCTCAATAAACTCTGGTAGTAGCTCAAAAGATGAAACATAATACCTTATGAACCAGAAATTCCACTCCTAGGTGTACACACAAGATAAATGAAAACATATGTCAACACAAAAACTTGAACATCAGTGTTCACAGCAGCATTATTCATGACAGCCAAAAATTGGAAACAACTCAAAGATATATCAACTGATCAATGGATAAACAAAATGTGGTATATCCATATAATCAAAGAGTATTCCACCATAAAAAATGAGGTTCTGACATATGCTACAATTATGGAAGAATCTTGAAAACCATAGGTTAATGAAAAAAAAAAGTCACAAAAGCTGCTTATTATATGATTCCATTTATACAAAATATCTTGACTAGGGAAATCTATACAAACAGGATGAAGATTAGTGTCTGCTCAGTGCTAGAGAGGATGGGGATTTAGGTGGGTGCTAGCTAAAGTTACAACATTTTGCCAACAAAGGTCTGTGTAGTAAAAGCTATGGTTTTTTCCAGTAGTCATGTGCAGATGTGAGAGTTGGACCATAAAAAAATCTGAGTGCCAAAGAATTAAACCTTTCAAACTGTGGTGCTAGAGAAGACTTTCAACAGTTCCTTGGACAGCAAGGAGATCAAACCAGTCAATCCTAAAGGAAATCAGTCCTGAATACTCACTGAAAAGACTGATGCTGAAGCTGAAGCTCCAATACTTTGGCCCCCTGATGGGAAGAGGCAACTCATTGGAAAAGACCCAGATGCTGGGAAAGATTGAAGGCAAAAGGAGAAGAGGGCGGCAGAAGATGAGATGGTTAGATAGCATCACTAACTCAATGGACATGAGTTTGAGCAAAGTCCAGGAGTTGGTGATGGACAGGGAAGCCTGGTGTGCTGCAGTCCCTGGGGTCACAAAGAGTCAAACGTGACTGAACAAAAACAGCTAAAGGTACAGAGTTTATTTTAGAGGTGATAAAATGGTCTAAAAATGACTACAGTGATGACTGTACATGTCCATGAATATACTAAAGTCCACTGAATTGTATGCTTTAAATGGATAAGTTGTATGGGGTAGGTGAATTATTTCTAAATACTGTTTAAAAAAAAAACCTTAAGAAGGTACATTATTACCCATTTAACTGGTTGCCACCTCTGATTATGTTTGGCACAGATTTCATTAAGAATTAAAAAACCATAAGGGTCTGGTGCAGAATGGTACTCAGATCATATTATTGTAACACCTTAAAGAGGTAAATACTTTGAGGTACTGCAGAATTCGCTTTTCTGATATATACAGTGCCTCTGTCACAATAAATATCCTTCTCAGAAGATGGAGGTCAAACAGTATGTGGGTTAAACTAGTATTTAAAAGACTGTTTCATTTCTTGTTTAGCAGAAAAGACAGCCTTTGTTAAAGCACTTAACTACTTATGTTCCCTGGTAGCTCAGATGGTAAAGAGTCTGACTGAAATGTGGGAGACCCAAGTTCGATCCCTGGATCAGGAAGATCACATGGAGAAGGAAATGGCAACCCACTCCAGTATTCTTGTCTGGGAAATCCCATAGATGGAGGAGCCTGGTGGGCTACAGTCCACTTCAGTTCAGTTCAGTTCAGTCACTCAGTCATGTCCGACTCTTTGCGACCCCATGAACTGCAGCATGCCAGGCCTCCCTGTCCATCACCAACTCCCGGAGTTCATGCAGACTCACGGCCATTGAGTCAGTGATGCCATCCAGCCATCTCATCCTCTGTCATCCACTTCTCCTCCTGCCCCCAATCCCTCCCGGCATCAGAGTCTTTTCCAATGAGTCAACTCTTCACATGAGGTGGCCAAAGTACTGGAGTTTCAGCTTTAGCATCATTCCTTCCAAAGAAATCCCAGGGCTGATCTCCTTCAGAATGGACTGGTTGGATTTCCTTGCAGTCCAAGGGACTCTCAAGAGTCTTCTCCAACACCACAGTTCAAAAGCATCAATTCTTCGGCGCTCAGCCTTCTTCACAGTCCAACTCTCACATCCATACATGACCACAGGAAAAACCTTGGCCTTGACTAGACGAACCTTTGTTGGCAAAGTAATATCTCTGCTTTTGAATAGGCTATCTAGGTTGGTCATAATTTTCCTTCCAAGGAGTAAGCGTCTTTTAATTTCATGGCTGCAGTCAACATCTTCAGTGATTTTGGAGTCCCAAAAAATAAAGTCTGACACTGTTTCCACTGTTTCCCCATCTATTTCCCATGAAGTGATGGGACTGGATGCCATGATCTTCGTTTTCTGAATGTTGAGCTTCAAGCCACTTTTTCACTCTCTTCTTTCGCTTTCATCAAGAGGCTTTTTAGTTCCTCTTCACTTTCTGCCATAAGGGTGGTGTCATCTGCATATCTGAGGTTATTGATATTTCTCTCAGCAATCTTGATTCCAGCTTGTGTTTCTTCCAGTCCAGTGTTTCTCATGAAGTACTCTGCATATAAGTTAAATAAGCAGGGTGACAATAGACAGCCTTGACATACTCCTTTTCCTATTTGGAACCAGTCTGTTGTTCCATGTCCAGTTCTAACTGTTGCTTCCTGACCTGCATACAGGTTTCTCAAGAGCCAGGTCAGGTAGTCTGGTATTCCCATCTCTTTCAGAATTTTCCACAGTTTATTGTGATCCACACAGTCAAAGGCTTTGGCATAGTCAAGAAAGCAGAAATAGATGTTTTTCTGGAACTCTCTTGCTTTTTCCATGATCCAGCGGATGCTGGCAATTTGATCTCTGGTTCCTCTGCCTTTTCTAAAACCAGCTTGAACATCAGGAAGTTCAAGGTTCACATATTGCTGAAGCCTGGTTTGGAGAATTTTGAGCATTACTTTACTAGCATGTGAGATGAGTGTAATTGTGCGGTAGTTTGAGCATTCTTTGGCATTGCCTTTCTTTGGGATTGGAATGAAAACTGACCTTTTCCAGTCCTGTGGCCACTGCTGAGTTTTCCAGATTTGCTAGCGTATGGAGTGTAGCACTTTCACAGCATCATCTTTCAGGATTTGAAATAGCTCAACTGGAATTCCATCACCTCCATTAGCTTTGTTTGTAGTGATGCTTTCTAAGGCCCACTTGACTACACATTCCAGGATGTCTGGCTCTAGGTCAGTGATCACACCATCATGATTATCTGGGTCGTGAAGATCTTTTTTGTACAGTTTTTCTGTGTATTCTTGCCACCTCTTCTTAATATCTTCTGCTTCTGTTAGGTCCATACCATTTCTGTCCTTTATCGAGCCCATCTTTGCATGAAATGTTCCCTTGGTATCTCTAATTTTCTGGGGTTGCAAAGAGTCAGATACAACTGAGCAACTAACACTTTATTTCACTTACATTTATAAAATATTATTTTACAAAATATCCTTGGGGTTGAACTCCAGATTTAAAAATAAGATGATAAACAACAATCTATTCATTCTAATTTCAGAACAACTTATTTTTACTTAGGTTTTGGGCAGATAGTCCCTCCCAGGTAACTCAGTGGGTAAAGAATCTGTCTGCAATGCAGGAGATGCAGAAGATTCAGGTTTGATCCCTGGGTTGGGAAGATCCCCTGGAGAAGGAAATGGCAACCCACTTCAGTATTCTTGCCTGGAGAATCCTGTGGACAGAGAAACCCAGTGGGCTGCAGTCCATGGGTTGCAAAGAGCTGGACACGACTGAAGTGACTGAGCACGAGCAGCTTGGTACTAGCACAAGTCAAACATTGTGTGTGCGTGCTTAGCCTTCACTCTAAACATGCAGATTTTGGGGGGCTTTTCTCGATTTCAAATTACTTATTTTCACTACCTCAATATACTGATACCCGTCAAGCAGCATGTCCAAATTTTTCACTTGTAAAATATGATTGCTTTATTTATGTAGAGGAAATGCTGAAACTAGAAATGCAAATGGTCACTTAGTTTTAAAATAGACACAAAATCATTGAATCAAATTAATAAAGTAACACAAATCAGTTATTTTAGAGGTTTCTTTGAGAAGTTCAAACAAGTATACTAGAGGTCTCTGCCACAAGGACAAAAACACACCATATGCTGGGCTGTTACTTCTACTGAATTACCATCACTATGCAGAACAAAACAAGGCTTCCTCCAAAGTGGAATCCCACTAGTTGGTCTCTGGAGTTCTCCCCCTAAGTATTCCCCTTGGTTCAAGTATTCCCCTTGGCTCAGAGAGTATGATTCTAGACGCCTGTTTGAATGCCGTGAAAAGTGAAAGTGTTAGTCACTCAGCCATGTCTGACTCTTTGCGACCCCATGGACCATACCCCACCAGGCTCCTCTGTCCATGGGATTCTCCAGGGAAAAAAACTGGAATAGGTTGCCCTTTCCTCCTCCAGGGGATCTTCCTGACCCAGGGATCGAAACCAGGTCTCTTGCATTGTAGATGGATTCTTTCCTGTCTGAGCCACCCGTGGATTTAAGTACCATAAATCTCTGTATTCCACAAAGCCTCCTAGATATATTATATACATTTAAAATTTAAATGATTTTAAAATTGAAATATGGTTAACTTACAATGTCACAGTAGTTTCAAATGTACAGCAAAGTAGTTCAATTATACATATATATATATATTAAGGTTCTTTTTCATTATATGTTATAAGATATCAAATATCATTCTCTGTGCTATACAGTAGATCCTATTTTATATATAGTAGTGTATATGTAATCCCAAACTCGTAATTTTTCTCTGCCCCCATCACTTCCCCTTTGGTAATCATAAATTTGTTTTTTCCCTCCATGAATCTGTTTTGTAAATAAGTTCATTTGTATCATTTTTTAGATTCCATATGTAAATGAAATCATATGATATTTGTTTTTGTCTGTCTGACTTACTTCACTGATATGATAATCTCTAGGTCCATCCATGTTGCTGTAAATGGCATTATTTCATTCTTTTCTATGGCTGCCAACTGTTGCCAAAAAGTCATTTCCTAATCTAGTCCCAGTAAACAAGTGCCTCCACATCCAGGCAGGAGAAGTTTACTAAGTCAGTGCCGTAGAAACATTGGTTACTCAATTGTGGTGGTTTAGTTGCTAAATCATGTCTGACTCTTGCGACCCCATGGACTGTAGCCTTCCAGACTCCTCTGTCCATGGGATCCTCCAGGCAAGAATACTGGAGTGGGTTGCCATTTAATGTACGCTAAATCGAACAGCCCATGTCTTTGAACACCTCAGTTGTTCACACCCAAATAGCTGAATGTCATAAAACTACTATCAAAACCTTAAAACTTAGATGTAGCTACCAATTTGTAATGAGCCAGGTCTTTCCGAGGCTTCAGCTTCGAGCAAGCTGGGTAAGGTAATTTTAGAGGCTGTATTAACTCTTTAAAACCACCAGGGATCTATTTAGTAAACTGCATGTTTTGTGCTAATTTACACGGCTAACTTGATCTGAGTAGGGATGGGAACTTGCTAGTACAGAGTCAATGAGCAGAGTTATTGTCAATGACTATGAGAGAAGCTGAGTTATAACAACTGAACATGAGTAAGAACTTGATAGTTTACAAAATGTTTGCAATAGTTAACAGGCAGAAGTGTTGTAACAAAGAGTCTTTGAATTGTAGCAGTTCAAATAAACGAGGTAAACATTTCTCTTTCATATAATGGCTCAGTGATAAAGAATCTGCTTGCCAATGGAGCGGAAGTGGGTTCGATTCCTGGGTCAGGAAGATCCCCTGGAGAAGGAAATATCTAACCAATACAGTATTCTTGCCTGGAAAATCCCATGGACAGAGGAGCCTGGTGAACTACAGTACATGGATTCACAAAAGAATCAGACAGGACTTAGTGACTAAACAACATAGGAATACATGGCAGGATAATAAAGGTGTGTCATCTCTGTGAGCTACCCAAATTGGTGGCAAACTGCTGATGTAGGGATGTGGATGACTATTCCGCTTCCTGAACACATCCAGGGACTAAGGGTCCTTGTATCTTGCTGCTTGTATTTTAACATGTTTTGGTTCTGGAGTCAAAGTTATTTCACACCTGAATATTTGCCTTCCAGCTTATCGGAAGGGTGGGAGAGAAGACTGGGAACAGTGACAATTCCTTGTAAGGAAATGGTCCTCATTATTCCTATTAAAATTCCATGGGTGAAAGCAGCCACACAGCCACTCCCAGATGCAATGAAACCTGGGCAGGCATGTTCCCTGTTAAGACGCATCGAGTTTCTATAACAGGAGTGGAGGACGGAGGATGTTCCTGTGGGTAAAAGGGAGATTCCGTTCACTCAGGGCAGTGACCGAGCTCTGAGATCCTCTCTGAGGCACACAGCAGCCTAGTGGTTGAATGCTTACTGTTGTCTCATATTTTACAGAAGAAGAAATTAAAGCTGGAAAGAAGAAAACAAGTTTAGATGTATACCTATTATAACTGATGTCAACAGATAATTTCTAAAAGAGATAAGTAAAGAAATCCGGTAAATAATAGAATAAGTTAGTGCCGGAAGAAATAGGTTTAAGTTAAAAGTGAATGCCCTTAGGGAATAGTGTTTGAGGTTTGGGGAGGCTGAGAAAAAGACAGCTGCTTTTCATAGTTAATATTTTGGTTTAAATTAATTTGTTAAAATATATGTATATATTACTTTGATAAGAGTTTAAAATATAAAGAACAAATACATACATATATATATATATATATATATATGATTATATAGCAACCAGCAGCCATAATTTAGGCAGATTGCTTCCACTTATCTCTAATGGCCCCTGATAACACCAATCCAGTCTCTAAATGTTTGCTAGAGAATGTTAAATTCCAAGTAATGATGTCTTTTTGAAAAGAGATACGTCAAAAAATTCACCCCCTCACACTGAGCTTAGACTCACCACCTCCACACCAGAAAATCACTGCGTATTTGGGTGGTTAGATGGAGAAAACACAGCTGTTGATGCTTCCTTGGGCTGAACATGTGCAAACACCTTCAACTTCAATGAGTAATGACCTTCACCCAGTTCTATTCCACTAGGAGTCTACAGGGAGCAATGCCCTTGGAGATTACTGTATGCTTGGTCAAAAAATAAAGCTTATATAGGATACCTCTGATAATTGCGTGGGTGTTTGGTGTCTTCTCAAACTTTTCACGTGACAAGAGCTGACCGCTGATCACCTCACGTGTCATTCATCCCATAAGCTCAGCATATCCCTCAATCTCTCTATCTATCTACTCCATCTGTATCACCCCACTACTTGTGCTGTCCTCTGTGCTTTACAGGGCAAGGTAATATTTTTAAATTTAAAGTTTGGGTATATTTCGGTTTTCAGCTATTTCTCATGATCCTTAGGATGAAGTCCTAGGGCCTTACATCTTTACTACTCTTTGAGCTTCTCAACAGGCTGTTTCTTCTGCCTGGAACATTGTTCTGTTTCCCATTCCTGTATTTGAAGTGATAAGTGCTCAGTAGGCTCTGACTCTTTGTGACCCTACGGACTCAGTGTTTCTTTGCCCACTGAGTCACCTGGGAAGCCCAGAATGAATTTACTACCACTTATACCTAGCCATTATACCTACTACTTTGGGCAGGAATCCCTTAGAAGAAATGGAGTAGCCATCATGGTAAACAAAAGAGTCCGAAATGCAGTACTTGGATGCAATCTCAAAAAAGACAGAATGATCTCTGTTCGTTTCCAAGGCAAACCATTCAATATCACTGTAATCCAAGTCTATGCCCCAACCAGTAATGCTGAAGAAGCTGAAGTTGAATGGTTCTATGAAGACCTACAAGACCTTTTAGAACTAACACCCGCCAGAAATGTCCTTTTCATTATAGGGGACTGGAATGCAAAAGTAGGAAGTCAAGAAACACCTGGGGTAACAGGCAAATTTGGCCTTGAAATATGGAATGAAGTAGGGCAAAGACTAATAGAGTTTTGCCAAGAGAATGCACTGGTCATAGCAAACACCCTCTTCCAACAACACAGGAGAAAACTCTACACATGGACATCACCAGATGGTCAACACCAAAATCAGATTGATTATATTCTTTGCAGCCAAAGATGGAGAAGCTCTATACAGTCAGCAAAAACAAGATCAGGAGCTGACTGTGGCTCAGATCATGAACTCCTTATTGCCCAATTCAGACTTAAATTGAAGAAAGTAGGGAAAACAACTAGACCATTCAGGTATGACCTAAATCAAATCCCTTATGATTATGCAGTGGAAGTGAGAAATAGATTTAAGGGACTAGATCTGATAGATGGAGTGCCTGATGAGCTATGGAATGAGGTTCCTAACATTGTACAGGAGACAGGGATCAAGACCATCCCCATGGAAAAGAAATGCAAAAAAGCAAAATGGCTGTCTGCGGAGGCCTTACAAATAGCTGTGAAAAGAAGAGAAGTGCAAAGCAAAGGAGAAAAGAAAATATATAAGCATCTGAATGCAGAGTTCCAAAGAATAGCAAGGAGAGATAAGAAAGCCTTCCTCAGCAATCAATTCAAAGAAATAGAGGAAAACAACATAATGGGAAAGACTAGAGATCCCTTCAAGAAAATTAGAGATACCAAGGGGACATTTCATGCAAAGATGGGCTCGATAAAGGACAGAAATGGTATGGACCTAACAGAAGCAGAAGATATTAAGAAGAAGTGGCAAGAATACACAGAAGAACTGTACCAAAAAGATCTTCAGAACCAAGATAATCATGATGGTGTGATCACTCACCTAGAGCCAGACATCCTGGAATGTGAAGTCAAGTGGGCCTTAGAAAGCATCACTACAAACAAAGCTAGTGGAGGTGATGGAATTCCAGCTGAGCTATTTCAAGTCCTGAAAGATGATGCTGTGAAAATGCTGTACTAAATATGCCAGCAAATTTGGAAAACTCAGCAGTGGCCACAGGACTGGAAAAGATCACTTTTCATTCCAATCCCAAACAAAGGCAATGCCAAAGAATGCTCCAACTACCGCACAATTGCACTCATCTCACACGCTAGTAAAGTAATGCTCAAAATTCTCCAAGCCAGGCTTCAGCAATATGTGAACCGTGAACTTCCTGATGTTCAAGCTGGTTTTAGAAAAGGCAGAGGAACCAGAGATCAAATTGCCAACATCTGCTGGATCATGGAAAAAGGAAGAGAGTTCCAGAAAAACATCTATTTCTGCTTTATTGACCATGCCAAAGCGTAGTCTGTGGATCACAGTGTAGTCTGTGGCTCCTGTGAACCTGGGGGCTAGAACAGTGCAATCATAAAGAATGTGGTTTTGTAGAGTAGATGCACTTTCCCTTAATCATTGTTTTCTGATGCCCTGCGATGGAGAGCTAAGAATGCCCTTTAGTACTGACTCATCTATAGAAGGTCAGCTCCACCACCAATCAAGAATTAATGATAGTGACCCCCTAGTAAAGTAAGTCATGGGATAAGAGAACAGGGATGTCACCCTATTAGAAATCTCTCCATATAGAAGTATGAGGCAAGAAGAAAGGCAGTTCCCCTCTAAAACTGTAACTAAACCAGGCTTTCCAACCCTCTTTTGTACCATTAATTTGTATAACTTTAGTGGAGGCATTTACTTTTTATTCCTGACAAAATTTATTATTAATTTCAGACCATAATTCTAGACTGTCAATTTCACTCTGTATATTGATCCTCCACTTAATTGATTTACGACTGTTTCCAGCCTGGCATAAACTACGATTTTGATATGTAGCTCTATTTTCATCAATGTCATTGGCTATCTTCTTTGACAGAATGATCGATACAGAATCCTGACAGGAGACTAGAGATTTCTGATCACTGTGAAATAACACCAGGGAGGATGCTGTACCTGAATGTGCCACTTATTCCCACGGCCATTATGCATCCTTGTGCTACTGCATATGGCAGTCAAAGGAGGAGCCACGCGCTGTTCTTTGAGGCAGCTAAAACAACAACAACAAACGTTGTGTCCATGCCCTGTCACTTCTTGGTTTTTAGATCTATTTCCTTGACTTCACTTCCAATTAATAGGTTGTTTTCTGTGTAGATACCTTTCTTAGATGTAGGAGTATGTAGAAAACAGTGTCCTGCTGAATACTCTTTTTACTTTCTTATAACAAATCATTTCCTGTAACCACAGAAGTCTTTCACTGTTTCAAGAGAAAGTCTCCACTTGGTGCTTTATGGTTATTGGCATAGTATACCCTGTAGAGCTAATACCGTCTTTCCATTCTTTCTTTTTCTTACACATTTGTCAGCGAGCCAAGGAAATTATCATGTGATTTACTCAAGGATCACTGCACTTCACACATCTCTGAAGTGAGATTGTATCATTATACCTGTGTCATCTGTGGTTACCATATTATTGTACCTAAAACAATAAAATAAAATCCTCTGTTTTTGGAAAACAAAATTATATTGTTTCTTACTGAAGTTTGCCACTTTTCTTTGTCCTAGGTATATACAAGCACAGGAACATATTTTCATTTCTTCTTTCAATACTTAAAACTTTCTCTATCCTGTCTTACTGCCTTAGGCAAGACCCCCCAGTACAATGATGTACAGAAATGGACACAGGAGGCATCTGTTTTTTAATCAGCCTCAAGAGAAAATATTTCACGTCTTCCACCAAGATTCTCACCTTAGACTTTCTGTGGATACAGTGAAGAAGTCAGAAAAAATGATTCAATAAGAAAGTTACCCATGACTCTGGTCAAGTTCTTATACCCTCTATTCTTACCCTCCAGCACCTCTTACCATCTCCAGGTACAAGTAAAAGCGAAAACACTGAAAGTGTTAGTTGCTCAGTCTATGAGTATATGACTTCCCTGGTGGCTCAGACAGTAAAGCGTCTGCCTACAGTGTGGAAGACCCGGGTTCAATCCCTGGGTTGGGAAGATCTCCTGGAGAAGGAAATGGCAATCCACTTCAGTACTCTTGCCTGGAAAATCCCATGGATGGAGGAGCCTGGTAGGCTACAGTCCATGGGGTTGCAAAGAGTTGGATACAACTGAGCGACTTCACTTTCTTTCTATGAGTATATAAATAAAACATAGTGATAAGGTCTATACATGCATGCTAAGTCACTTCAGTTGTGTCTGACTCTTTGTGACGCTATGGACTGTAGCCCGCCAGGATCCTCTGTCCATGGGATTCTCCAGGCAAGAATACTGGAGTGAATAGCCATTCATTTCTCCAGGGGATCTTCCTGACCTAGGGATCAAACCTGGGTCTCCTACATTACAGGCAAATTCTTTACCATCTGAGCCCCAGGGAAGCCCAGTATCAGGGACCAAATCATCATTACCTTCAAAGGCTGCTAAGTGCTTCTATTGATCCCACTCTTTCCTTCTTCTCCATATAACCATCAGATGACACTTGTTCTTCTTGTTCCCATCAGTGATTCCCATCCCCTCCATAGCCCACAAGACTCCAAAGCTGGGCCAGATACATGCTAATCTCAACACCTCTTTTTCCTTCATTCATGATGTTCCAGCCACTGGCCTCCTCCAAGCTGATCCTCAAACCCTCAGACTGGACCTTGGCCTCAAAGTCTTTTTCACACCTAGTATCTGAATGGTTCAGTTCCTATGTTTCCTTTAGGTCTAAGCACAAATATTAGTTGAAGAGTAAAGCCAAAGATGCTACTTTGGCAATGATACTTAGCCATCTATGTTATCCCTTTTGGGGGACATATAGACCTTATCAGGCTTCCCAAGTGGTGCTACTGGTAAAGAACCCACTTGAACCCGTTTGCCAATGCAGGAGACGTAAGAGACGCAGGTTTGATCCCTGCTTGGAAGATCCCCTGGAGGAGGAAATGGCAACCCACTCCAGTGTTCTTGCCTGGAGAATCCCATGGACAGAGGAGCTTGGTGGGCTACAGTCCATAGGTCACAAAGGGTCAGACACAACTGAAGTGATTTAGCATGCACGCATAGACCTTATCACTATGTTTTATTTAAATATTCATTTTTTGATTTGTAGCTTCTCTCCACTATAATTTAAGGCTATAATAGCAGGCTGTATCGCCCATTTTTGTCCATTATGATATCCTCAGCACCCAGAACAGTGTCTGACCATCAATCACTTAAATAGTTTCCATAGATTTTAGATCTATGGGTATTAATTAAGGACATAGGAAACCAATCTATTATATTCTCAATTTCCACAATTTTTCTTAGAGTTTTGTTCCTGAGGGACCTGGTAACTAAAAAAAAAATAACTTCTTGTTTGTTTTTTTTTTTTTGATGACCAAAAGGAGATAGACAAACCCTAACTTGCATATGAGTTCAATGAAAAAAAAGCTCAATGAAACATGCCTTTAGAAGCACAAAACTCAAAACTCCAGTGTGCAGCCTCTGTCTGTGCCATTTGCTTTGTGGATAGACTGTCTCTTAGCCAATTCTCTGATGTCTAGTATCATTGAGATTAAGACATTAAGAACCCCTGTATGTCCATCTTCCACCATTAAGTTATCCTCTAAGACATAATCCATTAGTCAAATGGAAAATAAACATTCTATTGCCATTTTCAATTGTTTTTACCTCTTACTATATGTTGCTAATGTCATTATATTTGGATTTCATCAGCTTTGGCCCTTTTTAGTCAGCATATACATACTTAAAATATATTTGTGAAATAAATTTTTCCATATCCAAATCCATTCAGCAAGTCTAACTTAACATTTTCTTTCAACAACATGGAACTATTGTTGAAAATTCATCCTGTGAACCAAGTGCTACAGGTATTCCATTTAAGATTAATGTAGAAGGAAGAAATGGAGGAATTTTCACAGCAGAAAGTAACCTGGAGTTTCCTTAAGGCACAGAGGTTATTAAAGAAATCAACATGTCAAATTTCCTAACATTTGGACATTTCCTCAAAAAGTTCATGTGCCAAAATCCTAGGATTCACCCCAGCTTAAAAGTTGTTCTACAAAATGCAGTACAAAGGATAACTTAAATGACGCTAGTAATAACCTCTGTTGTAAATTGAGAGCTTATACTTCTGAAACCACTGATCAACCTGATTATCAGTACATTGTAGTATACTGAGTGCACTCTAAGTAAATGTGTCTTGAATTAAAAACTAACAGAGTTCACTGTAACTTTTTTTGTTGCATCAAGTGAATAAAATTTAGACTGAGCAGAAAAACAAGCCTCCTGCCTTAGTGAGGAAATTCTAATCAACAGTGAAATGACATAAAGGCTGGCAGCAGAAGATGAAATAAATTTTTATATTCTCTAGCTATTACCTATTTTACTTTCATATTATAGTGATGTTTATGGCAGCAAAAAGAGGGAAAATCTTGTTATTCAGCCTATAATTTATAGTGTATGAAGGTGATGGGCCTTGAGCTAAGAGCTTTTACATTTCTTATGTTTTATAAGAAAAGGAAGGAAGGAAGAAAAAGCAGCAGCAGTGAGAGCACCACCAATAGACCACATGTGGTCTGCAAGGAGATCAAACCAGTGAATCTTCAAGGAAATCAGCCCTGAATATTCATTGGAAGGACTGATGCTGAAGCTGAAGCGCCAATACTTTGGCCACCTGATATGAACAGTTGACTCATTGGAAAAGTCCCTGATGCTGGGAAAGATTGAAAGCTGGAAGAGAAGAGAGCGACACAGGATGAGATGGTTGAATGGCATCACTGACTCAAAGGACATGAGTTTGAGCAAACTCTGGGAGAAAGTGGAAGACAGAGGAACCTGGCGTGCCGTAGTCCATAGGGTCACAAATAGTCAGACACGACTTAGCAACTGAACAGTGAGTGGTCTGCAAAGCCTGAAATATTTGCTACCTGACCCTTTATAGAAGAAATTTGCCAGCCCCACATCTAGAACATTGAGTACTATATAGTGATCAGACATGACGGTATAGACATACATTGACGTCACTGTGTATCAAGCCTTAAAAGCAAGTAAAAGGATTCTGGGAAGAAGCCCAGTAGAAATCCCCAGGATTTTCTCTCTCCATCTAGATAATAATTGCAATGGCAGAATCTGTCTTTTGGAACTCTAACATCTACTGAAGGTTTTAACTTCCAGGATAGGCTTGAACAGTGAATTACAGCTGTGAATTTTAGTCAATTTCAGTTTTTAGTGCAATAGCGGTTCCCAATCTCCCACCCCTGGCCATGCAGCAGGCAGTTATGCACACATTCCAAATCAACCTGCCCACCACTTGCAGGAGCCAGGATGGGCAAAATGGACTGGATAGTGTCTCCCAAATATCACGGATCTGTACTGTGATCACCGATTTCTGCCTCTGATCACAGAGGTGCTAAAAGGCAGGTAGCCACTGTTGCTGCGTCTTTCCCCATTGTTACAAGCCCCTCCTCCTTCAGCTGAAATGACTTTCATTGTAACTAAAGGGCCAGCACTCTTCCCCCTCCCATTTATTTTTCTCTTTTTGAGAATTAGGCATCAAAGACTAGACACTGAAAAGCAACTGCATGTAGTAACTGCTGTGGCAAAGCTTCTCAGAAAATCAAAACTAGAATTACCATGGAATCCAACAATTCCACGTTGGGGTATGCATCCAAAAGAATTGAAAGCAGGGTCTCAAAAAGATACTTTTGAGATATTTATGTACACCAGTGTTTGTTCATAGCAGCATTATGCATAATAGCTAAAATGTGGAAGCAACCCAAGTGTCCCTGGTTGTATGAATGGATAAGCAAAGTGTGGTATGTACTGCAATGGATTATTATTCAGTCTCACAAAGAAAGGCAATTCTGACATATGCTGCTACATTGGTAAACCTTGATTATATTATGCCAAATGAAAAACACAAATGCTGCATAATTCCACTTCAGTGAAGTACTTAGGATAGTCAAAATCATAACAACAGAGAGCAAAATGGTTATCAGGGGCTTGGGGAAGTGGGGAACAATTATTTAATGGGTATTTTCAGTTCTACAAGATAGAATTAGGGAGATGGGTGGTTGTACAACATTATGAATGCACTTAATCCCATTGAACTGTACACTTTAAATGGTTAATGTGGGATTTTTATGCTATACATATTTTACCACAAAAATTAGAAAAAAGTTAATTTTATTTGTAAAAATGGGACAACTATAGATACAGATATAGATACATACACAGATATATAGATATATATCTCTATATACACATAGATATATACTATATATACATATAGTATGTATGTATGTATGCATATATATGAGTATATATGTACAGATATATAGGTATTTAAGTATATAGATAAATACAGGCTATACATATGGAAAAGGCAGAGTACAAATTTAGAATTATTAAAAATTATTCCCTTTGAATGGTGGAATTATCAGGAATTTTTATTTCCTGACTAAATCTTTTCTAATTTTTTGTATGGTAAGAATAAGGGAAGCTTTATTGCAAAAAGAGATGAGGGCTGATGATGGGTTCACATGGACACATCTCAACAGGAAGAGTATCGTTTGAAAGGAAAGCAGGAGAAGCTGTCAGATAGGCAATAAACACATGACTCCAGTACTGTCTGACTGTACTGAGGACAAGAATCTGCAGACAGAGCAGGGTCTTTGGGTCTCACTACGTGCCTGGTCTGACAGCTGCACTGTGCAAAGAGGCACAATCCTTCCCTCCTAGACCCCTTTGGCTGCACTTGAAGATTTTTTCCCTAATGGTCCTGGCTACATGCTTAGCTATGGTTAGACACTGTCTCATAGACAGCAGAGGCAGCATAGCAACTAAATGCTATGATGCACATTATCCACAAAGTCAGCAGGTGACCACAGGGTCTGAGAAGTGAAATTCTGGGGTCTGGAAGCTCCATTCCAGAGCCCTGTTCATGAAGCAGAAGTCGTGCAAAACCAGCAGCAACTGAACCAGAAGTTCTGAGCATCCCAAAGCCCCCTGGTAACAGCAGCAAACAGTCAACAGGACACTATGAGCTACACCAGCAGGTCCTTCATTGGCTCCAACCTTGAATAAGATATGCTCCAAGAATGTTGCTGCCCTTGAAGCAATAGGCTGCCCAGGAACAGGCTCGAGACAGTAGACCAGAGCCACAAGGGTTAATGTGGCATCTGGAAACAGTGCCAGATACTGATGCAGATACTGGTGCAGATACTGGTGCAGGTGGCTACCTATGTATATATTGAATCCCCTGGAGAAGGATGTGGCAACCCACCCCAGTATTCTTTTCTGAGAAATGCCCTGGACAGAGGAACCTGGCAGGTTATAGTTCATGGGATTGCCAAGAGTCAGACACGACTGAGTGACTAACAAGCACAATTATAGACTTAACCTTCTTTGTTAATTTCTCTAACTTCAGACACTTATTGTCATCATCTGCCATATGTCTTCAACAATAGAAGGGTATTACAATTTCTATTCCCCTTTTAAAAATATTAACTTAAAGCTTTTACTTCAAATGGTTTGATTTCAAATATGTGAATATAATGGAAAACAACAGGTTCCAGTTGCTATCTCTTTAAAAAAAAATGATTAGTCTGTTACAGAGCTCAGAGTTTGGTTCCTTAAATGACTGTGGCCCTTGACAGTGCAGAAATCATGTCCTTCAGGTTTTTGCAACCCTTGAAGTTCTGTGATTTTTTTTTTAAAGTCATCACAAGGAGAACCAACAAAACTGCTAACACATTTTTATCACTTCATTGACAAGAGATGATATTTGGTGCATATTTAGAGATAGTTATGGGTTTTCATATACATAAATTTGCATAAATTTTGTGTAAATTTCAATGTTTAATTTATTAAGATTTAATATGATGATCTTTTAAAAGCACAATTTGTATTCTCACAAGCAAAAAAAAAAAAAAAGAAATCCCAAACCAAAACAAAACCCCAAATTTCTGCAGGGCAGTAGGAGACCAAGGCAATTTTTATCTTCCCTGTAGGGTACAACAGAATTATCTTATTCAGATACTACTGATGTATTGTATCTGCTTGTCTTGTTTACAAGCTACAGAAACCACTCTATCCAGTTTAGCAGAAGGAGATCTACTGGAGGAATCACACAGCCTTGCAGAATTGGTAGAGGAATGGCAGGATCAAAAGAAAACCAGAGAGATTTCTGCCTCTGAACGAGATGGAATAGAGACCAGATTTACCCTCCCACCAGAAATACTCTCAATACGGTAAATACAAATGGAACTATGGTTTTCAAGACCCTGGATATCAGACGAATAAGGACAGGGATTCCTGAGAGAAAACAAATGAAGTGAATCCTGTGAAGGTCCCAGCTCACAGCCTGGAGACGTTTCCAGGACACCATAAATGGGAGGCACCAAGGCAGACTCCCTAGATTCAGGGGATAGAGCTCAGACTCCAGGGAGAACAGGTAACTAGAGTTCATGTGACAAAGTGCCAAAGAACAGAGAACTGCTCAGAGAGAGAACCCCATGCATCTGCCGAGAGTTCTTCTGAGCATCAGCTAAAAACTGGTGAGATCACGCTTGTGAAGAGATGACCCAAGGCTGGGGAAAGGGCCATCAAACCAGGAGTGACATATATTCATTTCTATGTATAAAATAGGAAACTAATGAGAACCTGTTGTATAGCATAGGGAACTCTACTCAATACTTGGTAGCGATCTAAATAGGAAGGGAATTCAAAAAAGACAATATGCACGTGCATGTACGTATATCCCCTCTTATTTTTTTCTTTTTTTTAGCCTGGTGGGCTACAAAAATTATCTAAAAATTTTTTTGACAAAACTTTGGGTTAGGCAAAGTTTCTTGATGAATGAACACTTCCTGATGTGTTCCACTCCATGGGGTTGCAAAGAGTCGGACATAACTGAGCAACTAACATTTCACTTTTGTATATATACAAATTGCTGATTCATTTTGCCATACAGCAGAAAGTAACACAACACTGTAAAGCAACTACACTCTAAAACAATGATTACAGATAACAATCCCAGTGCCAATTCTGACTGAAACTTTAGAGAAGGATCTATAGAAGGGTTTTGCCTCAATGCTGGAGAACAGTAAGCTCTGGCCCAAGTTCTGCTCCAGTTTTGCTGAACAACTCAAAAAAGTAAGACTGAAAAGCAGGTGTGAACAAACTATGGCCTGTGAACCAAATCCAGCTCATCACCTATTTTTTGTGGCCTGTTGGTTAGTAATGTTTAAAAACTTCTCAACATTAGTCAAGAGTCTGAAGAAAACAAAATATGAAAAATCCGCAATGGAGATCACGTGCAGTTCACAAAATCTAAAATATGTACTTTTTGGTTCTTTACAAAGAAAAAAGAGATTTCAAGTCTGAATAAAAGAGATAAAGTGATTTAAACTTAAAGACACATAAAGATTTAAAGTAAGGTGAAAAAATATAGCATGTCAATAGTAGTTCAAAGAAAGTTGAAGTGGCTATATAAACGTCAAACAAAGTAGAGTTCAGAGCAAAAAGTATTACAATGGATAAAGCAAGCTATTCCAGAATGACAGAGGTGTTAATTCATCAAGAACTTTGCCTAACCCAAAGTTTTGTCAAAAAAATTTTTTTAGATATGACATCAAAAGTATAAGTCATTAAAAGAATGCTCGCTAAACTGGAATTCAACCAAAGCAAAAATTTGTGCTTTAGAAAGACACTTAAGAAAATAAAAAGACAGTCACAGACTGTGAGCAATTATTTGTATACCATACTCTTGATGAAAAAACAAACAGCTTACAACCAGAATAAATACAGGACTCTCAAAACTCAGTAAGAAAAAACATAACCTAATAAGTACATGGACAAATGATCTGAACAGATATTTCACGGTGGATGATATATGGATTGAAAATAATCACATGAGAAATACTCATTATTTTTAGTCATCAGGGAAATTCAAATTATAACCCCTGTGAAATGGCACTACACCTTTGGTAAACTAGCTAAAATTCATAAGATTGACCATACCAAGTGTCAGTGAAGAACCTGTAACTCTCATGCACTTCTGATGAGAATATAAAATGGCATAACCATCTTGGAGTTTCTTTATTTTTAAAATACACACTTCTCACATGATGGAAGCATTCCATTCGTAGGTATTTATCCAAGAGTAAAGAAAGCATATGTCCGTACAAAATAAAGTACATGAATAATTATAGCACCTTCACTTCTAATACCTTGAAACTTGAAGTAATTTGAATTTCCATCAACAGATGAATAAACCAACTCTTATACAATGGTATACTAGGAATAACATGGGTGAACCTTAAATAGTTAGGCTGAGTGAAAGAAGACAAAAACATACTCATTTGATATGATTCTATCCATGTAAAATGTCAGGACATACAAGTTAATCAAAAGTGGCAGAAGATCAGCAGTTGCCTGAGGAACAGGAGGTACTGAGGAGAAGAAAGAAGGGATGACCAAGGGGCATAGGAAGCTTTGAAGAAGATGGACCCTGACTGTGATGATAATTTCATGGGTGTCTATAAATGTTAAAGCTTACCAAAATGTATACTTAAAATGGGCTTTCCTGGTGGTTCAGATGGTAAAGAAGCTGCCTGCAATGTGGGAGACCTGGGTTCGATCCCTAGGTTGGGGGAAACCCCTGGAGGAGGGCATGGCAACCCACTCCAGTGTACTTGCCTGGAGAATTCCATGGATAGAGGAGCTGGGTGGGCTACAGTCCATGGGATCACAACTGAGCTGGACACAACTGAGCGATTAAGCACAGTACAGCACCTACTTAAAATATGTGTACTGTGTTGTATGTTTATTATGCCTCATAAGGATGTTAATAAAATGAAGAAAGCTGGCAGCAATTAAAGTTTCAGAGGGATAAATGGTCAAGAAGTACCAGGAAGCAGGCATGACAAGGATGACAAACCAGCAGACACAACAAGCCACTAATAACACAGTGCCTGCTGCAGACTGAGCATCCCAGGAGAGAGAATCTGATTGGCTAAACTGATGTCACATGACAACCCTGGTGGGACTCTCATCTCTACTATGGAGAGTGGACACCTGCAGTGAGCCTCCCTTCAAAACTACACATGATGTGGGGAAGGATGATTCCCCAAAACAAAGAGGATAAGTTGAAATGTACACAAGACAGCCAAAACACCAGTAGTCACAGTGACTATACATCACCTTAGGGATTTTGTTGTTTTTGTTCTTGGTGTTTATGTTTCCACGCCTTGTGAAGTGACGAGTAGTGAAGAATCTATTTAATCCATCCACTTAGGTTCATTTTTCCTTATCGAAATTCTCACACTCTTTAATATTTAGAAAGGTTTTGTTTTATACAGATATTTTGCTACGACTCAGCATATTCTTTTGTTTGTGTGTGTGTATGTGTGTTCACCAGATATCTATCCCTAAATGAGTTTAAAAAAATCTCACGACTCTCAGAACAGCTTGCTCTGCTCTTCACTACTTCTTAATGAAGTAAAAATGTTTTTTGTTCATCTTTTAAATTCAGTAGCATGCCTTACTCACTTGAATTTAATGACAGTTTGCTGGCACTCACTGTGTACCTGACATAATATCAGCTCCATCATCACACTACAACCTAAAAAAGCTGGAGTTCCACATGCTAACTGCACTATATTATACTAATTTTCTTTGTCTCTGAAACAGAGAGACATAATCCTCTTTTCTTAGAAATGTTCAGCCATGAATTTCGCATGTTTTCTGCCAAAAGCAGAATGTAGGGGCGACTTGTAAGAGGCTGCACAGTTAGCACATGGAGGAGAAGACAGTTCTCATGGGTTTATTTTTGCTTTTCCTGGTTCATTTCACAAAAAATTCACTTTTCTGTGTCTTAATTTCCCCAGCTACAAAGAAAGAAGAAACCCTTTCTTCTGTGAACACAGGAGTAGATAAAGATTCAATGACTAGGTTTAATGGATTCCTTTAATGT